>NC_066870.1:8561323-9282948 GCF_022985175.1 Labeo rohita
CTGTGTAAGAATAACCAGGTAGGTCACAAATCTGTCACAGTTTATTTATTCATCAGTCAACGAATCTTAGAAAATATTTAAAATATATATATATATAAAAAATAATTTATTTTTGTTTTTACACAACAACAACAAAACATTTTTTTAAATATTTTCTAATAATAAATACATGTATAAACATGTTTCTATGAAAACATATTTTTAAAAGGTATGCATTAAACTAGACATATTTTATTATTTATTATAGAAATATTACATTTTTTATAAAATCTGAATATTATAATTTGTATTTATTCAATATTTAACTTACATTTTGTTGTAATAGTATTATCATTATTACATTATTTTTTATTATTATACAAGTTCTATCACATATTATAATATTCTGATAATGCCAGCATGTCCTTTTCAGGACAATAGCATGTAAGAAATCAGAAATATTTCATTTTAAAAACATGCCCACTTCAACAGAAAAACAAAAATGCAGTAACTTCCATAAGACAATTTAGTTTGAAGGTGTTGTGATTAATAAGGAGTCGTAACTTGATGTGCAATTATTTTATGGGATTAATAAAGTATTTACTGTATCTAACGTGAGTTATAATCTTTTTTTTTTTTTTTGCAGGTGCGTGCAAGTGCAATAGCGCAGGATGCAGACCAGAATTATGACTATGCCAGCAACAGTGTGATTTTACACTTGGAGCCTGGAGACGAGATCTACATTAAACTAGATGGAGGCAAAGCGCACGGGGGAAACAACAACAAATACAGCACATTTTCAGGCTTCATGGTCTACGCCGATTAACGCCTGTGGCATGGACTGCACTTTCAGATGTACCTCATTTTGACGTCACAACGTAATTAGAGTGAGGTCACGAAAAGTTTAACCCTCAAGCTTGCGACAACTCATCCATGTCAGAGTGAAGGACAAAAACAACCAAACGTCTAGCGGAATTACTGAATGATCATACATCTCGACGCATGTGAACACATCCTCTACACACAAATTAGTTTTTAGAAAATTCACTGTGATTTAGAAAAAAAATCTTACAGTGTAACACTGATGATTGTAGTATATTTATTGAGAGATCATTTGGCATCATTCCATTCCATATGTGCCTACTTTACACTGACACATGGCTGATCTGAAGAGGCTGTTACAGAGCACCATTAGCCCGGAAATATAGTTCAGATGACATTTCTTCACATTCACATTCACATTCAAGCCACAATTCTGTACCGTTTTATATAAATGTTTTCATTTAAAAGTATTATCACTGTCTGGTATGTGCAGTGTCATCAAAAATTGTGAATATAATAAAATATATTGTATGATTTGCATGCGTGTATAAATTTGCTATGAAACTAAAAGCTCTACAAATATATTGCACAGAGCTGGGTAGTAACTGATTACATGTAATCTGGATTATGTAATCCGATTCCAAAAAGTGAAGTACCTGTAATTAGATTAAATTCGATTTTAAAATACTCGTAATCAAACTACAGTTACTTTTTTATGGATTACATGATTACATGTATTTTTTCTTCTTCATCTTTAAAAACTTCCTTTCTAAAATAGCTTACTGCAAATATACATTCAAAAAGTCTTAAGGTTTTGTGCACATAAACAGAAAGATCAGTCATTATTCAGGTGGCATCACATTTGACCACTGATTTCAGATTTCAGAGGGGTTTCAACAGCATCAGCTACTGATGAACACACTGGTTTTTATTTGTATTACCACTATGTAGGTTATTTATAAATACCATGTATTTCTGTCTTTGGAAGGCTTTTGTCTTTCAAACACATTAAAATGCACAAACGTATAAAATGCATAAACGTTTTTGTCATCGACTGTAAAATGGTAGTCTTTACCTAAATCTATATATTAAAAAGGGAAATCAGTTTTGTAAGCTAACTGCTAGGAAAAAAATACATAAAATGAAATTGGACAAGATGAATTAACATGCCATCATCTTCTAGGTAAATTATGGATGACTCCGCATGTTCTTTTAACATCATCTTGGTGTTACACAAGAACAGAGCACCTGACAGTGTCATTATTTTACTAGAGAAGTCACTGTGAGCGGCCACCTGCTCCAGAGAAACTCATCTCTCCGTCCTACCCAATGACCTGTCAGAACGCATGCCTTCAAATTATCAGATGCGCTATGGAACATCAGGCTTGCCAAAGCAAACGTGTACAGCAAGCAATCTTACTTTTAGGCATACGGTCACTTCAGTACTAACAGTCAATTGTTGTAAAGGGGCTATTGCATGTTCAACCTTTTATTGCCATTAATTCTTTGAGATGTTTGCAGCTACACAATGTCAGAAAGCAAATTTTGCAAACTATCACAATGTGTGATAGATTAAAAAAAAATGTTTTGCATGGGCTAATTAGTAACTAATGTAGTTAGGACACTTCATCAGACTTACTACTGTTCCACTTTTTTTTAAATCATCTATGGCTTAACTGTTCATCCAATGAAAGTAAAAAGCACCTCTTTTCCATGTTTTTATATAACATTATATATAATTTCTTGTGGTGAGAGAACTTTGACCCATTGAAGATTGGGTGAATATTTGATTTTTATATTTAAGCCCAATGACTAAAAAAAGACATTAAAGAAGAGTCTAATTAGTGTTAAACTTAACATGTGAGCTATGAGTCTTAACTCTGCTATCTAACACTCTTAAAAATAAAGTTTTTATTTGGCATCAATGGTTCATTTGACTGCACAAAAGCTTCTTAATAGAGAAAAAAGTTAGATTATTAAAAAATGTTCCTCGTATTAGCAAAATAATGCCCCCTTGAGAATTTTTTTTTTTTTTTTTAAAGAGAGTACATGAATTAACATTCACCAAAGCAAGGAATTTAGCACCAAAATCTGGACAACAGTGTTCCTAACCAGAAAAATTAGATTCGTTTTTGGTATGTTAACTTGAGGAAGTAAATTTTTAAGGCAGCTGGTTTATTTGAAAGTCAGCCATTGTTTAGGATTCTCTATCAGTATTTTGTCCACCTGGTTCTGAGTGATACCTCGAGACAGCATTTTGGGAACAATATTCTTCAGAATGTGGCAGTAGCCATGTCCGCCATACTTGGTCAGTCGGTGCTTGGTGTGGATATCGTGGGCAATGAGGATTCTGTCTTCATAACCTTCCTTGATCAGGAAAGCCAAGCTAGTGGAGACAAAATTACTCTCAATGATGTGTTGACATTAAATTTGTGCATTAACCAAATTGGCATGTTTATAAAATAAAATACATAAATACATAAAATGTACAAACACAAACAGAAAATCAGGCAGATGTTTATGATCTGCCTACTCATTGTTTCCCCTAGGATTCCAGGTTTTGGGGGGGGGGGAGAAGGGGTTGGGGGTGGTGGGGGGGGGGTAGATTACCAACGGTACGGTACGGTACGGTACTTTTTTTCCTACTTTCTCTGTGTAATAACAAAAACATTTATATCAGTGAAAAAATAAGTTGAAAAATCTCAATTTCAACATTTTGAACAATAGGGCCCTACAACACTGATCTATATGTAATGACTGGATCGCTCACTGCGTTCTAAACTGCCGTTAGACAGTGAAGCCACCGGAAGTGCTCGATCCGCCATCTTACTATCCCCTACCGGCAGAGAGCACCATTGACTCACAGCACCTAAAATCACCCGATTATAAGTGTATCAGTCACACAGGACTAGTTTTTAGGATATGTGTATGTAAATTATTTTTTACTTAAAATGTTATGTGCAATGTTTATCGTCTTTTTGAGCAGGATAAAAAAATGTTTTCCAATCGTTCAGGTGGGTGTGTCAGCTGCGCACTGGCCAACACAGTTAATTGATCCAACACAAAATATATTTATTTAGGTAAGGAATTATACAGGAAATATTAAACATGAACATATATCTGATATTAGTATCTGAAATTGATTCGAATATACAATAATACTATACAAGCATCTGTTACTATATTGTATTGAAATTAAAATATTGGAAATAAAGCTTGATGTCTTTAAATCCGTACCATTATGTAATTAGTCAGCCTTTTTTTTCCTCCAGGTTATGACTGAGCAACTTTTATTTCAAACTTTTAAAGATTGCGCAAATTCTATTATATTAAGTGCCTTAAATTACATTATCTGACCTGATTTTGCTCAATAGCGTCAATGAAAATAGTCTGAAACAAAGTCACAGCTGATTTGCATCTCTATTCAAACACAGCTGTAGTCCGTTTCTGAATGAACATGCGTTTTTGTTTTTTCCGTTTATGAATGAACGTGCGAGTCATTGATTCAATTACACATTCGTAAAGAGTCACTTGCTTCATTCCTGAATGAATGATTCAGTGAATCAGTGACTTACCGCCATCTGCTGACAGTTTTAGTTTCATTTTTAAAGTTTAATTTTATCTTTTTAGTTAAGTCATTTGATATTTTTATATTAAAATGTTATATTTAATCTTTTTGCATTATTAACATTTATCTCAACATGAATGTTATGTAGGCTGAATTAACAAACGTTTAAATCATGACCTGCTTCAAAATGATGCGAACGAAATCATTGTTGAAACATGCATCCTGTACGAATAAAAACACTAACAAAACAGCATAAACAGTGATTAACTGTACAAAGCAAATTATATGTATACAAAGCATAAATATTTATTCAGATTTCAGAATGAGCATTTTGTCATTTGTAAACATGGTGAACATCCAATGTTTATCATGTTCATCTGATGTTCGCTCCTGTAATGTATATAAACGTAACTTTTTAATAAGCAGGGGGAATTCCAGACATTAAACAAATAATGTTTAAATGCTTAGGACGTTCGCGTTGTGAGAATGTACAATGAGACGTCCGAATATGAAAACGCTGACTTGTAAGGCGATGTTTTCTCATTAAAGTCGTATAATTTCCTATTCGTTCAATAGAATGTTTGCGAATACTAGGGAATAGCAATATGGCGGCGCAGTGGCTTCACTTCTATGACGTCATGCACAATCCAGTTCTCTATTATAGATCAGTGCCCTACAATCTAGAAATTCTTGTGTGTTTTAATTTTTCTGATAATCAAATACAGGCATTAAATATTTCTTTATTTTTAATTAAATAAAAATTAAACCTTTTTATTTGTTGCCAAACAAACAGAGTTTTTCTGTTATTTATTATTATAATTTCTGCATTTAATTGTTTAATTAAATTTGCCAGAAATAGGAATATTTAAACACCTACATTATACTGTACAAAAGTAATACAAGACTAATACATTTCTGTTATATGTTAAACCGTACTTTTATTTTGACAGGTTGCCGGTTAGTTTTTGTGTGTATACACAACGGTATGATGCTAATTTTCTCGAATGAAACAGTAAAATTTACATGAAGTGACTCTCACAGCAGTTCTGGAAATTAAGTTCATGCGTTTATGTCGTCATATAATGAGACGCAGAGGCCGAAAACCACTGCGTCTCTGCCATTCATTCATACAGAGCCAAGCGGAACATGGAGGAATCATATTTAAACTGTCTTGTCGCGTTTTAATATTTACAGACACTAGTCCATATCGTGATTCGAATTAAGTGAGAAACCTACTTTTGATTTATTAAACAAAAAATTGACGAATTCTGCGGCATCCCGTGCTATAGAGTAAATTCCGTTTTTATGAATGGACTCCGCAATCCTGTCCGCATTTTAGCGGAGGAGAAATTGTAGACGCGTGACTACGTAACGTTAGAGACAGAAATGACATGCCATTGTGTAAATAAAATAAATAACATAAGGCTATTTCGTTTTTTAAATAAAAGAACAAGGTATAGACCTGTTCTATAGGAAAGGTGACCTGACGTCTGTTGTGATCTGGCGCTATATAGAAAATAAAGTTTACATGGCCTTAAAGGGGGGGGGCGGCGGGGCGCCCCCCTAATATAATGGCCTAATACACTGCTACTGTAATGTAATGCCTGCTGTGCTTGCTGGATGCAGATACTTACACCTGAACTCTCTGGCTGTCGCTGGGCATGTCAACATCAAGGTTGAACGGGTAATTCAGCATCTCTGTGCCAAAGAGGTCATATTCAAGGTAGCTCCCCTTCTTTGCAAACTCCAGTAACTCTTGCCGATCAAATATGGTCCTATAAGGGAAACGCAGATTACAGTGTCGAGCGAATGTGACCATGATGTAGTTCATTTATAGCCTACATTTAGCTTTTTACCTGTTTCTCCTTACCTGTCTAGATGAGACATGACTGTTTTAGAGATATCTGCACCTGCTTCTTGCAGAATGCGTATGACTTCCCCAGGAGCGGCACTGTTCCGTCCGGGGTGGATGATAACCGGGCAGCCGAGCTGAGTCTGAGCATGAGCGGTGGCTTGCAGGACCTTCTTCTCACTGTCGGTGATTGGCCAGCCAGTACCGATCTCTCCAATCACACCACAGCGGATATCTGTACCATCTGCTCCACTGAGCACCTCACTGACAATGATATCAGTTAGCTTGAGGAAAAAAAGACAACACATCTGAGAAACAGAAACACTTTGAAAATAGAAAAGTCATCTGTTTCATCAACAATTTTACAATGTATGCTACTGGTTAAAAGTATGGAATAAGTAGGGGTTCAAGCGCATAGCGCTGAAACCCTGTTGTAATTGTTAGAATGGTCATGGATCAGCAATGTAACCGTAACCGTAACCGTAAGTTGTAGAGACTTGAAACTTAGAGGGATGGTAGTACTCACGTCGCTGTCAACGTGACCAAAATTCACCCCAATTGGCCTACCAGGGTCAATTGGGGTGAATTCCTGTCGTTGGAATCCTTGGCTCACGCCAGATAAAATGCATGTGAGCCTGCCGAAATTTTGGGGTATTTTGGATTTTAAAAAAAAAATTAGTTTTGAGAACTAGTCCTAGGTTTTTCGCCCAATCTGGACCAAACCAGTGCAGAAAGATTCTCTGGAGAGCGAATATCAATAATTATCAAAAAACTTTCGACTCACCGTCGCAAAGGGGCGCCAAAACGTTTGAAAGGGGCAGGGCCACTTTTAGTAAAATGCCTATAACTCCTGAACAGAATGAGATATCTCAGCCAAACTCAGAACACTTATGTAAGAGCTCAATCTGAGGTCACAGGAAAAAAACTGCGGAGCTTGGCCACTTGGTGGCGCTATAAGGGAAAAAAAAAATGTAAAAATGGCCATAACAGTGCAACCATTCGTCCTGTCAACATGAAAATCGGTGTGCACCGTCTTGGTCCAAATTGCCACAAGTGTCTACAAGGACATTTGCGTTTCTCAAAAAACATTGGCCAAGGAACTTTGAGCACCTGTTAGACAAGGTTAATAGAAACCGTTTGGAACAAAGGGAAAACTTAAAACTTCACAAAACCTGCTGAGCACATGCAACAGATGATTATAAACAAGTGTGCAAAGTTTTAAGGGAATCGGACCACACCTGGTGCTATAACAGTCATAACTGTTATAAACATAATATTTCTATGGTAAATTATCTGCACTTGCCAAAAATGTTTTTTTTTTGTGTGTGTGTGTTTGTGTGGGTGTGCGTTTTGTTTCTCAGTAGTTCACCAAGTATGTACTTATTTGATGAAAAACACTAAAAAGAGTAATATTGTTCAAATATCATTAGAAATTATAAGAATGCTCTTCATTAAAAAAAAAATGTATTCCTGTGACACAAAGCTGAATTTTCAGTAGCAACTACTCTAGTCTTCAGTGTCACATGAAATCACTCTAATATGTTGATTTGGTTCTTATGTTAAAAACAGTTTTAGCTGCTCATTATTTCAGTGGAAACTGAAAGAAACTATTATTCAAATGTCTATAGTAAAAAGATGTGGCAAGAAGAAGAAGAAAAAATATTTTAAAAAAATAAAAATAAATAATAATAATAATAATAATAATAAATATATATATATATATATATATAGAGAGAGAGAGAGAGAGAGAGAGAGAGAGAGAGAGAGAACCAATAACAAATGATAATAATTAAGCTCATCACAAGAATACATATTAAAAACAATATATATATATATATATATATATATATTGAGAACCAATAACAAATATAAAAAAAAATAATAATAATAAAATAATTATATATATATATATATTTAAAAAAAATATATTTTATTTACTTAATCAAATAAATCCAGCCTTGGTAAGCATAAGATACTTTTTACAAAAATGTAACAAAAAGAAAAGAAAACAAAAAAACACATAAATATTCCAATTTTTGATCAACAGTGTAGTCACAAGACCACACAAAATCATACCTTCTCAACAGTCATCTTTCTTGTCTCATCAGAGTGGGTCACGTCCACATAGTACCCCGCTCCGGCTATGATATGCACACCTGTGTCTTTAGCCAGCTGCCGCAGAGCAGGTAGATTTCGAGTGATGCCAGTGGTGGTGTTCTCCACAATGGATCCTCCTCCTGCCTTACGGTAACACAACAGCTCTTCCTTCACTGCTTCGATCTCATGATTCAACAGCAGGTTCTCATTGTGGCTGTATGGATTCTGCTGCAACCAGTGAAGATGCTTCATCTCAATGGGAGCTGTAGCAAGACTCTCGTCTCCAGGTGCAACAGGAACATGGCTGCACTCAAACGTCATCGTAAGGTGTTCGTGGGTCATGGTGCGGCCCAGCTGATCGGGCTCTATCAGACCCAGCACCGTCTGGACCTTACCGCTCTGTTCAGGCATGGTTCTGAGATCCTGTCCTGCAAACTGTTGCATTTATTAAAATAGGGTTGCCAAGCAATATAGTGCCTGCCAAGCATGTTATATTGTTTATTTTGCAGTCTATGATATTATTACAATCCATGCATACATAGTTGAAATAAACATAACTTATATATAAAGTCACACACACAACTTTTACCAAGATATAAATAACTGCATGCTTGAAGAACACGAAGTGCATGTTTAGCTGGTGTAAAACTGTAGGCTGCTGTACAACTGACTCATCATGGCTGTCTCATAAGATATATAATGTGTTAGCCAAGCTTTAGTGGCTCGGACTTTGCGCTGATTAAAGAATACAGACTTCATTTATTGCAGTACACTGAGTTCCAAATACGGAATACATAAGTAATGCAAATGCATGCATTAAGAAGAATGCACGTGCTTTCGAGATTATTAACAGTTAGATTACTAGCATTCACGTCAAACAACAAGCGTATAAAGCGTATAAGATTGGGATTCTGAAAGTAGACACAGAACGGACTGCCGGGTCTTCTTCAATAACAATCGTTCGCGACAACACACAAAAAGCATGCAGTGTTACTAGCTGTTGTTTTTAAATCACACAACGTGATGCAGTTAGTGATTCATAAAGAACAATAAAGGATGAAGTAAAAAACACAAGACCTGCATGCAAGTTCAACTTCCAATTTGCAGCACTGACACCGTACTAACAGGCTCTCGCGAGTTAATGTAGATATCGCGAGACTTGATGTTACCGCAACATTACGATTTAAACACAGTAAACTAAAGTGTTCAAAGCAAAACAGTTAAATCAATTAACTTAATCAATTGAATCAATTTAAATTAAATATAATGAAATAGCTGAGAATGAATGCAGTACCTCTAATATGAAGAAGTGGATAAATTTAGACGGATTGCTTGTTTTTAAACTTTCATGCGCTTATGCCACACCCCTTTCTATTCACTGACGTTTGTGAGGGTACTTTATTATATAAGTGTGCTTTATTATATAAGGGCTCTTTGTGGACAACGGGAGTCGGAAAATACATCCTCACTCAAGTGAGTGCCTTAAGAAAATAAAGCCAGTTATTATGAAACACGCCATTTGGAAACTAATTATCAGTATAAAGGCGCAAGTCCAGTACTATTTAGGTTATAGCCTGTGCCATGTTTAAACAATAATTGCTGTGTTTCCATGAGAATCCATGGTGGGAAAACAACTTAAACTATTACATTTTTCCTGCAGATATGTTACAAAATTAAATGAGCATTTTAACTATTAATTATTTATTTTGTTTATTGAAATAATTTATTGTTCTTGTATATTATTTAATTTATATGCCCTGCTGATATTTTTACAGCCTAATGAAACCTTTGCCAGATGCACATGAGGGATATTCTAAATCTTGGTAAGTTGTATCCTTTGTTATTAGAATCACATCAACTAACCCAAACTTTCCATATTGAGAAAGCAATTTGTATGCAACAAAGTGCCCATATATGCATGGCTCGATCTAACCATTGATCCATGATTTTAAACTGGCATGTTGAGCCCTGATACATTTTCCCTGTGCAAGTCTGATCTAACTAATAGTGACAGGTCCTGGGGAGTTATCTGACCGGGGATTCATGTACAAAATTAGTCCTGAGAGAGAGCAGGAAAGACTATTAAGTATCAACCCACCACAAATTGCCAAACAGCTGTGGGCTTCTCATGTCAGTTTTAATTTATCCCCTGTGAAACATAAAAAGCCTGTATTCACTTTTAGTAACACTATTTATTAGAATCAGCAATCTGATTTTTCCTAATCTTGATTTGGCTTGTTACTAGTACTATTCAGCTTTTTCTCTATGTCTTTTATAATATATTAGAAAGATGGCAGTACTGATGAGATGACCTTCACAGACATTGTTGTCAATATTGTTTCTGACAGTGTACAGCCACAGAAAATAATAATATTAATAAAAAAAAACAAGCCTATATGTCTATATTTGGAATAAAGGTATGATGTCTCAGAGTTTTCAGGGGTATAACTTTTTTTTTTTGAAGATGTGGGTAAACTAACCAATGGCCCAGATGAGTCAATGAATTTTCATTTCTAGCCTAATTTAACCTGAAATTAGTTACTGACTACTAACTATACCTCCAAAAATGTGAGATCACTGAAATAAAAAATGTAATTAGGGTGAATTAAGGTAAAGTGGGCAACTTTTTGTTGTGTGTAATTTATACCCAGAGGGAAATATTTACCTTATTACATATGTTATTTAACACATTTGACAGCTAGAGATTGTGGTTTCTTAGACAAACACTTTGATCAGCTTCAGGAGGCCTTTGTTGACCCTTCAGAGCTATGGAGTACTTTTTATGATAGATGGATGCACTTTATTGGACTTTTATTTTCGACTTAACATTCCATTCCTGTATATATATATATATATATATATACACAGACACACACACACATCCATTCATCCTACAAACTACTTGTCCAATTATACATACATACACACCCACACACATATATATATATATATATATATATATATATATATATACATTTATTCTCAAGTTATGTTGTGTATTTGATTAGAATTACTAAAGATTAGATTAGATGTTTTTGTTAGATTCACATGGTAAATATCATACTGTAATGATTAAGTCCACTGAAGGCGAGATGTGGATGTACCCAAGTGCAGTTTATTAAAACAATGAAATAATCCAAAATGCAAACATAATCCAAACAGAGACGAGACTTGATTTGACTTGAACTTCAGATAAACAGATTTGACTTGGCATGAACAGACTTGGCATGAAACAGACTTGAACAGAAATATAAACTCACCAACAGCAGGTTTACAACATCAATACACGACAAGAGACAATAGGTGTGTTCGACATCAACTATGACTACAGACGGTGGTCAACGAGAATAGCCGAGAGCAGTCAGGGGCGGGATTGAAAACGGAGCTGTCAAACTGGACATTTTCTGCTCTTGTTAGAGACACTCTCATGGTGTTTGGTTACTCTGTCACAGCTGAAATGAATTAAATGCAATGTTTGTCAAATACACAGATGGAATCTGGCCAATTGTGAAACAGCAGTATCGTCATCAGAGCTCCTGCAGCCGCTCTGAAGAAACTGCAGCGGCTGAGTCAGCCAGCTGCTCTCGAATCGCTCTTGCAGTACTTTGATGCCACACGTGACAGTCATGAGGCATCTGCGCCGTCTCAAGTCGGACAAAATTTATAGTGGGCATTTCAGATTTTGATCGAGCTGCACAGTGCTGCGTTAAGTCGAAGACACCTAGAGGCTACAAGGGGGCTACTTATACCAAACAATGAGAGTCACATGACACAAACCAACCAATGAGCAAACAGACACATGACTTGAACAACCAATGAGAACATGACACATTGAACAAGGGAACCAATAGCAGGAATACAAGAGGGCAAGGGAAGCAAGACAAAAACAGCATGAATTAGATACAAAATACAAAAAAACAAAACCCAAATCCAGTAAGTCCAGGAGGGTGGTGGAGCAGGGGCGAAACAGGGGGCGGGATGGAGGGCCAGGCCCATGAAGGGGAATAGGACCAGGATCATGGCATGGAGCATGGAACAGTGAAATGTTGGAGCATGGAGCCATGGCGAGGCAGGCAGAGCAGGGAGCCATGAGGTCAGTAGAGCAGACAGGAGTAAAAATCCCCACAGTGGAACAGATGACCAGCACCTCCAAGCAGGGATCCACCAAAGTGGATCAGGCAAGACTGGATCATGGAGCAGAGTTCAGGAAGTGGTATCACCCCCTTTAGAGATTCTGCAGTGGAAACTGCCACCTCAGGAGGTTCTGTCCTCAGGAGGTTCTACAGCAAGAGCCGCCACCTCTGGAGGCACTGGCAGGAACTCATGGACAGGAGAGGTTTCTGGAGCAGACTCGTGGACAGACGAGGCCTCTGGAGCAGACTCATGGACAAGAGAGACCACTGGAGCAGACTCGTGGACAGACGAGGCCTCTGGAGTACAGTGTGCATTCCACACACTGCCATAATAGGAAGGGCAGCAGAGGGTGGCAGGACCTCTAAGATGTCTGGGCTTGAGAGCGCTGACACTGGGATTCCTGCACTGACATCAGTTGTAGGTCCAACACACTGAACAATCAGTCCCTTCTGTCCTGGCCCAAGCTCTGCACCAGCAAGAGCTTGGGGACTATAGAACCCCCCACCCCCCATTGGGGAAATTTTGGTGACAGCCGTGACATGGCGGGGCTTGGTCGGAGACTCTGGCGTGGCGGCCATCTTGTAAGCAAGCCTGACGTGAACAGGTTCAGGAGTAGCAGGCATGGTGTTAGCAGGCGTGACATTAGCAGTCATGACGTTAACAGGTGCTGGTTTAACAGGCGTGACGTTAGCAGACATGATGTGAGCAGGTCCTGAAGCAGCAGACATGATCTGAGTGGGCCCTGGAGCAGCAGACATGACATGAGCAGGCTCTGTACACTTTGCCGTGACATGAATTATTCCAGACATGACGTGCAAATGTTCTGGTGTGGTTGGGGGATAGCAGGGTTCTTCGTCCACTAAACCCACAGTATATGAAAACTACTTAGCAGCAGGGCATAGTCTATGTATTCAGCAAGGGAAAAATGAATCTTAGCCCCTGGCATCCTTAACCGAACAGAGTCATTTAAGCCCACACGAAAAATGTCCTTAAAGGCCATATCATTAAAACCAACTAGGTCACAAAGTCCACAGAAGTCCTGGACATAATCCTCTATAGCCCTGTTGCCTTGACGAAGGCAAAGGAGGTGAGAAACTGCTGGGTTCATTTTAGCGGTCATGTATTCTGTAACGATTAAGTCCACTGAAGGCGAGATGTGGATGAACCCAAGTGCAGTTTATTGAAACAATGAAATAATCCAAAATGCAAACATAATCCAAACAGAGACGAGACTTGACTTGACCAAACTTCAGATAAACAGACTTGACTTGGCATGAGTAGACTTGGCATGAAACAGACTTGAACAGAAACATAAACTCGCCAACAGCAGGTTTACAACATCAATACACAACAAGAGACAATGGCTACAAGAGGGCTACCAAACAATGAGAGTGACACAAACCATGACACAAACCAACCAATGAGCAAATAGACACATGACTTGAACAACCTATAGGTGTGTTCGACTTAACACAGCGCTGTGCAGCTTGATCAAATTCTGTCTTGAAGCAGTGCCGGTTAGAAATTTTGTCCGACTTCAGACGGCGCTGACGCCTCGTGACTGTCACGTGTGGAATCAAAGTACTGCAATAGCGACTCAACAATACTGTGTGCCTTTTTACCCTATGCTGGTGAGCCTTTTACCCCGTGTGAGGGGTACATTTATAAGATATTTAAACAAAATAAATGACTTATTGTGATTTATTTTTACACAAAATCTGTTGGTCCATAAATGTTCAATACAAAGTATATATTTTTCTGCAATCATACACTTTGGGCACAGTGAAAAGCATTTTTTTCTTAGGGTGTGCCTTTAGCCCCGTTGTACCCTACATTTTTAGTACAGTGTTGTCGAGTACTAAACAGAGGATATCAATGCACAGAGTTGTTAGGAACCAACCAAAACACTGGTGAATATGGTTGGCAACCGCAGTGCGTTTAAGTCATGTTGGAAAGATCGTATTTTACAAGTTGTACGGACATGAATGCCACACACTGTCGTAATTTTGAGTGAGAAGCTTTCCGAGTTGAAGGGGTGTCATTGAGAAGGTACACTGCCATCTTGTAATTTACATATAGTAAATTACGACTTCCCAGATCGTAAATACAAACTTCTCAGGAGGACTTAGATGCAGTCATCAGAAACCAAGGAAACAGGAACTAAACATGGGAAGGAAACAAAACAACCAACGGACAGAAAATACATATGAACTTAAAATTGCATACACAAACAAGCTGTGATATTTACTCTTTTAGCTGTGATCTTTCATTAATAAAATATAGCCATATCCACCAATTTCATAGTATCAGCATATAATCAAATTAGTTTATCATTAATTTAACTGGTAACACTTTATTTTGATAGTCCACTTTAGACATTCTTCTAACTATAAGTAACTTTGTAACTGCACGTCAACTACCAGTCCTTAGAGTATTAGTAGTCTGTCTGCTTAATATCTCCCAAGACTTTGATGTTTTCCACTACAAATAACTTTGCACATATATGTCAACTTATTCGATTTACCCTAACCTAACATACCTGACCAGCGTATGCTGTTTTTTAAACATGGTTGAAAGTGCATACACATTGAACAAAGTACAATCAAGCTTAAATGGTCTTAAATTACCTGAATTCACCCTCTATGAAGTTATCTCTGTGATTCATTGAGCAATAGTTGATCTTTAAATCCTTGGTTTAAAAAGTGTTGGCTCTTTTGTGTAGCTCTCATACTCAAATTTACATGCAGATAAGTCATCTCTTTGATGCCTGTTTATATTTTCTGACCAACTTCTGTATCTCACCTGAACAAATAAATTGTTTGATTGGTGGATAAAGTTTATCTTGACACATCTGTGGAAGCATCAGGCAGAAGATTATTCAAAGCTGACACGGTTCTGCAGCCTCGGGTGTGAATTAGTTCAGCATAATCTCTCTATTCTGCTTGATAGACTTGTGACCCATCACAGTTTATGCAAATCAGAGATTGTTTGGCACAAGACTGGGAGATTCATATCAGCGTGTGGTTCTCTCATAACACATCTGAAGTGTTGTGAGAGGAGTTCAGTTTGTGCTGTGCCAAAAATGCTGTGTATACAATCAGGCAGAAGCTTCCTCATACATTTGTGAGAGAAGAAAGCCAGAAGAAAGCCATGCTTTGGCCTTTTAGTACTTTCTGCCACTAACAAACCATAATGTAAGCATTCAGTTTAAGCATGTATGCTTGTCCCACATGGTTACTGAAACTTCAAATGATAGTTGCCTAAACTTGTATTTTAAAAAAATATACAAAATAAGTTTTGTGTATGTAGCAGTAATCACATCATTTTGGTAAAAACTGTGTGCTGTTTTCACAGCCAGTTTAAATTAACTGGCCTGCCTTCCTAAATGTGGTGTGAAACAGACATCTGTTTGAATGCTACACCTCAACTGACTAAAACAAGAATACCTGAGCTGTTCAGTCGTTAGAGAACAGTTTCATTTTGGCGCTAACTTGGAAAGCTATGAGTAAAATGTCACGTGTTGTAATAAATTACGACATGGTGTGAACGCAGCATAAACTCTGCAGCGCTGTGGCACTCCGGGAACTGAGTTTGACAGCCCTGCTCTACAGTGAATGGGTGCCGTCAGAATGAAAATCCAAACAGCTGATAAAAACATCACAATAATCCACAAGTAATCCAAATGGGTCCTGTCCAATAATTAACACCTAGTGAAGTGAAAAGTTGCAAGTTTGTACATTTTGGAAACAAATCCATCATTAAAGGAGACGTTATAGTAATAATTTACTCACCCCTTGTCATCTAAGATGTTTATGTCTTTCTTTCTTCAGTCGTAAAGAAATTATGTTTCTTGAGGAAAACATTTCCGGAATGTTCTTCATTTGGTGCTCGTGAGTTTGAACTTCCAAAATGATCTCAGCCGAGGAAGAAGGGTCTTATCTAGCGAAAAAATTGGTTATTTTCTAAAAAAAAATTACAATTTATATTCTTTTTAACCTCAAATGCTCCGCTTGTCTAGTTCTGCGATGTGCACATGCGTACTCTGTGTAATCAGGGTCAAAACAGTCATGCATTGCTGTTTTGCCTTTTTTTGTAAAGGGCGCAAAGACCTTCTTTGCACGTTTACATTGTAAACACTGGGGCGGTACTTCTGCAGCGATGCAGGACGTTTTTAAAGTTGGAGGAGAAAATGAGATTGGAGTTTTTCGACTCTAACTGTATTGAACCAGAATGCACAGAGTACGCACGCACACACCGCAGATCTAGACAAGACGAGCATTTGAGGTTGTTTTTTTTTTTTTAAATAACTGATCGTTTCTCTAGGGAAGACCCTTCTTCCTCGGCTGGGATCGTTTAGAGCCGTTTGAAGCTGCATTTAAACTAGTCCACTATATGAAGAGAAATTCTGAAATGCTTTCCCCAAGAAACATAATTTCTTTGTGACTGAAGAAAGAAAGACATGAACATCTTGGATCACAAGGGGGTAAATTATTTGTACATTTTTGTTCTGGAAGTGAACTTCTCCTTTAACATGTTTTTTTCTTGCAACTTCTAGAAAAAATAAGTGACCCTCATTGTTCATTGTTCGTACCTGTTATAAACCTAATCATATCACATTCTCAATGTGTGCCAAATCTGTTGATGGAAAGTCTCAGCATTACACCATAATGCGATTCTGACTAAATGCATATGGGTCATTCTATAATTGTGGGTACATCTCATGTCCATGAAGTTTATATTTAATATATTTTCATCAGTATAAAGCCCTGATGCTTAATTTTCTAGTACACAATTATGTTTTTCCCAATCACACTACTATATGTTGAAAAAGTCATATCTGTTGTTCAGAAATGAAGGATATACAATCCTGGTATTCACCTATCCGAGTTTGTAAAGTTGCTTATTCTACTCTGCATTTAAGCATCAAAATTACCTCAAATATAAATTAATTTCATAGTTTTGCCTTCCATTAGATTAGGTTATCAAGACATTTGGGTGTGCGCTTAAAAAACAATAAGTGTTTATTGTGATATAACTTTTATTTCTGTCCGAAAAACCATTGCCAAGTAAGCTACCCACTAGAAAACCCCTCCTCAAAAAGGAATGGTTTGTCCCATTCTCACATAATTTGCACAGTATGATGATATTTCCTCTAGAGGCACATGGATGAAACACTAGAAGTTAAGTTCTCTTTCCTTCCCCTAATATTGGTTAAACTAGCAAATCTGTCAAAAGTGGATTAATTGACTGTCAAGAGAATTGACTACACAAGTATAACTGCTGCACATTTTAACAAGACAATTTAACTAAAACTTGTTAATGTTTTGTTTATGAAAATATATTTCTAAACATACCATATGCTCAGTAGTTCCAGGCTTCCATGTTGAGTATAGGTCCAAAACACTAAAAATGTCAACTAAGTTACCCGTCAACTGTGTTACAGGTAACATGGTGGACAGTTGCAAACATAGATGGTATTTTATGCACATATTCCTACAGATCACCTTTATTTCTATAGCACTTTATACAATATAGATTGTTTCAAAGCAGCTATGGTCATGTTTGGGTTTTTGGGAAACAGGAAAACATAATTGAAATAATAATTATTAAAATAAATTGCTAATTTATTGTTATTTATTGTACAATTACAGGAAATAACTTTTGCCTCCTTATAAATAACGTAAGTATAGTCTTGAAAAAAAATTACTGGGGCAAAATCAATTGTCATAGCTTCAGTAAGGTCCCTGATAGCATATGTACGTCTGCAAGACGTCTGTGAAAGATCGCTTGATTTGGAAAGCATTTGCTGTGTACAAACATCTGACAGACATCTGTAAGATGTCAGTTTTACATAAACATCTGAAATACATCTAATAGGTGTCTATTTGACATCTGATAGGAAACGTCCAATAGATGTATTGCAGATGAGCAAACATCTTGCAGATGTAAATGCAGACATCAGATAGACATCTCCGAGATGTATGTGAGCAGAGATGGCAAAAGTACACACATCCTTCACTCAAGTAGAAGTACAGATACTCATGTTTAAAAATACTCTGGTAAAAGTAGAAGTACTGACTACACTTTGTTTTTACTCAAGTTAAAGTAAAGAAGTATGAGCTCTGACAGGAGAACTCCACTTCCAGAACAACAATTTACAAATAATTTACTCACCCCCTTGTCATCCAAGATGTTCATGTCTTTCTGTCTTCAGTCGTCAAGAAATTATGGTTTTTGAAGGAAAGCATTTCAGGTTTTTTCTCCATATAATGGACTTTATTGGTGCCCCGATTTTGAACTTTCAAAATGCATTTTAAATACAGCTTCAAAGGGTTCTAAACGATCCCAGCTGAGGAAGAAGGGTCTTATCTAGCAAACCGATCTGTCATTTTTTTTTTTAAATAAAATTTGTATACTTTTTAAGCACAAAAACTTGTGTAGCACAGGCTCTGGGATGCGGGTCCATGATGCTATGAATTAGTAATGGGTCGTTCTTGAACGATTCTTTCATTTTGAACGAATCTTTAATGTGACTCGGGAAGAACGCATCGTCTCGAGGAGTGATTTGTTCAGTCGCGCATGCGCAACATCCTGTTAGGTTCTGTTCTATAATTAGTTCACCTGTTTCGAGTCTACAGGTTTTTCAAGTCGTTTGTTCATCTTATGGGACAAAATTTCTGGCCGGTGAAATCTCACACTCCTCCAGGCCATCCCATTCACCCACAACAAATTCTGAAACCACCTATTTTTTGTATGGCCATCACATTTTAAAAAAGGTTTAAAACCTAATAAAACCTAATAATTAATTAAAATAATTAAAGGCTCTCTCTTGAACTGCATGTTCATTTCCATTTTCCTTTTCAGTCTCTTTATTTTCCATGATATCTCTCTGCATACACTTTTTTTACCATTAATTTTCTTGTACCCATCCCTTTTCCCATCAGCCATCTACTGTTATGAACAGAACTGTCTCCACCTTCTTGCAAAACAACCACCTCATTGTATTCTGTTTGCAATAACATAACTTCATTTTAGTTCAATTTAAAGTATCACATTATGACCATGTGTTTTTTTATCGTAAAATTACTTAAATACTATAGATTTAGTAAAACGATATTTTCTAAATTTTCTATTATAAATAATAATTGCATTGACAATATCTTTACATAAAAATTCTTATTCTGAACATGTTATTGCTTTATCATGAGTATCATACTTTTCTCTTATTAAAATTAACCATGTTTTTTGGCAAATTGATTAAAATCTGTTTTAATTCACAACCATAGTTTTACTACAAATTTTATGGTTAGACTATGGTTAGTGTAGCAAAACCATGGTTAATTTGAGGTTACCATGGTTTAACTATAGTAACCTTGTTTTGGGGTTTTAATTTTCGTAAGGGTTGTGTTATTATTTGCTCTAGTTCCCTCTCAAGGTATTATGAAATGATCTCTTATAACATTTGTTGGCTAAATTACTACTGTAACTTTACAGTTGATAATAATGATGTCCTTTTACATACAGTATTTTGAGTAATTGTAATTTAGTTTAATTTAGTTTACAGTATTTGTAATCCTCTGGCTTCTACTGCTAAGAGTTGCTAGCACTTAACTAAGTAAACAAAGACAAAACTACAGTAGCCTATTTACAGATAAAACTGACCTGCACTTGAAGTCCTGGTCAATAGTTTTGTCTCTCAGATCCAATCCAATCTTGAGTCTCTCTCATTGATTACTCTGACAGAAACCCTTTGGCAGAGACGCGGAGCCGAGTCGCCAGTACAGACTAACCGATTAATAATTTAGAGATTTGTAATCGAATGGTGATCCACCAAATGCAGATTAAAACTAAAATAACGAGTCTGTTTTGAAAATGCAAGTAGTAGAAAGTACAGATATTTGTGTAAAAATGTAAGGAGTAAAAGTAAAAAGTAGTCAGAAAAATAAACAGTGAAGTAAAGTACTGATACCAGAAAAATCTACTTAAGTACAGTAACGAAGTATTTGTACTGAGTTACTTCCCATCTCTGTACATGTGCTATCAGGGGCATCTGATTGACGTCTGCATTTACATCTGCAAGACATTTACAAGACGTAGTTTGCTCATCCGCAAAACGTCTACTGGACATTTCAAATTTTAAATAGATGTCTGTTAGATGTCTTTAAGATATTCCTGATGTAGAATATATGTAAAACTGACATTTTTATCTGTCAGATGTTTGTACACAGCACATGCTTTCAAGATCAAGTGATCTTTGATAGCACATGCACGTCTGCAAGATGTCTGTTAAAGATCACTTGATCTGGAAAGCATCTGCTGTGTACAAACATCTGACAGATGTCTGTAAGATATCAGTTTTACATACATTCTAAATCATAAACATCTAAAATACATCTAAGACATTTATTTGACATCTGATAGGAAACGTCCTAGACGTACTGCAGACGAGGAAACACTGTAAAAAATACATCTTCCAGATGTAAATGCAGACATCAGGTATACGTCTCTGTGATGTATGTGTGCTATCAGGGTAGGATCATAATGCTGTGATCCAAAACATATACAGTTAAATGCACAAAGACAATTTACTGTAATCTTATGTACATACTGATTAGCATGGGTGTGAGTTAACTTTCCCGATAGAATAGGTAGGAAAGGCACATTAGTCAGAGCATGTTTCACTCACCATTTTAGAAAGCACCTGACTGTCTTTCTGATGGCTTTTCATGCAGCAAAACTCTAAGTGCAGCTCATCTGCATTATGGCTCTCATTACCACTGCTGATGTGATAACTCACTCCGCTGTGTTGTGGAGGCAAAGCTGAGTGACAGCAAAGAAGTATGAAAAAGAACCGAAATCACCTCATTCACCATCGCGATCTCCCAGCAAGACCACTGACTAATTTATGGAGAGCCCTGCTCTCTCAGTGTGGGCTCGTGGCTTTGAAGGAGAGCGATGAGAAATGGTGTTTTGCATCTCAGTTTCAAACCTCAGAAGAATAAAACACCCACTGGGTTGATGACAGATGTTAACATCTTGAGTCTTCGAAGAGATAAATGTCAATGACTTGTTTTATTCTTTTGATCAAATATAAAGTCAAACCAGAAAACACGCAGCCTCAGGCAAAAGCTACATTTCCAGTGCTGCTGTTAGCTTCCTCTTAGTACTTTTGTTGATTTTTCATCATTTGTCCTGGAAGGCATTTACATGGACAAACCATCTACATCAAGTACATGCTGATATCTACAAGAAAGGGCATGTAAATGTTTTTAAAAGAACTTAAAGGGATAGTTTACTCTGGTTAAATTCAAACCAGAAATTTATGTAATATGACTGAATCAGTCTGATTATGTTAGGTAAATAAAATAAAATAAAATAAAATAAAATAAAATAAAATAAAATAAAAATTTGAGTCTGCTCCTCACACAAAGTTATTGCATGTCTTTGGAAGACTTGGAATATAATGCACAAGTCATATGGATAATTTTTACTTTTGTAATGCTGTTTTACTTCTGTTTTGGAGCATGTCAGTCCCAGTCCTCATTTACTTCCACTATATGAAAAATAGTGGCCAGTACGTTCTTCATGTTGGAATAACTTATATGTGGAATTGCTGCAGGTGTTTAGGTACAGACTTAAGACTCACCTCTAAATGTTCGATTGACTTTCTTGTGCATTTGTATTTTTGATGTTTGTACATTTCTCTGCAGATAACTTTCTGAAATGCTTGCAATACAAGATATGTCTCTCATGTGAAGCTAAAGCACAGAGATATCTTTCAAAAACACTTATGAAACCCCTAACATTTGAATGGTAGTGCATATTTATTCCATATAAATATGCAGAAAAAGGCTCTGAGAGGCTCAGTTTCAAGTTCCATTTTGGTCCCATCAAATTGCACATGCAAACTTCAGCTGAGATGTGATTTGACATTTCTCCAACAAAAGCTTTCATCTAGCACCCATTTATGAAATGCATACACAATTGTTGTCTCACGCACTGTTTCTCAAATCTCTGTCATGGCGGATTGTAACTCTCAAATTTGCAGAAAGGCTCTGGGCAAATCCAGAGTTGTTCCACATTTTCCTGTTCAAGTGTCAACAAAAAGGGCTGGAACAAATACTCAGGGCACAACTTCTGATGTCTGTTTTTATATTAAGATATTTTACTTTTGTAATGTGTGGTGATATGCAAACAAGTTGTTTTGTTTCATGGATTCTCCACAACTGAAAACAAGTGGAATACAATGAAATAAACAGTAGAATTAGAGAAGACAGACAACAGAGATCATTTAAATATGTCAAGGGGGCATTAATAGTTATTCTAATTTGTTTTTTGTTTTTTTTGTTTTTTTTGTGTGTGTGTGTGTGTGTGTTTTAAATCTTATTCTTTTATTTATTTATTTTTAATGCCAAACGTGATTGATTGTGCAGTAAAAAAATAGACAGAAAATGGTAGAACAGTGCCATCTGCTGGTTCTATTCCGTTTCTACAGTACATATATTTTACAGACTATAAACTGTAGGATTATTGATTATTGATATTATTTTATTAATCTGGTGTGAATCTGTGATGTTACTAGGCTTTCAAGTCAAGAACCAAGATCGACAGTTCATCACATCAACCTGGTGCTCTAGGTGCTTTGATGATTTTTCCCCCCAGAATTAATTTTTATTTTTATTCTGTTCTATAAAGATACTCTTGTCACACTTTTGTACAAACAACTGTCAACAAGATTAAAATTGTTAAAACAAAGAGTGGGTCTAATTCACTACAAGCACATTTTAAGTAGTTTTATAATTTGTTTGGTTTGTAATTACATTTCTAATGATAAAACAATAGATGAACTTGAGGGAAGCTACATTCAATCCACCAACTGGTTAAAGTAATTGGGTAAAATGGGTAAGAAAATTTACGAGAAAAGGTCAACCTTTTTAATCGTTACAAATAAACTAAAAATGTCCCATAATACATCTATTTCAATTTAAAGCTGTTCTTCAGTCTTTGTGATCATCAAAGAATCCTGTAGGAAAAAAAAACACTTTGACAGGTTTCCTTACTTCATTATGTAGTTTATGAGAACTAATAAAGTCTAAGATGGTTAAAATGAAAACTGACAGGCTGTTCAAATTGTGTCAAAAATGACGGCTGTTAGAATAGACTATATAATTTTGTATTAATTTTGGAAATTTTTTATTAGCACAATGAGACACTAAAATAAATAATAATTATTAAATATCTCTAATGTCTCAACACTCTCAAAATATCACATATATATATATATATATATATATATATATATATATATATGTACACACACACACTGTAAAAAACAATTTGTTGAGTCAACCTAAAATAAACTTAACAGAGGCTTTGCTAAACTTAACAGATGAGTAAGTAACCCAGCTGCCTTAAAATTTTAAGTTCAGCCAACTCAAAAAAAGTTTATTCAACTTAAAATGTTAAATTATACTACGTGACAACTTAGATATTTGAGTTAAATCAACTTAAAATTTTAAGGCAGCTGGGTTACTTACTCATCTGTTAAGTTTAGCAAACACAAATATATAAGTTGTTACTTAGTACAACTTAACATTTCAAGTTGACTAAACTTATTTTAGTTGACTGAACTTAAAATTTTAAGGCAGCAGGGTAACAAATTATTTTAAGCTGACTCAACAAATTGTGTTTTTTATTTTTTTACAGTGCACACATATATAGGAGTTTATTTATATTAAATTAAAAGTAGCCCTATTAGGCTACTTTTATCCAAAAAAAAAAAAAGAAAATCCCCTCGGAACTCTGTTTTTTCCGGTTCAATACGGTCAATACAGTTAGAGTATGTCGAAAAACTCTTTAGTTCAAAATCATCATACATCGCTGCAAAAGTACCGACCCAGTGTTTACAACAAAAATAAAACAGCGATGTAAGGCGATTTTGGTGTTGAAGAAGAAAACGAGACAGGAGTTTTTCGACATAGCCTAATTGTATTGACCTGGATTACACAGACTACGCATGTGCGAGTCGACGAGACAAGATGAGCGTTTGAGGTTAAAAAGTAAATAAATGGTCAATTTGTTTCAAAAATGAAGCAAAATTTCAAAAAAGACCCTTCTTTCTCGGCTGGGATTGTTTATAGCCATTTAAAGCTGCATTTAAACTGCATTTTGAAAGTTCAAACTTGGGGGCACCATTGAAGTCCACTATATGGAGAAAAATTTAGGAATATTTTCCTCAAGAAACAATTTCTTATTGAGTGAAGAAAGAAAGACATGAACATCTTGGATGACAAGGTGGTGAGTAAATCTGTAAATCTTTACATTTTTGTTCTGGAAGTGGACTTCTCCTTTAACACCTGCTATAAGCCATATTTATGAGTATGACAAAAATCAGATACATATTCGAAGTAATGAGGAAAATAAATTACCAAAGAGGTCAAAATACGTGATATTCAATGAAACAATAAACTCAGATCTGAAACTGAATGATTATTGTGTTGTTGTTGTCTTGATTTAAACACTTCAAACTCATAATTCGAATCCAGCAAGATGTGATGCAGCATACAAAGACTTCAGTACGTTTATATAAACATGAAAATATAGTAGACAGAATACAAAAACAAACGTGAACCTGGACCACAAAATCAGTCTTAAGTTACCATTCATGACTGAGATCATCTGAAAGCTAAATAAATAAGCTTTCCATTGATGTATGGTTTGTTAGGATAGGTCGAAATACAACTATTTGAAAATCTGGAATCTGAGGGTGCAAATGAATAAATATATAAATAAAATACAAATAATGAAAAAATTTCATTCAAACTTGTCCAAATTAAGTTAGCAATGCATATTACTAATTAAAAAATAAGTTTTGATATATTTGCAGTAGGAAATTTACAAAATATCTTAATGGAACATGATCTTTACTTAATATCCTAATGATTTATAAAAGAAAAATCTATCATTTTTACCCATACATTGTATTTTTGACTATTGCTACAGATACAGGTTTCGTGGTCCAGGGTTACAAACAAATCTTCCATGGACTGGAATGCTGTGGACTGTAGGCCAGTGATAGGCTTATGTTCATTGGTATGGAAATGTTATAAGTTAATCTGGGCTCCAACGCTTCTTAATGTTGCCTTTTCTGATGTAAATCACATTAAATGACTATTCACAACGACAAATGGCTATTCACTTTTTTCTTTTCTACTAGTTACAGCATGAAATAAACAGGAATACATATCTGAAGACATGTTGAAAAAATGAGAACAACTTAGTAAAACGAATGTCTTGTATCAATCAGTTTTTGAAAATCGTCAATAAAACATCTTGTAAATAGCATAACGGTCATAACATAATTTCAGAAACGCCAACAATATAATGTTGACAACATTGTTTTTTAATTATTCAGTCAGTTAAAAAGTCGGTCATGTTTTGGTCAGTTACCCGGATGTGCGGACATATTGGAGATACTCGGATGTAAACAACAGCATAGATTGCACGGTTAATGTACTACTGAATACATTATGTTGTTCTGCTAATTTATGCTGTCTAAACCACAGAAAAAATTGTGTGGAAGCTTCTAATTTATATAGAGAAGGACTTAGTAAGCAGCAAAAGGCACAATATTTTGACAAACTAAATTTAATAGGTGGTACAAGCAGTATTACGATATTAGCCTAATTAGCCTACTTTAAAGGGGTCATCAGATGCCCATTTTCCACAAGTTGATATGATTCTTTAGGGTCTTAATGAAAAGTCTGTAATATACTTTGGTTAAAAATTCTCAATGGTAGTGTAAAACAACACCCTTTTTACCTTGTCAAAATGAACTCTGCAAAAATCCTAATTGTTCCTTTAAATGCAAATGAGCTCTGCTCGCCCCGCCCCTATCTTTTCTCTGTGGAGTGAGGAGCTGCTCTGAGAAATTGTTTACTTTAGCCGCATTTAGTGCATTTAGCCGCGAAACTTGCTAACTATTATTAGGAAAGGTGATTGCAGAGATTCATAAAAAAAACCCTAATACTCACTTCTGCTGTAGGTATAGCTGGATCACGAATGATTTGCGCGAACGTAGACACATTTATGTAGATCGGGACATGCATTCCCTTCACAAACCAACATCTACTGCATCTTTAGAGGCTCAGATGTTAGGAGTAAATGACAACCACTATGTTCATTATTACATCCAGCAACACAGCACCTCAATCGCTATGGTGCCCCGATTTTGAACTTCCAAAAAGCAGTTTAAATGCAGCTTCAAACAATCCCAAATGCGATTGTGAACGATCCCAGCCGAGGAAGAAGGGTCTTATCTAGCGGGATAATTTTAATTTTAATAATTAAAAAAAAAATACAATTGAAATACTTTTTATTCTCAAACGCTTGTCTTGCCTTGCTCTCCATGAACTCTGTGTATTCTGGTTCAAGACAGTTAGGGTGTGTTGAAAAACTCCAGTCGTATTTTCTCCCTCAACTTCAAAAATCATTTCAAAATCATCCTACACCGACCCAGTCTTTGCAAAGTGAACATGCAAAGAAGATCAAACACCCTTAACAAAAAAGGTAAAACAGTGATATAGGACGATTTCGAAGTTCAGGGAGAACATGAGATAGGAGTTTTTCGACATACCCTAAATGTCACGAACCGGAACAAAACAGTCCAAGCAGCGTAAGACAAGACGAGCGTTTGGCATTAAAAAGTATATAAATTGTATTTTGTATGAAAATAACCGATTGTTTTGCTAGATAAGACCCTTCTTCCTCGGCTGGGATCGTTTACAACCGCAATTTGGGATTGTTTGAAGCCGCATTTAAACTGCATTTTGGAAGTTTAAAATCGGGGCACCATACCAGTCCATTAAATGAAGAAAAATGCTGAAAAGCTTTCCACAAAAAACATAATTTCTTTACGACTGAAGAAAGAAAGACATGAACATCTTGAATGACAAGGGGGTGAGTAAATTATTTGTAAAAGTATACTACTATGTCCCTATTTAGGTATTAATTTGTATATATTTTGTTATATGAATATCTGAACATACAAAACATCAAAAGAAAAATCAGGTTATCTGCTTAATTGATTATGAAAATGATTAATTGAAAATGATTCTTCTTCACTTCTTCACGTTTAGGAAATTCTGTACAGAAGATGTGAATTAGCGCCCCTAGTGTATAAATCAAGTATACTTAAATGTAATTTTAAGTATATTTCTGAGAAGTATATAAAGCACATGTCTGAAAAGTACATAAGAGTATACTGAAAGTATACTTTCCTATTTTTAGTTTAAAAGAAGAATAATATATTAATATTATAGTATTATATACTAATAGCGCACTTGAATAAACTTCTTTTTCACAAGGGATGTTATGTGGAGAACATAATATCACAAAACTATGGTCAGATCATTCTGTTTTTGCTTTAAATTTTAAAATGATACAACCTAATTTACATCAAAAACTGCTCATGTTATATGTAGCATGTATGTTTGGATAGTTTCATGCATTCTGATTAATATAAAGGTACAGTCAGGAAAAAAAACATGATAAACCATCTAACTGCCAAAATACTATACTATACTAGATCATAATATTCCATATTCCAGAGATTAGCTGTTTGAAGCTTTTGTTTTCCTTCAGCCTGGAACAAGAATTTGTTCACACTGCTTTTGTCATTTCGTAGTCAGAGTCATAGTCGAGAACTAGATCAAATTAAACTATTTTACAAATTACTTTTTATACATAAATAAAGATTATACTTTTTATATATAAATATACATAAATCTACATTTTATAAAAAAATATATATAAGTTTTTTTTATTTTTTTTATTAAAATTTTTACCTATAACACAAACACAAAAGGCAATATTTCAGTATAAATGAGTGTTGCTAACTAATGTGGACAAGTAAATCAATTCTGACAACCTTCTATCCTGGCCAGCATTAGGTTTTTCAGCAGTTTGAGCTACAGTAGCTCTTCTGTGTGTTTGGAGCAGACGGGCTGGTCTTCGCTCCTCACGTGTATCAGTGAGCTTTGGGAGCCCGTGACCCTGATGCTGGTTCACTGGTTGTCCTTCCTTGTGTCACTTTTGGTATGTACCAACCACTGCTCATTGGAAACACCCCACAAGACTTGCTGTTTTGGAGATTTTTTGTCCCAGTCATCTAGCCATCATTATTTGGCCCTTGTCAAAGTCAAAAAATAATTTTTGTCTGCCCATTTTTCCTGCTTCCAACGCATGGAATTTAATAACTAACTGTTCATTGCTGTCTAATCCCACCCCTTGACAGGTGCTTTTGTAAGGTGAATCAGTGTTATTTACTTCACATGTCAGTGGTTTTAATGTTATGACTGATAAGTATATATCCTAAATGGCAGTCCATAACATTCTACAGTAGTGGACGTATAGCCAACACTTGGTTGACTGTCTATATTGGTCTGCAGCTGTTGGTGCTATGTGCATTGGCTTTTAGAGTTTGTGTCTGGCAAGTGAGGTGGGTATTTCAGGGTTACGGACTAAGATTAATGATCCTACCATAGCAGGGCCAATGGTTTTCTTTCCAGAGTTCACAAAATTTTCCAACTCAGTGACATGAGTGAACCCCAGTGCTATCATTTCTTCTGAGATGCAGAGACCCAGCACCTACAATCTGCACTCTACCACAGACTCTGTTCATCATCAAATAGAGCTCCACACTAAATGGAAGGCATGAGTGTGACCTATTTTACAGTCACTGCATTTCAGGGTGAAGCGAGGAAATTGGTGGAGGAACATAAACCATCAGTGTAGTTTATTATTTTGGAATGAGTGAATTTGTCCCGTTGAACTGAAATATTGTGGAGATACACAGCCTTTAAAATAAATAAATAAACAGCCAGTGTAATATCTGTACAATATTGCAGTGCAACAGGATGAATTTAAAAATCCTACGCAAAAGTATTCAGCCATTTCACCGTCACCACCGCCCTCAAGAGTGAGACACTGAAGTCCCTCATCAAGATTGGGGCAAATTGCCATCGCCCCAGTGACCTCCCAGACACCACGGGAATGAACTGGAGAGAGGCGATCAGCCGGTGTCTGGAGAGTGTCCAGCCCCGATCGAGAACACAGCTCGACCCACAGCCCAGTCCACCATCACCCTGAGTCGTGGCTGGGAGCCAGAGCCCGCAGCGACTGATGATCCATTGCCAGAGAGAGCAACAGTGCTGAGGATCGCCCGGAGCTAGAGCCCAACACATCCGACCAGGTGCAAGAACCAGCTTCTGAGCATGTGCTGGTGGATAATGCATGGGAGTGCAAAGGATTGGAGGAAAGTGATGGGAGTCACTATGTGGTATGTGTGGGCAGCACACACCATTCCTGAACCCCTAACCTGCTTGGATTTCCCACCCACCTTCCCTCTCCTGCCTCTTCCAATCATTCCTGCCTCTTCAGCTCTGCCACCGCTGCTCCCTGGCAGCCCCTCAGCTCACCCTCAGCCCACCATCTGTGTGATGGGATCGCCGCGGATCTGCCAGTCTTCATCTGCGTCATGGCTGAAGAATCCCTGGTCTCCGCCTCCAGCCTATGAGTCCCGGACTCCGCCTCTGCCCTTCAACCCAGTTGCTCCTCCTCGGCTCCTAGATGCTCCTGTCGTCGACCCACCATCGCCTCAGGACTCCTCCAGCTGTGCCTCATTGCTCCGTCCCATCAGCTCTGTTGGGCTCCTCCCTCGCTGCAGCTCCACCTTGGTCCTCAGTTGCCCTGGTTTCGTCGAGGACCTCCGGATCTCTGCCTCCACCTTGGTCGCCAGAGCCTTTGGCTCCACTCTGGCCCTCCAGATCCTCTGCGTCTCCCTGGCTTGTCAACTCTCCGCCTCGAGCTCCACCACCACCTGCTCCACCGCCATTGGTTGACCCCCTGGAGTTGTCAGTTCTTCCACCACCATGGCTCCTCCCTCCATCGGCTCCACAGTGGGTCATCATCATGGCTGTGGCCTGGGTCCCTCCTGTCTCCTCCTTCCATCATCTCCACCCTGGACTCTGTTGGTCGTCCTCCTCCAAGGTGTCCGTCCTCCACCTGAACCTCCTGCAGTATTGTCTGCCTGCCTTCTTGCCAGCCCTTTGCCGTCCCCTGTCACCATCCCTCATCTACTCCTTTGTCCTCCTCCTAAGTCCCCCTCCATCCCACCTTTTGTTGTTCCTGTGACGGGAGGTTGCGCCTTATGGGAGGGTGGACACCTGTCACACCCCAGGACTGTTTGTTGAGGTTATATTCCAGTTCTCGTTGTGTCATTACTAGTTAATCACCCTCACCTGTCTGTCCATCATTAGCCACCCTTTATTAGTTGTGTCCAGTTCTCAGTTTATCATCCGGTCTACTTAGTCCTTACGTGTGTTACCTGCCTGTCTGTCCTGGATTTACCCCGTGTGAATTAATGAAGACTATTTGCATTGTTCATCAGCTTGATCGTGCATTTCATTCATTGTAGCATGACAGTATCATGGCTATGTGAAATTGTTACACAGCACAATTGCCAAGAAATGTTTCTTTTAGCACCAAATTAGCATATTAGAATGATTTCTGAAGAATCGTGTGACAATGAAAACTTAGTTATGGCTCCTGAAAATTCAGCTTTGCCATCAGAAATAAATTACATTACAAAATATGTTAGAATAATAAACTGTTATTTTAAATTGAAATAAAAGTTCAAAAACATTAAAAACATCTTACCTTCCCCAGGATTGTATTGGTCCATTAAGTTCCCCATTACAACGTTAAGTTGTGATATTGCAGAGACAACATTTTCATGAGTCGGCAAAATTATTTAATATATAACTGTTTTATTATATCATCCAAACAACCTTTCATGAATCTCAGTGATAAATTACATGTTAATGTCTTATGGTTGCCTGGTACATTTTGTTAACTTCTTCATTAGAGTTCACAAGAATGATTCACACTCCACATCTGATAATAGATAATATCTTATTATTGATGTACTGCATAATTTGCCTTTCATATCCGTAATAAAGACACTACATGAGATATATTTACAGCATGTTCAGATACACATCCAATACTCAGCGACCTCAAAGGTAAAACGGGGCATATTCTTGAGTTACTCTTCTGTTTAAAATGAAAACAACACTTCACGCATGGAAATTCATGTGCACGTCTCATGATTGTGCAACTGGAAGGCTGATGCTGATGGCATGGCGAGAAACACCATAGTCCATTAAAGATCAGTTCATAAAATGAAAGATAAAACAAGGCATATGACAATATACAACACTCCACTTCCAAGAAACACTCAAAAGGAATATCAAATGGCAACATTTGATGTGTTTAGTGGTGGATACGCTCAGAGAATGATCATGCTAACAAATATTTTTTACATGGAAAGCATTTTTAAACAGAAATAAGCAGTAAAGCTAATTCTCTGATTGCAGTATACAGTACCTTAACTCCCTTTAATTGTGCAACAAATGCTATTTGAACCCAAACCCATGCCTGAAAAGAGTAACTGAAGTGTTATATTCAGCCAACAGAGCATTTTATGACACTCAAGCTTGGACTTCATCAGGTAAAACATGGGTGTTTGCAAAGCAGCATTGCTAAAAAACTTATTTTTATTCATCTTTTCTGACTAAATCACAGCATTAAGCGACAGATATTACCTAATGTTCCCCATCTACAGCAATGCTGTATATCAGACCACTCATCTGGGTAACTGAAAATGGCGCTACTTTCATGTCTCTGCTATCACACTGCAGACACCCTTTCTCACTTCAAACACAACTGGTGCCATCTTACATTTCAGTTATCGACTATAGTGAAAATTACCTCAGGGTATTTCAGTCTTAATGTTAGTGCAGTATTATTATTAGTGTTTGTCTTCTTACTAGGCCAATTGTTACGTTACATTTTAGTTCTTAGCTATAGGATAGTTTCAGGAAAGGTATAAAATAATTTAAACTCAAATCAGTATTTTTTTGCCAATTTATTTCATGTAGAAATTTCTTTATTTTGTATGGATTGGTCAACTTTCTGTATTCATATGCATCTTTATTCTCTGTTCTTAGCATTATATACCTTAGTCGGGATAAAAGGCGCACTTATTTTGCCTCAAATTTTTAAAAATGCTGCGAAAGATAGACATGCTACAATTTCCTCTGGAAATGTTTTAGAAAAACATACTTTCTGTTTCTCTTATTAACAGCTGGATGATTGACAGTGAGGTAAATCCCATTGAACAGATTGTATTTTTATGCCTCAATGCATCATTTTGATTTGTGTTAAATTAAATATTTCTGCATTATGTATACTTCTGATTTTACGCACACTAGGGTATGCATACAGTGCTCACTGTGTAAATTTCATCAGCATAGTATGCGCATACTGTATGCATGCAAGCAGCGTTTTCTAACCCTGGGCCTGTCCTAATACGAAGACCAGTCTTCATCGTGTTCAGAACTCGTACCTCAAAATTGCGTGATGTAAAAGAAACCTTTTCAGTGTAGGTTCAATTTATTAGATATTACATATGATTTGGTAGTGAATCGTGAAGTAAAGTAGCAGCGACACTAGACAAAGATGAAACTTATTTGTCTGCATGTGTCGATCAACTGGGTTTACACACAATAATGAATGGAATATGGCAGTGCGTTCAGCTGTACACATACACTAAGCTTTCGTGTCAAAACTGGCTTTACATCTCAAAGACAATCTCATTTATGGTTAAACTATTAATTTCTAAGAAAGGTTAATGGGTATTTCTGCTAAACGACAATCTTCCGTTTAATAAATTCCCTATGATTTGACTGGAAGCACTAAACCAAAAGTCTAATTTTCTAGGCTGCAGCTTTGGAGTCTGGAAAAAAGCAGCAGCACAGAACATGGAAAGCAGCCATATACTCGTTTTCAATTAAACTTTTAAACAGTCAGTGGCACTTTAACATTTACTGCAGGTTTCCTTCAGACAAAAAAACAGTGATAAGCAAAGGAAGTAATGGAATGGGGTCACATTCACACAGGCACATGTACACTAACACACATAAAAATAAACTCAATATGTGATTAAGGCATTTGACGAAATATTGCATGTAGCCCCGATGTTATATGTCAAGGTCCTTCTGATTTCCAAGCAGACATGTCCCATATATTCTGCAGCCAAATGGAACTCAAATAAAGATCGATAAGCCAGTCATCTCAGAATATCCCATGTAAATGAAGCAATCCTCTTTGGACACTAAGGGCATATTTGGTTTGGGTATCAGTTTTTCAACACAAGCAAGTATTTCGGAGTGACACAGGTGAGTTCAAACTTTATGAGTATCTAGATCAGCAGTCCGATGATAAATAATTCCAAATCAATTGAAAAGTTTATAATTATGGTTTGTAGAGTAACCGTTTACTCTTACACAGGACTCTGGGATCCAAAATGGCCACCCAAAGCCACACAGAGTTCCAAAACCATACAAAAACGACACATTGCCATCTACGAAGGCTGACAATGGGGACAGGAAGTTGGCATGCTGTTCATTTATGTCGTGCTTCGTTTCAACAAGTACCGACATAAAGTCAGCGTCTCAAGATGAGCCAATCTTTTTGACCATTGAAGGGATTTTTAAGATGGTTATAGTTTTAGCAGAAAGAGTGGGAGCTAATTCTCAGACCCACTCCTGCATGGACCGCTTGCAGTACAGTATGTGGCGCTGCGTATCCTTTCTCTTGAAGCGGAACACGGTGTAAAGCAGCACCATCATACACAGGGCCAGGACGCAGGGGATGGCGATGGCCACCGCTTTCTCTGCTCCACCGCTGCTCTCTAGCTTGAGTACAATGTCAACGTCATCATTGTCATATTGTGGCGGTTCTTCTTCCTGTGGGGGGCTCCAGTCCCAGTCGGGGTCGGCGGGTAAGCCATCACAGCCCATAAAGTCACGCAGGATAGACCTTGGGTAACCTGGCTCCACTCTCAGCCGCTGGTTGTTGAACTTCCAATACTCCTTCCCCTTGTAGAAATATGTGAATCCTTAGGAGAGAAGGAAGACAGCTCATATTGAACTATGCATAATGGAAAACAAGACATTTTAAGTCTAATGTCCTTAAAACACATATCAATTATTTGTTACTAGTAATACATTTATATAATGTTCATGCTACTCCAAGTTCCAAGAGTACTCCAAGAGTGCCATCATATTATCAGGTCTGAAAATGCATGGTACAAAAACAAGAAAACCACTGCCTTATAATTGCCCCTACCTGTGAAAAAAATCCACTAAAAGCCATTCCAAATAAAATAAAACAAAGGAATATATTGTGTTTGAAGGCACCATGTGGCACCGTTGGTTCAATTATGAACAAGTAGATGTTATAAACCCAAATTCTGTCTGGAACTTGTTGTCCCTCAAAAACTGCATGAACAAAGAGATCTGTGAAAGAAGCCACAGAGAGGCCAATTATCACAGTGAAGGAGCTCAGAGATCACCAGATCCATAAGACACATGTGAGGTCTCACTGCTTGCACAGAGTGCAGAGATCATAGTTCAGAGAAACTTCCTCTTTTCTGCCAGTAGGCACCAACACTGTCTCCTCCAATTACAGAAACCCTGAAACTCTGGGGGGAATTTTAAGATGGAAGGAGCTGAAGAGTATTTCTACAGTCTAGTGGTTCAACAAAATACTTTTATGTGGTGATATACACTTATATGGGTAAAAGTAATGGGATACCTGACTAGGGACATTAATACATTGCATTCTAAATACACAGACTTTAATATAAAGTTGATCCTCCCGTTGCAGCTATAAGAGCTTCCACTCTTCTGGGAAGGCTTTTCATAAGATTTTGGAGTGTTTGTGTGAGAATATTTGCCAATTTATCCAGTAGGACACTTGTGAGCTCAAGCACCGATGTTGGATGAGAAGGCCTGGCTCGCAATCTGCGTTCCAGATTATCCCAAATGTTGAGGTAAAGGGCTCTGTGTTGGCCAGTCAAGTTTTTCAAAATCTTACTCAACCAGCCATGTCTTTTTGTTTGCTTTATGCACTGGGGCACAGCTGGAAGCATAAAATTGTCCAAGACATATTGCTATGCTAAAGCATGAAGATTTCCCTTTTTTGGAAGTAAGCGACACAGCCCGATCCCTGAAAAACAGCCCCATATGATTATCTCTCCACCAACTTTGCAGCTGGTAGAATACAGTCTGGGAGGTAACGTTTTTCTGCCATTCTCCAAACACAGACTCACCCATTAGACTGCCAAAAAGAGATGTGTGATTTGTCACTCTACAGAACAAGTTTCCATTGCTCCAGTGCCTTCATACAATGCTTGATATTGTATTTGGTGAAGTGAGGTTTGTATGCGGCTACTCGGTCATGGAAACCCATTTCATGAAGCTCCTGAAGCATAGTTGTTGTGCTGATATTAATGCCACTGAAAGTTTGGAGCTCTACAGCTATAGAATCAGCAGAGCATTGGTGACCTTTATGCAGCATGTACCCCAGCACTTGGTGACCTTTAAATGCTCATCTGTTTCATGGTTGAGTTGTTGCTGTTCCTAAATGCTTCCTCTTTCCAATAATATCACTTAAGGTGATGATTCACAGGGCAACTTTTTGAACAATGTTGCTGGGCAATGTTGGTGTCAGTGGGCAACCAGGTGAGACACAAGGCCAACGACCAATCTTGAAGTATCCAGATAGAAATTTGTTTCCCATTTTCAATAGGAAAGTGGCCAAGCAACATTGTTTAAAAAAGTTGCCCCGTGCATCATCATCTTTACAGCTCACTGTGGAATATTAACAATTTTGGGCCTTTTTCCAAGTTTGATTAATTAACCATATTTTATTGTGTACATAAAATGCAAGCATGCTCAAACTTGCATCACCTACAGTTGAGGTCAAAAGTTTACATACACCATGCAAAATCTGCAAAATTGTTCAATATTTTACTAAAATAAGAGGGATCATACAAAAAAGCATGTTATTTTTTTATTTAGTACTGACCTGAATAAGATATTTCACATAAAAGATGTTTACATATAGTCCACAAGAGAAAATAATAGTTGAATTTATAAAAAATGACCCCATTCAAAAGTTTACATACACTTAATTCTTAATACTGAGTCATTACTTGAATGATCCACAGCTGTGTGTTTTTTTAGTGATACTGTCATGAGTCCCTTGTTTGTCCTGAACAGTTAAACTGCCCGCATTACACTATTACAAAAGGTTCAAACACTCACTAATGCTTCAGAAAGAAACACAATGCATTAATTTTGAATTTGAAGATCAGGGTAAATTTAACTGAATTTGTCTTGTGGGAAATGTAAGTATTGTCTGTAGCCTCTGAAGGGCAGTACTAAATGAAAAAAAAAGTACACATCTTCATTCTGTTCAAAAGTTTACACCCCTGGCTCCTAATGCATCATTTTTTCCTTCTGGAGCATCTGTGAGCATTTGAACCTTCTGTAATAGTTGCATATGAGTCCCTCAGTTGTCCTCAGTGTGAAAAGATGGATCTCAAAACCATACAGTCATTGTTGGAAAGGGTTCAAATACTCAAAAATCCTGAAAAACCATTTTGTGGGAATTTGTGGGACCTGAAGGATTTCCTGAAGGGACTCACGAACAACTATCACTAAACTAAAAAATAAAAAAAATAAAACAGCTGTGGATCATTCAGGTAAGAACACAGTTTTATGAATCAAGTTTATTGAATGGGGTCATTTTAATAAATTCAACTATTATTTTCTCTTGTGGACTATATGTAAACATCTTTTATGTGTCTAAATATCTTATTCAGGTCAGTACTAAATAAAAAATAGCATGCATTTTGTATGAATCCTCTTATTTTGGTAAAATAATTAACATTTCACAGATTCTGCGAGGTGTATATTAACTTTTGACCTCAACTGTACATAAAAAGTCACAGCCCAGTGCTTCTGAGCATATGTGCAAACCACCAGGCCATAGCACCAATAGAAATGCAATTATGGCAATTATTGTACATTCCACTATTGTGAAACTCAATGGATATATTCAAAACTAGATTTGTAATATGAGTGAACTGGTTTGGGGTCTTTTGAGAGGTACTGCATAGTCATCTAGGATCGTTTCAGTGTCTCACCATTTTCTTTGTCCACAAAGGCTCCCTGTGGAGAGTCTGGGATGCCTTTCCACACAGTAATAGGTTTTGGATATCCGGGGTCCATGGTTCTCATATCCTCATTGTACCTCCAGTATCTGTAATAGTAGACATACAGAAAAAACACTCTCAGACATTATGGAACAGTCCAGTGAAGGCGGTATCCACTGGGTCCCATTGTACGCTGTAGCTAGAAGCTATAAAACTGACCTGTCCCCTTTGAAGAAGTAGGTTTTGGCCACATCTTCCCACCAAACAGCTGTTTCAATGCTCTGCGTAGGCATTCCACTGCCAAAAAGAGAAATGTCCTGAGGATATGTGGGCTGCAGAGTTGTATCCTTAAACACCCAGAACCGGTTGCCTTTAGAAATGCAGAGAAATGGAAAAGATTGCCTTTAGTGTTGAAAAAATGCATCTTCTTCTTTTAATAACAATAGTATCATTACTGATTGCTATAATAATAAAACTGATGTCAATCATGCTAATTAACTAAACTATAAGAGAAGACATGCCAAGTTCTAAAACAAACTCCAAACAAGCAATTGTAAAAATGCCTTTAGTAGACGCCAAAAACTGAGCTCTTAACTTCAAACATTCACGTCTATATTTAGCCTGTAAGACTTGAAAGTCAAAAGGGAACACATCTTACCTTTAAAGAAGACAAACTTCCCCTCGCTGTTTTCGTAGACAGCATCGATCTTGGGAGGCAGACCTCTCCAGAAGTAGCTAATTTGCATCGGGTATCCAGGCACCACAGAATTATCTCGCACTCTCCAGAACCACTGATCCTAATAAGAGTGTACTGGTGTTAGGAAACACACAATTTATGCTGCACTAATTCTTAGTGAGGCTATTCATTATTCACACCTTGAAGACGAACAGCTCCTGTCGTAGGATTGCTAAAGTGTTGAATCCTCCGTCACAGATGTTGGGTTTGGAGTTGGGGTGGGCTGGTTTCGACTTCTGAGGAGGGCGATGAGGGCGACCCTGTCGGTCATGTTTTCGAGGGTCAGTTGGTAGGTGCAGGCGAGGAGGCGTAGCGGTCGTGAGCAATCTTGTAGGCTGAGGATTTTTGTCTGGAGGACCTGGAAAATGAATACAGAATTCAAATCACAAGAGTGTCAAGAAATGGAAAAATCTTTTAAAGATGTATTTGAAAACACATGTGCCAAGCTGTTGTGTTAAACATTTATTCCATTTTCAAGAAATAGACTGAGATAAGAAAAAAAAAAGTATTTTCCTTACTTCTTCAATACATGTGAGTGGACACAGTCATTATGTTAAAAAAAAAAAGTTTGGTTTAATATTAGTTCATGTTAGTTCAGGTTTATTAAATAACATATATAACAGATATACAGTATCTTTTGATTTTAATAATGTATTAGTAAATGTTAAAATTAACTTTAAGAATAATAAATGTGTTTAATAAAAGTATGTTTAATAATTCATGTTAACTAATGTTAACAAATGCAACCTTATTGTAAAGTGGCACCATTATATAGTATGACAATCTATTTTTCGATGTAAAACAGCCTCTAAATCAGCCTTTTTAAACAAATATCATAAATTATTAATTTATAAACATTAAACGTATTAGAGCAGTTGGACCACAAGCAGTGTTGGTTAGGTTACTTTGGAAATGTAATAGGTTACAGATAATAAGTTACCCAATTTAAAATGTAATTAGTAGTGTAACTATTTCAATTACTTAAAGTTATGTAACTGATTACTTTAACAAAATATATATATATATATTTGATTACTTTTTAATTAATTTTTAAAATTCTAATAAATGATTTAAACTGTTATTCATTTTCAAACATTTAAATCAGGGTTAACGTTAAAGTAATACTTAATGATTACTGTCAGACTTTCAAAATCCTTCACTTCAATTAAGATTATAAAAAATAAATTTTTAAGCAGCTCAAAATCCTCAAAATCACACTTCAGAACTTCTTTTTACTTTGAGATCATTCAGAGGTTAAATACAGATTTAAAATCATAGCATATACACTGTAAAAGTCACCTTAAAATGATTTGTTACCCTGCTGCCTTAAAATTTTAAGTTCAGTGAACTCAAATAAGTTTAGTCAACTTAAAATGTTAAGTTGTACTAAGTGACAGCTTAGATATTTATGTTTGTTAAACTTAAAAGCTGGGAAAGTGACCCAGCTGCCTTAAAATTTTGAGTTGAATCAACTCAAATATCTAAGTTATCACTTAGTACAACTTAACATTTCAAGTTGAATAAACTTTTTTTTGAGTTCACTGAACTTAAAATTTTAAGTGGACTGAACTTAAAATAACAAATTATTTTAATAATAATTGAGTCAACTTAAAATAACAAATTATTTTAAGTGGACTCAACAAATCGTTTTTAACAGTCTAGTTTATCAGCTGTGATACTGTTTTTGAAATCAAATATTTGCATAGCTTTGACAGGAAACACTGGCATCCAACAATGCCTTGGGGGAAAAAAAGTTAATCTTAAAAAATAAAGATTCAGATGTAAGCCCCTTTGCAATCATTAGCATTTTCATAACTAACTGTAATTTAATTACACATTTTTCTCTGAGTTATAGTAACAAATTATAGTTACATTTATTTTGTAATTAAATTACATAACTTCGTTACATGTAACTAGTTACTCCCCAACACTGAACACATTGAATTATATAGTTTTATCTAACCTTGCCTTGTGAAAAAAAGGTAAAAATGTCTGATATTTTAAGAAACTTATTGACCTTGACACAGTCATGAGGGTCTGCAGAGCTTGCTATGATATCATTTCCTGTTTATTTGTTTATTTGGCCTGTGGATTGCACCACATAAATATGATTTGGCAGGCCTTTTTTATTTCAGTAATTCAGTTTTGTTTTGTTTTGTTTTTTTGTTTTTTATTCAAAAATAGTTAGAGATTACAGTATACCAAATTACTTAAGATTTTCTTTAAAGAACCAAAAATACATACATAATTAAAATAGCGTCTTTGAATAAATTAATAGATTTGGACAAAAACAGAGCATTATTATTCCTTATTTAACATTTTTGTAAATTATTAGAAGAAAGATACATTTGTTTTTCTTATGCATGAAATTGTTAAAAGTTTAGTTACGAATTAAAACAAGTACTTTAACAAATTTACACTTTTTTTTAGCGTGTAGCCATGCAGTTGTTAATGTGTTTGCTGTGGTGTTGCTAGTTGCTTACTGGCCAAATAAGTCTATGTTTCTATAATAACCTGGGCTGCATTTCCCAAAAGCATCATAACCCTAAGTAGGTCATGAAACCATTGTCACCAATGGTCTCTACAATTAACTTAGCTTACGATGCTTTTGAGAAATGCAGTGCTGGTCAGCATTAATAGTAATACTGTAAACAGTTATGTAGAAGCCAGTGGATTATGGGACCAGAAGTTGAAACGCACCATATATTTTTTGGATGCCTTGTAGATCATCATGAGGCAGTTTGAAGCTCTCAGTGTCCATATACTGATAGAACGGAGCCATTATAGCCGTAGGGTCATTAGAATGCTCTAGTCCCAAAGCGTGACCAAGCTCATGGACCGCCACAAGGAACAGGTCATTACCTAAGGAATATAAAAACAACAGTGAAAATACAAAATACAAGTGACAATATAAACATAAGAATTGCTTTTTTTTGTTGTACTTGTACTCTTATCCATGAGAAGCATCTGGCGTTATGACTCACCACTCGAATGCCTGATCTGAGAGCCATCTTAATGTTGTAATGTGCATGTGTACAGTGTGTGGGCATGACAGAAACAGTAGCTTTGGAAACAAAATACAAAACAGATCCCACATTGCTTTATATTATATGTAAGTGGAAATATCTTCCATCCTGACCTAATGATGAATGAAAATGTTATGCAAGATATTTTTCTCAGTAAAGGTATTGTATTAAATGTGTACTTGTGTAATTCAAGCATTAAGGTATATGTTACAAAACCTGTACTTGCAGATATGTAATATTAATTAAATAAAAGGCTATTTAAGTGCACTCAGACACGATTTTAACAAGTGAATTTTGTAATGTCATACCAAAAGTGTAAAGTATATTTTACAGCATTGTTTTAATAATCTTCTTTCATGCTTTTCCCCATAGTGAATGTGTTGGCTAACAAATTAACACAGCAGTAAATTATTATAATTTCTAATGTACTGTGTTATTTGATGTAACATTGAAAGTGAATATATTTTAAATGTACTGAATTTCAACTTCATCATTACAAATGTGTAATTACAAATATATTTAAATTTATGACATAAAAGTTACTTTAAAGTATATTTTTAGTTCTCTATAAATGCTTGTCAGTACATTCTAAAGTATACTTATCATATTTCAAAGACAAAAGAATATTATTTCCGTTAATAAGTACTCTTTAGTACAAAATTGTGCTAGAAAGGAAGCTTCTTTTTCACAAGGGATTCAAACAACATATCTGAACATGCCAACATATCTGCACAAGTCTTAAAAACACTTAGAATATAACACATATGCAGTATTGATATGCTACTTTCGTGGTACATTTTTGGAGCTTTGTCTGATGTGCCAACAGTGAGCGATTGTTGTGGGAGGCATTCACTTCTAAATGACCTGTTAAAAATAATCTCCTAATTGCTGCTTATTTTGTAACATGTTGTTGCCAATCAGCCTTAATGTAAAGAAAGAAAACCACACAGTGTGTGGTCCATATAGACTGTGGTGACTCTAATGAAGCCTGAAACCACGGGAAGCTATTATGCCAGGCACGTGTACATCAGAGACAGCAGCAAAACAAACAGCCGAGGGTCCTGAGTGCAGGCGGCAGTAAAAATGCCAGCAGCGAATGTAGTCGCAGCCATTCATTACTGTCTGGGCCGAGACATTTCGTGAAAGGAGATGAGCATCTTAAAAGCTCTCTGCATCCAGTTTGCCCAGGTAATTAAAGCTGAGTGCCTCTAAGTGCGGCTCGCAGTGAAGAGACGGATCTGATTACCTCTCATTTAATGGGTGCGACCATAACGCAAATACTACATATCAAACAAAGCTGACACCTGACTAAGACACAAACATCAACATGTGCACACAAAGACATATACAGGGGAAAATACCCTATAAATAAGAAGATTATTTGCATTGTTTTAGAACCTGATCACTGTCATTACTCTGTAAAGTATTGTTCATGATACCTCTTGCATGAACTAATGTTAACACATAGAACTTTATTGTAAAGTGATAACAAATGACATTTAGTGGCTACTTAAGCTATTTAAAGAATAGAGGGTGTTAAGTTTGCACTTAAATACCACACACAGTTGGTATGTCAGTCGACGCAAAGTCACAGACTGTGTCCTTGGTTAAAATCGCAAGTTTCTCTGGATTTACAAAGAGCTGGAAACATTTGGGGTAAAGTACGTACACAAGTAAACAAAATATATAACACTGTCGTAGTAGTTTTTGGCATATTTGAATGCAAAAATCTTACATACTGTGCCTTTAAGCAGTCGAGAATGCCAAAAATTACTGAAATCTGTCAGACTTGTTTGGGAGTGCGCAACTTCACTCCAACTCAATCTAGAATTAACGCTTTAACCTTTTCACTGTCACCCGTCCCCTCAGTAAAAGTTTACTTTATTATATATCAAATAAATCCTAATCTAATCATGACAAACTATGTATCATCTTAGAATCAGTCTTAGAAAAGGTCTAAGACTCCTAAATAGATATTTCACCACAGTTATTTGCTACAAATTATGTAGGAACATAGATTAAATTATGACAGGAGTACACCTCAAAAATCTATATCATAATAGGAGTTCTGACGTAGTGACGTAGCCTGTATGCATGTTTCATATGGATTTCATAATCTGAGAATATTTGTCCTTACCGATTCGAAAGCTGTATTACTTTTATCTGTATGACCAAAAATGACAGAGTATTTTAAGAGCAAGTGACCTCCATCTGTCATGCAGTAAGTGCGCTACTGTTTCCTAGGTTAACATTAGATTGAGCGGCCATTTAAAATTGCTACTACTTACATAGTTCAGATGAAAAGCCATATTTGAGGTTGATGAATGATCGGTGAACGTTTGGATGTCCTGCCCGATGTACTGTATTACCACATAGATCAGCTTTTAACGATCTGTCTATCACGGACTGACTGTGATTTCGCCACTTTCTCTGGATTTTTTTTTCTGCGACTAAGCAACTAATAAAATTTTGGTTGACCAAACCCTTTCTCGTCGACTAACGGTTAGTCAACTATTAAGGGGCAGCCCTAATTTGAACAGATATTTAAGGATATTTCAATCATGATAACGCTTTAAATAGTTTTAGCATGTTAATGGATATGTAAATGTTACTGTATTTGGTCTTGGTGGACTAGATATAATAGGCATACATAAATCTTGTAGCAGAATCAGACAGGTGGAGCTGGGGGAGGTGAAGGATTCAAGGGGATCCCACTGCAGGACCAAACACTGAATCTCATTGGCTGTCAGTAATGGCACTACACCGGGGCTAGAAAAAAACTTTTGAAGCATCTTTTGTTCGTTAAATATAGGTTTTTGATTCTTAAAGTAACAACCAAGCGGCCAGGGGTGCTTTTCCCAAAAGCATCGCAAGTTCCGTCGTTACCAACATAGTTCAACGATTCAGTGTTTCCCGAAACCATAGTTCAAACAAACATTCGCAAACAGCTCGACCTGTGGTTAGAAGCATAGTTCCTTGTTAGTAAGACATATGGGCTCAATAAATTATGCTCTTGGGCACAATAAGCAAGTTAACATGCAGTACAATCTATATCTTTCACTCAATCTAAATATAAATGCATTTTAATCTATGTATTTTTAACCAAATATAGGTAATAGATATTAAACAGTTCAAGCATATCACAATGTTAATTTAAACGTTTATATATAAATGTGCACTGTTAGAGACATATCCAATCGTTTGTGCGGAGAGTGGAAGTTAAAGCACGCTTTACAGGACATGGAGGCGCCAGCGCGATCACTTGCATTGGAAACATTATTATTAAAATAAGCCATCTTTTGTGCTCATAAAGGTAAGAGTAATACATTATTCATATCTGTAAAGGGTCTACTTTAATTTATGCGCCCTAACAATATTAATAAAACGTTATGCTTTTATAAAATAAAGAAAACAAAGAGAATGCGCTTTTTGCCGTTTTTCAGCTTTTTGCGTGTGCTTGATCACGGATTCGCGAAACTCTTTAAACTGCGCTGAAGGCGCTTGCGCTTGCTGCTGCCCGTCGGCCTCGATCTGAAATGCAGGGCTCTGGTCACTTGTATTACGCTTGTGTCTATTTCGATGTATCTACCTATTATTTCACCAAATACAATTTAAAACTATACTTCTGTTAAATGTGGTATGTACCATGGCTGTTTTTTTATTTAAAAAAAAAAAAAAAAGACAAATTCTTCATTAAGTAACTTTGACGTCATGAATATTCATTGTTTTCTTATCACCCCCACATATTGGTCTAGCCCCCCCTTAGCCCCGGTAGAAAAAAAAAAATCTGGTGCCATGCCTGTTGGCTGTAGAGGCCACTAAGCTTGTGCCATAAACGACGTGATCGCTAACAGATTGCATGTAAGAAGGATATATGAGCCTGCACCATCCAGAGTTTCATGAGTGAACAAGTTAGACTTTATTGGGAGTGTGCAACTTAACACTACCAGTGCAATCTAGAATGGGCTCTTTAAATGTGAAAAGTGTTCTCGACTACACCACATGTCTGGATATGTCTTTACAGTAGAATCCAGTTTACCACATGCTTTCTATCATCAGTAATAAAAGTTAACATGTCTGCAGTGCATGGAAACAGGGCAAAGTAATGACAGTGAATGCAAAAGAAAAAAAAAAATGCCAGTCAGGTTGTGCTACGTAATAAATAATGTGATTGCTAACAGATGGCATGTAAATGATCCATCAGCCTGCACTATGTACGCTACCATTCAAATGTTTAGGTCATGATACCTAATGCATTAACTAATGTTAACACATAGAACTTCGCTGAAAAGTGTTAACAAATGACATATGGTTTTACTGACTTCACCACATTTAGTGGCTACTTAAGTTGGCTGAGAATATGGTGCTGATTTTGTACTTAAATACCATGCACAGGTGGTGCAGCGGTTTAGTCGCCTTAGCATTTGCAAAGCTACAAACAGCACGGTTCATTAAAACTCTCATTTCAGCATGTAAATTATAGCACTAATTACCTTAAGCGAGTCTTGTTTTGCAGAATTGCTTTTAGCTTTAGCTATTACACATTGTGAAATGACTTATTTTTCAGCGGTTCTCGTGAAAATCTCCAGATGTCATTAATGATTTAGCTGTTCTGTCACTTTCGCATTCCTGCTGAAACAGCAACTTTATTTGTGTGTTAATTGTTGAAATTGAAAATGTGGCCTAACCTGCCGTTCTCTCACCATCATGGTTTGGGTTGCCCAGCGTCCAGGGTTCATCTGAGTCAAAGTGTGTGTCGCCCCCTATGCCCGGCCCTGGGAAATAAGCGTGTGCCAGGAAACCTCCTTCTCCATCGAAAGGAGAGCTGTCACCGTGGAACCCCGAGGCAAAGATGATGGTGATGTCGACGTCACGTTTGCCGCTCTCCAGAGCGCTGTAGGGCACGGCCTCAAAGCGCAGCGGTGTGACACCTTGCCATACGTCAAACGCCCGGCGAATGGCTTCATGCGTTTCTCGTGCTCCCACTTTAGGAGTGACATTTTTAATGCTACAAACAAAACAAACAGAAAAAAACAATATTTAATGGTAAATATAAACACAAAGTCATTGCTTTGTCCACTTTATGCCATGAAACTTTGTACTTCAGAGCTTTTAATTACAAATGCTGTAATTTGACAGGCACAGAATGCAGATAAATAACCATTTTTGTAATTTCAATCTCTAATTAAGTAATTTTGTTTTGTAAACGTATTTTACATGAAATATCTTATTCAGTACTAAATTAAAAAAACATGCATTTTGTATGATTCCTCTTATTTTGGTAAAATAATTAACATTTTGCAGATTCTGGAATGTGTATGTAAACTTTTGACCTCAACTGTATATGAATTAGACAAATTTAAATAGTTTAAAGTCTGCCAAAACAACATATTTTACATCAGTAATGCACAATATTAACATTCATCTAAGCTTCAAATGTAAGCTTATTTGAATAGCTTACTGTGTTACATTTGTTTAAAAAACACAGTTCAAATTTAGGCTGATACAACAAATTCTTCCATAAGTTGAGCAAACTTTAAACTTTCTGTTCAACTTCTGTTTTACTTCTGTTTATTACAGTGTTCTTGTTTAATCAAGCATCTCATATATTCAGATATCTAGTCTGATTTGTGTTTGCTAAAAACAATTTTAATATATGTTTTACTTTAATTTCCGAATTAATTTATCTTACTAAGTGCCCATTTGTCTTAGTTAATTTGTCTTACTAATGTTGTCTCATTAAACAAAATGTATGCAGTTTCTTCTGGTATTAGGGGGAATTAGTCTCTGTTAGAGTATATGTAGTATCTTCAGCAATACTTAAATACTTGAAACTGTGCCTAGGTGAGATTGTTTTTTTTTTTTAGATTTAATAAGATATTAACATCAAAACCTTCACTATGATCGAAATCCACCACTATCAAATGTCACAGTGCAAAAACCCTCACTATTATGTGTTAATATCACAGAAAAGAAAGAGCATTTTCATTTCCAAAGTGAACTGCACCAACTGCCCTTAGACTGGCATCTCTGCTGAATTTCCCACATTGAAGTCTTTATCTTCCTCTAACAGACTGAGAGGCCCTGAAAATCTCAGCTGACTTTTCTCTATAGAGGCCAGTCACTCACTGCCAAGCCTGTCTTCATTTACATTCCATTTGCATAGGTGGCCCATCAATTAAAAAAAGCAGGATTTGAATAAATCATTTCCGTTATCGCCCGCTGTAACCGGGAAAGTCTAAATTGAGGTGAGAGAACACTCTATTTCCTCCAAGCCCTTTAGAAGGTAATCTTCGGGGAATTCAAATATGTTTCTTGAAGGTTAAAGAGTGAATGCTGGAGGTTATTATATGCTTGGCTGTGTCTTCAGTGCAGTGCAGCATATGGGATGGCAGTGACAGGACGATTTGAGCGACGTATGTCTGTGTCAACCTATCGGGTTTTGGTTTATTAAGAATTAAACATCAGACAGAGGCCAGTGTTTACACAAGATATCAGATGATATGTTAACAGGAAGTAACATCAAGCAAAGTAAAGAACGGTCAAGGACAGTGGAGTCAAATAATAGCAACCAAACCTAATAATTGATCCAAATAGTAGTAAATCCAAAGTGTAAAAATAAACAATCTACACTTTTCTCTAATGCTGTCATTTCCAATTTATGGATAGAGTTCAGCAAACTCTGGAAATGCAGAAGTTCTTCACATGAGCCTACTGTGCCTTTAAAACAACTGTACCTTTAAGACAATTTATTTAAAGCTCCATGATACATTTCGAGCATTTCATTTCAAAGTTCTGTCTGTTAATGTCTGTGTTTTATTTATAGACCAAATTGTTAAATCATTAACACTGACAGAGGCATCATGTCTCTAACCTGTATGTGATGTGTGTGCGTTGCCACTTCTGTCCAGTTAGTGCATAGCGCTTCTTCCTGCGGGATCCAGATTTGCCGTCAAGCAGGTCTGGTACCCCACATCTGGGCCTCTTCATCCAGCTAGAGGAGAAAAAAAGAGCAAAGGGATGAGGGGTGAGATAACTTCTGCCCTTCATCACATTAAAAACTAGGTTGCATAACGTTGCTGCTTAAACGCATAATTATAAAAGTGTCTGAATGGACTTAAATAACCGCTTCTATGTTCATTCATCAGAATACTCATCAGACTTTTAAAATGAATCAGCGTTCTTGTGTTTACTCTGTTTTTGTATGTATATATATTCTGCAGTACTTAAAGTCAATGCATTACAATGGAGATACATAAAAACATTTCATGCACAAAACACGTCAATATCACAGACATTCAGCACCAAATTACAGTCATCAAAATCACAATATCCCAAGTGTCATAGAAAATTGCTCTTGAAACATGCTGTTCTATTTTACTGCAAGTTACATAATTTTGGCATTACAGCTTACTTTCATTAGCAATTACAAACACACTAGCACAAGATGTTCAGATAAAGGATAATATATTTATTTATATCACTGAATGTGAAAATCAGTGCCTCATCTTCAACTTGTCATCAATAAACCATAACATAAAGACACAAAGAGAATAAAAAGAACTGTTTAAAGGCAGAATAAAATTGACTCCAAGGTCAAACAGAGAGTGCTCATGCTTCATAAGACAGTGCAGTCCTCTTCAAATAACTTACACAAGCAGTAGAAAATGTTCTCAAAACATTTTAGATTGGAAAATGGCTTATGGCGTCCAAGCTAAACATCAGAGACCAGGGTTGAAACTTTCAGGCCAAAGAAAAGGTGATTAATTTGAATCAAACATGAAATTCTTTAATTAATGACTCATTTCTTGGAAACAGTGTCATTTGTGTCCCATTTCTTCTGAACAATACTTACTACTGATATAACTGCCATGGAAAACAGATACTGGACTTAGTCATATTGTTTAATAGAGCTAATGTTTAGAGTTTTATTGAAATTTTGGAAAACTGGATGCATGTCCTTGTTCATTACCATTACAGTTTAATGCATTATAAAGGATTTTTTATTTTACTGCAAATAAAATAACATGATTTCAATGTTTCCCTCTTTGCTTCTGGCATAATATCAGAGGGAGTGACGTCTATTTATATATATAAATACATATTTATATAAATAGATACTCATGTGGTGTGATGATGTTCCCTAGATAACACCATTCTAGCCATTTTTGCATTAACCTTTATCACAGTAACATTTAACCATGCAACATTTAGAAAGTAACTGGGTCAAGCAGCAGTTGCACAAGACAAGGGTTTTGTAAGAGAAATGGTTTGTTTTTACAAGGTACATTTACTGAGTAGTAAACTAACAGAAATTACCATTAACTAACAGAACGATAAGAAGTACATATCCAGACTGTTATAGACTGTAATAGAATTCAAATAATAGCACTTTAGGGTTAGGTTTAGTAACAATAAATAACAGCTGGCATTTTACAAGGCCATTTTCATTCACAAACGGAACAGCTTCATACGTCTGGTATGAATGGGCCTGGTATGTAGGTGCTCCTGGGGACCCACTTTCCTGCAGAGTTTTGCTCCAACCCTAATCAAACACACCTGAACCAGCTAATCAAGGTCTGCAGAATCACTTGAAAAGTCAGGTGTGCTAAAACAGGTTGGAAAGAAACTTTGCGGGACATTGGGTCCCCAGGAGCAGGGTTGAAGACCAATATGTAGTCAGTATTTACAGTATGTCATTGCATTTTATGTATGACTTTACTGTATGTATGCATGCTTAGGACTGGAGTACTTACTTTATAGTCTCCTTGTTTAGAGTCCCTGTGATGTTTAGTCCATACTTGTGCTGCATGGCAGCAATAGCAGAATGCATGGTTTGGGCTGATCGCAGGACAGCCATGTTAGGTTGTGTCTGGTGGAGGTAGCCATACCTCTGTAACCACGCCTGCAAAATATAGAACAAATATAATCTGACAACATGTCCTCAGCTAAACCCCAAAGCTCAGCTGTAGCCTGAACAACAAAATAATGAATAAGAAGCTAAACATGCCCTCACAAGGCTTGGAAGGAAGCCTACATGGCTAGGGGTTCAGAGACTCTGACTTTAATTATTTCAATTTTCAGTTTTGCTTGAGGACCAAGATTGCATATTGGACATTAAATAGTAACCCAACATGATACCAAAATTGTTTAGCATACACAAGTAACAAAAATGTCCATAGAATCAAACATTGCAATTGATTAACATGAACCACACAGGTGTAACAGTCTATGCAAATAACTGATATGATAATAGTTTAAATAGAATATCAGAAATATTGTATATGCATAAACAGCAGCATAACTGTGAATGACCGTGCAAACACACAGGAGAAACACTGGGCTAAATATTTATTCATATCAGCCATACACTTGTGCACTTAATCGTATTGAATGTGCAGTTGTAGAGTACTTCAAACCTTAAAAGTATATTAACATATTAAAGGAGAAGTTCACTTCCAGAACAAAAATGTTCAGATAATGTACTCACCCCATTGTCATCCAAGATTTTCATGCCTTTATTTCTTCAGTCGTAAAGAAATTATGTTTTTTGAAGAAAACCTTTCAGGAATTATCTCCATATAGTTAAGTTCAATGTTGCCTGTGAGTTAGAACGTCCAAAATGCAGTTGTAATGCAGCTTCAAAGGGCTCTAAACGATCCCAGCTGAGGAATAAGGGTCTTAACTAGCAAAACAATGTCATTTTCTAAAGAAAAAAAAATACAATTTACATTTTTTTTTTTTAACCTCAAATGCTATAATCAAATAATCTGGGTCAATACAGTTAGGGTATATCGAAAAACTCCCATCTCATTTTCTTCTCCAACTTCAAAATCGTCCTACATCACTGCAGAAGTACCGAACCATTATTTACAAAGTGAATATGCAAAGAAGGTCAAATGCCCTTTACAAAAAAAAGCGATGTAGGAGGATTTTAAAGTTGAAGGAGAAAATGAGATGGAAGTTTTTCGACATACCCTAACTGTATTGACCCAGATTACCCAGGGTATGCTTGCACATCGCAGAGCTAGACAAGACGAGCATTTGAGGTTAAAAAGTGTTTACTTTTTCTTTTTAGAAAATTTAGCTAGATAAAACCCTTCTTCTTTGGCTGGGATCATTTAGAGCCTTTTGAAGCTGCATTAAAACTGCATTTTGGAAGTTCAAACTCGCGGGCACCATAGAAGTCCACTGTATGGAAATAATTCCTGAAATGGTTTCCTCAAAAAACATAATTTTTTTACGACTGCATAAAGAAAGGCATAAACATCTTGGATGACAATGGGGTGAGTACATTATCTGTAAATTATCCTTCAATATATATTATAAAATTCATCACGTGTGTTATTACAAATATATTTAAATAGAAGACACAAGTTTCAGTAGCAATAACATTAAAGAATACTTAGTTTACCATAAATGCAGTGCATCTGACAGTACACTTTTGCCAAAGACAGTAGAAGTAATTATGAAATTACATATAAAGATGTACTTACGTCCTACCTAAGTGGCTCAATTCACTGAATTTAATCTAAATTTCAACTTTAATACCTTATTATTTAATCATAAATCACATGCAAATAGGTGTCAGAAAACATTCACACTCACATCACTTCACACTTATGTATATTCCTTTAAAGCATATTATTTCTGCAATATGTGCTATTTTTAAATGTATGCCAGAGTGTACATCTTTTTCCAACATGTTCTCACTCCCAACTCCTCACATATTGATGCTTGGTCAGGACCCTTTGGTGTCACTTCTTGATGCTTAGGGTACCCCTTCAGCGTCATTTTTCGACGTGCAGGGTCCTCCAGTGCTTTAAATAAGAAACCCTTGGCGTCAGTGTGCTGATGTGAAAGGCACTGGGGATTTTATCGTCATGATTAAATTATATACTGGGTAATAATATTGCTATTATTGCATATATGTTGTGATTTTGTCAATGCAAATAGTCACAACAGTTTTATTTATATTACAATATTTACACATTTAACCCAACCCCTGCCCCTAAACCTAACCATTTGTCAACAAAACACAAGATATAACAGGCAGATACAACTATATTCATAATTTATTAAAAAAAAGTATTAATATTCCAAGTGTTTCAAGGCAAAAGGATTGATTTGTCTCCGTCCGCCGTCCTGTGTGCTGCTGCAATCTGTCTGTGCGTGAATTCAAAAAAAGGCCGCTAGCCTTTCAACAGCCTTTTTGTGAAATGCTATTTGCTCTTGGGTGTCTCGTGACCGATTCGTCATGCTGTTGTGAAATGCCGTTGGCTGTTGTGTGTCACGCTAATGTTCGGGAGTATCTTTTTGAATAAGATGTGAGCGCGACAGCGCGTTAACGGAGCGGGATCAGCTTTTCACAAGGGTACCAAATGACGAATTTCTGGCACTGCTGAGTTTGACTGGACATGCCACATGGCATTTGACATCAATAACAAAGGATTTATGAAGTGTCTTGCCTCTCTTTTACTAAAAGTACGTACTTATGACAAGAACTCAGAGTTTGTGTCAGAACAAATTCATCTTGATAATGTAAGATAACTTTGATAGAAAGGTATATAATGGATTACAATCAACCAAAACTTCAGACGGTTAGTATGACAATATTTACACAACTATCAATACTTTATTGACCAATTACCAAGCAATGCTTAATTTTGTTCAGTCTGTGTTGTAAAAAGGTCACATTAGCAATTAAAGAAAAACATTTAAGCAAAACATGGTCAGGTCAATGTGCCTGAATTTTACTGGTAGTCTTACTGTATGAATAATTTTTTGGGTATAATATGTCACAGTTTACTTTATTTTGCTATCCTCACTTACATAAATGAACTATAGTGTCCTGTACCTTTGATATACTTTTTTTTATAAAAAAAAATGTATCAAAAATTATATCTGGTGTCTGAATAAATTTAGGTTTGACTGTTAATCTAAGGTACACTAACTATACACATTATATTAGCAATTAGCATTGCTTCTTTTCTGTTAATTTTTGTGCCACTTAGTTGGCAAACACTTTTTTAAAATGAGTCAAACATTTGTAACACAGTTTAAGTTTCATCATCAGTTTTAACATGTAACACACTGACCTTCCAAAGATGTCAGCTTTGCTAGTCTCAGCATTTAAATGGCTGAATTATTTTGAAACAGCATGCTAGCATACTACTTTTACCATATGGCAGAAATAAGGGTAATATGTTAGTATACAGTTCTGAACTAGAGAGTGTTAGGTGTGAGCAAAAGAGCATTTCATGAACTCTCTTTGCTGTTGCAATGAACTGTAATGGCCTGTTATAATGCGTCCTATGAGAGCTGTGATTCGAGGAGAGTGGTATTCTGAAGGTGCATGTTAAGATCATTTCAATCCAAACAACATTATGCTGGAAAGAGCTTTTAAGATAATGTACTTGAGGTCAAACATACTTTGAAACAATCCATAAACAAAAGGCAAACTAAATGTTCTAGTGCTCAGCCAACACATAAATCAATGTTTGTACATTCATATTGAATATATGTACATGTATGATGCATAAATATACATGTGTGTGAGAGATGGATATATACAGTAAGAAACACATTTTTTGCAGTATTAGGGTTATAGATGTATCTTGTAAAAGGACATTATAAAGGACTTTATATATACAGGTTATATTCTGTAGTACATCTATGTAGGCCGTTATCCTTATAAGAAAGCAAAAACATTTGAGAGTCAAATTGATTCTGTAGCTCTAATCAGACCCTACGTCTCTAACCGGCACAAGGGCTGATTACTAATTTATATGAAGAAAACACAGATGTGCTACAGAGCCGCAGGGGTCTGGTATGGCAGGGTGTAACCATGGTGATAAAGAGTCATAGATAGAAGCAACTTTGTCATCCTCCGAGTGTTCTAATCACTCTCTTGTGAAGCTATAAATACAGAGCTCAGCCAAACTGATACGCATTTAAAATGTCAATGAAAGAAAAAAAATCTGCCACGTTAATATACTCAATGTGTGCCGAATAAAACTAAGATTGCTCTGCGGGTAAACACAAAGGCGCTATCACACTCATGTTTATGGATAAATAAAGCAATGCGATGCAAAACAGGCTTAATAGGTGAAAAATGAAACATCTAGCAAACATGATTGTATAATTAACATCTTCTCTATGGTCCAACAGTGTTCCAACATCCCCATCCGAAGGAATTTCAACCGAACGAGCCAGCTGATCTCTACAAGATTTGTTTTTACACTTTTTCAGCCTTTTCTCAAGGCTGTAATTATTTATTCAGCCAACCAAGAAATAACAAAGGAAAGAGAGAAAAAAAGAAAATAATTAATACAAGTCCAGTTCAAATTGTATACAAGATACTCTACCACTCAAAAGTTTTGGTTTTTTAAAAATGTATCTAATGACTTTTTTTAATGTTCACCAGAAAAAAAAGGTAAAAAGTAAGTGAAGTAATATTGTGAAATTTTATTACAGTTTCAAATAATTGATTTCTATTTTAATATGTTTGAAAATATAACTTATTCTTGTGATGGTTTTCCAGCAGACATTACTTCAGTCTTTAGTGTCACATGATCCTTCAGAAATCTAATATGCCGATTTGCTACTTAAGAAACATTTCTTACTCTCTGAAAATTTTAGCATGGCAATGAATATGACAATGTAAATGTATTTGGTCTACGCTGCTGCTGCTGTTGGTTGTTGCTGTAGTTGTAGATTATTGCTGCTGCAAGCAAGTACAGGAAGTTGCAACTACCAAAGCATATGGGGATACTGCTGCTGCACAAATAGCATACAGTGTAAAGCCCCGTTTCCACCGCAGGAAATAAGGACTTTGGGCTGGTACTCAGTGTGTTTCCACCACAGGGATCTAGATCTAAATCCGGGATCTAAATAAAGTAAAATTTGCTCCTCAGAAAATCCCAGCTCACGAGGTAGTACTTTTTCAAAGGTCCAGAACTTTCGGGGGTGGGACTTGGGTGCTAAACAGGCTGATTGGTTCTTCACGTAGCATTGTATTTCTACCACCAAATATTCGCATAATTTTTTTCACATTTTTACTTTTATTGTGTCATGAAATGTAGTTTTAAAAGTATTTCAGGCAAGAATGTAGTTCTCAAACTCAAATCTGCGGTTTATTTATAAAGACAGCACCTATTTGAAAATGTGCTTAGCCGATTTTGGAGATGTGAGCTCCATGTGATTACCGGGCACTCAGTGCTCCTGTATCCCCGACGAGAGCAGCCTCAAATCGGCTAGTCCTTCTGACATTTGCCGCTGGCTCTGATGTCTCTGTAGTGGTTAAACATAAGATATAATTAGTTTTGAGTAAATCTAACCAGTAATCTTTGCCCTTACCAAAAAGAAGTATACTTTAGTATACATAAGTTTATTATATTAAATATACTTAAGTAAAGTTCAAATATATTTTTAAGTATACTTTATAGTAAGTATACAAATGTAAGTGTACTATTTCAATATTCCTTGGGACTAAATTGGCCCACTTTCTATTATATAAATATATATATTTATAAGTATACTTTAAGTATGAGTAGTAAACTTTGAGTACACACCTAGTTTACATCTATGTCTTTAGTAACTTATAGGTATGCTGATAGTTTACTAATTAAATACTAATTAAACAGCATTTTTAGTACACTTTGACGTATAGTCTCAGTAAACTACTAGTTTAGTAGTTTAATACTGTAAGTATTACTTCTTTATGGGTCACATTTTATTCCATGACGTTACACACAGTTTTGAACCTGTTTAATGTCGGATGATTGTGTTAGATTACTTGTGGAAGCATCTGTTGTTTCAGTTTCTTCTTCGCTTGTGTTTTGGTAATTCTGTACAGAAGATGTGCAATAGTGCCCCCTACTGTATGTAAAATGAAAACATGGATTCTCAGAGCACAAGTACAGATCGAATATATTTAGACTTCTAGTCTGAAGTATAAGTCAAGTATACTTAAATGTCATTTTAAATATATTTCTAAGAAGTACATAAACACACATTTCTGAGAAGTGCATGAAAAGTAGACTGAAAGTATACTTTCCTATTTTTAGTTTAAAAGAAGTATACTAATAGCACACTTGAATAAGCTTCTTTTTCGTAAGGGTGGTCTTTATACTAGTAATCTATTAATATGTTAAAATTAAAATGAAAAGAGGCAATCCGGTTTGATATAATATTTTGTTTCACTGCAACGTATGTATGTTCCCTGAACTACATTTTTGCGGCTATTAATATGTTTAAATGATAACAAAAAGAGGCAGCGGTGTTTGATATCATATTACGTCTTATTGTAAACACAGGGCTGACTGACGTTATCAAGTACACTGCTGTTTGCTGAATTTCCGAAATTTGCATACTTGGCATACTTGGTATGCGCACAGACCTACATCACCAAACTATTTGCCTAATCTTCTCGGCACTGCAAAATGCTCAAGTGAATGCTACGAGCCTTTTAAATGTAAAGCCGCAACCTCATTGGCTGCTTATGCAACATGAACCAGTCAGTTTGTGCCAAGTCCTATAAATGTGAATATGATCAGTTACATTAACAACCCGTCAGCCTGCGCCATCTAGAGTTTCATGAAAGAACTAAGCATTATCAATGTTGAAAACAATTGTGCAGCTTAATATTTTTTGGAACCATGATACATTTTTTTTTCAGGATTCTCTGAGAAGTAGATGTTTTAAAAGAACAACATTTATTGTTGTAACATTTATTATCTGATGTCTTTACTGTTACTTTTAAACAGTTTAATGTGTCCTTGCTGAATAAAAGCATTCATTTCCTTAAAAAAAAAAAAAAATTGAATGATATTCTAATGTCTTACATATAACATACTGTAACATCACTTAAAAAAACGTGTTTTGCTTAACATTTGATTAATATTTGATTCCATATCTTGCCAAATGTCTCTGGTTGTCAGTTATGTATTATTTATTCTAGTTGAATGTATGATTTTGTTTTACAGCTTTTAATAAAAAAGCTGTTTATACCTAGCTGCAGTGAAAATAATAAAACTTATTATACTTTCCAAATCATACTGGTACAGCTAAAACCAGCTGTTTTTGAAACCAGTTGTAAATCATGATATATATTGTTAGGAAGAATTCCATATTATTTACTTTTGTGTATATCACGCACTTCACTAATTGGCTTAACACACTCAACACTGCAAGTTGAGGAACCATTAATATTTTTCTTAGAGGAAAAAAAAAAAGGGTAGACACAAATACAAATTTCATCCTAACTAGCCAGATGATCTCTCCAAAATTTGTCTGTAGTATTTACAATAATACAGATTTTATTCAGTACATGATTACACTTTGAAAAGACCTGAATTATTTCTGTTTGACAGAATCTGACAAGAGTGAATATTACCCACAGAAAGATGAGATGCAAAACAAAGGAATGATTTGACTCTCTGTGAAGAGACCCCATTTTAAAACATGGGGTTTGATTTCAAATGCGAGCCAGTCCAAAACAGATTTTCCTGATGTTCAGAGTGCTTAGTCATTAGGTGGTGGTGTGCATCCTGTCACAGTCTCACCCTACCATGACAACATGAAAATGATCATTACCCAGAAGCTGCTGTCACATTTATACCAGATGGCAGAGACAGACAGAAAGGGGCATGACGAGATGATGATGAAAAACATCCTTCTGGAGGACGTTGGAACAACCGTGTTCCTTATGGAGACCCTTGAGTGTTTCCACTAAGATAAAAAATCCATCATAAATACATGATGTCTTGAATGTGACATCTGACGAGAGGCTGCAGTTTCACTGACAGATGAGACTGTGTGCTTTTACATATTCTATACGTACAGCACGGTCACATTCAAATTGTGTGACATAGAATATCTACCATTTTACTATACTACATGCTGTGCATGAACATAAACTGGTCAGAGTACAACTTCATCTGTTTCTGCTTAAGGGAGCATGTCCTTCTTTTCTTTCCACTGCAGAATTTTCTCACTCTGTAGCTCATTCTCACTTTCTCTCCCTCACTTCTCTCATTTGCATCTTGCAGCAAAAGCCAATCAATGAAGTCAATTACAGGAGTCAGTATGTTGAAATGCAGTTGCACCCAAAAATGTGCTACTGTTTCCAGGCAAACTATTCTTTGTGCAAATAAGCTGCCATATTTTCCCCTGAGTACAACGCCATCAGTTTCCTAGGGGTCAGTGACAGAACTAACCAATGGCAGAGGGGTAAAACCTTAAGTACTGCTATAGTCTGCCCACTAACCAGCAGCCAGGAATATACTAATCTTTTCTCCTTTTCTCTTGCTTGTCTCTATCTCACCCCCTTTTCCTTTTTCTTTCTGCAACTTCCTGCTGAGCCAAACAACCCTTTTTATCCACTTTCTATGGCTTTAATCAGCTGTAAGCACATGAGTGTGTGTATGGTGTGCATTATGAGCTGAAACAGGTTTCAGCCCCACATGAGTCAACGATCCTGTGAAAATTGGTTTATTTGCATTTTCTACTAGCAATATCAAACTGATTTTTGGAGCTTGCCAATGCAAAGCTTACGATGCTGGGCTGTTGTGGATGGTTGCCAATATGTTGCTACGTAGTTGCTAAGTGTTTTTTAACTTGATGTGATTGGCTGTAAGCTTATGGTGTTTTTAGGTCATTGCTAAAGTGTTCCGGTTCAAGTCTCTTCTTCAATCTAAAGGAGTGTTTTACTTTACACAGTAAAAGTTAGTTAGAACGTTTTTTTTACACTAAAACACATATTGTTTATGTGGCTATACTACTGAAACAGTGAGTATTTTAACTTCCATTTAGTGTTTCCAATCCGATCTCATGAGAAAATGAGCCATTACATTATGTCCACCCCCAGCCCTCCTGACAACCGAATGGTGCTGCAGGTGCAGTTCACGGAGCAGCGTATAAACCACCGGAGGACTGGCTTTCGCTCAGTAGAGTGTTCTGTGTCAGAATGGGAAAAGCTGCTGATTTATTGGAGTTTGCTAAAGGGCAAATTGTGATGGCACAGTGCCTGTGAACTTCGATCTCAGAAACAATGCGCCTTGAGTGTTGTTCACATGCTGCTGTAGTGAGTACGTATCAAAAGTGATGCACGGATGGCCAAACGACGAACCACCGTCCATCCGTGTGTCGTCCGTAGCGCACTGATGCCAGAAGGCAACAGAGAGTGTCGCGTATTGTTCACAGCGACCACAGGGCCACAGTGCGTCAAATCACCAGCAGCTACAACAGTAGTGACCAGGGCAATGTGTCACAGAACAGAATTTATCACAGCCTTATGCATATGGGCCTGCGTTGCCGACAGTCCCCATGCTAACTGCACACACTATTGCCAAATGGGCCCAAGATCATTGAGATTGGACCGTGAAGTGGCCTGGTCTGACGAATCAACATTCAACATTCTTGGTGCATCACGTTGATAGCCGAGCATGGATTACCAGCATAGGCTATGGCACACTGATGCACTGTTAGGCAGGGACAGCCTGGTAGTGGTGGTGTTATGCTGTAGGTAGGGCTGGGCCATTTTTCTGATTTTATCAGTTAATTCGGATGTAATGTTTTGACAGTTTTATTTTTTAGAAAAAGAGGAATCATGATTTTGAATAGAAATATTACCAAATGTTAGAATTTGACACTTTGACAATATGCCAATGATAAGAGTAAAAACGGCATGTCAGCGGACATGATTAACCGCTCGTGTGTGACGTGCTCATATCACTAGGCACCATTCACACAGAATGCGCTTTTGTGTTGAGAAAGATGCGACTCAGGCAGTGGAATAGGAAAAACATGCAAGAAGATGCGAGAACTTCTTTTAACTTGAGCACTGCGTTTTTAGAATGCTGTTTTATGCATGAGATGCTGCAAGAGACGCGAATGCAACAGTTAAACATGTCCATGTTTACATAGAAAAAAACAATAGAAAAACAGCACAATCAAATAACAAAACTGTCAAGAACTATTACTGTATGTCTGATATTTCACCTTCGCATCCTGATGGCAGGCTGAAAGCCGCTGTTCATTGTTTTTACAGAACATTTATAGTTAATAACAGTCTGCTGGTGTTATACCTTTGTTATTTTGAATTTGAATTACCTTGACTTTTAAGATTTTTTTAAAAGCATTTTCCTCGTATTATTTCTAAACATATAATATGTATAAGACAAGTTTGTACAAGATGTAGTTGTAGTTAATACATTTTTTCTACAAAGATATTTAAGTGATTAGTTAAGAAAAAGAAAAGAAAAAGTTACTTGAATAACATTGTAGTTACATTTTTAAGTTGATTAGTTAAAAATCATAAAAAATCGAGAATCGGTCAAACGCTCTAAAAACAAAAATTGTGATTTTAAAGGCATCCTATTATGCTCTTCCACAAAGTCTTGATTTTGTTTTGGGGGTGAAGTAGAACATGCGCTGGCTTGGTGGTTCAAAAACGCATTTTTTCACATAATTTACATTATTACAATAACTTTCTCCCCGGCCTGGCACAAATGGCTCGATTAGTTCCAGGTTTGATGAAGGCCTGCCCTCCGAAAAACTAAATGTGTTGTGATTGATTAGCTGTCCCAGTGCGTTGTGATTGGCGAACAGCTTAGACGGTGTTTCAGTACTTTTAGTCATTTCAGTTGTTAGCGCAAGCTAGACTATTCCGATTCTTATGTTTTAAATATGGATGTTTTTCTTACAAAAATGCCATGTGAGGCACTATTTAATATGGATGGATGCACTTTATTGGACTTGTTTTGGACTGATGAAGAGAAACACCCATCTATGCCGTTCTAAAGTTCGGAAGTGGCAGGATAATTTTATTATAACTCTGATTGGATTGGTCTCAAAGAAGGACGTCATATACACCCGATGCGTGGAGGGTGAGTTAATATGCTATTATAGTGTTGGGTCATTTCGTCAGTCTGTGAGATAGCCGATACATGATATTATTAATTAAAATTTAGTGCTAATTTATTTAATTATTTACATGCTTAGTTTCATTGCCCGAAACCAGCTCCAGCACAAGGCTAAAGCAGCCTAATGTTTTTGATATGACAACAGTTGAATAAAAACATTGTAAGTTACTAATTATAATTAATGGCTAGAATTCATGTGAATGAATCGATCTCATAGAATACGTAAGAATTTAACATTTTAGCAAATAGTTGGCAAATTCATATGATTTGATTTATACGAAAACATGATTTTTAGAAAAGAGTAAGCATGAAGATCCACTCTTAAACCTAACTCAATAAAGCATAGATCATATGAAAATGCACAAATGAGATTGTATGAATTCATGTGTTTGGCACCAATTTGCCAAAAAAAAAAAAAAAGTTAAGAACTGCCAATAAGAGTGTGTTGGTGGTTCATTGCATCTCTCCTGCTTCATGACATTATGACAAACTCAAATGCATTTAAAACTTCATTTAGATTGATTATGGTTCTGTACTTTTATGTCCACTTCTATCATTCACAAAACCCACACCCACTTATCCAAACCATTAATAAGACGCATGACTGTTTACAGTAGCTCAGTGGTCAATAGCACATAGCAACAACCCCTTACTCCCTATTAATCACATATAGAGCCAGAGCTACATGACATGTTGTTACTGACTTAGCACTAAGCTAAGCACATTTGCACCTGTATTTGAGAGACGTGCGTAATTAAAGCCCTGGGGGCCCAATCTTGATTTCACCGCTGAATCCTTGAACCTGGCGCTCTCTAGTCTATTCCTAGTTCAGGATCAGAGGTCCCCCCTCCGAGCAGTCATTACTCATCTCTCTCACACACACAATCTCTCTCTTCCCCAAAGACCACTGACCTGTGCACTCAACTTACAACTGCTGCCAACCACTGCAGCCCTGCCAGCAAAAAAAAAAAAAAAAACCACACAGGAGCTACATGGGTGGCAAAGAACTGAAAAGAAGAAAGAGGTTCTAGTTACCAAGAAAGCAAAGACCACTAATTTAGCATTTAAATAGTTCTGTCCTACTGGTGCTATTGTAATTTTGTGAAAGACAGTTTCATCAATACAGTCTGCTCCAAAAGAGCATCAATATTATCATGACAATACCATGTCCACCATGAGCTGATCCATTGGCACAGCGCCCTCTACAACCCTCGCCTCCCAGCCAAACAGAATCGGGCGGGTGACAAATTCTCTCAATGTCAACCAGCTCTGCCAGCAGCACTAAACATCACATCTGTGCCCATTCCAGCCCAAAGGAGTTTGAGGGAGAGTTGCTAAGCAACTTACATAATCTTTATGTGCTTCACATTATCACAAAAGTCTGCGGTTGAGTAGCACTGAGTGAATCGAGGTCTTACTTGCCCTATCACCCCATTGATCATCGCACGGCCAGTCAGAGGCGTGTGATTGTCATCTCTGAGTGAATGGATTTGTACCGGAGGAAGGAGCAATATCTCTGATTGTTGCTGATCTCTCTCTCACTCAAGCCTCTGCACTGTTAAGAGCTTGTGAATTAAACTTGCGTAACAGTGTACGATTAAGTATGAAGCATGTTTAAACGTATGTTTCATATAGAGTTTCCATCTAGTAGCAGAATTCGGAAAGAGAATAGAATAGAATAGAATAGAATAGAGTAGAACAGAATAGAGTAGAGTAGAGTAGAATAGAATTGAATTGAATTCATGTTTACTCATGTACATGTACACAATTACAGAATAGGCTGAAATAGAATATAGAATTAAAATAGAATTCTTACTGCTAGGAATGGCAGAATAGAATGGCATTACTGTTTACTTCTATATAATAGCAGCATTCTATTCAATTCTTTTCTATTCTGATTAAGTCTAATTTAATCTAATAATAACAGGAATGCTATTCTATTTTGTTCAGTACACTAAATAAAAGAATATGGCTATATTAGATAGAATAACGTTTCAGTTTGCTTTGTATTACAGAATAGAAATAATTTTGTTCAGTATGCCAAAACACAGAATAGAACAGAACATAACAGAATAGAATAGCATTTCAGTTTACTTTGTATTACGAAACTGAATAGAATTCCATTCTGAAGTATACAAGTCAGAATAGAATAGAATAAAATAGAATAGAATAGAACAGAATAGAACAGAACAGAACAGAATTCATGTTTACTCAGTACACAATTACAGAATAGGCTGAAATAAAACTGAATATAGAATTGAAATAGAATTCTTCTTACTACTAAGAATGGCAGAATAGAACGGCATTGCTGTTTACTTCTATAGAATAGCAGCATTCTATTATATTCTATTCTGATCAAGTCTAATTTAATCTAATAATAACAGGAATGCTATTCTATTTTGTTAAATACACTAAATAATAGAATATGGCTATATGAGATAAAATAACATTTCAGTTTGCTTTGTATTACAGGTTATGTATTAGAAATGATTTTGTTCAGTATGCCAAAACACAGAATAGAATAGAATAGAATAGAATAGAATAGAATAGAATACCATTTCAGTTTAGAATAGAATAGAACAGAATAGAATAGCATGGAATTCTGGTTTACTTTGCATTACAGAACAGAGTAGAATAGAATATAGTAAAATTATAGAATAGAATACTTCCTGTTTACTTTGTATTACAGAAGCATTCTATTCCATTTTATTCTACGAGCAAGTGTAGCCTAATCACCTTTACTCTATTTTGTAATTTGGTGTAATAAGTAGACAAGAAAGAAAGTCCATACTTTTCTATTCCGTAATTCATAAAACAAGGTAGACAGGAATAATACTCTACTCTGTTTTTTTTTTTTTTTTTTTTATAGAAAGTAAACAGGAATTACACATTATTATGCTCTGCTCTGTAATACAAAGTAAACTGGTCTTCCAGTCTGGTCTATTTTTATGTTATACTATTAATTTTACACTGTATGCAGAATTATAGAATAGAACAGTATAGAATTGCATCCTTCTCTACCTGTTTACTGAGTTCGGATTAGACTAGACTAGACAGGATAGCTGTATATACCATAGCACACATTCAGACGGGACATGGTGCAGATCCACCAGGTGATTCGATGTGATTCTGTGCAAGTGCTGTCCTGATTTATTTATGACCTGCAATACATCCCGTTCTTGTAGGTGTCATTAAAAGCAAGACGCGTATTCTCACGTTTTTGTGTTGATGACTCAAGCTAAAGATGCTGATGCTGATGTTGGGCCACTCTTACCTCAACGCTGAAATGCTGGTCTTCGGCCGCTGAACAGCACATCCACACAGCGTGATGGAGCCACAACAGCACCGCATACACACAGTCCAGCCTTCGCTTTTTAAGCAACGTACTGTTCATATTTGTAGATTCGCTTGATTTCCCGATTTCACTTTTGTCGATGACTGTTTATGTCTCTATCCTCGTATGTCAGTTAAGCAAGTGGCATTTTGGACCAAAGATGAAACCATCGGAGCGCGGAGAAGCATCGGCGTCCGCACATTTTGTCATTTGGCTGGCAATACACATTCCATCTTGCCTATATGATGCACTATTTCGAGGCATTTCTTCTGCTTTGAAGCGTTACCTTGGCGAACAGGCAGGTTGCTTTTCTATATTGAGCAGCATCCAGAGCGTAAGCACTGCGCATGCGCTCTGACTCACTGGGCAGTGATGCTTGTTGACTAGTAGGCACCATTCATTCCGTCTTCATTCTTTTTTTCTCTCCTGTCAATCACAGATCAATGAAGGTGTAAAAATGGGTCTTAGGTAGGCGGGACGCTGAAACGGCTGACACTGATGGTAACCTCTGGCAGTCAGCCGTTAAATTGGGCCAGTGTCAGTTTTCCCAGCGGTCAAGCATCCTTCTGTTTAATAAGATCATAATAATATGAATAGACCACTGATTCCAGAGTACTGGGCTGAACAAGTAATAAATATGTGTATGGATCAAGGAATTATTGATCAATCTGTTTCATATTTATTTTCTGTTTGGGTGCAACCTTAGGATTTATTTTTTAATTTTTTTTTTTATTTGGTTTACAACCCTTATATACAAAAAAATAATTAATTAGCCTAGATTTTTTTTTATAAATACTCACGAATATGGAAGTGTTTTAGTTACCAGAACATACTGGGAACGTTTTTGTTTATAAAATAAAATCTAAAAATAAACATTAGAGAACATTCTGTATATGTTGTCTTTAGGTCTCTCTGTCTGTCTCTCTCTCTCACACACACACGCACACACATATGCAAACATACACACAAACACACACACACACGTACGAAAAAACGGCCCTTTGAAACGTTACAAAACCCCAGGAGAAGATTCCTAGTATGTTAAAACAGCCTGAAATAGCATAAAAAATAAATAAAATAAGTAGCGTAGTAGTAGTAATGTTCTGTGTTTGCTGTTTTTTTTTTTTAATCATGAATATTTTGAGGCATTAAATAATTAATTATTTTATTTGTGTAACACAGAATTTGGGGGGGAGGGGTGTTGGAAATTTGTCAGATCTGGGAATGGACAGCGGAGATTTTATGCCCACCACAAGATGGGGGTGGTTCACTATATTAAGAAATTTACAGATTTCTTTTCAGTATGTCAGAAATACATCAAAAGGAAAAACTGTGTGTGTGTGGTGAGAGAGCAAGAAAAAGACAAAACAGAGACAAATCACATTATGTAGCCATTATCTGTATAAGAATAAAAAAAAAGTTATTACAAGTATTAAGTTAAAACATAACTTTGATAAAAATGTTTACAGTCCTTTCAACAAAATGAAGCATTAAAACTTAATACAATTGAATACAGTGAAATTTAATACAGTGTAACAACAAGACAAATTACAGCATTAGAGCAGAGACCAATAATGGCGGCGAGGTCTTTCAAAGCTCAGTCATGAGAAAATGCATTCTTCTGCTTCACACATTAAAGAGTGAAGATAAAGAGGCATCTGCAGTGGCCTCTGGTTTTGTGGGTATTAATAGCGCTCAATTAAAAATAAGCTCAAGGTTTTAATTTTCACACAGAGGTTGTGCTGGTGAGGAGCCGGTGATGAACACAGCAATTTAGTCTGATCAGCTGATCCGAAAAACAAACTAATTATGATGATACTGCTCTCTGCTGCACTCAGCCACTTAAAATGTGCTGTGAATTGAATGACAATAATTCAAGATGAAGTCCTGGCTCAAAAGGCATATACTGTGTGTTTGTGTGTCATCATTCTTCTTTTCAATAGAAAAAAAAAAAAGATACAAACTGGCATTTGAATTGTAGGCATCTAAATAAAATGCACAAGATCCTTTCACCATGCATTTACGTATGTTTGTATGTTTGTTTTTTAAACTTCTATTTATAAATTAAACTGTTACTGTTTATGACAGCTATTAACTTTTAATTACTAATACAGTAATTATTAGGAGCTGTTTAGTACATCTATAGGCCAAAAAGGTTTCGAACAAAGACACTTTGTTGTATAATGTCTCATTTTTTAAACCATCTGATATAAAGGTATTCTAGATAATTTATAACAAAGTCAAGTGTAATCATTTGCCCAGCTCTGTACTTTAGATTCAAAGTGAGGTGGAATTAGTTTACAGAAATCATATTTAGTGGTAAAAACAGTACTCAGAAAACTCACAGTTTCACAATTTCAAGCATTTTAGCTCCATTGAAAAGTCATCAAAAAACTCGAGACTTTCAATGCAGTGAGTCATAGCCACTTGTATAGTCATTATAGGGGATGTAAAATTACACACACACACATATATATATATATATATATATGTGTGTGTGTGTGTGTGTGTGTGTATGCATAATGCTTTGATATATATATATATATATATATGAAGAGTTCAGATGTAAAACCAGTTAAAAGCCATCTTAGTCAAAAATAAGATAATGATACTGAGTGAATGCTCCTGTCACATAATATACGTCCATCAAATACTTTTACTTCAAACTCGCTAAATTCCAGCCTCAGCCCAATCAGAAGTACCGGTACTTACATAGAAACCTATACAAAGTAGCCAGAAAGAAATGCTCATTTTAAAGAAATACATCAGATGGATTTAGAGGCTTTTGCATCTGAACTCTTCATTAATATATACACACACCAATCAGGCATAACATGACTGTCTTCCTACTATTGTGTTGCTCCGCCCTGACCGGTCAAGGGATGGATTTGACTAGACCCCTGAAGGTGTGCTGTGGTATCTGGCACCAAGATGTTAGCAGTAGATCCTTTAAGTCCTGTAAGTTGTGATGTGGGGCCTCCATGGTTCGGACTTGTTTGTTCAGCACATCAACACATCACAGATTCTCAATTGGATTGAAATCTGGGGAATTTGGAGGCCAAGTCGACACCTCAAACTCGTTGCTGTGCTCCTCAAACAATTCCTGAACCATTTTTGCTTTGTGGCAGGGTGCATTATCCTGCTGAAAGAGGCCACAGCCACCAGGGAATATTGTTAAATTCATACACATTTCATACACATGAAAGGGTGTACATGGTCTCCAACAATGCTTATGTAGGTGGTACGTGTCAAAGTAACATCCGCATGAATGACAGAACCCAAGATTTCCCAGCAGAACATTGCCCAAAGCATCACACTGCCTCCACCAGCTTGCCTTCTTCCCATAGTGCATCCTGGTGCCATGTGTTCCCCATGTAAGTGATGCACATGCACCTGGCCATCCACGTGATGTAAAAGAAAATGTGATTTGTCAGACCAAGCCACCATCTTCCATTGTTGCATGGACTGGACCACATGGACCAGCCTTCGATCCCCACATGCATCAATGAGCCCATGACCCTGTCGCCAGTTCACCACTGTTCCTTTGCTGGACCACTTTTGATAGATACTGACCACTACAGACTGGGAACACCCCATATACATGCAGTTTTAGAGATGCTCTGACCCAGTCATCTAGCCATCACAATTTGGCCCTTGTCAAACTTGCTCAAATCCTTACACTTGCCTATTTTTTACTCCTACTTTGAGGACAAAATGTGCACTTGCTGCCTAATATATCCCACCCACTAACAGGTGCCACAATGAAAAGATAATCAGCGTTATTCACTCCACCTGTCAGTGGTGAAAATGTTATGCCTGATCCATGTAAATATCTATATCTACATCTATATCTATATCTATATCATCTATATCTATATCTATCTATATTAAGAATCAAGTGTGTGTAAATATTTGGCTAAAATTTACATTAATTCTGTTAAAACATATGTATTATTTTACCTATAACATTGTTCCTTTCATTTTATTGGACAATAAAGGTCTACAGCATTACACTGTAAAGACAACAAAGACTAACAGTTGGATATACAGCAACTTTTCACAGAAAAGGTTAATAATCGATTTTATCACACTGAAATTATGTTAACATATTGTTTACATCTTAGAGCTATACTATAAAAAGGTAAGTATTTTAAGTTTTACAAATTAACCCCTTTTATTTCCATTGTAAAGGCCTGTAATCCAGATTCATTCATTTAAAGAAAGAGAGAAGTTGGAAATGAAGTTTGGTGGTATTTAACATTATGCCTCAAATGCTATTGCTTTGAACGGCAATACTGCTTTAAACTGATTATTGCTTTAAAGTGCATAAAGTGAACTTGTGAAGCTGATCCACCTATTATTTAAAAAGCTTTACTCAATTACATAAGTTGCAGGTATTTATTGTTTAATCAGGAGAGGAGCCATGGTGACATGCATGCTATGACAAGTGTGCCTTGGCAACGGTCTGATGTGGCCTTGCACAACACACCATTCGCAACAAACTGAAGAAAGAATGCCTGTGTTGAGTAAGAAAATGAGCGTTAAATTCATTTACCATTTCCCAGTGGTTAACATGATATATGTAGCTCTATGTACATCTGTCTTCATTTTAAATTATCCACTGACAGACTTGTGGCTACTTGTGGAAAATGTATCTGACCTTTCTACCATTTATTATTTCCTCCTCTAAATTTTTGTCGTTTACAACACATTTTACTTATAATGTACTTACAATATTTATAATACACTGTAATGTGACAGAGTGAAAAAGGATATTCAAAATGAAAAATAAAAATGTTTGATCCATCTGGAATTGGTTAGATTCTGAAAGTGTGTCAAATGCAAATTTGCTCGAACAGCTGTTCTGATATTTTAACATTATGAGCAGAAAAGGCATCCCTTGTGAAAAAGAAGTTTGCTTAATTGTAGTGAATGGCACTACTGAAAGTATCTAAAAAAGTATTTAAAAAAATATATACTATACTTGAATATACTTGATTATAATTTCAACTGTAGTATGCTATTTGATATTACATTTGAAGTTACTATATTTTAAATGTATTATGTTTAAATGTCTAATTACAAATATATTTAAATACTCGACATACAAGTTCCAATAAAATTACACTTAAGTTTAATGTTTGCTCAACCATATTTCAAAGACAATAGAGGTAATTGTACTTGAGTGAGACAAAAATAGTGTTAAATTCAGCTAATTCCATTTAATTTAAATTTGAACTTTTTCATTTAATTGTAAATAACCTGTTTAATTGTCTAAAAAGATTACATTTAGTTCACATTTAGGTAGCCTATGTTCTTTTATTATTTCCATAATAAGTAAAACAGTGCAACAATACATCTTTTTCACAATGGATGTTTCAGTGGAAGAACAAGTCATTTCATTTTAATTAAAGATTGTGACGCCAAACAGTTTCTTTCTTTAAGAAAACATGAGCTGATGATTTGTTCACAACAAGAACTGGAATGTGCATTAAATTAGGTCAGTTTTGTTTTAATGTTGACTTTAACTGTAATAATGTGACATATCCTCATCTGTATGATTGGCAGGTGGGGTGCAAACAGCCTTAAGGAGAACAGCTGCTATGGAATGTTATAGACATACTCCCCTCCTTAATTAAGTCTAATTATTTCTCTTCTGTGTTTGTACTGCCTGCAGCAGTTTTAGCTTAAGATTCCAGCCTTCTCAACAGAGAGTTGTGGGCGCAGCTCTTCAAATCACAATGGCTACTTAATAATTAGAGCAGAACCGCTTTGATTTGTTGGAGGACTGCGACTGTGAATGTACTGTGGTTCAGTTATTGTGGCTGTGATTAATGTGTTAAACATTTGTCATGGCAGGTGCTGGAGTGAGTCATTTTTAAAATCAGTCAAAAAAGTGCACAAACTTTAAATGTGCTAAATGCTACTGTACATTTGTTATTGCTCAATAAAAAAAAAGTTACAATTTATATAATAATTTAACATTGTTTTACAAATCTGGGGAATGTCATCACGCTATACTGTAGCATAACTTGTCACATTTGTGCCTGTAATTAAATTGCAAATCAGTTATTAAATATTAATTACATAGCTAATAAATAAAATAAAATAAAATATAATAATCAATAAGTTACTAGGAAACATCATCTGTGACAACTTACTGTAAAACCCAGCAATTTAAGTAACTTTTACAAAAAATATCAGACCATTATTTTGGTCAGCAAAAACTGTAACAAAAATGTGATGATATTTTAGGTAGAATTTATATATACATACATTTAAATATATATATATATATATATATATACTTAAATGTATGTATATATGAAGAGTTCAGATGCAAAACCAGCTAAAAGCCATCTCGGTCAAAAATGAGATAATGATACTGAGTGAATGCTCTCGACACATATTATACGTCCATCAAATACTTTTTCTTCAAACTCGCTAAAATACCAGCCTCAGCCCAATCAGAAGTACCGGTACTTACATAGAAACCTATACATCTGAGCCTGATAAAAATGCATTTTTTAAAGAAAGACGTCAGATGGATTTAGGGTTTGCATCTGAACTCTTCATATGTATATATATATATATATATATATATATATATATATATATATATATATATATGAATTAATAAAGTAATTTAAGAGGGTTGTGTTTGAAATTAACATACTCTACCCACACATCATTTGTGACAACTTAACCATGTGACACCCAGCAACACTGTAAAACCCAGCAATTTAAGTAACTTTTTAAAGTAACAAAAAATATCAAACCATTATTTTGGTCAAAAATTTTAAAAATAAATAAATAAAATAAAAAAATAAAAAATGTGATGATATTTTTGACAACTTACTGTAAAACCCAGCAATTTAAGTAACTTTTTAAAGTAACAAAAACATTATTTTGTTCAGCAAAAATGGTAACAAAAATGTTATGATATTTAAGCTAGAATTTATAATAACAACAACAACAATAATAATAATAATAATAATAATAATAATAATACAAATTAATAAATTAATTAATTTAAGATGGTTGTGTTTGAAATGAACATACCCAACTCAAACCACTGTTGGGAGCAAAATAATAAAACACAACACAACAAAATGTAACAAAACAAAACAAAATGAAACAAAATTAAATTAAATTAAATTAAATTAAATTAAATTAAATTAAATTAAATTAAATTAAATTAAATTAAATTAAATTAAATTAAGTTAAATTAAATTAAATTAAATTAAATTAAATGTTTTACAATTGAGGGTGAGTAGATGATCACTGAATTATCATTTTTGGGTAAACTGTCCCTTTAAGTAAAAACATTAAAATTAGAAATGTCAACTCAGCTTAATTGATTTCACTTTTAGGTTTTTGTAGTCGCCTATTCGTCTCCTAAAATAAATGCTTTGACAAACAACATTCTTGAGCAAGAAAAGAAAAAAAACCATATCCTTAAATAACCTTCTAATTGACCTCATTACATTGTCTGTTGCTCATTTGTCTGTCCAAGCCGTTTTCCTTTGTGATTTGGACGGCTCCTTCACTGTCCAGCTGGACGTCCTCATGCAAGATCAAAGCGGGCAAAAAACGCTTGCGAGACCCTCCTGCACGTTGGAATCGCACATTTGCTCTTCTGCATCAATAAACAACTTAATTGCTTCCTTGTCTAATGAGAGACTCGGCAAGGAGGATTTAAAGAAGAGCACAAAGCAGCTCAAAAACACTTTACACCTTAAGATGCATTTTTAGTCTTGCTTTGGCTTTCTGAAAATGATTAAAGAATAAAATAACATCAACAGAATGGGGCTGTTAATAGTTTGTGTGCACCCAGATGGCATCCTTGAACTCAGTCTTGACCCCTGCTGACTGTGTTTGAGTGTGTGTATGTGTGTGTGTGAGTGTAAATAAGTGCATTGTGCTGTGCAAATGTATGTAAATCACCTTATGTCCACAACTTTGTGTATGTGCCAGTCAATCTACCCATCCATTCAGTAGCATTATGCTGTTAATAAGGCCCAAAATATGTCATTTAAATATTAAATTAAAATGAAAGATTTCAAGATTCAACATTCATGTATTTGAGTTGCGTATTAAAATTTCATACATTTGGATTACACATTTTAACAAAAACAAATAAACTGAATGCATGTTTGTCATACGTAACTCAAAAAAGGTCCGATTTCTGCATTTAGAAAATCATGGCATGGTTTATTATTAACTATTTGCATCTATTTATTTAAATAACAGTATTTTCAGAGTTAATTTTTAAAAAATATGAACATATAGTTAAAATATGCCTAGCTGTGAAACAAGCAATATTCAGTTAGTTAAAAATGTAAGAGATTGAACTTAATTTAATGTTGATTATTAAAAAAAAAAAAAAAGTTTATTAGAATCAGTTTCTTACGATTACAGAAATCCTACCATTTTCTTTTATGTTTCACGTATGTATGCCTCACAGATATGTATCACATTAAGTGTGTTAAAGTTGTATAATACACAAAAATAATACACAAATATTAAATGTACACCTTTTTTTTTTCTTTTACAAGGGCCATGTGATGTAGAGGGGCTTTTCTATAGTCAATCATTCTGTACATGAGGGATTAAAATAAGCTTTTACTATTTTAATCTTTTCCATTTTGAGAGGAACACACATATGTCTCTGATTAAATTTGCTTTTCCAATATCTGTTTGACTCTCACTATAATGAAAAACTGTCCTCTGATGGTGTGATTACAGAGAGCTATAAATATTTGACTTTTTTGAGCATTAATTATTGGGCAAAAACAAAGATTCGCTAAGTTCAGTTTTCAGTTTTTGTTCTTCCAGTCATTAGCAGTAGCATACCAGGCATCGTGCTACACAGCTATTTGTGAAGATTGTTTTTAATTTAAGCACATGTGCTGTTTTGGATGAGTAGTATCAGAAGTGTCATGCATATGTTACTCATTTGTAAGTTTCATAATTAAAGATGCACAGCTGGAGGAAAGGGGTGTTTGTCTAGTAATGTCTGCTAGATGTTTGTCTACTACAAAATGCTATTGCAGCAATCAGTGTAAATATGATCAGTCCAATTGAGTTACACCTTCTGCAGGTAATTTCCTTTAAACTAAAATTTCATTATTTACACACCCTACTATCACCATAACAAGACCTACCTAATGACATCACTCATGTACAATACCTTATATTATATTTACCTAGAAATAGCAATAACTGTATATATTATATATTTATTTACTAGTGCAATCATATCCCTTCATTGGTATCTTTAGTTGGATTTAAAGGTACAAAACCTCACACTGGGGCAGTGCCCTTTCAAAAGGCACTAATATGTACCTTTAAGTTCTCAGATGTACCTACCTATATATCTGTCAATTACCTACTTATCTAACTGCCTAACTGCTTATTCTTTTTAACAGTTTTTACAGAGTGTACCTGTATTCTATTGTCTGTCTATTGATGATATGTGACCCTGGACCATAAAACCAGTCTTATGTTGCACGGGTATATTTGTAACAATAGCCAAAAATACATAGGATGGGTCAAATTTATCGATTTTTCTTTTATGCCAAAAATCATTAGGATATTAAGTAAGGATCATGTTCCATTAAGATATTTTGTACATTTCCTACAGTAAATATATCAAAACTTAATTTTTTATTAGTAATATGCATTGCTATGAACTTTATTTGGACAACATTAAAGCTGATTATCTCAGTATTTTGATTTTTTTTGCACCATCAGATTCCAGATTTTTTAAATAATTATATCTCGGCCAAATATTGCCTTTTCCTAACAAACCATACATCAGTGGAAAGTTTATTTATTCAGCTTTCAGATGATGTATAAATCTCAATCTTGAGATATTTACACTTATGACTGGTTTTGTGGTCCAGGGTCACACATTTACTGTTGTCTTTTAGTCATTGTGACTGTTACATGCATCAGTGTTGTTTTGTGAAGGTACAGAAATATATGGCTTCAATTTCAGTTTAAATTTGAGTTAATCAAAAACGTTATAGGGTAAGCAGGTGGTTACAAGCACTATTAGAAGAATAGAAGACAGTTTAAATATTGTACTCTCACGTGCTGTCTACATAAGGCACACAACGAAGGAATAGTGAAACAAATAGTGTCCTTTAATAACATATCCACAGAAAGATTACAAGAAACCAACACAAGCAACGTTAAAACCGGAACTGAGAAGCAAAGGCAAAACATAGGACTTAAATACTAAAAAGGTAATTAGGGAGAACTGAAAGTTTTAACTGACAGGTGTGGTACTAACAATCAAAAACCATAGGAATTAATGAGGAACTAAATCAGGAAACAGAAAAACGAAGAAAACTAGACTAAAACAGAACACAAGCATGACAGATGTGGCTTACACTGCTCTCTCAGGCTGGTGTAATAGAATACGCAGAGCGAGTGGTCAGGGAAGTGCGTAAGGCATGCCATATCTAAAAAGTCTCTGGTTTGGTCCTCCAGCGAAGTTGTAAACGGTCCAACCGCTCCAGGCATAGGAGCTGGGCGGCTGGTATTTCCATCTGTGAGGGGAGAAGAAATAAACAAAAAACAAAAGGAAAAACATCGCAATATTCCTACTTTGAGTTCCAGTATTCTGTCACATGCTGACAGGTGTGGTATTAATAATCAAAAACCATAGGAACTAATAAGGAACTAAATCAGGAAACAGATACGCAAAGAAAACTAGACTAAAACAGAACATAACTGTGGCATGTACATGTGGTGTAACAACATTTTTATACATGATAAATCCCCATAAAACCACTTTCTCAACTCACACATTTTATTCAAACATTTTAATCAATAATGGTAAACAGAGATTTGTAAAAAATAAATAAATGAACAAATAAATAAATAAATAAAACTTGCTCTTTTAAAGGTATTTTTAAAGGTAATTTTAATCTAAACAAACAAGTTGGAAAAATTATTTGAACAAATAAAATAATAACAATAATAAATGATTAAAAAACATAATAAAGTGTGTGTTGATGTTGGTCACGTTCACAGTTGTGTCAAATGTTGGCTTGCGCACATTTTGTTCATTGTTTTTGGGAACATTAAGTAAATGAGGAAATTAGTGTTACAACCATCCCTGTATAACTCTGACTTAATAGTTATAAGCAAACACTATATTTCAAAATAAATGCTTATTCAGATGATACCAACTCTGTTAAGGGTTGTACCCAATATCAGTTAGCAGCACTTTATGACTGCTGATTAACATAAAAATGAATTTCCACTCTATCTTTACAATATTAACCCTGACAATGGACAGTTTGAATATATATATATATATATATATACATAGTAGTCAACATTTGGAGTGGGTTAAAACCTTTCATCAAAGTTGTCCTAAAACAAAAACAATACTCATTCTTGTCTTAGGACAACTTTGATAAACTTTTTTGATCCACTTCAAATGTTGACTACTATATATATGAAGAGTTCAGATGCAAAAGCCTCTCAATCCATCTGACGTATTTCTTTAAAATTAGCATTTTTTTGTGGGTACTTTGTATAGGTTTCTATGTAAGTACTGGTACTTCTGATTGGGCTGAGGCTGGAATTTAGCGAGTTTGAAGTAAAAGTATTTGATGGATGTATAATATGTGTCAGGAGAATTCAAATCTCATTTTTGACCAAGATGGCTTTTAGGTTTTGCATCTGAACTTTTCATATATAGATATATAGATAGATAGATAGATATACTAAAATGTATTTAAAATATATTTATTTCATTCTAAGTATACTACAAATACATTTACATATTATGTACTTCATAAAATACCCTGCAATTGTACTTTTAGTATACTAAACTGATACATTTAAAGTCTGCTAAACTGGAACAACTATTTTTGTACTTTAATTGTGTACCTAAAAGAAATGCCTAAGTATATTTGATGGTGCTAAAGTGGAAATATTGCAAGTACAATTTAGATACACTTTAAATATTTTGCATTTAAAGACCGATATTATTAAAAGATCATACAAACCTCATCAATAGTGACATTAAAGCATTTTTGTGGCAATCAACATTATGCCACAAATGAAGTTGACTAAAAAAGTGTTTTTCTTTCTGTGTTTATTTTTTACCTTGGCAAGTTTAGGACTGGTGCTGATGCCCATGACACCTTTGAATAATATATTCCATTTTATTGTCTTGATGTTTTATAGATGTGCTTAGGTTGCTGTGTTATGCAAGAGTTAGTTCCAGTAACATTTTTGGACAAGAAGCGTTCCTACTTGAGTAGAGTACTGATATTTCATATCATTGGAAACTTTTATTATTTGTACTGGAGGGGTTTTGGTTATCCGTCCAGGCATATCCATTCCAGCCATATCCAGTCAAACATATCCATTACTGCTAAAAACAACACTGTTTTTAAACACTACATAATGGAAATTAGATTGAGACTTTTTAAACTCCAGATCCCAGTACTCCTGCAACTTTCCATACGGGACAGTGTTCTTGGCCTATCTTGACTTTAATTCTTTCTTCTCATGGTGTTTACATTTTTCCATTGGCTGGGTTGGCTGACGAAAACACTGGAACTTTCCAGCAACAGATTGGTGGTGATCACTACAGCCTTGCTAACTTAGACTATAGATCTCGAACCACCCCTAGCCCACCTGATGCTAATAATGGGTCTCTTTTTTATTTTGATGACCTGTCCTTGTCATCCATAAGCAATCAAAACTCAATCACACCCTTAACATCCTGTGTGAAAACCACTTAACGAGGCATTAGCTTACTATAATGCAATATTAGCTCATAAAAATGACCGGAGACATATGAGGTCTTTTACATCTGTCCCCATTCAGTCTAGCTAGCGACGTTATTAAGATTTGTGGCCTTCTCAATTTGCAGAGATGACCACTTTGAAACTCTTATTAATGTCAGCCATGATTGCTTCCCAGGTAATGTTGTTGTGACATGACCTGAACTAATTAAATTCAGCATTAAAACAACTCTTTAAATCCATTCCAATAGATTGACATATGCATTATAGATGTAAAAAGTAGGATTCAAATCAAATCAAAATCAAATCACCTTTATTTATATACCGCCTTTAACAATACAGAATTGTGACAAGGCGGCTGTACAGTATTAAATAGGAAATAGTACATCAACAATGCAAAGGGCAACAGTAAACACTCAATTTTCAGGTAAAGGTAGTTAATCAAATACAACAAAATAAAATACAATATTGTGTTAAGATAAAGTGAAGATAAAGTGTCCCCAACTAAGCAAGCCAGAGGCGACAGCGTCAAGGAACCAAAACTCCATCTGAGACAAATGGAAACCTTGGGAGAAACCAGGCTTAGTCAGGGGGCCAGTTCTCCTCTGGTCAGACACAGAGGACTCACCAGGTCCCGTGGTCCTGTGCCAGCAGCCGTCTAGGTGACAAGGTCTTCACTGGGGATCAGTCTCTGGGGCTCATCTAGTCAATGTGGTCTCCGCTGACATTCAGTGCTGTAGAGGTCATCTCTAGGTGCTGATCCACCATCTGGGCTGGGTACGTACTGGATCCGGAGGACTGCAATGACCATCTGATCTGGATACGGACTGGATCTGGTGGTTAAGGTGACCTGATTCACACTGATGCAAAACTCTAACTCTGATATTTTTTTTGTTGTTATAAATGTCAGTATATAAATGTTAAATCTTTTGTATAATTCACATTTTAAGCCTCAAACATTTAGAATAACCATGCTCTTCAACTGCTTGCCAGCTGAATTGCACGTGTTACTCTGTTTAGAAATCAGGACACAAGTACTGCAAGCTTCAGTAATGGGGTGGCTGGATGCAATTGCAACTGTTGAAATGAATAAGGTGTTGCAAATAAACCCCTACAAAGAAATTTCACTTACATACATTCACTTCTGAACCATAAAAAAAAAAATGTTTACTGGTGATCTAACTATATAATTTGGAATTAGTATTTCCACTGATGCTCTATTTCACTATACCATCAAAGGAAGCAAATACACAAAACAACAATTTATTTACATTTATTACACAATTAAATCCAACATTTATTTTGTTTACTTCGACTTTTTATTTGATTTTATTTTATTACAAATGAGAACACTTTAAAACTGGTGATTTTTTTCAGACACAAAATTAAATAAATAGATGTAAAAGGTCAGTTTACTCAAGACACAGTGAAGACTGAGTGAAACACAGGATTCTTTGTGGTCAGTTGATCTTTGGTGACCTTTGGGAACACAAACTTCCTGGATGCTTTCCATCTCCAAACCACTGTCTGGCTACTTTGGCAACCCAAATGAATGCAGCCATGTCTATGGTCATTTCTCAAAGGACTCAATGGACAATTCACAGCAGACAAGGGAGGTTTCCGGACAGATAAAGACACCCTAAGAATTACGTCAGAGGACAATTTGAAGATTACACTGTTTCTCTTGCAAACTGTATGGTTATCATGACTTTCAAAATCTTATTCTTTGTCATCCTTATGTGTAAATAGTCTTGAATGAATGTTGTATAAAAAAATATTTGGCACATCTACACATATTGCTCAGATGATGCTTTTTCACAGATCAGAATGTTTTCTCTGTTTAAGAATTAACTTCATTTTTTGCAGTTTTTTATTAAAATAATAAACATATAAACAAATTAAGACAACTGTTAAAGGGATAGTTCACCCAAAAATGAAAATTCTGTCATCATTTACTCATCCTCAGGTTGGTCCAAACCTTTCTTATGCTGACCACAAAAGAAGAATGTTGGACAGTATTTTTTTTTTTTTTTCATACAATAGAAGTCAGTGGGGACCATCAACTGTTTGGTTACCCACATTCTTCAACCAAAGAAGGAAACTATTATAATAGTATAAATAATAATATTTATAAATTAAATGTATATAATAATTATAAATAATGACAGAATTTTCATTTTGGGTGAACCATCCCCTTAACATAAAGCAAATGTACAGAACTATATAGTAAAGTGGATAGAACGCTTCAGATTATTTAGTCAGTGGAAGTATTTGACAAATCACCAACTTTTGCTTACAAATTTATATCTTGGCAAATCTGACTGTGGTTTGTGAAACTGTTGAGATCTTTTCTGAAACTGGGTTCCTTTTCTCTAGAGAAAAGTCAGAGAAACAATTGCATTTCATTTTATCATTAAAAAACAGTTGAGAAGAAAGTGTTGCAACTTGGGCTGAGTTGTAACACTATCACTTTATGCAACTGAAATTACCTAAACGGGTGAAATCACTATCATATGAGACTTGTGGGGAAAAAAAACTTGTTGATGTTGTTCTGTGTTCAGATTAATAGAAGTTAAATAACAGTTTAATTTGAATTAGCAGTTATTCTTGTTGTAATTATATATATAGTTATAACATTTTTATACAAATATATATAATTATATTTTTATCCTTTTGTAAATAAATAAAACACAAAAGGTGAATGTTGGAAGACTTTCCTATGTTCTACTGGGCAGATGAAGACTGACATAAATTCTTTGACATGTCTATAAAAATTGAATAGAATAATTGTTTCAGAGCTTGATAATAATAAATGTGTCTTAAGCACCAAATCAGCATATACTGTAATGATTCCTGCAGGATCATGTGACACTGAAGACTAGAGTAATAACTGCAGAAGAATCAGCTTTGCCATAAAAGACATATATATTACATTTTAAAATTTAAAGAGAAAATTCATTTTAAACTGTAATGGTGTTTCACAATATTTTCTTCTTCATTTTTTATCAAAAACAAAAAGCAAACAAACAAAGACTCTTACTGACCACAAATTTGGTGCATGTGCATATACAGTGAAACCAAAATTTATTCAGACACATTTCTCACATGATCACATCTTATTTGCTATAGTTTAGAAAACGGTAATAAAATATGACAAGAATTTAAACTGTCAGAACAAATTCATCTTGATAATCACAAATGAATTACAGTCTAACCAAAATTTATTCAGACACCTTCAAAATTTCTCACATTATCACTGTTTATTTGCTATAGTTTAGAAAATGGTAATAAAATATGATAAGAATTTATCATATAAACTGTTAAACTGTGTCAAAACAAATACATCTTGATAATGTCAGATAACTTTGATAGAAAGTAACAAAATATGGTCAGGTCAAAGTGTCAAGTAAAAACTTTTAGGTCCCAAATTTTTAGCGGATTTACTGGTAGTCCACTGTATGAAGAATTTTGTCACAGTTTAATTTATTTTGCTGTCCTCACTTACATAAATAAGATTTTGTGAATAATTTTTGGTTTGACTGAATGTTATTTTAGTTTACTAATATAGTAGATTTCATTACGTTTCAATATGTTTCAATATAGTTCTATTATTTTACAGTCCATCAGTGCTTTGAGCTGTAAGACACTGAGTGCTAGACATTGTACATCTCATTTGTTGCAGACAAATATGGGAATATTAGTTTGTGACAAAAACAGACACAGAAAGAATGTGTTCCCGTGTTATTTCTCTTCCTTACTGGCTCTCATAGCTGATTGACAGAAGGTTAAAGATTTAATTTGGCGTCGGAATGATGTCACAAACTCCGAGCTCAATAAGTAGCTACCTGAAGTTCACTGTCCCACCTTTCCGAACGCCGTACAGCAGCACACGCACGATCCTCCCTGCTGCTGACGTCACAAGCTCAGCTCTCTCCAGCAGTACGCGCCTCTCTATCACTGCTGAGGTTCGCGAGCGCGGAGGAGGAGCTGTCAAAGTTTACAGCCAAGTCGGGCGAGTTTTCCCAAGAAGACGAGAAGGCAAGATATCTGAACATTTAGAAACCCTTGAAAGAAGAGCCCTTCTAACTATGGAGTGAAGTCTGAGAGGTTTTAAACACAAGAAATGGCAGGACCAACTGAGATCGGATTGTTTTTTACCTTACTGCTCTCATGGAGCTTCTGTGCGACGCCGGAAAAGAAAGGTAGGAGTATTGTGAAACGGCTTGCTGTATAAGGTTAAACCTTAATCTTGAGACAGTTTGTTGGAGAATTATCTTCTGTAGAGCTTGATGGTAACGTCGCGCATACCTTCAGAGATGTGCGCTTAGAGGAACCTCAGTCAGCGTGGGAACAGTGGAAGTTTGTGCTCACAGTCCCACAGAGAACTTCCACTGGATACTAATCAGTTATTTAACTGACGCTTTTAACGTCACAGATAATACTCCTTCTGGAACAACCTGAGCTTGAGTGTCTCTCGTTTATAGATCAATCCACGGCTTTAAACTTTTAACCTCCCACTTACCAGCTCAGATTTTGGGTTATATGACCCCACCCCATAGTTTTAATGAGGTTGTGATTTTTTAGCTTTATAGTGCTGCCGTGATTTAATTTGTATTGCAGAGGCAGAGAAAAGGATGATATTGGCTGGAAATATTTCTGCATTGTAAAAATGTTATATGAGGCAACCTAAAACGTGGTTTCATTCAAAGCCAAAATATGAATGTGTTTAAAACAGCCCAACTACATAGGGTTACAGTTAATATATTGTTAGGCAGGACAGATCAGGTAGAAAAAGCTTCTGCACTTGTTTTTTTTTTTTTTTTTTTTTCTTTTTTTTTTTGCTTTTACATCCCTACACTCTTAAAAATAAAGGTTCTTTAGTGGCATCAAAGATTCCATAAGGAACCTTGAACATCCATGGAACCTTTCAAATGCAGAAAACGTTCTTCATAGTCAACAAAGGTTCTTTAGATTTTAAAAAATGTTTTAGATTTCAAAATGTTTTTTTTTTTTTTTTGTTTTTTTTTTTAATGAACTGTTCAACTGTTCTTTGGGGAACCAAAAATGGTTCTTGGCATCACTGCAAAAATACCCTTTTGGAACCTTTATTTTTAGGAGTGTGTTAAATTTATATTACTTTACGGTGTACGGTGTGATGTAAAAAAAAAAAAAAATATATATATATATATATATATATATATATATATATGTTTATCATTTACCTAACCAATTATTTTTGTCATTTTTGCTTCATCCTTGTGTTTCAGCTTGAATTATTAAATTAATATTTAAATTAAAAGTGTTGGAGAAAGTGCATTAAACATAAGGTTATACATTTTGAATCACTTTAATTTGAATTTTTGTTTTTAATTTTTGTTTGTTCACATTTATTTAAGAGAAAACACTACCTTATTTTTACCATGATCTGACCCTAAAAATGACTTTTGTTGGTTTAACTGAATGTAGTTAGGTTGGTTCAGTTATATTAACTTATATTTAATTAGAATTAAAGTAGAGATTTTTTTTTTTAGATTAAGCAAATTTTTTATGTATTTTTTAATGTAGGTCCAGTGCTCACTAATGAACATTTTCTTTGAAAAGAATTAAATTAACTAAAGCCATTTGTTTAACCTATGATGTTAGTGTTCGAGTTTATCACATTTATTAGATTAGTTAAAGTGTGTTTATATGCCATTCTGCGTATTATTAAGATTGTCTCAGGGGTGTCCTGTGTGTAAACACATGACTGTGCCAATACTGACAGATGGGACACACAAATCACTTTATTACAGTCTGCTTCCTCATTTGGACTCATTCAGGTTTACAGTCACTATGCCAAGAGAGGATCACCTTTTAAAATAAGTTCTGTTTTGACAGTCACCAATGATGTTATGTTTTCATGCTGAAAGTACCCAACTGTTTGTTACAGTTGGGTACCTTTTGCTTGCTGTTACATATGAAAATTTTATAGAGAAAGAGTCTGAACTATAAAGAATACTAAACAAATGGGTTTGCACAGTGGTTTAGTCACTCGTTGTCATTGTTAATTGCACTGATTGCCAGTTTTCCAGCCCCTAAGGTTTTAGGGGACAGGTATTACAGTATCAGTGAGGACAGTCGTGACGTCCTATAATGTCTTCGGGCTCCCTGTTGTGCCTTGCTCAAGGTCAGAGAAATGCTGCAGCTATCTGTTATATTTAAGGCCGAAACAGCTGTTTAGTCTTCATAGATTGCCCAGGTTAAATACTAGATAAATGCATTTGCTGGCCCAGATTCCAAGTAGCTGTTTTGAAGGTGCACCGTGTTGAGCTATATTGGAATTTTTAGTATAACGTCCCACATTTGGTCATCAGTCCAGCCACATGACAGATTTTTAAGTGTGTCTTTCCTTTCATTAGCGTGGCATTGACCTCTGGATAATGTCCAGCCTCATTGTGACCTAGAACAATGTCTCTCAGGCGGTCACCTAAATCACCAGCACAGTAAGAGCCATATGTGGGTATGGATGCTGGAAACTGTTAAACACTCTTTTGGGTAAAAAAAAAAAAAAAAAAAAAAAAAAAAAAAAAAAAAAATATATATATATATATATATACATTTTCTGTTGTTCACAAGGCTGATTTATTTAATCAAAACTATAGTAAAACATTAATATTGTGAAATATACACTTTAAATATTTAAATATTTTCTATGTTCGAATATTTTAAAATCAAAGGTATTTGATTACACTGGTCTTTAGTCTCACATCATCCCTCAGAAATCATTCTAAAATGCTGATTTGACGATCATTTCTTTAATTTAAAAAAAAACTCCTCCTTTCTTCCGATAAAGGGATGGGCTGTAAATCAAAGCTTGTTCTATCGAAGCAGATAAGATCATATCCTTTAAACTCAGGTTTCTGGTGTGTTATTCCAGTGTTATTGGACTTCACTCATTCCTAAATGAGAAATTCCCCAGTAACTTGCTTTAGTGTATGTTTAAATTAGTTTTGTTTATTGACAGGGGTATTTAATCTAGTCTAGTCTGCTCACAGGTCTTCTACTTATAACTTTCATCCGGCTGGCTCAGAGGTGACTCAGAGAGTTAAAGCATACAAATACATGTGAGAGGAGCTTAAGTTGTGTTTGCTGGGTCCGGGGCTTTGGTTGTTTGAAGTAGTAAAGGTGTTGGAATGGGGTTTATCAGCATATTTGTGAACAGTATGTCTAGAAAAGTCACGTCTAATGCCTTTTAGAGAGTAAATTGCTGATTTTATCACAAAGTGAAGCCACATTCACTTTTGAGGTTAATGTTTCATTTCCTCTCTAACATTTTTCTTTAAATGGTTCAACTTTTTAACAGCACAGAGAAACAAGTTACATTAGTATTTCACCCTCATTCTTCACCTAGCTTCTTAATAAATATTTTAATCTGAAGTTCAAAAATGTCAGCAGAACTTATGCAGAAAACAAAGAGACTTTAAAAGGATAGTTCACCTCAAAATGCAAATGCACCTTTTGATTCCTCTTAAAATTTTTGGAACACCTTATGGTGTCAGCTTTCATTTACTAGATGATGCGATTGTGTGTCTCCATCGATGAATCTGCTTGTTGAGTCAGGCTTCATCTAATCATATACAACTTGCTTGTGTTTGTGAGCCAAAAGACAGATCTCCCAAATATTTCAAAACAGCTAAACAAAATAGTCATCACGTGCTGTACCATTCCTTATCGAGTCGCTGGCATGCCGTGTAAGGCATGCTTAGGAACTTTCCAGAGTAACAGTGAATAAGAGCGTGATCTTCAAGAGTTGCCTTTAAAGGGATAGCTCACACATATATGAATCTTCTGTCATCACCTTGTCTGCATGTTTCAAACCCATATGACTTTCTTTCTTTTGTGCATCTCAAAAAAAGGAATTTAAAACAGTTGCAATGGGTGTTCTTTACATTTACGTACAATGAATAGGGAACATGCGCTTTCAAAATTCAACAGGATGCAACCAGAGGTGGACAGTAATTAAGTATTTTTACTTTACTCAATTACATTTAAAAAGTATCTGCACTTTATCAGTGTTTTTCTTTGGAAAACTTTTACTTTATACATTCCAAAGCATAATGTACTTTTTACTGCACTACATTTCATAAATAAAAGTTGTTGTTTTTACCTTTAATACTTAAGAACATTAAAACATTAGTACTTTGTTATACTCAAGTAAATCTCTGAATTACTTTTACTTGAGTAAAAGTAAGAAAGTACTACATTTCTAATGTAATTAAATTAAAGTATTAAATGATATTTATGAAACATTGTGAAGTAGAAATATTATGCTTTGGAATGTTGTGAAGTAAAGTTTTCCAAAGAAAAAAGCTTGAAAAGTACTTGAAAAGAAATACTTCACTACTGTCTGCCTCTGGCGGAAGCACCATAAAAATATCAAAAATAGTTTCTTATGATAGTTTTGTAAGGAACAGACTGAAATTTAAGTGATTATTCACTAATAATGTTGTGAGATGTGATGCACTGCAGTTAGATAACTGAATCAATGAGGTAAACTCTGAGTCGTGAACAAATCATTTAGACTTTTTTTTTTTGAATGAATGAATCAAGTTGATTCATCACACAAAACTGCTGTTTTAACTCTTGTGTGTTTCAGAAATCTTGGAATAAAAAGGTTTGGTGTAAACTTAATAGATCCAGTATTCATATTGTATATATGTGTATGTCATGTCATCTTGTTATAGCCAGTATTACTATTGTAATTAGAATTCAAAGGTTAGAGTAGGTTGTCTTAAAAGTTTAACCAAAAATGAAAATTCTGTCATCATTTACTTACCCTCATGCTATACCATATCTATATGACCTTCTATGTGTGACCCTGGACCACAAAACCAGTCATAAGTAGCATGGGTATATTTGTAGCAATAGCCAACAATACATTGTATGGGTCAAAATTATTGATTTTTCTTTTATGCCAAAAATCATTAGGATATTAAGAAAAGATCATGTTCCATGAAGATTTTTTGTAATTTCCCTACTGTAAATATATCAAAACTTAATTTTTGTTTAGTAATATGCATTGCTAAGAACTTCATGTGGACAATTTTAAAGGCGATTTTTTGCATCCTCAGATTCCAGATTTTCAAATAGATGTAGCTCAGCCAAATATTGTCCTATCCTAACAAACCATATATAAATGAAAAGCTTATTTATTCAGATGACTGGTTTGTGGTTCATGGTCACATATGTAGAACACAATAGAAGATATTCTGAAGGATTATTTTGACCATATAATGAAAGTCAGCTAGGGTCAAATGCTATGTTCATTTTCATTGTGACAATTTTTCAATTTTTCAAAATATCTTCTTTGGAGTTCCACTGAAGGAATAAAGTCATACTGGTTTGGAACGACACGAGAGAGAGTAAATTATGACAGAATTGCTTTTTCCAGGTTCAACTCTCCATTTGGGAATCCTGTTCATCTGTTCATCTCTCTCTCATTTACTTAAAAGAATTCTGATTTGTTTCTGCTCTTGTTAACGATGAAGGTCAAAGATGGATTTGTTTTGCACTCTTGTGGATGTTTTGCCTGTTCAGCCCTAGGCATCATACCATTCAGACGTCTCTTGAAAACACCCTGATATTCTTGCCAACACTGATAGGTTATAAAATTTAACAAAGACAGACCATTTTCATAATCATAGACTCACCTAATTTTCAAAACACAGATTGCACATCACTCCATGTTCCTCAGGTCTGCCAATTCAACTTGTTTTTATGATAGTCTTTTTGATTTGTCAAAAGTGCACCATAATCCGATTGTCCTCTTTTGCAGTCACATATCCTCCTTCAAAAGGGAGGATATGTGACTGCATCAATTGTCAGTTCTTCCAGTAATGGCTGGAGACCATCAATGTTCTCCAATGGGATTATGAATAGTTTAGCCAGTGATCTTGGGAAATACATCAACCCTGTGTTTTCCCCTAATTGTGAGCTGAATTTGAGATGTGATACTGCTCTTCTTTCCCATTACTTTCCTCCCCCGCTTCGGGATGTTTCAAGATGGAGAACTGTTATGTTAAACTGTCAGGCATCATTTCATTGCATCTCCTGCCAAATAAGAATAAATGTACATAACATATTGCAGTTGGATTGACTGGAACATCTTGGTCAGTTAATTGACATGGGAACAGTTTTTGGCACTGGTTTGCTAGTGTCATGCAGCTCTAATAGCGATGACAGCTTGCATTCTCTCTCGCTCTCTTTCAGTCTTGGACTCTCTGGAGGCTAAATAACGTCTCCTCACCAAATAAAAATCATTGCAAAGGAATGCTTTGAGCCTACAGCTTTCCTGTTGTTCAACAGGTAGTGCATGGTGTTTGTGGCACCAGAGGTTGAGTTAACTGGAAACTTTTCACCATTTGCCTGAGCTTTGACTAATTAACATCCCCTTCCTGTCATTTTGACAGAAAAGAACAAGAAAAAAATGAATTTTAACTTAGCACACCAATTGAGCACTGACGCTCAGCCAAGTGAGTGTAAGAGAACAGAACTTTTTAACACATAAGTAGCTAATGTGGCTAACTTTCCATGTGAAGTAAAGATGTTGTGTAATTATTTTAGTTGTAGTGACAATGATGTAATGCATACATTCCCCAATTGAATGAAATGAAAAGACATGTTTCCACATGCTTGTCAGTGATTTTCATTTTTTAAAGTCTTTGTTTCGCATGGTCCAGTTCATTGTAGTGCTAGACTATGACTCAAATGTGATAAAGGCCTACAATACTGCTGTTAAAACAAGAAATGGCATAATAGATTTGTAAGCTAATTAGCACAAAAATAAAAATTCTTTCATCATTTACTCTCTCTCATGCTGTTCCAAACCTTTATGAATCTCTTTCTTCTGTTGAACACAATATAATTTATTTTTAAATATCACTATGTTCTACTTACGTACTTATTTAAATATATCTTTAAATATTGTGTTTTGTGGTTATGCAATGGGGTCCTGTTAATTCTCATAAATATGATTATTTTTTACAACATTAGATTATGTAAGATTATTATTTTTAATTACTAATCACATTGGCTATATTAAGGTGGTGTGGTATACATATGATAAATCAGGAAAATTTTGAACCAACATGACATATAAAATAAACAATGTTGGAAATTTTACCATTTCTTTACAGTGTTTCAGAGTAACAAATAATGATTATTTGAAGTGCATCATCTGAGCAATACCAGTCGTGTTCAATACCCAAGGAAGAACACTGACAAAATGTAGCTATAAATCACATTGATTTGGATTAAGGTCACATCTGATCCAACAAACAGATTTATATTTATGCAGAGATGTATTATAATTGACAAATGGAAATTACAGCTTCAATCTCCTCTGTGTGACATTTGTGATTTCTTGATTTATTTGCAAGAGTATTACTTGCTGCCTACAACTGATTACTTTTGCAAATCCCATTGATGCGTCTCTACGCACTGAATAAACATGCTTGACACCGTGAGTTTTTTGTTTCAGTATTGTTTACTTTTCTTCGATTTCAACATCATTGTTTACACTATAAAGTGATGTAATGATATGCAAAACGCCTTGAAACCTCACGATTTCTACTCCTTCCTGATTTGCTGTCTCATTGTCCTCATCTGTCATCGAGCTCCCACACTGTTTGCACACGCTTTGCATGACCCCGTGATTGGTTTTGCAGACGGCCGGCTGTGAATTCTCTCAGCAAAACCTAATGCCCGACATCAATTTCCTGCCTTTAATACCTGCATACTTCCTCCTCCACCTCTGCTAAGTTTTCATCATCCGTTCTGAACACTCTTTCAAGATGAGTTACCATAGCCCACTCACGGCTCCATATTGAGGTCCCAGGAGGGCGATTGTAAAAAATTGTCCGTTACTAAAGGGCCTTCAGCATGTGAAGGCTGGTTGTTTCTGGGTCTTGATGCCTCTCCCCCGTGATTGGCTTTCCCAGAATCACATCTGCTGAAGCGGTTGGAGTTTCAAGAGCTGTGGAGAAAGTCAAATGAGTTCGCCGGAAAAAGACGGACCTCCTGCTTTGATAAACTGTTGAGCAGTTACCTAAAACTGGTGAAGAAGTCAGTGCCTCATTTGCTGGAGTGGTTCTCTCTCTCTTTGGCAGAGAACAATGAGGGTTTTCTTCAAGCCGACTGCAGTTTTTGAATGTTTCTCCATACGACTGCTATAAAGGAAAGAGCTATGTGACAGAAGTGTCATGTTCTTCGAGTTTCTTTGTTGTTCACGGTCGTATTGCAGCTCTGACAGTTCGATTGTATGCTGATTGCACTGACAGTGGTTGAGCTTGAAATAGCCAAAGTCTGGTTAGATCCATACTCTCTGATTACAAACTTTTTCTTTCTTTCTTTCTTTCTTTCTTTCTTTCTTTCTTTCTTCACATACATCGACTTTTAATAAGAATCCATGTCTGCATGCTATAACACATGCTAATTCTCAAGCTGGTTCTGTGACGTTTGCCAGATCATGGGAAGACTTTGTTTGGAAACTCATGAATGTGCCCGGAAATGGTGCATTGCACCTGGACGTCATGGGGTTTATAGCATTTCCATTATCAAGTGAGCCACTATAGTGGAAAGAGACCTTGGAATTCAGGCTGGAAAAACAAACTTTCCTTTTCATTCTTGACATCTCATTAGGGTGTGGCTTCACATGAGAAGATGCAGTTTGTGCAAATCCCACAGGATTTCTCATCACATTTAATTGTCTAGTAGGAAAGACCACCACTTATTTCTTTTCCACTTGTGGGTCAATAAAAAAAGTGTGTCCAAGATAAGGAAAATGAAAGACTTTTGAAAATAAGGTTTTAAACAAACTGCCAAGTTCTTAGAATTAATGTTGAATTCATATGGATTTGAAAAATGTTTCACAAATTTTTGAATAAATATTTCGATTTAAGGACTGTCATTACAGAATGTCATTTGGTTTAACCATCATGTAAAAAAGATTACATATAACATACTTACACCTTAAATACATGAGCATACACATCCAGTTCTTTGTGCTTTGTAATTATTTTGAAGTATACATATATTCTAAGATATGCATTTAACAGATATCAGGAATTATTCATTTTACAACCTGAAATAACATGCAAAGATCAACTTGTCTGATCTTTTAAAAGACTTATTAACCTTGACACACAGACTTGTAGTGCTCTTTCTAATATGATTTCAAATTTTTCTGCATGTTGGTCACACCACATGACCGTTTGATCACACCAAATGACTTTGAGTTAGCTTTTTTGTTGTTGTTGTAATAAAATATTAATAATAGGTAATTTTCCAGGTAATAACCATTTTTAATTATATATATATAAGAGACAGGTGTATTTAGCTCTCTGTATACATGAATTGAAATTTAAAGGTAGGTTTGAGTAAAGTAATAGATCCAGACAGAGAAACAGCATGACAACATTGACTGTGTGGTGCGTCACACTGACATTCATTGGTGGCTATATTTTCTTTCACTATTGGAAATCACTGAGGTGTAATATTGCACGGAACACATCGTACAGGATTGTGACAGATGCAAAAACACAGCAAACAGAGCCTGTCCTGTCTAAAGTGTCAATCTGTTATCAAATATTTGACTTTACTATTTGATCAGTACCAGTTCCCTGAGGATGGACCTCTCATATCTTGTTTCTAGTGACACTGTGTATATATTAGACAGATGATCAGGCAGGATGTGGAATAGTTTTTTATTTATTTTTTTAATTGTGCTTAGATGTTCAGATGCTTGTTGTCAGACCCTTTGAATTCGAAGGTGCTGTTTCCAATTATTATTCCATGGTGTGTATATTTAGCAAACCTTAAAAGGGTGAAAAAAGAAAACCGTAAAGGAAAACATTGAGAAACAGTATGACAGTTCTAGGCCAGCGGCTCCTGACGCACATACGCTAAAATGCACACTAACACAAGCATGCGCAAACAAAGCGGCGTTTATTGAATCTCTACCACATTTGTTATAGACAGTGGCCCATTTTGAAGTCTGGAGCAGTCTTTTGTCCAAGAATACTAAAAATGTTTTTCCTCAAAATATCCAAATGAAAACTCATCATGTCAGCTGTACTTAGTTTGTAGTGAGCATATTGCTGAATAAACTTGTAAGACGTCAAATAAGACATTTTTGCCTTTTAAGCAAAGGGAACTGTTTTGACTCCCATCTTCCAAACCCAACCACATCTGACTGACTTTTCAAACCAAAATTTATAACTTGCGTTCATAAAACATTCCATTAAAGGGAGAGCTTGTAGGAAATCTACTTCAGCCAAAGTGAAACATTCAGCCTTCTGTGTCTTCTTGGATGATCACATTTCAAAATAGCACTTGATCCAAACAGGCTGCAGATGCCCTGGGATAGGTGATACAGCTATCAGTGACACTCCCTCTACACACGCCTATTGTGAGAACACAGTATAGGACATGAGGTGGAAATATAGACGTGTGTGAAGTGAATTGTAAGGGATATCTTTGTTTACAGGCTTTGTTTGTGGCATTGTTGCTTTCAGGTGAATGGCTACTGAGGCAGCCACCTTCGAAGACAAAAACAATCTTTTATTTTAATCATTGTTGTTTTGTCTTTATTATATAGGACAGCGGAAAACTGACAGGAAAGTGGAGAGGAAAAGAGAGGCAATAGGGTCAGACTATGACCCAGGCTAAATTTAAACTCAGGACCCCACTGTGATAAGTTTTTTTAAGACAAAGTCTATTTTTAAGTCTTTAAAAAGACTACCCCTGGCGAATTTTCTTTTTTAATTAATTATTATTATTATGTTTTAACAAAACCTTTCGCAGCATTAAATAGACAGTATTTTTTCCAACTATTCACTGTTTATTTTTCCCCTTTCTTAAATATTTATTCTTTAAAAATGTTAAAACTGAAAATATGTTGTTGGAAAGTAGTATTAAAAAACATAAGTATAACAACTATCACAAAAATAAGCTTTTCTTATTAAAAACTTAAATAAAAAAGAAAAAAAAATTAGTCATCCTTTATTTTAATGTTTCCTCATTGCAGTCATTTCACAAATAAGCACTGAGCAATATTAATTAATATAATTACTATACGTTTAGGGTTAGGGTGTAGGTTAGTGTTACTAGTAATAAAACAGTGTTAACAAACATTATAACAACAAATTTTCCTTATTGACGTTCTTATTTTCCCCATGTTTGAGCATGTGTGAAAATTGTGGGTCAAAATTATTTTCTGTAGTAATTGGCAGCATTCCACTGATTGCTTGTATTTATTATATGTGACCCTACACTGTAAAAAACAATTTGTTGAGTCAACTTAAAATAATTTGTAACCTGGCTGCCTTTTTGATAAAAATTTTAAGTTCAGTCAACTAAAAAAAAGTTTATTCAACTTGAAATGTTAAATTATACTAAGTGACAACTTAGATATTTGAGTTGAATCAGCTTAAATATGTTAAGGCAGCTGGGTTACTTACCCATCTGTTAAGTTTAGCAAACACAAATATCTAAGTTGTTACTTAGTACAACTTAACATTTCAAGTTGACTAAACTTATTTTAGTTGGCAGCAGGGTAAAAAATTATTTTAAGCTGACTCAACAAATGTGTTTTTTATTTTTTACAGTGTAGACCACAAAACCAGTCATAAGTAGCACGGGTATATTTGTAGCAATAGCCAAAAATATATTGTATGGGTCAAAATTATCGATTTTTCTTTTATCCCTGAAATCATTAGGATATTAAGTAAAGATCATGTTCCATGAAGATATTTTGTCAATTTCCTACCGTAAATATATCAGAACTTAATTTTTGATTAGTAATATGCATTAGTGTTTGATTCTGTGTCCCAATCATGATTGTCATGTATCTCAAAGATCAAGAAAATGTCTTTGAAATCTCTTTGACACAAATGCATCCTATTTCAGTTAACTTGCTGAAACTGCACGTCTCATAGGAACTGCTGATATGCATCTAGGATGTAGGCCCTGCTGGATGTGGTTTTCCCAGCCCTAGGCTTTCTGCCGCAGAGTCTTGTGAGAACAGTAGAACTTTTTCCTCTCTTTCATTCCTTCCTATTTACTCTCTTTTAATTCACTGAAGTCTCCTACTGTTCAGTACAATGTAATCATCACTGCGCTGCACATCTCGGTGTTAACATATGCGTATCTGCGATCGCTGTGCTGTTTACACACTTGGCCGAAGGCTTTTTGGCTAAACCTCCTCAAATGTGCGGATGTTCGAAGCTCAGACAAACCTGACACAGAAACTTCCACAGGCATGTTTTCACATGAAGGCTCTTCAAAAGAACGAAATTCAGATGTTATTGCAACAAAAACAAGCGTATGGCTCATTTAGTGTTCGCCAGGATCTGTCATGTTGCACATCCACCCTACTCTTGGACTTTTTCGTCTCATGTTATGATAGTTTGATGATTAGCCTTGGTATGTGCAAACCTTATCTCCTGATTTCCTTTATATCACACGGACTAGTGTTTTTGAGTCAGACTGTTTTTGTTTGGTCTAAGGTGTGTTACGGTAGTGCCAAAGCAAGACTGCGTGTCTAGCCGACAAGGCCTCACAGCATGTTGATTTGCAAAGTGGATCTAATTCCAGACATCCCACTTTTACTCCTTTAGGTAATTTGTCGGTTAATTTGGACGATATCCTCCAAGCAGAACAGCAAGTCTTTGTAATGACTTCAGAGGCAATACATGCCGAAGTGTGGGGAAACATTAGTGGCTGCAAATGTAATTATCCAACCATTACATGAGATGAGATTCTTGTGAAGTACCACTTCAGGGCTGAAAAAATAGAATCGTATGTGTTAGAATTCTTTTTAGTGGCAAATTAACAGATTTCCTTCTTGAGATGTGTGTACAGAGACTTGCCCTGAATCCTGAAGACGTGATTATGGTGTCCGAAAATGTGCTTCTTCAAAATACGAGACGGATGGGATGTGACAGATAGAGAAAGTTTGCTCTCACCATTGAGGCCTGGAACAAGTCTGAGTACATTGTCGTTTCCATGGGGACAAGTGCGTGTTACACAAAAGAAGCTTTATTCGATGATTTAGCGTCGACTTTGAAACAGGATTTACCGCCATTGTTGGCAGCATAATGCTTTGTATACACATGACTTCGCTTACAATATTGCTCTCTTTTACAGTAAATGCTGCGGTAAAGGAAGAATATTATCCTGTCTCACTAACCCCTTTGAAACACAATAATCCACTAAATTAACAAACCTTAGAGAGTCAGAGTAAGTCACCTAATGCTGTGTTGACGAGACGTCTTCAGCAGGAAGTTGAATCATTCTGTGGATTTTCTGTATTTTACAAAGACACATACAGTGATTATGTTAGCAAACGTCCTGCTCAGAAGCTCTAATGAAAGATGTGACTGTGCAATTATTCATCATTAGTTGAATTAACTGAGGTAATTTAATTTCACTCTGACACTGTACCGTTGATAATTGTCACATCTGTGGTCATATGATCATCTGCTTGCGATAATTTATTTTGATATGTTTTGATTTTTCAAAAGATCCAACGTGTAAGTTCCCATCTCCCCGGTTCCTTTGACCAAATCTTAGGATATTTCTATTGGCCTTTTGATTATTGTAGAAAATAACTCTTTGACCATAAAATGTTTATGATTCTTACACCTTTTGTTAATCGTCAGAACTAAAAAGCTCTAACGTAGGCTATAAACAAAAAAACACTTCACCACCAACTTGTCAACTCTTTCAATCTTCGTTTAAAAAAAAACTGAAGTTTGAGTCAAAATCGTTTTCAAGAATGAAGTTATAAACACAGTGAAGCTGTGAAAGTGGACTAGTAAGTAGATGAGTTTCACGCATTTAACCAAAAGACCCATTGATGGGATGATTGAGCTGGAAGTGCTAAAATTGCAAACTTATTTCCGGGTTTTGGCCTAAAAAATATGTCATCCTTGCAGCACTCTGTGCATTTGGAGGAAAACTTTATGTTTTAAGAAAATGTTGTGGTGCTTGCCCACTTTTTTTTTAGTACTAGAGTGTTCTGCCATGTGTTTGCTAAAGGGTTCTGAGTAGTTTTAGCACATTGCCTTGTCTAATGTCTAAAGGCTTGATTTAACATGGCATTACTATTTTGATTCGCCCTACTTTTGAAAGTTCTTTTGATGTGGGAGTGTTTTTGGCTGCTATTCCTTGGTATTTTATAATTTGCCTTTAGAAAAGTCAGGTGGCTCACAATGAAGCATAGACTCGAGTGTTCAAAATAATGCAGGTTAACAATTGAATAGTGGCAAGCTGCCAAGAAAAAGATCCTGTTCACAATTCAGAAGTAAAATGGGCCTGGAATTTTTAATTATGTTATGAATGACCAAGTCTTCTTGTGGAGTTCCTTTCTGACAATAAACTAGGCCTTTACAGTAGTTAAGATAAAAAAAAATCTAAATCCTCCTTGATATTTCATAGTCCAATTTGCTTGCTGGTAACCCGCAGGTGTGCTATAGCCAACCTGAACAAGACCGAACCTGTTAACAGACCTGAAAAGGTATTAAGCCTTTTTCTTGACGGTTGACATCCTAACTAAAGCAACACTCCAGTAACAGTAATAGAAGTTACATTTTATAAAATATCACAAAAAGAAAGAGGTATTCGTTTGCTAAGTGTTAAGAGGAGTGTATATTAGAATGCTGTAGGTTGCCGCATGGAATCTTTCTCAAAACTGTCAGGCCCTTAAGGTGCAGTGCTGTTGCTGAGGAATTTTACTACATTTCCTCATAGTCATATTGGCTCTGCATGTGATAAATGACATTGAGGTAAGCTGTGAAAGAATGCAGAAAGCCAATGAATAAATATATTAGAACAATGTCACTCACAATTAAGCTCTGTTCCAAACTGTCTTGCTGCCTGTTCCCTATAAAGGCAACTGCCATGAGGGTGCAGCCTAACTGAAAAGGATTAGTTCACTTCCAGAATAAAAATGTCCTGATAATTTACTCAGCCCCACGTTATCCAAGGTGTTTATGTCTTTCCTTCTTCAGTCGAAGAAAATAAGGTTTTTGAGGAAAACATTCCAGGATTTTTCTCCATATAGTAGACTTCAATGGGAGCTAACGGGTTGAAGGTCCAAATTGCAGATTCAGTGCAGAGGTCTTCAGATGCAAAACTCAAATCAGGCCATTCTCAGCTTCTTGTTGGTGTGACGTCGCACCGACCAAGGCCACTCCCACAATAGTTGATTGACATGACCGTCTTACCTTAGACCCACCCTAAATGAGGTGAGTGAGCTGAGAACAGTCCGACCGCCATTGTGTCGACTCCGGTGCAGGGGAAGACAAGAATGTCTCTGATTTGTTGTGCTGATGGCTGTAGTAATGAACATAGCAGTCATCATTGAGCCGCTGAAGACGCAAAGCATTAACGTTACTTTAGTTTTTGAAGAAAATGTGCCCGGCAATCTACATAAATGCATCTATGTTTGCACAAATCATTCGTGATTTAGCTTAATCTACACCTACATCCGCCTTTCTTAATTATGTGCTAGTTAGCAAGTTCTGTCTGTAAATGTGGCTAAAGTAAACATTACGGCTCGTCACCCCACAGAAAAGAGGGGCGGGGTGAGCAGAGGTCATTAGCATTAAAAGGAACATGCAACAGAATGGCTCACTCTAAAAAGGGCTGATTTTGACATGGTAAAACCAAAGTATGTTATAGACTTCTTATTAAGAATAAATAAATAATAAATAATCATATCAACTTGTGGAAAATGTGCATCCGATGACCCCTTTAACGACAAATGCTCGTCTTGCATTGCCAGAGAGAGCTGGTGCGCATGCGCATCTTAACCCATTACGTAAAAACGTTGGAAAAGTCATGCACGGTTAGTTCTTTGTCTGTGTACTACGGTTCAAAAAGGTAGGGTGGGGCGAAAAACTCCACACTGTAAACAAATGACCGTGAATTTGACAGTAAATGCTGTAAAAATGCTACAGTAAAAACCTGTTAAATGGTTAACGGTAAGTTCCCCTACTGTATACAGTGAAAAAGTGTATTGGACGTTGCATGTAATTTTACGGTTCTATACCATTTTTAAAAGTGAAAAGGAACATAAAATTTACAGTAAAATACAGTAAATTAACATTCCCAGTATTTCGTGTGTTACATTTCAAATGTAAAGTTTTTTGCTAGTGAAATAAGTATGTTTTTTCTTATCAGTTTTGTACATTAGGGTTGTATGTTGCATCTAATGTTGTTAAATTAATGTTTATTGCATTATTTCAGTTTCATGTGTGTTACCATGATGGTGTTTGTGTGAATGGCACTGTGCACCTTCTATATATGTTAGTATTTAAAAGCTGCTTGTGATGGGCTTTGGTTCATCATGTGACTTTCTCATCACTACTTGCTTTTGGTGGTTATCAGTGTAAAGGTACAAAACAGATTTCAGTACTTCAATAGGTTGGTATATTAACATTATATCAGTTCATGAAATTACGGTATTTAAATGTAAATTTAAGTTAAAACAGTAAAACCTAAAACATTGCTACCATATTTTTTATGGTAAAATTCTGGCAACCCCAGCTGTCTTTTTTTTTTACCGTACATTTTATGGATTTTTTTACAATGTATCTCATTTTCTCCTCCAAATTCAAAATCATCAGACATCGTTGTTTTACCTTTTTTTGTAAATACCGTTTGACTTTCTTTGCACGTTTGCTTTTGTAAACACTGGGTCGGTACGTCCACCTACGTCATGTGTGATCTTTCCAACATGATTACTTAACGCGTGAAGGGAAAAGTCCAATTGTTTCGCTAGATAAGATATATTTTTCATCTGGGATCGTGTAGAGCCCTTTGAAGCTGTATTGAAACATTTTTAACCTTCAATCTGTTGAGCACCATTGAAATCCACTATGGAGAAAAATTAATTTCTTTTCAACTGAAGAAAGAAAAAAACATGAACATCTTGGATGACATGGGGGTGAGGAAATTATCATGAAATTCTAATTCTGGAAGTGTACTAATCCTTTAAGTGACTGATTCGGAGGAATCTTTACAAGTAGCAAAAGCACATAAACTCTCCTTATGTAAACTGTACAGAACATATGACTCAAAGTTGATTCCAGTAATCTTTAATATTTGCATTTGCTAAGCTGGCAGTGTGAAAGTGGTCTCTTAGTGTATACCCTTATATAATGCACAGTACAGTTCAACTGTCAAGTTCAACATTACATTCAAATCACATTTAATTATATGTTTACAGCATATTACTTCAGTAATAGACACTTTATTAAAAGCGTGCTAAAGTGTATTTCTTTTTCGCAATGTTATAGATTAGAATTAATTCTAATAGTTTGACATAGCCCATTGAAACTATTTGTATCATTACTTTACTGTATGAAATCATTTAAAAAAAAAAAATCAAATTAAACTTGTCTGCCATCTTGGATTACGTGATGAATTACTGTGCTCTCCACAAAATATACTTGTGATGCTTAAATGTACCTGTAGTAACAAAGCATCACTTATTGTCAGTGACAGGATTTGAGGCAATGTTAGTGGCAGTGACAGCTAAGTCTAATGAACAATGACAAAACATGGTAACTTCCAGTATGGTCTAACTTTCTGAACAGTGTCTGTGTTTCTAAGATGATTAGATATCCTGCTCACTAGGTTTTGGAGTAGACTGCACAAGTGGAGTTGATTAGTCACAAGCTAGTGATGTTGCATACTGTCATACTGCTTTCAAAAGAGTTTCTAATTAAATGAATTAATCCAGTCCTGTGGCTCATGGGTATTTCCAGTCCTAAGTAAGTTGTAGACATCAGAACAGCTCAGAGGATCTTACACGCCTGAGAGCAAAGCAATCCATCTATATCATTTCTAGTGATAGGTGTAGAGGCTCTTTCAGGACACTGATAAAATCTCCTTAGAGATGAGCTTGGAACGGTTCCAGGTGCAGATTAACTTCCTGACTGGTCCAGGGACGGTGTTTTATGTATTTAATTTCTCTCATCGGACTGATTCTGAAAGGAATCCCTGAACCTTTCATTTGAAGAACTTGTTTTAGATTTACAACAATTTTTATCCACTGGCAAATCTAATCATATGCTCATAACTCGGGGATTAGAGGATTCATAATGGTTAACGGGTCAAGAGGTCATGTATGCGAGAGAAGCTGTTTTCGTAGTGGCTAGCCAAAGCTATGAGAGGAATTTGAGGCAGCCAGTGACAGTATTCCAAGGCCCTTACAACGCCAAAAAAACACTGAGCTGTATTAGGATTTTAAAGCCAGCTGACCAATTATTCATATTTTTTTTGACTCCAAACTGGTTTGTGTTATTCAGCATGATTTGAGAATAAAACACAAGCTCAATGTTTAAAATTTAGAAATTTTAAATTGTTTAGTTTATTTCTAGATTTAAATTGGATTTGGAATCCTATATTACCAGTGTAGTATCACCTCAACCCTACTCTATTGGCCCATATTGTACAATAAAACTTATTTTGTTATTTACAAAATTCAGGCACAAACACAGCTATCAAAAAAGGTTCAAACATTCACTGATGCTCCAGAAGGAAACACGATGCATTAAGAGCCGGGGGGGTGAAAACTTTTTGAATTTGAAGATCAAGGTCAATTTTACTTAATATGTCTTCCGGGAAACATGCTAGTATCTTTTTTTCATCCAAAGGTCAGTACTAAATATTTCAACAAAATAAGAAAAATCTTCTTCCTGTTCAAAAGTTTTCACCCCCAGGTCTTAATGAATCATGTTTCCTTCTAGAGCATCAGTGAATGTTTGAAACTTTTTTAATAGTTGTGTTTGAGTCCCTCAGTTGTCCCCAGTGTGAAAAGTCGCTGCTGGAAAGGGTTCAAATATGCAAAAGATGCTGGAAAACTGAAGAATCTGCAGGACCTGGAGAATGTAAAATATCTTACTCAGGACAGTACTAAATAAAAACTAACATGCATTTTGTATGATCGCTCTTATTTTGTTAAAATTATTCACATTTTCAGATTCTGCAAGGGGTTCCCAAACTTTCGCATGCCACGGTAACATTGACAGAACAGTCAGAACCTTCATAAAATAACCCTTTTTCTCACAAATCTTGAAGAAGTTTCTTGTTATACAAGGTGTAAATTAGGTTTAGTCATAAATTAAATTTCTTGTTACATGTGGATTTGCCATGTGTCCACCAGCTGTGTACGAACGTAAATAAATGACTGTGTTCTTTGATGTAAACCCGCAAGGTGCTTTATCATCTGGTTTTACACCTTCCTATTTGCTAACATCATGCACATCTGAAAACAAGTCATCCAGCGTAAGTCAGTCATCCAGCGTAGTCTCTTGGTCCATGACAGTGCACTGCTGGACCTTGGTGTCTGAGATCTTGTAACTGCTGTGGAAACATGGAGCATTCTTCACAGGAAATATCACTGCATCTGCAGCCGGTCCAACATCTGTTCTGAACTCTTCGCTGATGTAATCCGGGTACGACACGTGAGCATTCTTTGCTTGTGCCGCCGAAAACCATCAGTATAAATAAATAAAATAAGTAAATTGTTCAACCGATTTTATGTTGCGAGTGACTTTGACGTTCAGTTAGAGATGAATTATATTTAGAAAAATAATAAACACATTTTGTTAATAATAAACAGTTTGCTTTCTCTTTCAAGTGTGAATGATATTTTGGAGAGTTTTTAAGTAACCAGAAGAGGAACGCTTTGAATTCAGTGAACAGCATCTGTGGCATGCTATTGATTAACGCATCACTCAGTTTGTAAAAACAAACAAGAAAATCCTGTGTGCATTTACGTGCTTACAATGAAAGTTTATGGGGCAAGTCATTGTGAAGGAATTATAGACCGATAATCGGTTTGGCCCAAAAAAGCAAAAAAAAAAAAAAAAAAAAAAAGCATAAAATTAATGAATATTGGTAAAACAAAAAAAAAATAGTAATTTTGATCTAGTTTTAATGCATTGATGTGAAATATATGACTCTGGATCACAAAACCCGTCTTTAGTAGCATGGGTATATTTGTAACAATAGCCAAAAATAAATTATATGGGTCCAAATTATTGATTTTTCTTTTGTGCCAAAAATTGTTAGGATATTAAGTAAAGATTATGCTCCATGAAGATATTTTGTAAATTTACTACTGTAAATATTTGAAAAAAACTTTCTCAAAGATTTTTCTCAATATTTTGTTTTTTGCACCCTCAGATAACAGATTTTTAAATAGTATCTCAGCTAAATATTGTCCTATCCTAAACCATGCATCAATGGAAATTTCAAAAAATTGACCCTAATGGTTTTGTGGTCCATGGTCAGATATCTGAAATTCAAAAGTCTATATTAACTTAAAAAATGTAACATTTAACATTTAACATTTTTTATTTAAAGGGGTCATCGGATGCCCATTTTTCACAAGTTGATATGATTCTTTAGGGTCTTAATGAAAAGTCTATAATATACTTTGGTTAAAAATTCTCAATGGTTGTGTAAAACAACACCCTTTTTACCTTGTCAAAATGAGCTCTGCCAAAATCATCCCATTCTGAGGGATTGTTCCTTTAAATGCAAATGAGCTCTACTCGCCCCGCCCCCTCTTCTATCTGCTGCTCGGAGAGATTGTTTACTTTAGCTGCATTTAGCGCGTTTAGATGCGAAACGTTATTAGGAAAGGTGATTGCAGAGATTCATTAAAAAAACCTTATACTCACTTCTGCTGTAGGTGAAGCTGGATCATGAATGATTTGCGCGAACGTAGACGCATTTTGTAGATCGGGAGGCGCATTCTCTTCACAAACAAACTTAATCTACTGCATCTTAAGCGGCTCAGATGTCTGAAGTAAATGACAATCACTATGTTCATTATTACATCCAGCAACACAACACCTCGATCCCTCAATCGGAGATATTCTTGTCTAACTTACATCCCTGCTCCAGCATCGAAACAAAGAGGGCAGACTGTTACAGCTAATCTAAGGTAAGAAGCTCCTGTCAATCAACTATCGTGGGAGCGGCCTCTGTCGGTGTGACGGCACAACGACAGGCATCTGAGAATGGCTCGATTTGAAAAAGGGGATATTATTTTTACAGATTGATTAAAAACCACTGCATGGATTTTTATCATTATAGGGTAAATTTGTACATACACTGCCAACACACATTAATGTTCAAACAACATGTAAAACTGAAGTTTGCATCCAATGACCCCTTTAAAGGTGGTTTTTAATTAATCTGTAAAAGTAATATCCCCTTTTTCAAATCGAGCCATTCTCAGATGCCTGTCGTTGTGCCGTCACACCGACAGAGGCCGCTCCCATGATAGTTGATTGACAGGAGCGTCTTACCTTAGATTAGCTGTAACAGTCTGCCCTCTTTGTTTCGATGCTGGAGCAGGGATATAAGTTAGACAAGAATATCTCCGATTGAGGGATCGAGGTGTTGTGTTGCTGGATGTAATAATGAACATAGTGGTCGTCATTTACTCCCGACATCTGAGCCGCTGAAGATGCAGTGGATTACATTTCTTTGTGAAGGGAACGCGCCTCCCGATCTACATAAATGCATCTATGTTCGCGCAAATCATTCGTGATCCAGCTTCACCTACAGCAGAAGTGAGTATAAGGGTTTTTTTATGAATCTCTGCAATCACCTTTCCTAATAACATGCTAGTTAGCAAGTTTCGTGGAAGAAGAGAGGGGCGGGGTGAGCAGAGCTCATTTGCATTTAAAGGAACAATCCCTCAGAATGGGATGATTTTTGCAGAGCTCATTTTGACAAGGTAAAAAGGGTGTTGTTTTACACAACCATTGAGAATTTTTAACCAACGTATTTTATAGACTTTTCATTAAGACCCTAAAGAATCATATCAACTTGTGGAAAATGGGCATCCGATGACCGCTTTAACATACTACAGATGCTGAATATGTTGTATTGAACCCAAAACTTTCTTTTAACAGCCACCTTGCATTTACATTTATTCATTTAGCAGACACTTTAATCCTAAGCAACACAAAGTTCCAGACATTGTTTAGAAGAGTACAAGCTAGAACAGGGAGGGAAAAAGGAATAGTGAAATCATAGAGAGAGATTTTTTTTCTCAGCAGGATACAATTAAGTGCTGATGGAAGAGAGGAGTTGTTTTTTTGTTTTTTGTTTTCTTTAAAGATGTTTCTGGAATATAGTTTGGGATTTGGTGTTCTGGATAGGGTAGGGAAGATCATTTCACCAGCAAGGAGCAGTGAACGAAAATGTTCTGGAAAGTAATTAAGTGCCTTTCTATTAAACCTCGAAGTAATTTCTCATTGTATTCGTCATCAGACATTGTGCCTGGTCTTTGATTAGATTACAAAGTTGAACGTTCTTCCAACCACAAAGATTTTGGCAATATGATTGCTCTTCAGTCTCAGACTCTCAGTATTGTCTTCATCTCCCAACACGTCATCTCATGTTTCATTGCTTCAGTGGAAGGCCAGCCGTTTCAAAGCAACTTGTCTAGAATTTATCTCAGAAAAAGTTTATTCCGAGCCAACTTCTATGCCCAGTTGAGTGATACAGGGCAGGCCGCTCGATCCCTTTAAGTTTACAGTGAGGGGGTGGGCTTAAAACAACTCGCTTGAGGATGTGATTGTAGTTTTAAACAAATAGTGCCATTGTTTTGAGAGCTCTGCCTTGGCCCATGCCTTGTTTTCAATGGAAAAGATGACTGTTGCAAAGTCATTGGTGAAATCCAGATGAGATTCAGTACTAAAAGAAGATTTCAGTTTTTAGTTTTTCATCATGTTTTTGGCACATAATCTGCATTTTAAACGTGACTCCTTAATGTGTCATCTAAACCCCTTTGGATTTTAGAGTGAAAAACTGATTGGTCACAGTTGTAGCGAAGGCTTGCCAAAAATACACCAAGACCCTCATTTCTATTGCGAAACACAGCTCGTACCTCGGGAGTCTTTACGGTTAGTGCAAGTAGTCCATCTTGTGCGTCAGTCTCTGGAAGAGAGTCATTCTTAATCTGCATGAGCAAAACCACGTGCGCCATAATGTGAAATACAGAATGTTACAATGAGTAAATGATGAGTAACGGTTGGGAGCAGCACACAGGAAGCTCATCCCTGTGTTCCAATGCACTCTCACTCTTTAAATCAGAGCTCCGTCCTCTCGGTCACTCACATACTCATAATCAGAAACATCACAGCTTGTTCTGTATGCCTGAACATCTGCTATAATGATACAAAATCTAGCTTGTTAGGGCAGTGGAATAAACATTATGGTACATATGCATATTGATGTTCACAAATATGCTTGATAAGTGTGTTTCATGTTTGTGCCCTAAGAAACATCTGAAGTTGGTGCTTAGCTGTCACCTCTAAGATTCATTGTGCACTGCTCTGTAGTTTGTGGAAAAAGAAAAATTCATTTCGGGAATCAACAGGGGATTCCCGAAATGCAGCTGCCTCTTTCCGGCTTGGAATGATGTGTGAAATGTGTGGGTTATTCAGCAAATGTGTAGTAGACTCTTTTATTGCAGAGTAGGGCTAGTGGAAAATTGGAAAGTGACCACAGTTTTGCCCATGTTGCCTACATGCTTTCTCTCAGCTTTTGCAAAACCCCTGTATTTCCTGTTGTAATTGTAAAAAAAAATGTGTGTGTGTATGTGTGTGTGTGTGTGTGTGTGTGTGTAAGTTGCTGAATTCAGTAGTTTAGGATTGAATTTATATTAAATGGTACTTTTTGCAGAAATTATGTGAGTCAGATGGTGACATAAAATGTTAATTAATTTAAATTTCTGTATTAAAATTAATTAATTAATGGTATAAGTCAAAGTATAAGGTCAATAATATCATGTTGGTACAGCTGTGCTGATATCATAAAAGCATAATTGTAATTGTGCAATTAATTCTCATATTGTATTTTCAGAAAGTTTTGGAATATTTGTCCTCTCCCCAAATTTGTCATTACTGAAACAAGGTCATATTAATTTAATTAGAAGGGTTATATTGACCTGTTAAGAGTTTGCTTACATCTGCATTGTAAATATATATTTTTTGCTATTTTATTAACATTTTTCAGAGGCAAATCAATTACATTTTTAACAATTTCAAGTGTAATTTATGATTTGTTGCATTTTGAATCCAATTTTTCTTTGTAAAAGGCTAAAAGTTGATGACACTGATTTCAAAATGACAATTCATTAAAAAAACATCCCATGCTTCGGTAGTGACTGCACATTTTCGTTAGTGACAGTAATGCTTTGATTTAAACACTACTAAAACATACTAAAATACAAAACAATTGCATAGGTGTACTAAAATGTTTGTTTGTTTCCCCCAAATATGAGAATTGTGTTCCCTTTTGTCACTACCAAAACAATTATGACATGTTTCGGTAGTGACAGTTTTATGGGATAACGCCCAAAGATGTCACTACTGATACTCCACCAAATGTTTAGGTAGTGACAGTTTTAGATACTTTTGAACCTACCTCAAAGATGCTAAGCAGCACATGGTTAGCTAGCACAGTTCTGAACAGTAGTACACATAACCAAAAATTATGTGTTATGGAACTCTCAGAAAAGTGTGCTTAATTGCAGAAAAATGGTGATCGGTAGTGACGTTCCTTTGTGGAGTTTCATAATTTGCAAAGAAAATATAAAGGAAATATACTTTCCTATATATTTAAAAATATAAGTTCACTTTTTAAAAGCATCAAAAATAAAATAAAAAAGCAACAATGGAAAAAAATCTTTTGAACATCTTTTTCATGAGTTGAAATTAAGGAGTTAGGATTCAGGACAGCCACCTACCAATTGAAAGTTCTCAATGAATGATGACTTTATGTATATAAGACTTACTAATATTTTAAATATTATTGTTTCAATAGATAATAGAAGGATATTTGTAAACATCAAAGATTTGAATACTTAAATGCTTTTTAGATGTGTGTTTTGGTTGTGGGACAGCAGTTTGGACCAGTTCTGTAGAATGGCCCATGTTAAATTAAATTAATCAAAAATTACAGTGAGACATTTAGGTATAATGTTACAATGTTTCTGTTTCAAATAGAACTTTCTATTGATTAAAGAATCTTTGGGAAAAGAAGTGTGTCACAGTTTCCACAGCTGGAACTTTTTTTAAACATGTCGAATTCTATCAAGACAGAGCAACAGTTTAATAAGAATATTGTTAGGAAAGTTTGTTAAAGTTAGTTACTGTTGACTTGTTTATACTTGAATAATAGCACATTTGGTTCAATGGCACAGACAACAGACAGTAACTCCACCCCTTGAGTACTGAAGTTTGTTACCGCCACAATAACACATTGAGAACTGCAGTGCTCAACTTATTTTTGTGTACTTGCATAAAGTATGTTTCTGTTTTAGAGTTGGAATAAAAAGTAAATGTGTGAGCTTGAATTTTACTGCATTCATGATGGAGCATTACCTCACCCTCCAAGAAAGAACGACAAAAACTAGCCAGGGATTTGACTCAACCTCGTAAAACAGTTTTCTTCACTTTCTTGACATGACGCATTTTCTGGAAGTTCACTTTGAAGTCAAAAACATGCTGACCTTACTGGCTAGCTCGTTGCTGTATTAAAATATAATGTCCTTCTCAACTTTGCCTAGTCATCTGATGTTATAGGGTTATGACAGGCTTGATGGCATAATTATGACCCTGTGAACGCTAATGTTAGGTTTCATATGCCATTTGGACTGAACTACTGGCTGGATTAGAATAGAACTTTGTTTTAACTCAAAATCAGCCATATATACAGCAACAAAAGAGGTTGTACATAATGTTGTAAGTCAGTCAATGATCTTAGCTAGACGCTAATGAGAACAGTGCGTCTTTGTTACAATAAAAACACAGACGCAGTGTTTACATTATGAGAAGAATATATCACAGAAAAAGACACAAATCAAATCTGTGGACCGAAAGAAGGCAACTATCGCAATGAATCAGCTCTTGGCTCCCTCTGGTTCTTCCAAAATGATGAATAAAGCCCATGACTGTGTGGGCACCAGTGATCACATTAGCAACTCAATGGGTAACGGATCTGAGTATCATGAATGGGGCACGTTTTGTTCACACGGTCAGCGGAAGATGAATGTTTTGTAGCTTTTCTGAGTCTTTCTGAGTCTTTTAGGTTCCTAAAGTTATAATGCTCAATGATTATAATGGGGTGTGCAAACATTTTGCATCAGTTGTTTAAAATGTTTAATTAAAAATTGTAAATAATAGAACTTAGGTCAGTGAGCAATATGACTTTTGAAAACTTATTAACATATCATTTTTAGTATGAAACCTAAAGACAAATAAAAATTAGGTTTCTTTTTTTTTTAAGTGTCAAAACCCAAAAGTCACCAAGTTCAGGATGACCTAGCTGCACAAAATCCTGCAGACGTGATCTCACCGCAATTTGATCGCAAGTCCACAAAAGAAAATGTGAAATGCTACCGTGCTAATGTTTTGCTAATGTTACGACTAGGTGCTCAAAAGGTCCTTTTCTCCAGCATTCCAGCCCTGGGCCTCAGGATAAACAAAGTCAAAGATTTGCAAAGTGTAACTGGAGATGTACACCGAGTTGTTAGGGAGTGCTTTCCAAGAGAGATAAACATTTGCCTCAGTTTAGGTCCTTATTTGTCTCTCTCAGGAGTTTTCGAAGGAAAAAAAGTGCGATGCTTTGCGAGATGAATGACGTTCTCGCATCTGATTAAATTGATTACCCTACAGTTCTTCAAAAAAAAACACAATGTCTAAGAACACGGTGTCCATCAGGTTCATAACGTTTATCTCCTGTGAAAGACATTTTCCAATGCAGAAATGCTGCAACTTCAAAGCTGAGGAAGCTACATTGAAACTTTAGCTTTCCAAGCTAAAAGCTATTTATACTTCCTAACTCCATTTAAGCTTATCTTTTTAAAATAAATACATAAATAAAATAAAAAAAGTAGTTAACTTTTCAGGGTCAATTTTTTGAAATTGAGATTTATACATTATCTGAAAGCTGAATAAATAAGCTTTCCATTGATGTATGGTTTATTAGGATAGGACAATGTGAATACTCATCAAGAATACTCGCAATAAGGCGCAAAACATAACAAAACACCATTCTGGTTGCATAGAAAACGGTCAATGGGCGAGTCTGCTAGTACTGTATTGAGTTCAGTTTCACGTCTTTTTGCTTTTTCCATCATCTGTCATCACATTATAAGCTCGGAGCCTACAGGAATGGATAGAATTATGCACAATACTCGCAATCCCACGCCGAAATTCAAGTCATTCCCTGTCTCTGAGAAGCTGCAGCCATGGCGGGGATGATTTTTGGTGTGGCCGATTTTGAACTTCCAAAATGCTGTTTAAATGTGGCTTCAAACAATCCCAGATGCGGTTCTAAACAATCCCAGTCGAGGAAGAAGGGTCTTATCTAGCGAAACGATTTGACTTTAAAAAGTATATAAATTGTATTATTTTTATGAAAGCTACCGATTGTTTCGCTAAATAAGACCCTTCTTTCTTGGCTGGGATCGTTTACAACCGCATTTGGGATCGTTTGAAGCCGCATTTAAACTGCATTTTGGAAGTTCAATCTCGGGGCACCATAGCAGTCCATTATACGGACAAAAATACTGAAATGTTTTACTCAAAAAATATAATTTCTTTACAACTAAAGAAAGAAAGACATGAACATCTTGGAAGACAAGGGGTCTGTAAATTTTTGTTCTGGAAGTGGACTTCTTTAATGTAGCTGAAATACTGTCTATGGTACTTTCAAACAGTTGAGCAAGTATTATGCAACTGAAATGTTGTTAAACTAGTAGTCAAGTCAAGTCAAGTCACCTTTATTCACCTGTATTGCTTTTAACAATACAGATTGTGTCAAAGCAGCTTTACAGTATTAAATAGAAAAATAGTGTGTTGATAAAGAAAAAGAACAATAGTAAACGCTCAGTTTTCATTTGAAAGTATTGTTACGTTTGGTACTCCTCAACACTAAACCCTACATACTCTTGCGCAACAGAGGAGGAAGCTTTACAGTGGGCGTAATAAAGTCAACACAGTATCACTTTCTGCTAGTAAAGCCAATAATGCATTTAAAGTACGTTCTGTGAAATAAAATACATGGCTCTTCCGTGGGTGTTTTGCATCTGGCTTGGTCCGAACACGTGTCTTTCTTCCCAGTTCTCTCAAATCCGCCCTTTCTAGCTCTCTCTGCCTTCCCTGGAGGCCACTATAGCATCTGGGTTTGGAGTAACGCGATGACCGACCCCATACAAGAAACTTCCTGAAATGTCAGAAGGGCATTTTTTTTTCTTTTTCTCTGTTTTATTGCCATCCTCTTTTTTCAAATAGTAGTGGTGGTGTGTGTCTGTCTCTGTTTGTTCCATCTTCTTCCTGTGTGTTCCTCAAGTCCCTGATCTGGAACACCCCCACATCTCCACAGTTTTGAGGCTGTATCCCACTCATTGCATTCATTAGAACCAATCCCAGCTGGAATCCAGAACTGAGCTTCAAAGTCCCAGAATACATTATTGTCATCCACACCCTGAGAATCCTTCATTGTGTTGCGATGGTGTCTTTGTTTACATTGCGCCATATGCAGCAGAATATACCTCCTCTGGTGAGCCTTAAACAATTCTGTCCTAGCAGGAGAGGGAAGTGTGGGCTTAATGCACAGGAAGACCTGAGGAAAAGCTTTATTTTCCTCATTAAAACGGATAGTGATCCTGAGGGGTTTAAACTGCTCTTTAAATCTAAAGCCTTGAGTTCTAGATCCGAGATGGATGATTCAGAGACATCAGAATTACTTTACAGAAACATCTGCCTTTATCCTTGTGAGAAAAAACATATGTTCTCTTTCGTACCATCAGTCTTCCAGAAAAAACCTTTCAGCCAAAGTGGAGATAAACTTGACGCTATACAATAACTCATTAGGAACACTAGGGAGAACTGGGAGAAATAATCACCTAAATTAAAGTTGTCTTAATATGTTATATGGAGGTTTGCAGCTTTACCTTTTAGTTTAATATGATTGTTTATCTAAAAAACTGTATGTTTTTTAAAAATATATATTTTAGATTTTAAAAATGAATGCATTTTATTATAAAATATTACATTACCACAAAGTTTTAAGCCTAATCATGTCATTAATTGCAATTAGTTTTATTAATTAAATGGAATATCATGAAAAAAATCTCTACAATATAATTCTTACAGTGTGTATGTACAGTTCTACACTACAGAAAAAAAGTCTGTTCTCTGAAAAGGATGTTTTAATTTAATATTATAGGTGCCTAGTTCCAAGTAATAAATAATGAGAAATGTAATTGAATAGGAAATGGTTTACCATTGGTGTTTCCTTATAACTGTGGGTTTATTTTCTCAAAACTCAATTAGAAGACTCAAATTTCATTCCAGGTAATGACACTGTATTTATGAGGGGAAAATGATCTGTTCCATTTTGTCTTGGAAATGGTTTTGGTAGAAATAATTTCTATCTATTTAGTCTGTAGGTGCATTCAGCAGTTTGGTGCAACTCTAAAAGGTTTTACATTAAGAAATGAATTGTATTTTTATAAAGTCATTTTTATAGAGTCATAGGGATGCATGCGCTCACTTAAAATGAAGACTGTACTCATAGTTGTTTTTTATAATTATGTACTAAAATATTTTTAATTATGTACAGTGCAGGTCACCCCTCAGTGTATTTTGCTATGCTGAAATGATGTGATCTGCATTAGAAATAATTCTCAGGCTCCTAGGTTACTGCCTCATATGCTAGTAGCATAGTGTTGTTTGGTAAAGATAAGAGTGAAAATTAAAGAGGACACACTTATTATCATGGGAGAATTACATGTCTGGCCGTAGAATCAAAAAAGACAAAGACACAAAGGCTGACAGACAAAAAATGAGCATAAACATCTGTATGACATACACAAGGTAGAAAGATTTGATGTTGGAGAAAAGTGATGCCCAAGTTGCTTCTTTTTTGACATGTGTGCAGACTATCTAAAACACACTAATATTAGTGTAATTTCCATAAAACTCAATACTTGATACAATCATGCTTAACCACATTAAAAGTTGGCAGTACAGCATTTAAATACACAAAGAACATTGATGATATCGCTAGCTAAATAAATGCCCCTTTAATTGTGAAAAAAGTTAATACCTTTTAAATTACATATCATATGTGACCCTGGACCAGAAAACCATATGGGTCCAGTTTTAGGGCTTCAAGGGCATAGCGCTGAAACCCTATTGTAATTGTTAGAATGGTCATGGATGAGCACTTTCCACGTGATTGTGCAGACCAAACCGAAAGTCAAAGAGACTTGAAACCTGGAGGGATGGTAGTACTCACACCGCCTACAACGTGACCAAGGCTCGCCCCAATCGGCCTGACGGGGGCGCTACAGCGATTGAAAGTATGTAATCGCTCATAACTCCTAAACTGTCAGTCGTAGACTCAATTACTTGATGTCATCCCGGACAAAATGCACGTCTCAGATTTGACCGTGAGCCAGGCAACATTTTTGGGTATTTCACATTTTTTGCAAAACATACTTTTGCGAACTAGTCCTAGGTTTTTTGCCTGATTGGAACCAAACAAGTGCAGGAAGATTCTCTGGAGAGTGAATATCTGCAATTATTAAAAAAAAGTTGAACTTTCGATTCACCGTGGCGAAGGGACGCCAAAACATTCGAAGGGGGCAGGACCACTTTTAGTAAAAACTCCTGAACGGAATGAGACATCTTCGCCAAACTCAGCACACTCATGTAAGATCTGAAGCTGAGGTCACAGGAAAAAAAATCAGAGATTGGCCACTTGGTGGTGCTATAAAAGAGGGAAAAAAAACATAAAAATGGCTATAACTAGGCAACCATTTGTCGTATCAACATGGAAGTTGCTGTGCACGGCCTTGGTCCAACTTGCCACAAGTGTTTATGGGGACATTTGTGTATCTCGTGGCCGCCATTGGGCGATGAAGTTTGAGCACCTATTAGACAAGGTTAACAGAGGTAGTTTGGGATGAAACTTGGTGGGCCTGTTTGCCTCATAGCCCCAAAGGTCTGTGATAAATTTAAAAGGAATTGGCCGCTGCGGGGGTGATATCACATTTTTTGAGGGTGTAAACAATTGTACATTGCACAGTTTTGCACACAATATTCATATTGTAGACCTCCTAGTTCCGAACAACTTTGCCTCTAGAGCCAGTGCTGTCAATCCAGCCATCTTTTAAATGATTGGGAAGATGTGAAAAAAAAAATTGTGAACTAGTCCTAGGTTTTTCGCTCAGTCTGGAAAAAAACATCACAGTGCAATTCTCTGGACTCTCTAGGTCAATAATTATCAAAAACATGTTGAAATTTATCCTTTGGGAAGCTATAACGAGTTCCTTTAGAAAAGGGGCCTATCCAAATATACCCAAATGAACGAGCCGATAGCCTCGTTGTTAGCATGTCGACATATAGTGCTGTTGTGCTGCGGGCGTCCCGAGTTCGAATCCAGGCTCATGGACCTTTCCTGATCCCTCCCCCTTCTCTCTCTCTATCTCCGTCCCACTTCGCTTCCTGTCTAAATAAAGGCATAAAAATGCCAAAAATAAATCTTAAAAAAAAAAGCCTATAAAGCCTAAATGAAAACTCAAAACTTCACGAAACCCGCTGACTCTGATGATTCTAAACAAGCATGCAGAGTTTCAGGGAGATCGGACCACAGCTGGCACTATAACAGTCGTCATTGTTATAAAAACATCTTATTTCTATGGTAAATCACCTGGATTTGACAAAAATGCTTTTTTAATAATTGATTTAGGTGGTTACAGGCTTGCTAAACAATATGTAATGTCTCTTCCTTATGTGCTTAAATACCAAAAGCGCTTGAACCCCGGTAATCACTGCTTGCAGCTATATTTTGAAATTGAGATTTATATAAGCTAAATAAATTTTGTTAGGATAGGACAATATTTGGCCGAGATTTTTGAAAACTATGGAACTATTCGAAAAAATGGAATCCGAGGGTGCAAAAAAAATCAAAATACTGAGAAAGTCTCCTTTAAAGTTGTCCAAATGAAGTTCTTAGCAATGCATAATACTAATCAAAAATTAAGTTTTGATATATTTATGGTAGGAAATGTACAAAATATCTTAATGGAACATGATCTTTACTTAATATCCTAATGATTTTTGGCATAAAAGAAAAATCGCTATTTTTTTACCAATACAATGTATTTTTGCTTGTACAAAAATTCAATGTTTGTATTACTTCTATGAGTCAGTTTTGGACTTTTTGCATGAGTGCGCCCTCCGGCGTCGAGTATGAACGGAACATACACTGCATAAGAATGTGTAGCACTCTATAATGTTCACATTCACTCATTTTGGATATGAATAAAAATCTTGTCTCTTTGCATTTAAATCTAGATTTATGATGAATTTCCATTTTATTAAAAGTGGGTATATTAACACGGGCATAATCTACGCCCATGTTAATAGTGAAGGAGGATAGAATGTCAAAGCAGGAACTAACTAGTCATGGTAACCACCCAAACCTTTTTTCAAGTCTTTTCTGAAAAATTTTGCAGTAACATGCTAAAGAAACCAAAGATGCACACACCCTCCTCAAGAAAGATTAACATTTAAAAACGTGTGAACAGACAGTAAATGATTTTTGCTTCCGTATATTGCAGTAAGTTTTACATGACTCAGGTTCTTGGTGATAAACCTGTAGCGTGAGTGCATGGGAACATACATTCATTCAGCACACCTACAGCCAGCGGCAAGAAAAAAACACTCACAGTTACGTCATATCTGGAAAAGAACATACTTACTGAAGTTGAGCCAGCCTAGGTAAAACCACACCTTGCTGACATGGCACCAAGCCAGAAGGATTGCTAAGGAAGTGAGCCAGCTCAAGCTTTAACGATGAAACAAGTGACGTTAGGTACCTCTGGCCATGATTTCTTCATCACATGCTACAGTATCATCTGTATGAACAGAAGACATCCTACTGTCTCAGGACGTCATGTGTTTTGTGCAACATCCAGTAAAATCAACCTGTCATCTGCTACAGCTTTCATTCTGCCTGTGGCCGACGCAGGAAATGAGTAATTCCATATCGGCCGTCCTAGATAACACCGTTAAGGCTCTGTTTATGAATTTATCTTGTCCAGTGTGTAGGCGGAGGGCTGATGGCTTGACTCTGGGCTATGAAACACACTTTTATTGCAGTAAGAGTAAAGCAGAGCACAGGGAACCTGTTTTCTCCACCTCAGTTTTTCCTACTAAGCTGTTCCTCATAACGGAAGCACTGTTCTGTTTTTCAGAACTACTTACTATTTTTGCCCAGTTGCTTTAACTCTTGGGCACAAATGAGACTGTAGAACAAAACTCCCCCTTGAAAACATTTCCACAGTATATAAGGCGTAAAATTAAGTTTAGATGTGATGTTTTATTTGATAGCTGTGACAGGAGCTTTCAAATATATAAGCACTTCTGAAGAAACTCTTCCTAAAATAAAATGGCAGCTATATATTTTCACATATAAAGACCCATTTGTAGATAACTTTAAATGTAATATCGAATAACACACTAAATCATATGTATTTGTTTACCACATATTCCTGTACAGTTAACTTTGACAGCCCTAAAATAATACAAAAATACAAAATTTTCCACAACTTCCCTAGAATCCTTATGAGGCCCACTGGAGGAACCTCAGCTTCGGTTTGTAAACCACTGCTCTGAGATATACAGTGAGTTTTTTTTGCGATTACTGTGTATTGTAGATCCTTCTAAACAAGAGAAGCTCGTTCCTAACTCGTCACACATGAATGCTTGGTCAGGGCCCCATGGAGTCACTTTTTAACACTCCAGGTACCCCTTTAGCACCATTTTTAGGGTACACTATTATTTCTAGTTTGTCAGATCCAGACTCAGGATCTTTTTTTTTTTTTTGTATAGACTTATACTTTCATGGATATTTTTTTTACTGCAAAGACCAGAAAACAGTTGTATTCGAAGTCTTCCGAAGCTATTTGATGTCTTTATGTGAGGAACAGAGTGAAACGTGATATATTAATTGTCGAACTGTTCGCACTCCATTAATGCAGTCATATCCTATTAAAAAATGAATCTGAACATTTGCATATCATAGTCACACGAACACACAAAAGGCAATGGTATTTCACAATCACACTATCTATTGTGTTTTTTTTCCCTTTAAATGTTTTTTTCATATTGTCATTTCCTATTTACTCATCCTATTCATGTTATAATCTGTCTTGTCTTGTCAGTGTCATTAAGTTTGTACTGTGGAAGGTTCTGTCACCAAAACAAATTCCACGTATGTGTAAACATACCTGGCAATAAAGCTCTTCATGATTCTGATTCTGATTGCCACCTGACGTAAGGCTTCAAGTGGCATTTTTTCAATGTCTTTATAATTTACGGTGATCGCTTTTGGGTTTGTTCCACATAAAAATTAATTGTTTGCCCTCAAAACACTTGAAATGTTTTACATTTTTGAATACATTTTATCATACAAAATGCATGTTATTTTTTATTTAGCACGGACCTGAATAAGATATTTTACCTAAAAGACATATACATACAGTCCACAAGAGAAAATAATAGTTGAATTTATAAAAATGACCCCGTTCAAAAGTTTGCAAATGCTTGAATATTAATACTGTGTTGTTACCTGAATGATCCACAGCTGTGTTTTTTTTTTTTTTTTTACCCTTTTCAAAAATGACTGTACGATTTTTGAGATCCGTCTTTTGACACAGAGGACAACTGAGGGACTCATATGCAACTATTACAGAAGTTTCAAACGCTCACTGATGCTTCAGAAGGAAGCATAATGCATTAAGAGCTGGGGGTGAAAACTTCTTGAATTTGAAGATCAGGGTAAATTTTACTTATTTTGTCATCTGGGAAACATCTTCTGTAGCTTCTAAAGGGCAATACTAAAGGAAAAAATATGATATTTAAGCGAAATAAGAAAAAATGTACACATCTTCATTCTGTTCAAAAGTTTTCACCTCTGGCTCTTAATGCATGGTTTTTCCTTTTGGAGCATCAGTGAGCTTTTGAACCTTCTGTAATAGTTGCGTATGAGTCCCTCACTTGTCCGCAGTGTAAAAGTGTATCTCAAAATTATATAGTCATTGTTGGAAAGGGTCCAAATACACAAAAATGTATTTGAAAAAAAAAAACAAGGAATCTGTAGGACCCGAAGGTCTTTTCTGAGGAACAGCAGGCAGTTTAACGGGTCAGGACAAACAAGGGACTCATGAACAACAATCACTAAAAAAAAGGGATCATTCAGGTAACAACACAGTAGTAAGAATCAAGCATATGTAAACTTTTGAACAGGATAATTTTTATAAATTCAGCTATGATTTTCTCTTGTGGACTGTATGTAAACGTCTTTTATGTAAAATATCTTATTCAGGTCATGCATTTTGTATGATCTTATTTTGGTAAAATAATTAACATTTTGCAGATTCTACAAGGTGTATGTAAACTTTTGACCTCAGCTGTATATTATATTTATATAAATGTTATATCTCAATATCTAGATTTGATTACGAAAAATTGCCCATGTCCTTTGCATCTTTGTATTGCCACCAAAGCAATAAAAGTAATAGTGCACCCTGCATGTTGAAAAATGACGCTTAAAGGATGCCCAGTTCCAAGGAGTCCTGTCTAAGCATCCATATGTGACTGGCTGAGAGTAAGCATTTGTTGGTATTTGCAGTTTGTTGATATATCACACATATGATAAGCTTTGTTGACTAAAAAAATAATCAAACCAAACCAAATGCCCTAAAATGAATGAAGCCAGGATATGACCAGAGGCTTGTCCTGTGAGTAAGTAAATGAATAAACCATAGTTTCAGTTTTGAAATGTGTCACACTTGGAACTACTTTTACATAATCAAGAAGTATGTTGTCTTAAGTCGAGGCTGTTGATAATTTTGTAGTTGTTTTTTTACTGAAAGAAGTAGTTTAGCCAGGAGTAAGTTTGGTTTTCATTTACTCACACTCATGTTTTTCCAAAACTGTGTGAATTTCTTTTTCTTGAACTCAGAAGTAGATATTTTGAAAAATGGTTTGTTTTGTCAATACAACTGAAATTTGGACCCCATGGATTTTCATTGTATGGATAAAAACAGTTACAACATTCAAAATGACAACTTCTATGTTCTGCAGAGGAAAGAAAGAAATGTGGTTGAGTAAGTGAACTATCACTATAATGCCTTTTTAAGCACCTTTTTGAGACATCTGTCGCTCAGTTGTTTACAAGCTTAAGCTTTTCCTTCAAGACCAGACATGTTAAAGAATGCGACCCAACAACCTGACAACAGCGAGTATTGCCCCTACTCCATGTCAACACCTTATCAAAACTATAATACTATGAGTTTTGCAAAGAAGATTTGGAGGAGTGAATTCTATAATTGTGTTGTACAGTTCATCCATTCAATGTTTATAGAGAGAGATGCTTACTGTACTTGTGACTATAAAGCTCCATTGCTTAAGACCTGGTCTCCTTGTCTCAAGCTGGCTCCTCTAAACTGTCAGCATGCATTTTGAAAGTGGAGTCTAGTTTATTCTAAAACTAGAAACAACTTTGACCTGAGACTCAATGAGTTCTTTGGCCTCTCTGTTATCTAAGCCTATTAAAGTTCTGAATTGCCACCCACACAACAACACTTTCTACCACGGAGTAGTGCAGTGATTTTCAACTGGTTCATGACCCAGAGTTAACCTGTGGTGATCAACGCAACACCAAAATCTCTTTAAAATCTACACTGGAATGTAGTGAAGTATCATGAACTTCACAAGCACAACAGTATGCAAAATTATTCTAAATGTCTCTTAAATTCAGATGAAACCCAATAATTCACCATATAACAAGCACAGAGGTTACCACAAACCGTATTTATACTAGTCGCATGTGAGTCTGACTTACATTAAATCATGGTAGTTGTTTATCATTAGGACGTAAGCTTTTTTCAGCATTTACAGGGGTTAATCTGTGATTTTATTGCTGTCCGAATCCAGAATGTCTGTATTTTTCTCCCACCACCCCTGTAAAAATCCCCGGCTGAATTACCTACTGTTTTTTGACAAACACCAAGGTTGTGTGGTAATTTAATTACCCTTCCGAATCCACATCTCTGAGTTTACAAGAAATCGTTTAAAAATTCACCATTTTAACCCCCTGTGACCGCAGTTTGTATTTATTTATACAGTTTATCATGGGTAGAATGCAAAATGTTTTAATTTTACAAGCATTTCAGTCAAATGTAGCCTATTTTATGCAATATTTCAAACCTTTAACCCACGGGGGGGGAAATCAACTCATGGCAACAGTAGGCCCTATTCCATGAAAAACACAGACTTGGTAACCCTGCATCCAACATGAGCTGCAGAAATCAGATCTAACTGATCATGGATCGAGAGTAAGGAGAGATGTGACAGACCATGCTGAAGATTGACAGATATTTAAGTGCGTGTGATCAATCGAAAAGGAAAGTGCTATTAAATTAGTTTTAATTGTTTAACCACCACAGCGTCTTGTCTCCACTGGCAACACGCACGATTTGTGTGGATTGCAAGTGACGTCACAGGTAGCAGAGGGTGCAAGTGGCGATTGCGAGTGGCATTGTAATTTAGTTTCTTTTTTCTTGTCTTCACCACCTGGCTACTGTTGTTAAATGTTGAGAGATTCAGTTAAAAAATAAATAAATAAATCGAATAAAATAAAAAATAAAATAGACTGCAAGTGACGTCACTTCCGGAAGTACAGTTGTCTGAGAGTGGAGGTCCAACAGTGCATGTCTGAAAATGCAAGTGCATGTCTGCAGCCAGACACTTCTCATAGCAGCTCCCAGACGCATGAAAATTATATGCAATATTAGAATGTTTATGTGGGCAGGTGGTAATTCTCAGAAATTTAAAGGGAGTGGGATTAAAAAAACAGTCTTGCGCAAGGCTTTCATACAAAAACACACACAATGAATGCCGACTTTAGAAAGCAAAAGAACCCTGTACACATTTCTTTAGGTTCAAAACAAGAACCTGTCTGGGTAAAAAAGGACGTATGGTCACCCTACATAAACAAATTGTTGTTTCATTGCTTTGTATTTGTATTGAGGTTACTTTGTCTGATTGTGTCTCATCTAACATTTTGAAATGCTAATTGCCTTCCAATCAGTGCTCACCCTTTGCAGCTAATCAATTGATGTTTTAGGAAGTCACTTATAACTGAATCTGTCTTCTGTTACACAGTAACTTAATTATTGCATATGCAATAATGTAATTCTTCACAATTTACAGTCTGATGCATCTATTAGGGGAAACTGCTAAGATGTTTGTCTCACTGGGAATATCTTGTGGTGCCAAAGAGTTGTTGATGACTAATTCTGTCACTAATCATTGACATCTCACAGTTTTAGTTACTTTAATTCTATTTTTGCCTTTTAGTCTGAATCACAACTTCTCTGTAACAATATAGAACAGACTGAGTAAATGTAGTAGTAGTAGTACTAGTTTTTCCCAGATGAGTGTGTGAGAAAGAGTAAGTGCTCAGACCATTCAGAGGAGCTGTCTGCCACGAGCACTATTTATCTTGGCCCACCGCAGAGTCTTTCCGTTGCTGCTCAAGAGCACTTAAAACAAACGCCCACCTACACTGAATTCTGACTTGTTCATTAGCTGCAAAAGACACCTAAATGCCTCAGATTGGCTCTGCGTGCAGTAGCCTTATTTGATTTATTACAATCATTTTAGTCTTTTATTCGTATTTAATAAAGATTTTGAAATTGCTTGGCCAGAGCCTAGACCTGAGGTTTGACTTGACAATTGCTGTCTACAGACGCTCTCCATCTAATTTGTGTAATTGGAACAAATTTGTATTGCAAAATGGGCTAAAGTTCCATACATGTGAAATACACAAGAAGGCTTGAGACTGTAATTGTTGCTAAAGTGTGTATAAAGCTTTGATTTACTGATTTGAATATATATATATATATATATATTATGTGCATTTATTTGATTAGAATTTCAAATAACAGATTTCTATTTTAACTATTTTAATATATTTTAACATGTAATTTATTCCTGTGATTTGTGATGGCAAAGCAGCCATTACTCCAGTGTAACATGATCCTTCAGAAATCATTCTAATATGCTAAATTTGTACTATAAATAACTAAAATAAAATAATAATTCTTACTGTTAATGCTGACAATGCATGCGCTGCTTAAAATTTATGTGGAAACCATGATTAAGATTTTTCCTGATGATATTTTCTATTTTTTATGAAGATAGTAGGAATGGTAGGTACAAAAGAACAGCATTTCTTTGCAATAGAATCCTTTGTAACATAATATAAGTCTTTACTGTCTCCTTTAATTCAACTCCTTTCTGAATAAAAGTATTGTTTTCTGTCTCATGTCTCACTTCATTATTGAATGAATAAAATTATTTCAGTATGTTCAAAAGTATATTTAAAGGTATTTTGGTTGGGAGGCTTAATGTTTCATTTAATTTAACATTCATTTAATTTAAACAAATTGCAAAAATAATGAAAACTTACTCACCACCAGATACCATTTTTGCTTCTGTTGGTTTTGCTGTTATTGTTTTTTTTTTTTTTTTTTTTTTCCCCACAAAGGCCCCAGATGGATTTAATTGTGTTTCTTTGTCTCTGTGTGTTTAAGTATGTCAGGGAGCGAACAACAAACTGGCTCTTCTGGGAACAGTGGATGACCATTATCAGATTTTAGTAAAAATGTACAGCAACTGCACCGTCGTTCTGGAAAACCTGGAAATCACATATATGACAGAAAAACACGACTTGTCTTTTCTCAGGGTATGATATTTCCATTTTCAAACACTATGTATGGTTTTATTGTCATCTGTTCTAAACCATATGCTATTCCAAACAGCTCTTTATATAATTTCAGTGTTGTAGGCTTCGTGAGTAATTGTATTTTGTGATTTGTTTTTTTTTTTTTTTTAGAGCATCCAAGAAGTTAGTGGCTATGTTCTTATTGCGATCAACTCGGTCACCAGCATCCCCCTCGAGAATCTGCGCATTATTCGTGGCCATTCTCTTTATGAAGATGAATATGCTTTGGCTGTCCTCCTGAACTCAAACATCAGCATCGGACAAGGCGTGAAACAGTTACCACTGACTAGCTTAACTGGTATGTGGTTATATAAAACTGTTCTTTGCGTGTGTGTGTCTGTATGTGTCCTGCTAAATGGGAATATCAAATGCTCCTAACTGACCTGTATCTTTATGTCTTTCACACATAATATTTATTAATTCCCATGCCCAGCTCTGAAAGTTATATTTGGAAAATATGAATAGACCTGTATTTGTCATATGTGAAAACATTGTTCAAACACTTTTGTTTTCCCTTCCTAGAAATACTGAAGGGCGGAATCAAATTTGTCAGTAACAGTCATTTATGTAACGTGGAGACCATCCAGTGGACTGACATTCTGAACATGAAGAGCCTGCCTAAAATCACATTGCCAGAAACAAACTCAGAAAAACACTGTAAGTCCCTCAGGAGTTTGCTTTTATACATGCATATTAAATAGTACTAATTAAATTTGCATATTGAATAAGAATGTTTTACTTTACCTCCCACAGGTGAGAAGTGTGATCCGAGCTGTCACAATGGTTCCTGTTGGGGCCCTGGCCCCCAAAACTGCCAAAAAAGTAAGCTGTATTAAACTACTGTGATGATCAGATTTTTCTTACTGAATTATTGACAACATACCAGAGGCAGACAGTAGTGAAGTATTTTACTCTGCTTTAAAAGTACTTTTCAAGTGTCTGTACTGTATCAGTGTTTTTCTTTGGAAAACTTCACAACATTCCAAAGCATAATATTAGACTTTTTACTGCACTATGTTTCATATTAAATATCATTTAAAACTTAATTACATTAGAAATCTAGTACTTTCATAAGTAAAAGTAATTCAAAGATTTACTTGAGTACAACAAAGTACTACATTTTTAATGTTCCTAAATATCAAAGGTAAAAAAAAAAAAAAACACTCTGATAAAGTACAGATACTTTTAAATTTACTTAAGTAAAAATACTTCACTACTGTCCATCTCTGAAGTGTTTCATAAAAATATAATGGAAACAAAACATTGAAATCCTTTCAGAAACTTGAAACAACATACTGTATATATTATACTACTGTTCAAAAGTTTAGGGTTGAAATCTCTTACGCTCACCAAGGCTGCAGTTATTTGATCAAAAATATAGTAATAACAGTAATAATAACAGTAATATATTATTACTACTTGAAATAACTGTTTTCTATTTTCATATATTTTAAAATGTTATTTATTTCCTGTGAAGGCAAAGATTAATTTTTAACAGCCATTACTCCAGGCTTTAGTGTCACATGATCCTTCAGAAGTATTTATATTGTAACAGTTTTATATTGTAACATTTTTTTTGTTATTTCCAAAGTTGAAAACTCTTATTCTGTTTATTTTTTTTCTGGAAAGCATTTTTATTATTATTATTATTATGGTAACACTTTATTTTTAGGTCCAGTTCTCACTGTTAACTAGTTCACTGTGAAAAAAAACAATTTGTTGAGTCAACTTAAAATAATTTGTTACCTGGCTGCCTTAAAATTTTAAAAAGTTCAGTCAACTCAAAAAACGTTTATTCAACTTGAAATGTTAAATTATACTAAGTGACAACTTAGATATTTGAGTTAATTCAACTTAAAATTTTAAGGCAGCTGGGTTACTTACCCATCTGTTAAATTCAAAAAACACTATGTTAATATCTATGTTGTTACTTAGTACAACTTAACATTTCGAGTTGACTAATTTATTTGAGTTGACTGAACTTAAAATTTTAAGGCAGCAGGGTAACAAATTATTTTAAGCTGACTCAACAAATTGTGTTTTTTGTTTTTTACAGTGTTGCTTATTAGCATGCATATTCCTAGCATATTGGCTGTTTATTAGTATTTATTAGGTACAAATTAATGCCTTATTCTGCATGACCATATTCTAGATCCCGTAACGCAACCCAATACCTAAGCATAACAACTACCTTAATAAGTATTAATAAGCGGCAAATTAGGAGTCTATTGAGGGAACATCTTAGGTAATAATGAATGTGTGTTCCTATTATTATTATTATTATTATTATTATTATTATTATTATTATTATTATTATTTTAGGATCTTTGATCAATAGAAAGTAAAAAAAAAAAAAAACAGCATTTATTTAATATAGGAATCTTTATAAATCCTTTGATCAGTTTAAAGATTTTGATTAATTTTGATCTTTTTTTTTAATTAAAAAAAACCCTGCAATTTTAAGTGGTAGTGTAATATATAGAAACCTTTTTAAGAAGAAGAAGAAGAAAAAAACTTTTAGAACTTATGATATGTAGTGTCTGAAAATGATTTGTGGCATTCACACTTGAAATTTTTGATTCAGTTTGATATGTAACCCTAGGTTGATCTAAAACTGGGTTATCAGTTTTTTTTTTTTTTCTTGAGTAACAATTTGGGATTTCTTTTTTATGGGTATTTTTAATGTGCCTGTTTAGTTTATTTAAGTTGATCCTTGGCTTATATTTCACAACTGCTGAAAAAGGACTACTTGACCCCCAGAGGAATGTTTTGAAAACTCTTTAAAAGAATATTGAATTGTTGTTGCTGTGCTCAACTATAGCGAACACAGATAGTACTGTCAGGATCTGTGAAGTTTCTTCTCTCTGTATCTAGTGACTAAGGTGATCTGTGCGGAGCAGTGCTCGGGGAGGTGCAAGGGGCCCAAACCCATTGACTGCTGTAATGAACATTGCGCTGCTGGCTGCACTGGACCCAAACCAACCGACTGCCTGGTGAGAACCGCACATATACAAATAAAGATTGTTTCTTCACAATTCACTCGTTAGCTCATTCACCTTTCAATACACACTGTTTAGATATAATTATGAACTGAACTGGTTCAAGGTGAATAATGAGAACAATATGACTCAAAATGTAAGAAATTCACATCAGCTTGAATGTCTTAAAAATTGCTTATACTTACTTTAATTAAAACACTGTAGAAAAGCATGTCTGCAGTAGTACAGTGAAACATTAATTAGCAATGAAGTGTACAGCTGCAGTAAAAGTAACCTCAAGGGCAATAAAAAATACTTTTGGACTAGTGCGCTCATGGGAAATGTTGTTTGTGTGTTCTGTAGGCCTGTAAGGACTTCCAGGATGAGGGGACATGTAAGGACGCATGTCCACGGCTCATGCGCTATGACCCCAACACCCACCAGCTCGCTCCCAACCCTGACGGGAAGTACAGTTTTGGACCAACGTGCATCAAGATATGCCCACGTAAGGCCCTTCCTACTTGAACACATTACTTGATTCTAATTATACCTTTTATGTGAATTCAAGCTATGGGGGATAGTTCGTAACAAAATCGGATTTAGTCATCATCATGTTGTTCCAAACCTTACTTCTTTTTCTCTTGAACACAGAAGAAGATATTCTGAAGAACAACATTCTGCAGAATATCTTTTGTGTTTAACAGAAAAAAGAAATTTATACAGGTTTGGAATAACATGAGGGTGTGTAAATAATGGCAAAATTTTATTTTGTGTGCACTGTTGCTTTAAATCATGAATTCTGCATTCTGGAGATTAATCTTTTAGGGGACCAGGGTTAAAATATAAATGACACATTCCTGGCAAAGAGAAACACTTTGGTGTGGATCATGATTCTTCAACTGTTGCTCAACTTTGGTTTCTGAATAACTCAGAAAGCAGCATAGCCATGACAGAATGATTTGATGCAACAGTTTCTGTTGTGTTGTGTTGTGTTGTGTTGCTTTGGTTGGTTGTGGTTAATGACTCTGGAGTGACTGTTGGTTTGATGTTTTTTCCTCAGACAACTATGTCGTGACAGACCATGGGGCATGTGTAAGAACATGCAGCCCTGGCACATATGAGGTAGATGAGGGTGGAGTTCGGAAATGTAAGAAGTGTGATGGCCTGTGTCCAAAAGGTACAGTTGAGGAAAAAAAAAAACAGTTTTTTTGTTTGTGTATCTGTTCTTTTTTTCTAGTTCGGCAAAGATATTAGTCTTGTTTTAGTTGCATTATTTTCTTTTTTAATAGAATAAAAAAATACATTTAAAACTATAAAAAGCTATAAAAACTGTAATTTATTACAGTGATTATTAGTAGCCTGTCCTACATTAATATTGCAAAATAAGCATTTTTTTAAAGCTTTTATAATAATGTAGCCAACATATAGCCATGATATAAATGTTTGTATGCTACCTGTCAAAAGTTTTGATACACATATTTAATCATTATTCATCATTCCAACCCGTCCATTTGAATATTACTGTAAAGTACACTACCAGTCAAAAGTTTTTGAACAGTAAGATTTTTAATGTTTTTTTTAAAGAAGTCTCTTCTGCTCACCAAGTCTGTGTTTATTTGATCCAAAACACAGTAAAACAGTAATATTTTGATTTTTTTTACTATTTAAAATAACTGTTTTCTATTTGAATATATTTTAAAATGTATTCCTTTGGTTTCAAAATTGAATTTTTTAGCATTATTACTCCAGTCACATGATCCTTCAGAAATCATTCTAATATTATGATTTGCTGCTCAAAAACATTTATTAATATTATTATTATTAGTAGTAGTAGTAGTATTATGCTGAAAACTTAGTAAAGCTTTTGAAAGCTTAGTACAATTTTTTTTCAGGTTTCTTTGATAAATAGAAAGTTCAAAAGAACCGCATTTATCTGAAATAGAAATATTTTGTAACATTATAAATATCTTAATCACTACTTTTCATCAATTTACAGCGTCCTTGATAAGTAAAAGTATATATTTATAATTCCTTAAAAAAAAAAAAAAAAAATATATATATATATATATATATATATATATATATATATGTATATGTATATGTATATGTATATATATATATATATATTGCTAATAATATTTATGATAATAATAATATTTTTTTCTTGAACAGCAAATCAGCATATTAGAATGATTTCTGAAGGATCATGTGACACTAAAAAATGGAGAAATGATGATGAAAATTCAGCTTTGATCACAGGAATAAATTACATTAAAAATATATAAAATAGATTTTAAATAGTAAAAATATTTCACAATTTTACTGTTTTTGCTATACTTCGGATCAAATAAATGCAGGATTGAAGAGCAGACGAGACTTCTTTAAAAAGCATTACTGTTCAAAAACTTTTGACTGGTAGTGTGTGTGTGTGTGTGTGTGTGCATTTTTTTCTGGATAGTTGACAGACAAATTTAGTTCTGCAGAAACGTTCATACAAAGGATTAATTTAAATTAGTTTATAACTAATGTCATTTAAGGTTTGCACTAAAGGTTTTTAAGGTCATTCAAAGCATAAATTCAGTCAAGTGTGTCCGAACTTTTTACTGGTAGCATAAGTGCTAAATTTATTATTGCCTTCACAGCTAATATTTTACCTAAGAAAGAAGTTACTGTTAATATTTAATGTTTGCTACCATCTCTCTAGTTTGCAGTGGGCTGGGAATGGGGCCTCTGGCCAATGTCCTTTCAATCAATGCCAGCAACATTGATTCCTTTGAGAACTGCACAAAAATCAGCGGAGGTGTTGCAATTCTCACCACCACATTTAAGGGGTGAGAAGGATGTTTCACACTCTCTGATAACCAAGAATCGATTACACATTGCTTAGTACCATTCCATGTTGCTTAAAGACAATAATAATGTGAATATTTTGCATTTTTGAGTTATTTAGATTAGTGTGATTGAGCCAAATCTTTTACAAACACTTTGATATCCTTTTTATTACTATTATTGTTTACAGTGACCAGCATACTAAAACTCCAGGACTGGACCCGGCCAAACTCAGCGTATTCAAAACTGTAAAAGAAATCACTGGTGAGAATGCAGTGGTTTAATATTGGACATTTGTAATGGTTAAATGTAGGGGACCTTTAGCCCCTCAGTGTTCGTAAACATTTCTGAAGATATTTTTCCTGTCCTAACTCAAAGGCTACCTGGTGATTCAGCAGTGGCCGAAAGACATGCCATCCCTCAGTGCCTTTGAAAACCTTGAGGTCATCCGTGGACGTACAAAACAGCAGTAAGTTAATAAAATTACCGCAGTCACAAATATATCAGCAATCTCAGAGAATTTCAACACATTATGATAAATTACTGTCTGAGTCTGTTTAATGCATAAAGACACCCCATCTCTTCTTCTCACAGAGGTGCATTCAGCTTTGCAGTCACCCAAACTGAAATCACACATTTCGGCCTGCGTTCTCTGAGGGAGATCAGTGACGGTGACGTGGTCGTCTCTCAGAATAGGCATCTCTGCTACACCAGCCTTGACCACTGGAAACGCTTCTTCAAATCTCAACAGCAGACTGCCAAAATGTTAGGAAATGCTGATGCTGCCATCTGCGGTAAAGAATTATCACAATAACACCCATCAAATAATTTCAGTTTAGTTCACACAAAAATGTGTTATGTTAACATTAAATTGAGTGGCTATGTAAAGTTGCTACTATATACATCTTTCAGATGAAAATTCATATTAGAGGTCAATAAATGATAGGTGAGCATTTTGACGACAGTGGTCCTGACAGAACTTACAGGTTTGGTGCATGAGTAAATAACAAAATTCTTTCTTTTGTGTGAGCTATTCCTTCAAATGCAAGCATCCATTTGTAATGGAATGTTTAACATTTTTGCTCTAACAGACATTTGACTGAAGGTTGATTTAAAAGGTTGATCTGTCTTTGTGTTAAAGTCTTATCTAAATGTTTGTGTTACAGCAAATCAAAACCGCACATGTGATGAGATGTGCACAAGTGATGGCTGCTGGGGTCCTGGTCCCACTATGTGCTTCATCTGTAAGCATTACGCCCGTAAAAAATACTGTGTGGCTTCCTGCAACCTGCTGGCTGGGTGAGTGAGGGCTCTATTATGTCTTCTCAGTTTATCCATGTTTAAACTCTATATAATAGCTCTGCACATTTCTGAATGCGACCATCTTTAAAATTAGACCGCATTTTTAATACAGGTTATAATAAAACCTACATTAAAAAATGACAAACCCAAAAATGACAATTCTGTCATTGTCTCATGCCATACCAATATTTTAGTAAGATTTCCAATAGTGAATTTGTTCCTTTGGCTATATTTTTTGTGTTAAAGGGTTAGGTCACCCAAAAATGACTGGTAGTTGTTCATTGTAAGTTTATTAATAAACCATATAAATGATAAAAATTATCCTTTAATTGCCTACATAACCTAATAAGCGCTCAAGCGCACACAAAATAAAAAGCTTGCCACAACGCGAAAGTTATAATAATTATGAATGTGTCTGGGAAAAACAGCAAGAAGACTGCATTAACGTTTTAGTAATTCATAACTAGTGCATAAACTAGTGCTTTCTGTGTTTACGGCTCAGGAGATACTGTTTGCTTTCATTATTTTGCAAAAGCACAACGTTTTGTTGTTATTGTGAGCGCACACAAATTAACATAGAGTCTTTACAGATTCGAAAGCTGTATTTATCTGTATGACCAAAAATGATGGAGTATTTTAAGAGCAAGTGACCGCACCAGTGCCTCCATCTGTCATGCAGTAAGCACGCTACTATTCAGCTTCCACACTCTGCACAGACACTTCAATCGCGCACATTTTTCTAGGTTAACGTTAGATTGAGTGGCCATGTAAAGTTGCTACTGCATACATCTTTTAAGATGAAAAGGCATACTTGAGGTCGATGAATGATAGGTGAGCGTTTGGATGTCCTACCCAATGTACTATATTACCACATAGACCAGCTGTTAACGGTCTGTCTATCACGGACTGCTTGACTTCGCCACTTTCTCTGGAAGTGAAAGAGCTTCTTTTCGTCAACTAACGGTTAGTCAGCTATTTGGGGGCAGCCCTAGTAAGGACATGTTGTAGGGGTTTGGAACATCATGAGGGTGAGTAATTAATGATAGAATTTTCATTTTTGGGTGAACTAACTTTTTAAGTGTTTTTTTTTTTTTTACTTTAGTTTGGTGACCACTTCTTGCTAGTAACTATTAACTGACTTTTTCTTTAATAAACTCCTAATTACTGCCTATTAATAGTAAGGTAGTTATTAAGTTCAGGTATAGGGTAGGATTAAGGGATGTAGAATATAGTTATGCAGAATAAGGAATTAATGTGCTTTATAAGTGCTAAAAAACTGCCAATATGCAATTAATATGCATGCTAAAAAGCAGCTAGGTAATAGTGAGAATTGGTCCCAAAACTGAAAAAAAAAAGTGTTACCATTTTTTTGTTCAATTCTGATTGACCGGAATCCATTTCTGTCCATACAGTGAGCCACGTGAGTATGAGGTCAATAAAACATGTGTCGAATGCGACCCTGAATGTCTGCTCATGAATGAAACCCTGACCTGCACCGGCCCTGTAAGTATCAAACCAGTCCTACAGTACCACATGTTCTGCTGTTGGCTAACAGTGTTTATTCTTATTTGTTAAAAAAAAAAAAAAAAAAAAGCTGATGCCAGTGCACCAGTCTCTTAAACCAATGTTTTCTGTCCCAGTTGTGTCCTGGAGACACATCATTAAATTCACATCACTTGAAGAGTGTAGAAAAGTTGCTTGTTGCCATCTAATTGCCAGCTTTTGTCCAGGGACCCGACAAATGTACAGTTTGTGCAAACTACAAAGATGGACCACACTGTGTAACACGCTGCCCACAAGGCATACCGGGAGAGAAAGACATACTCATTTGGAAATATGCTGACGCCATGCGAGTGTGCCAGCCCTGTCATGAGAACTGCACCCAGGGGTAAGAGAGACGTCGTATATGATGCTTTCATTTAAATGTAATGACATGAAACAGTCATTAATGTAATTTAACCAGGTGCATCAGGGATTGTAGCTTGTACTAGTTGTGATTGATGCATTTTATGTTTTGTTTTGCAGATGTACTGGACCTGATCTGAAAGACTGCAAAGATTTCAAAGGGTAATAAGTGAATCTGACCCATAATGCCTTGTTGTATAGATAAATTTACCAGAATATCTCAAAAATCACAATGTTCATCCTCATGTATCACCAAAGTTTCTGTCGAAAAAGTAATAAAGAGGCTGTGAATTAGAACATATTTTTAGAAAATAATACCAAATACTCAAGCCTTCTTCACAATAGATGTCTAGAAATAAATGAAAATGTGGGAAATGAATGAAGATATCCTTCTTTAGAGCATTGTACCTTTCTGCTGAATTGTAACAAATATAGAAATGATTTTAGCTTGTTCAGGACGATGATTCATCATCCAGTATTATTATTAGGGTACATAAATAGAAATCATTTACTAATTAAATTTTTATATCAGAAAGCTGACAATGACTAAAAACCCCAATCTATCTCTTTTACAGTCTGTCTTATAATAAAATATATGAATCATATTTAATAATAATAAAATTAAAATGCAATTAATGTAATAGTTTAAATGTAAATGAGATGTTCTATGTAAATGTGTCTATTTTAGCAATTTTGAATAATAATGACAGGAGCTTCAAATAACAGAATCAAAGTCAAAGAGATTTGAATATAAATTGCAATATATAAGTATAAAAATCATATATAGGCCTAAGTGGTACTAAAATAGCAAAACATAAATTCAGACATGATTTCTCTCAAGTTATGATGAATAATGAAAATGTTTGAAATGTGCATATAATGTATGGAATAATTAAATATTAACTCCATGAATTATAATAAATGAATACATTTTTAATGATTAATAAATAATTAAATTAAACAAAAACAGCAACATGCCACTGAAAACCTCCTTCCTAATTCTGAGGGTGTTCTCTTTCACCAAAGGTCTAACTTATTCCTAAATAAATAAATACATACTAGCTAAATTCTAAATATAAATTTTAGAGAAATCTAAATTCTACAGTCAAACCAAAAATTATTCAGACACCAGATGTAATTTTTTAAATATTTTTTACTAGTGGGTGCAGGACACTATAGTTCATTTACCTAAGTAAGGATAGCAAAATAAAGTAAATTGAGACATTTTATACCCAAAAATTCTTCATACAGTGGGACCAAAAATTTGATTTGACACTTTGACCTGGCTATGTTTTGTTACATACCTTTCTATCACAGCTATCTGACATTATCAAGATGAATTTGTTCTGACACAGTTTAACTCTTGAGTTCATGTCATATTTTATTACCATTTTCTAAACTATAGCAAATAAAGTGTGATAATGTGAGAAATTGTGAAAGGTGTCTGAAAAAATTGTGTTTTGACTGTAATTCATTTGTGACAACAAAACACAGTTTAACTTTGAGTTCTTGTCATATTTCATATATGAAATAATGTGATAAAAGAGCATAACCACTCAATTCTGAGATGTAGTGACATCTCAAGAGCGTATCATTTTCCACTGCATATAGAAAGTTTAACTTAGTAATGTTCCTTTTGTCTGTAGTTCGGGTTTGCCCATGATTGCTGCTGGTGTAGTTGGAGGTCTGCTGGCGTTTGTTATCCTGGGTCTTGGTGTTGCTGTTGTACTGCGCAGGCGGCACATCAAGAGGAAGAGAACACTACGACGACTCCTGCAAGAAAGAGAGGTCAGATCACAAGACAGCCATAATCGGAATATTTTGAAAATCTGTTGTCCGAACACCTCCAGTATAGAAAAGTGAATTGGCAAAGCTTGGTGAAACCATGTAAGATCAATGCAGTGAAGTCAGTTTACTGTTTTAGTGTCAGCAGTGATGGAATTCAGTCATTGAGGCAATAGCTTCCATGAATACAGACAGATCCGTGTCATCCCATGCTTATTCAAAGACAGGATGTGTGTTTGTGTGTTGAGGGCAGCTTTTCTGACTCTGTTTGTCTCTACAGCTAGTGGAGCCTCTGACCCCCAGCGGTGAAGCCCCCAACCAGGCCTTGCTGCGCATCCTCAAAGAGACGGAGTTTAAGAAGATCAAAGTGCTTGGGTCTGGAGCTTTTGGCACTGTGTATAAGGTGACTGGCCTCTCTTTAAAGGGACAGTTCACTCAAAAATGACAATTCAGTCATCATTTACTCACCCTCAAGTTGTTCCAAACCTTTATGAGCATAAAAGAATATTTTGAAGAATGTGGTTAACCAAACAGTTCATGGTCCGCATTGATTTCCATAGTATGAAAAAATACAATGGAAGTTAACCAGGACCAGAAACCATTTTTGTTTAACCCACATTCTTAAGTGTCTTCTCCTTTTATGTGCAGCAGAAGAAATAAGTCCATACAGGTTTGAAACAACTTGAGGTTGAGTAAATGAGGACAGAATGATCATTTTTGGGTGAACCATCCCTTTAGATTTGCTTATTTAAACACTTGTTGCTACGTGCTTTTTTTCTTTCCTCTTTTGTTGCCTTCTTACATTTCTCTACACCACAAGCTCAATTAATTGTTGATCTGTAGACATAAATGTTATCTCTTAATCTCAAGACGATTTCAGCTGTGAAATCTCATTGGTTACAAAACACTGGGTGTTACTTTGTTTGTGACATGAGGTATTAAAACAGATATGTGTCCATTCCTGCAGGGCTTGTGGGTTCCAGAGGGAGAGAGTGTGAAGATTCCTGTCGCCATTAAGGTCTTACGAGAAGCAACGTCTCCCAAAGCAAACAAAGAGATCCTGGATGTGAGTATTAGAATTTAAATTTTGGTGTTTGTCATGTCACATCAGACCTTATTCACAATTTAGAATTAAGGTCTTGATGTCAGTTTGGTGCTGAAAATACTGCATAGACAATTAAAGAGGCTTTAACAAGTGACAAAGATGTTTGAACACTTAAAGGAGACATCAGATGCCCATTTTCCACAAGTTGGTATGATTCTTTAGGGTCTCCATGGAATGTCTGCAACATACTTTGGTTAAAAGTCAGTGGTTGTGTGAAACAACACCCTTTTTACCTTGTCAAAAACAGCTCTGTGTTCACAGTGACTTGTTTTGGTGCATGTCTCTTTAAATGTTAATGAGCTACTGCTCACCCCACCTCTTTCTTCCATTTTTTGTGTATTTGGTGGCACATTACCATTAGTGATGGAAATTTAGATTCTTTCAAGAGATTTCGTTTATTTTCAGTTTGTTCACCAAAATGATTTGTTCAGATTCGTTCATTAACCGTCATTCACGAACGACATGTACTAGTTCGGTCAATTCGTTCACAAACGAGATCTCTCTCAAAACAGCGACTTGGTCAGTGATGGGCGTATTCGTTCAGTAACAACCGTTCGTTAATGAAAAGAACCAGTTGTTGAAAGATAATGATGGTAAGATCGGCTCATGTAGTTTGGCATATTTGCAGCAAAGAAACAAATTTACACTTCACCATTGTAATAAAAACTGACCCACTAGGTTGTTTTAGACTGTTTTAGCTGTTTTGTGGTATATTTTGCACTTTGAACAATTCTCTCAAGATCTCTCTCATTCAGACTTATTCAGAACTCTGTACAGTAGTAAATTGTAAGTAAATTGTAAATAAAGTAATTTGTACAAAGTGCAAAATATACCACAAAACTAAGTCTTCGTCACATCTCATACTCGAATGCTATTGGCTAGAGGTTTAGTCAGTCTTTGACAGGATGAAACAGTCTGCAGAATTCATTCAAAAAGAATGATTCGTTCACGAATACAACATCACTAATTACCATCAAAAACAAAACTAATCAACTGCCTCTTCAGATTCGTATGTTCACTTTTACATCCAGCTACAAAACACCTGCATTGCTTACAAGACACTGTTGTCGCTACAGCTGCTCAAGCACAGAGAAAACAGTTGACAGCGTAAATGTGCTAATATGGGACAGTCCATCAGCGGACATGGGTGGGGCCTGAGCACTATGAGGTCATTCTGCTCAGAAAATCAAAACAGCTTGATAATTAACACTGTCTAGTTTTTGGGGGATTATAAAAAAGGAGTAAATGGGATTTTATCATCGTAGGGTGGTTGTGTCCACACACTGCTAAGACATTTAAATGCAAAAACCATGTCAAAGTGAATTTTGCATCTGATGTCCCCTTTAAATGGGTCATCAGATGCTAAGTTCACTTTTACATGTTGTTTGAACATTAATGTGTGTTGGCAGTGTATGCACACATCTACCCTATAATGATAAAAATCCATGCAGTGGTTTTTGATTAATCTGTAAAAACAATATTCCCTTTGTCAAATCAAGCCATTCTCAGATGCCTGTCGTTGTGGCGTCACACCGACAGAGGCGAGCAGCCACGATAGTTGATTGACATGAGCGTTTTACCTCAGATCAGCTGTAACAGTCTGCCCTCTTTGTTTCAATGCCGGAGCAGGGATGTAAGTTAGACAAGAACTGAGCGATTGAGGTGTTGTGTTGCTGGATGTAATAATGAACATAGGGGTCTTCATTTATTCCCGACATCTGAGCCGCTGAAGATGCAGTAGATTACGTTTGTTTGTGAAGGGAATGCGCCTCCCGATCTACATATATCCGTCTATGTTCACGCGAATCATTCGTGCTCCAGCTTCACTTACAGCAGAAGTGAGTATAAGGTTTTTTTTATGAATCTTTGCGATCGCCTTTCCTAATAATGTGCTAATTAGCAAGTTTAGCGGCTAAATGTGGCTAAAGTAAACAGGCTCGTCTCTCCACAGAGAGAAGAGAGGTGTGGGGCGAGCAGAGCTCATTTGCATTTAAAGCAGCCTCGACCAGAATGAGATGATTTTTGCAGAGCTCATTTTGACAAGGTAAAAAGGGTGTTGTTTTACACAACCACTGAGAATTTTTAACCAAAGTACATTATAGACTTCTTATTAAGACCCTAAAGAATCATTTCAACTTGTGGAAAATGGGCATTCGATGACCCCTTTAAGGCTGGCTGAAATGACCCAAATGACAATGTTGTTTGCAGATGTACTTGGTTAGATATTCTGTATCTAATGTAATGAAGTTACATTTTAAGTGTGGCTTGAATTTCTAAATACTTTTTTTTTTGTGCTAATGTGCTACTTCCTCAAGCTTGCTTAAGCTAGTGAGGAATGAAAACATTTTAAATTTTGACAACATTTGAAATGTGGCTGTATATTTTAATAGAATCACTTTTCTTTACATTCTTTGCCTATAATGTGATTATTCATGTATCTGCATTGTAACTTTGTGATCTAGTTAACGTGTAAATCATTTCAGTACACATTTTCGTCATTCTAGTCAAGATAATGATTGTGCAGAAAAGGCCTTATTCTCCCCTGACGGACGCAACTGAAATCTATACTACATAACCTTGAGTTGAAGGGTAACCTGACCAAGTCCCACTGGATGTTGTGTTGAGTTGATACAGAACAGAAAACTTCAACCTGGGGGAGGAATTCCTGCATTTTGCTTGCACCCCATCACTGCAACAGCAAACAAGACCTTTCTAACACAAAGAATGTTATTTCCTCCAATATTCTCTTTGATTGGGAGGATGTGGTTGCACAGATTGATTCTCAAGGTCACTTTGAAGATAGCTCATCTACGTAAACACCCAGTATAACCTTTTGAGAGTCCGCAGAAACTGAAATTTAACAGATCTGCAGAGTCTTTTGAATATTAAAAAGAAAAAAATCAATATAAAAAAAAATAAAATAGAGACCAGTCACTCCCTCATTTTTTGAAAGGAAAAGGTTGTTGGTATTGGCAGCTCTAAGTCGTCTAGGAAAATACAGTTGTTATTGCCCAGGGGTTTGATTATTAGTGTTCCTGCTAAGTTTAGATTTTCCTGAAGCATTTTACTTCAGAACTCCAGGCCACCATCCGTGTAAATATTTTCTAATGTGCTCAAGGCACCTCATTTGTTAAATTTAAGTCTGCAGGGACTATAAACAGCAACAGCATTTGTCAGTGTTGCTGTATACTATATATATGTGGCGTTTGTGCTGACCTCATTTGTTTGCATCTAAAGGAGGCCTATGTGATGGCGAGCGTTGAGCATCCTCATGTGTGTCGTCTGCTCGGCATCTGCTTGACCTCCACCGTCCAACTTATCACCCAGTTGATGCCTTACGGCTGTTTGCTGGACTACGTCAGAGAAAATAAGGACAACATTGGCTCACAACACCTGCTTAACTGGTGTGTGCAGATTGCTAAGGTACATGGATTGTTCTTTTAATTGAGTGTGTGTTTTTATGAGTCATTTGATGATGAACAGATGTTTTGAGATGTCTGTTTAATGTGTTCAGTACAATTCATTATTAAAAATATTATTTTCTTTTTAAATGTTTATTTTATTATTTAAATGTATTTGATGAATTATTAATTTATATGGTTGCCTAGTTTAGTTTACTCCAGTTTTTTCTCGCATTTCTCCACTGCCCTGTTTGTAAAAAGGAAAAAGGGGAATATGCAATTTGTTTAATATATCATATTTAAAGTAAAACTAGAAGGTATAAGGATATATTTTTGGATTTGGCATGAATTGATGTGCCTATCCATGTTTCTTGCTGGTAATTTGAATCTAAAAATAGGCAATATCACCCACAGATCTGTACTGCTCACAAATATTTAACATTTTTAGTCATATTTCTGAAGTGCAAATCAGTAGCTGTGAAGATTCTCTTAGCAGACAGGCATTTTTGGTCCTTTCTACTGAGGGAATAACATTTCTCTTTTGAAAGAAACTTTGATCAGAATATGACTGGAAAATGTAGAATGTTTTAACATTCTGAAAAAAGTTTGATCTAATATACTTTCATGTGAATCCTTACTCTTTTTGTTTGAAAATCATCAATTTGCACAGCAATTCTGTAAGAGTTGAGTTTTCGCTAACGATCCAAATGTATTCCCTCATCCATGCACTTCTTAAAGACTATTTTCACAATTATTTTACATTTCACACGTCGTTTGATGATGAACAGAGATTTTTTTTTAAAGATACCAATTTAATGTACTCATTACAATTAATTATTAAAAATAAGTATTTTGATACATTTTTGATATAGAATTTTATTTTTTAAATGGTTATTTATTATTTAAATTAATTAAATTAATCCACTATTTTTCCATCCACATGTTTCCATATGATGACATTGTTACGTTTGGATCTGATAAAGTTTCCATTTGTGCCTCATTAACACTTTTAGTCATTTCATAATTGCATTATCGAAGTTCCAGATGTAAATACTCCTGGATCATAACAATTATAGAAGCAATTATACATCCCATCTTAATTGATTTTATTCTGTTGTCACTGAATTTTCATTCCAGCTTGAAGGAGTACATAATTATATTAACTTATGTCAACGAAAATCTTTTGAATTCTCTCTGACTTTTATTAGGGAATGAATTACCTAGAAGAGCGCCATCTCGTGCACAGAGACTTGGCAGCTCGTAATGTGCTGGTGAAGACCCCTCAGCATGTGAAGATCACTGATTTTGGCCTGGCCAAGCTGTTGAGCGCCGATGAGAAGGAGTATCACGCAGATGGTGGAAAGGTCTGTTATTTCTTTTTGTGAGAAGTGGATCTTGATGACAGAAGTTTAGCAGTTTTTCATTTTACTAGACGAAAAACTGTCCCTAAACTGTCAAGTCAAATTTTCACAGTACACATCATTTCAAAGCAGCTTTACAGAAATGCATTCTGTTATGTCTATAATGCCTTAGGGCTTTAACATAAACTATCATAAAAACGAATGAAGTGATGAATGTTGCCTTATTAGTGTCTCAACGGTTTAAGACTTAGGACTATTAACATCAGACATTCATCTTTAGAATGCATCCAATGTGTTCACTTCCAATTATAACATTTAAAAAAGAGATTTCATGTCATCTGTTTGATATGCTTCAATAGGTGCCAATAAAATGGATGGCGCTGGAATCCATCCTGCACAGGACATACACCCACCAGAGTGACGTCTGGAGTTATGGTTAGTAATAGTTTGCTAACGTCAGAAATATTTGTCTTTGCTTTTTTTAGACATTAAAGTTAACGTTAAAAACTTCTTCCATTTTACTTACATAGACTTCAGAGTGAAAAAGAAAAACGTTTTTTACATGCAACAATAATCCTAGGAAGCCGGAATGTGAGTGTAGGAAGTGAACAGGGATGATTAGATTCATGTTGACTTTAATAGCTTTGTTTTAAAGCTAAGGATCTCAGTATTGAATGAATGTATCTGTTGTTCACTTAATGATACTCTACTTTAGGTGTGACAGTCTGGGAACTGATGACATTTGGAACAAAGCCCTATGATGGGATTCCTGCAAGTGAAATTGCTGAAGTTCTAGAGAAAGGAGAAAGACTTCCTCAGCCTCCTATCTGCACCATTGATGTGTACATGATCATGGTCAAGTGTAAGTTTGAATCATTGCTGTATTATTAAGTAAACATATGTTGTACTTTCTTCCCGTTTAATAAATGATTTTCACACATGAAACCTATTAAAGGAGAAGTCCACTTCCAGAACAAAAATTTACAGATAATTTACTCACCCCCTTGCCATCCAAGATGTTCATGTTTTTCTTTCTTCAGTTGTAAAGAAATTATGTTTGAGGAAAACAATTCAGGATTTGCTTACAAAAAGCAGTTTAAATGCAGCTTCAAAGGGCTCTAAATGATAACAGCCAAGGAAGAACGGTCTTGTCAAGTGAAACGATCGGTTATTTTCTAAAAAAATATTACAATTTAAATACTTTTTCAACCTCAAATGCTTGTCTTGTCTAGCTCTGCATGTATTCTCTGTATTCTGGTTCAAGGCAGTTAGGGTATGTTGAAAAACTTCTCCAACTTCAAAATTGTCCTGTTTTATCTTTTTTTGTAAACGCTGTTTAATCGTCTTTACACATTCATTTTGTAAACGCTGGCTCGGTACTTCTGCAGCGACGTATAGGATGATTTTTAAGTTGGAGGAGAAAATAAGATAGGAGTTTTTCCAACATCCCCTAACTGTCTTGAAGTGAGTTTATGCAGAGCTACACAAGACGAGCATTTGAGGTTAAAAAGTATATCAATTGTAAATTTTTTAGAAAATAACCAATTGTTTTGCTAGATAAAATCATTCTTCCTCGACCAGGATCATTTAGAGCCCTTTGAAGCTGCACTTAAACTGCATTTTGGAAGTTTAAACTTGCAGGCACCACAGAAGTCCACGATATGGAGAGATCTCTTGAAATGTTTTCCTCAAAAAAACAATGTCTTTATGACTGAAGAAAGAAACGTGAACATCTTGGACGACAAGGGGGTGAGTAAATTATCTGTAAATTTTTGTTCTGGAAGTGAACTTTTCCTTTAATATGCCATACAACTATCAAATTTTCTTTTCAAGTAAAGGTATCCCATATGGCTTTGTGTGTTGTATTCATATTTTTTCCATCAGAAGAGTCCTAAAGCAGTTGTTATGAGTGAGAACCAGGGACAGATCTAGTTCACTCTGCAAGATAAAATATAATTAAAGTGTGAAAAACAATTTTCAACTACTTAGTAATTCATTATTCTGTATATTGTAGCTGTAGTAGCTTTGACTCTTTATTTAGGGATGCATTGCTAATTCATTAACCTGATAATAATTATTTTGTATTATTAAATTGGTATTATAGCCAAGTTGTGGCTTATTCCCTTTAAATGCCAGATTTATTAAAAATAACAATTCAAAATAAAACCCTAAGGCCCTGTTTCACAGACAAGGCTTAGACTAAGCCAGGATTAGCCCATAGTTCAATTAGGACATTTAATTAATTTTTATGAAAGTGCTTAGAAAAAACATTACTGGTGTGCATCTTGAGACAAAACAAAGACAATGATATATATTTTCAAATCAGTCAGTGCAAGTTTCTTTCAGCTGAAACAGCTCAGACTTACATTTTAGTCTAGGACTGGTCTTAAGCCTTGTCTGTGAAACAGAAGTTAAGTTAAAATCTATAATTAAATCACAACACCACAACATGGTAGTGTACATTTAAATTATTAGTATTTTCAAGGGTTAATTTTGAGGATGCACAATTAAATATCCAGTATTAGCCAATATCTAATATCTGTATATATGAATAATAAATAAAGCGATACCATTAGGGTGTTAGGAGATGATACATTTTTCATCATTTCCTTTATCATCACGTCACTGTTTTTATCCAGGTTGGATGATCGATGCAGAGAGCAGACCTCGCTTCAGGGAGCTCATTGCTGAGTTTACTAAAATGGCACGTGACCCACCCCGCTATCTCGTCATTCAAGTAAGAGAAACAAAAATCTGATTTCTTCACTGGAGCAATGCTCATCTGGTTCATCTGGTTACTGATTAGTGTCTTCCTGTTGGCAGGGTGATGATCGGATGCATTTACCCAGTCCTTCTGACTCCAAGTTCTACCGCAGTCTGACGAGTGGAGAGCTGGATGAAGCTGTGGATGCAGACGAGTATTTAGTGCCCAATCACAGCTTCTTTAGCAGCCCCAGCACGTCCCGCACACAGCTGCTGCATTCTGTGGTAATACATGCAGACACACATTATCGGTGCTGCCGGTCCCATATTCAATTCATGAAATGCCTTAGTGTTAATCATTTTAAATACCAGCTCATTTCTAATAGGTGAACCTGGACCACAAAACCAGTCATAAGAGTCAATTGTTTTAATTATACATCATCTGAAAGCTGAATAAATAAGTTTTCCATTAATACATGGCGTGTTAGGAAAGTACAATATTTGTCTGAGATACAACTATTTGAAAATCTGGTATCTGAGGGTGCAAAAAAATCTAAATATTGAGAAAAATTGCCTTTAAAGTTGTCCAAATGAAGTAGCAATGCATATTACTAATCAAAAATTAAGCTTTCATACATTTATGGTAGGAAATTTACAAAATATCTTCTTGGAACATAATCTTTACTTAATAGCCTAATGATTTTTGGCATAAAAGTCGATAATTTTGATTTAAGGATACATTTTTTTAATTTTTTTAATTTCAGTATCACATATACAGTTTCAACCTCATTATAAAAAAAAGATTACATGACAGCCAGAATGATTTTTTTCTCAGTTAAACAGAACAGAGATTGAAAACACAACATATACTAGTGTGAATAATTTATTTATTTATTATTTTATTAAAGAAGTTCATACTTTTATTCAACAGGGAAAGTCATCATTAAATTCAGCATTAAATAATTGACAGTAAATGCTTTTTCATTGTTTCATATATATATATATATATATATATATATAGAGTTATGTTTTAAACTTTCTATTAATAAAAGAAAGAAGAAATCCTGAACAAAACATATAAAATATAAACCATATTAGAATGATTTCTGAATGATCATGTGACATTGAAGACATACTTTTTAAAATATATTAAAATAGAAACCAGTTGTTTTAAATCTCACTATATTACTGTTTTTACTGTTTTTCATCATGTCAATTCAGCCTTGCAACCCTTAAATGACAATATTAAATTGTATACTTGTATTTTGTTTAAATAAATTCTAAATAAAACTAAAAAAAAACCCTAAACTAAAATGAATAGTTTAAAAAAAAAAAGTTAATTTAGGCATTGCAGCATCATAAAGAATTAGTATTCATTTTAAGATTTGTTAAAAACCGTTTTAAATTTTACATTTAAGAGCATGCACAAATATTGGCCAATACACATCCAATATAACACAGTGCAAGTAGACGATAATATATTTACTGCAAAAGAAGGCTTATCTCTTACTTATTTCATTTGTCTTCTTTCTAGTCAAAATATCAAAAAAATCTTAAATTAAGATGCATTTACTAGATAAGCATTAAATGACATAATATTAAATGACGTAAGATAATTCATCTCGTTTCCAGGGCGAAAAAAAAAAAACTAAATTAAGTGCATTTTGCAAAATAAGTTAATTATCTGCCAGTGGGGTAAGTAAAATCCGCATTTTAAAAATATTTCACTTGTTTTAAGCAGTATGCACTAAATGTAGTTTTTTTTATTTTTTATTTACTTGTTTAAAGCAATATGCGCTAAATGACTAAATATCTTAAATGCATCTTAACTTATTTTTGAAGTTATTATTTTTAACTTTTTTTTTTTCCATATTTTTCTGTAGTAAATAGCATTAAATTATATGCCCAATGAATCCAATAGCCCTATAGACAGCACATCTTAAAACATCTGTCACATCTAAACAGTCCTAAACAGTAATGCAGTGACTGGATGTAATATCAGATCTGATGACAGTGTTGTGTGCTTTCACTCAGAAGGACAGAAAGTTCACATTGCAGAGGCGTATGTACCTGGCCTGATTTTCGTCTTCTTCTGGCCTGGGCTCCTTCACCCACTTCCTGTTCCGTTGTCCTTCTGTCTCTTCACCCTCTCCCCCGCTTCCTCCCAGCTGCCTCCTGATTAATGACCGTTCCGCAGCAGAAAAGCAAAGCATGTCTGTCCAAGAGGACTCGCTGGGCCTCAGCGTTCTGAACGTTTCCTGGCCTCGCGCCTGCCGCTAAGTGCGTGCAAAGCTCCTTCGGCCTTTCAAGTCTGATTGCTTTCGCGGGCGACACTTGTTAAAATTTTTTTGGCAGAACGAAGGCCTTGAGCTCGGAGACGGAGTCTTATATAACACAGTCACTGAGGCATAGCCATTTAAGGCTGCAGTTTCTCTGACAGATGGTAGCTTATTTAGCTTATGTTTTTTTTCTAGTTCCTTGTGTTTTATGAATGTGTTTTGCAAAAGGAAACCTACGACATGCTTGCATGAACTGCTGACTAGGTTTCGTTATGGTCCAACAGCCTCGATAAGGCTGGGTTCTGTTCTCCTTGTAACAGGTACAGGCCTGTTTTGTGCACATGGTTGAATACAAAGATTCATTGAGTCCTCAGTCATCATCTTTATATGTCTGCTGAATGGATTAACCATTGTACAAATATTTACTATAAATACTTTTAAAAAGTACAAAAAAATCTAAACATGTTAGTACTATAATTAGAATTATTAGAATCACCAATAAAGTTCAATCAAGCTTCCAACGCCCATTTGCACTGCTTATTGAAAAATTTGTAAAGGTAGTTCATTTCACAACAGTATTTGGTTTACGTCACAAATACATATTATATTTAAAGAGTTAAAAATAAACATGATTACTTTGTTTTGTTTCAGAGTCTCAACAGCAGCATTGGAAACTGTCATGGCAGAAACGGGGTAAGTTAATCAAATTTTATTTAGAAAGCACAACAAAAAACACTAAAAAAAACGTGTATATACACCTATAGATTGCAATTCAATAAAGGGAGAGGACATCAAAAGTTAAAAGTTTGGTTGGAATGGTAGATTTTTAACTTAGATTTAAATTCAGATTCTGATTAATCATATCTGGGGGTGACAGAGACTAATAGTTTTAGCCCAACAATGGAAAGAGCAACCCTCAGCTTTAGTCTGGATCTTGGGACCATCAAAAGTCTTTGCTTAGATGACCTTGGAGATCTAACATGTATTTGGATTCAACAGATCTGGTCAGAGCTTTAAACAAAAAAGTAAAATTTTAAAATCAGTTCTGCAATGGACCAGCAGCCAGTTCAGAAAACATAACACAGGGGAGATATGATCAAATTTCTGGGTGCCAGTTGGGAATCCGGCAGCTGCATTTTGAACCATTTGAAGATGATTGATATTATATTGACTTATTCCAGTATAAAGAGAATTGCAGTAGGCAAGTCAGGATGTACTGTATCAATCTCTTGAACTCTGCAAAAGCTAAATTCTTAGCCTTAGTAATCTGGAAAATAAAAATGGATTTGACTACAGCATCAAGGTTTTACATACAGGAGACCAAATCTCCCGAGTCAAAATCAGAGGTACCTAAAGTGCCTGAAGGCCCAAACACAATAGCCTCTGTTTTGCTCGCATTAAGATGTAGAAAAAATGAAAGAAAATCATGATATCAGACAGACACATGGTTAAAGGACCTTAAGCCTTTTTAGTCATTGTGCTTCAAGGGCAAATGCATTTGGGTGTCATCAGCATAAAAATGAAATGACACCTCATGCTTCATAAAAATAGAATCCAAAGGCGACATATATAATGAGAAAAGGGGCCAAAATCGAGCCCTGAGGAACTTCATCATTTAAAACTTGGAAAAACCACCAAGACAAACCTAAAAAGTCAGACATCAAGACAGTATCACATTGCTAACTAATAACTTGCACAACCAACCAACCAACCAACCAACAAAGATAGATGATAGATTCATCTATAGATAGATAGTTTGCATAGCTGAAGAAACACCCACAATATAAAAATGAAATGTAAGACAAAGGTCTTCTTGTTACGCAACTGTACCCAGCTGTGCTTTTGTAATCTTCTAGCCAGTCACCTATTGATAATTACAGGAATTGAAACCGGTTTAACCATGATGACACTTGCTAAGTAATATGCTTTTATTTTCTCTCAGAATGGTTTCCCAGGAAGGGAGAACAGCTTGGTTCTGCGTTACATTCCAGACCCGACAGAACGCTTTCACGAGGCAGACTTTCAGCCCGCTCCAGGTTGGAATGGTACGAGAACAGTCTGGATGGTGTTTTTTTTTTAAGACTGAGTTTAACATGTTTAAACTGTCTCAGATATTGGGAGACATATTATAATCTTATCTCTTGTAATATTTCCCGAAATACTGAATGAGGATGAAAATGGCATAAAATAGGCACATTTTATTTTATTGTGAAATAAGTACTTCTGTTGCTCATTTTTGGTCTTGCATTCTTGTGGTTTGCTGTTTGTGCTCCTAAGGGAATAGTGACATTTCTATCATTTACTAACCCTAATGTAGTTTCAAAGCTCTTCCAAGGCAAAAGAAGAACATTTGAAGAGTTTTTAAGCCTTTTATATATATAAAAAAATCATTAGGGCCTTTCAGGCTAGTTTTTGCATTGGGAACAGTTCAAACTTTAAAGGGAACTCCAGGTATTGAGACTTGTATGGCTTAATATAACATAAATGATGTCTCTTACTGAAATATGTAATAGAAATTAGTTATTTTAAAAATCCACATTGTTTTTTACATATTTTGGACTATGGGAGCCACCATTATGACATAAATTGGTTGCACTCAGAGAGCTACTGTCGCTACTTGTTGCTATTTCTCGGAATACACAACTTGCGATGGATATAAGCATAGGCCAAATGCAGTACCATCGATTTTACCCCACTAGAAGTATAAACGTCCCGGATATCGAGAGAAATCCATGCTGAGAAATTCCTTATGTGGCTGCGGCGTCATGAGAAGTATCAGCATGTTTACATCCTGCCAGGATGGCATCTAGCGTTTCTCGTCTCTGCCATTTGTAAGCTCTTTAAGTAGCTGTGGTCTACTAAAAGCCTCAAAGGCATCAGGGCTAAAGTGGAGAGGACAAAGACGCAGGTTTAGGAAGTTTTATCCATCTACAGGCGTCTTCCCTTTCTTTTCTCCTCTTCTTATCGCTAGGAAAAGCAGTGAACACATTAAAGGAGAAGTCCACTTCCAAGACAAAGATTCACATATAATGTACTCACCCCATTGTCATCCAAGATGTTCATGTCTTTCTTCAGTCATAAAGAAATTTTTTTTTGAGGGAAACATTTCAGCATTTTTTCTTCATATAATGGACTGATATGGTGCCCTGATTTTGAACTTCCAAAATGCAGTTTAAATGTGGCTTCAAATTATCCCAATGCGGTTGTAAATGATCTCAGCCGAGGAAGAAGGGTCTTATCTAGCAGAACGATGAGCTATTTTCATTTTTAAAAAATACAATTTAAATACCTTTTATTCTCAAATGCTCGTCTTGCCTTGCTCTCGTTGAACTCTGTGTATTCTGGCTCAAGACAGTTAGGATATGTCGGAAAACTCCAATCGTATTTTCTCCCTCAACTTCAAAAATCATTTCAAAATCATCCTACATCACTGCAGAAGTACCAACCCAGTCTTTGCAAAGTGAACATGCAAAGAAGATCAAACACCCTTAACAAAAAAGGTAAAACAGCGATATAGGACGATTTTGAAGTTGAGGGAAAACATAAGATGGGAATTTTTCGACATACCGGAACTGTCATGAACCGGAACAAAAACAGTTTAGGCAGAGTGAGACAAGACGAGCACTTGACATTAAAAAGTATATAAATTGTATTATTTTTATGAAAATAACAGATCGCTACGCTAGATAAGACCCTTCTTTCTCGGCTGGGATCAACTCGGTTTACAACTGCATTTGGGATCGTTTGAAGCCGCAATTAAACTGCATTTTGGAAGTTCAAAATCGGGGCACCATATCAGTCTATTATATGAAGACAAATGCTGAAATGTTCTCCTCAAAAAAACATAATTTCTTTACGACTGAAGAAAGAAAGACATGAACATCTTGAATGACAATGGGACGAGTACATTATATGCTTTGGAAGAGGACTTCTCTAAAAAATAAATACGACCTCACAATGTGTCAATCACATTTACGCATTGCCTCCGAAACTTTCGCTTTCGTCAGTCATAAAAAAGTTTGGATCAGGTTCAATTTTCTGCGTTTTCGCATCCATAGCAAAAATTTTGATAGGAAAGGATGACAAATATGAAAAATAAATGAAAACGCATACGAAAATTCTTTCATGGGTTTTCTACTACATATTTCAGTAAGAGACATTATTAACATTATATTAAGCCGTACAAGTCTTAATATCCAGGATTATTTTATATCCAGTCTCTTTTCACTAAAAACACTTCTAATTTAGCTTTCAAATCTCAGAATATTCTAATCTGGCCCATTTTAAAGAGTTACATTTTTCAAAATATATAATGAAGTCATACAAGGTTGTGTGACCCCAAAGGGATATGGTGATATGAAATATTTGCGTTAATCTTTGCATTTGTTTGCAACGCTGTTGCATTCCCTTAAAAAAGTTTTGCGTTTCCCACAAAACGTTTCGTTTGTTTGCAAAAGTTCTGCATTCCTCCTAGAAACTTTGTGTTCGTCCACAAACGCAAACTTTTGTGAACAAACCATTTTTTGGGGGAGCACAACATTTTTGCAAGGAAACACAATGTTTCTCAGGGAAATGTAAATGTTATGCAAGCAAACACAACATTTCCATGGAGGATGCAAAAGTTTTGCAAGTGAACACAAAGTTTCTCAGCTGCTCACAAACTTTCTCAAGCAAACATAAAGTCATTAGGCGCTAGCAAAATTTTTCTCAAGGGAGCGTAAAGGTGTTGCAAGAGAAAAATGCAAAAGCCTTGGGATATAATTTTTCTTTCTATCTCATTCTTTTTCATCACCACATCCCTGCATAGGCCTGTGTGGATTTGGATTGTATGAGAGTAATTAAATGATTTTAGGTGTCAATAGCTTTAATAAATGTTAATACCCTCAGGGTGTTTTAATAAACTTCAAATTAAACTAATTGATAGAATAAAATATTTAACCCCACATTGTCCTCTTTCCCAGAATATATCAACCAGAATGAATCACTGATGTCCAGCATGACCAACCCAATATACCAACACCCCGGACCCCCTCGCACACTTCCGCACTCTTCATCAGCACTGGACGAAACTGAGGAAGAGTACCTGAACTGTTTTAAGAGCCCCGCCACTCCTGCTGCCGCCCCACCCGAGTATCTGAACACGTCCCACACGCGGCTCCTCTCCAGCCAGCCGTTCTTCAGCGTACAGGGCTTCAACCCCCAGAACAGCATGGACAACCCAGACTACCAGCAGGACTTCTGCCCCCTGGAGCTCAAAACACACACCAACGGCCACTTGCCGGCTGCGGAAAACGCAGAATACATGGGCCTGGAAGTGCACTAGCACATTACGGAGAAGAGCAACTGTTAAAATGAGCCACTTTGTAGTAGATAAAGATGAAAGGACATCTATTTATAGTGGATACGCAGGCAAACATTTTGCCGAGTTGTCAGACACGTATGCCTGCCGTCAAGGACAGAACAAGCTTTTCATAAACTGGGCTACCTTTCAAATATGCTTGTTTTGTTCTCAGCTAGAGTATCTAGGTTGGATCGAACAACTGTGGCTCTCTTCAAATGTCGCAAGTGACTATGAATGACAATAGGATATGAATCCCATGTCGACGCCAGTACGATCATGCTGGTGTATTGAAATGGCATATCATGAAACAAGCTTGTTGACACACATGTAAAGACTGCTTTTAAGTAATCTGGTTTCAGTCAAAGTAATGATGTTTTAAATGAGCAAGCAAATTACACCATTGTACTGTGCCCAGTAGTGTCTGTAATTATAAAACTTAGTTTTAAAGATAGAGTTGCACCAAAAAGTATTTGAACACTTGAGTCACATTAAAAAATGTGGAATTTCATTGCTTCAGATGCAAAATATTAAACTAAGTGACATCTGCCAACAACAACAACAACAAAAAGTGTTAATAAGCATGTTCCACAAAGTTTTTTGTCTTCATTTTGAATAACACACACTATCTTTCAAAAGTTTGGAGCCGGTAAGATATTTTTCAAAAAAATTAATAATTTTAGTCAGCAAAGATTACATTGATCAAAAATGACAGTTATGACTGTAACATAGTTACAAAAAAAGTACATTTTAAATAAATGTTCTTTTGAACTTTCAATAAAGAATCCTGTCAAAGTTCCCACAAAAATATTATGCAGCAAAAACAGTTTTCAACACTGAAAAGACATAATAAGAAATGTTCGATCACCAAATCAACATATTAGAATGATTTCTGAAGGATTATGTAACACTGAAGTAATGGCTGCTGAAGGAATGAATTACATTACAAAACAGTTATTTGAAATTCTAACAATATTTTACAATATTAAATCAAATAAATGCAGCCTTGGTGAGCCTTATTTCAAAAACACTGAACAAATATTAGACCCCAAACATTTGAAAAGTGTATCTACTGCTACTATATTAAAAACTTGACTAAGATGTGTTTGTTATATGTTTTTGTACATTAAATGCCCTTTGTTTTATTTGTGATATTGTATTGGCTAATGATAAGCCATTTGTACATTTTTTTAATAGTGGCTCGAGTGTCCAGATACTTTTCAGGAATACTATGTACCTTAAGCTGAACTCAGAGGTTGTTTAATTCCTCTCTGCTGTGAATGAAAGTCAAATTTGAGTTACATTTTGAGATTTAACTACTATGTTTTTGCTGGAAATGTTGGCTGTGTGGACAGGGCTGTGACTATGATCAATATATGAATAGATTCAGCTTCATCCAAAGGCCAACATATGACTGGTACTTGTACAGAACTGTAATATATGGCTGACATTTGTATTATTGTATCTAACAGAATATTTTATCCTGTCATAAAAAACACATATGGGGTCACTCATATATTCCAGTTTCTGTTTGTCCGTTCATGTATTTTCACCCTCCTGTATCTTGCTTGACTTTTGTAATAGTAACTCAATCAATCTGACACATATCTCCCAGACAGAACATATCTTGATCTCTGTGTTGCACAAAACAAAGTAATGTGCTTGGATATCTTAAACTGACTAGCCTTTTTGCTTTGATCATTCCTTTGAAAATTTGCAGTTGCTCTTAAAATATGGTGACAATGCTCTTTCTTGTCTTTTGTTATATATTCAATAAAGATTTGTTTTATAAGAGTTAGGCTACATCCTTGTTAACAGCGTGTGACAATCAGTTTAATCAGGGCTAATTTCATCAAAGCTGCTTTAATCATTAATTCTAATCAATAGTAATGATTGAACCAACAATTATGCATATCACCCACTTTTGTGATCACAAATGTATGGACAAGATACAACGAACAAGAACCAATGTTTTGGTGGCTTAACCCCAGCTTTTTCTCTGAATGTTCTTTTTTTTCTTGGTTATACAAACTTTAAGGGATCATTCACTTTTATAATTTTTTAAAAAATTATAGGATTGTTACTTTTGAATGTTCTATAACAAATAGTAGCCTAACATTTGAAAAATGTAAGTCACACGTTCAATCAAATCGTTTCAGAAAAAAAGTTACAAACAATGTTGTTATGCTAATGTTTTCAGAACGTTATTATATATTCAGAACGTTATTAAAAAAAACAGACAGCTTTAAATAAACATATTAACATGTTTGTTCGTAACTTTGAAAAAAAAAAAAACCTGCCAGAATATCCCGTTAGCTGGGAAGACGTTACACTGACAGGAAGTTCATTGTACAGAAGGGGGGAAATTAAATGGTAACTTCAAAAAAATAGAATTCGTCATGAGCGTCAGCTAATAGTTTATTTAAAATATTAAAATACAATTTTAGTGGATCTCAAGTTGTCTATTACTTTATCACATAATTTCAAAACGAAAAAGGCTTGGCTCATGAATATTAATGTGATCAATCACGCGTCCAGTCGTAACATTAGCCTTTCAGCAAATCAACTGACCCTGCTTGGCGAACGTCACGTTCCTAATTAATATTCATGAGCCGCGCTGTCGCCATATTAGGTGCAGTCCTCTGATTCAGCCGTTAGATGTCATCAAGAGCCTTTGAGTCTTTCAACGGCTCTGCGTTAAACCAGCCTTTGTACTGTGTTATACACGCTAGCGTCGCTAGGCCGGTAGGTGGCAGCAACTCTGAATCCCACGGATATCCAGTCAGAGAAAGGCAGGAGTGTGTTTGGTAACAGGAAATAAGAAAGCTTCAACACAACAGATGAGAGTTACTCTAGAGAAGAGCTGTGGAGTCAGAGGAGCGATGCTTCTGCTGGGGAGAAAACAGCTTTTCTGTCTTTTATGGGCCGTAATTTTATTATCACAGTGGGTAAGTGTGGCGATACTTTGGTATTAACTAACGTTAATGTACGTATCTCTTTGTAGCCTAGCACAAACTTCAGCCATCCTGACAGTTTCAAGAGTTGTCAGATCACGTCTGTTCAAATTCCTTAGGCGTTTATGTGTATTTTCGAAATCAAAAGGCTTGGTTTTATAAGCACGTCATGTATCTCATGTCGTTATAAGAGTGAAACGGGCTCTTTTCTTCTTGTTTAACTGCAGTCAGAGGTTATAGACAGAGGAAATATAATTTGCTACATCATGTGAATCATCTGTCAGTCTTTGCTGATTTATATAGCAGCACATGATCTAACATGCAAGATCAGCTTTTAGTTCACCTAAAACCGCTGTTATGGTGTTTTGAAAGGATAGAAAGAGCGCTTTCTGTTAAGCTGCTTTGCGTTGGGATGAGTCAAACGTGCCTTTGCGTTACGACACACTGGATGACTCCCAAAACCTAATGAGATGCCTGTCTGGGCAGCTTTGTTTTGGGGCGCGTTCAGTTTTCGAATGTGGTATTTAGGTGTGTGATGGGAAAAAAGCTGTTTAGGTTGGTAGCTGTCTAGGTTCTGAGATACAACAACGCTTCCATGTTAACTAAAAATAGATGCAGAAAGGGGTTTATCCGTTTAAGGTCATGTACTTTTGCTTTTATTTAATTTTTTTCCTCAATAAAACATGATTCATTTTAATTTAGTTGGACTGCTATTTGAGACTTAGTCTAAATTTAATCTCGTGTTGTTTAAAATGTCGCATCTTCTAACACGTGTAGTTGCTGTTTGGTCCAGTTCTTTGTTTCATGTCTAATTTAAAACCTTTCATCGAACTTAATCGAAGTTAATTTTTCTCTCTCATGTATTGGTCTTTTGACTCAAATGAATGACCGTGAGTCAGAATATTATGATAGCTTACTTCTATTTAAGTAACCTGACACACACATCACAAGTGTTTGGTAACCAAGTGATTCTAGCTGAGCTAATTTGTTTGGCCTTCCTATTTCTGACCGCATAAATATCAAAGAATAACTTTAGCTTTCTAATTGTTTTTCACTTTGTAATGCTTTGCAGTTTGTGAAACTGTTTTCACTTCTTATCTAAAGTAAGTACTGAAAGTCTGGTACTAAAAATAAGCAGTGGCTCAGGAAAACATAACTACTCTCAAAGTTCAGACAGAAGATTTGTTTGGACTGGACACTGATTCCTGGACACTGAGACAGAATGACAAGTTATAACACTGGGGGGAAAAATAAGAAAAAAAAAAAAAAAAGAAGTTAAGTTAGGGTATCAAAGAGTAATGTTATATGAATCTGTTCCACGTGTTCAGAGGTGTTTACTGATATTGGGTGCAGTGTCCCACTTCTCTTATTGTCCCTCATTGGGTCAAAATGATCAGTTTTTCTTGTATGTCAAAAATCATTAGGATATTAAGTAAACATCATGTTCTGTGAAGATACTTTGTACATTTCCTATCATAAATATATCAAAACTTAATTTGTGATTAGTAATATGCATTGCTAAGGGACAACTTTGGACAACTTAAAGGCGATTTTCTCAGATTCCAGATCGTAACAAACCATACATCAATGGAAAGCTTATTTATTCACCTTTCAGACGTACAGATGATGTACATCTTAATTTCATTAAATTGACCCTTATGACTGGTTTTGTACTTCAGGGTCACAAATGTTGAGAAGCCTAGCTTGAATTATTGAACAAATTAAGACAACAGCATAGTTTCAAACTGATTTTCACCTCATGCTTCAGTCGATACCAGTTTGCGTGCTCCTATGTTTGACAAGACTGTGAAAATATGGCATGTGGACTTGTTTTTGTCTTTGACTCAAATGCACTGGTCTCTGCTACAAGACTGTATATTTTTCATCTGTTAAATCGTCAGAACCATTAGATTCACATTCAGCATTCATTCACTTATTGAAAATTGTTTTAAAAATAAATAAAAAATAATGCTATAATATGAATATATATTAATAGCCAATTTGTGTTACTTCTTAACACTGTTAGCTGAAAATATTTGAAAATGGAATACATATGTTATCAAGAAGTTCTTATAGATTTCAGAGCACCTCAAAATCAGCCATACTTTTTTTTTTTTTTTTTTTTTTTTTTTTTTTTTGATTATTTAACTAATCATCCTGACCGATATATCAGTTTGTTATTAGTGGTTAGACAAGTAAAGTACATGAAATTTAGCAGTGACCTGAATTAAAGATGTTAGGAACTGACTAATCCAACAGTGGCACTTTTTATGTAAGGGATGACTAATGACAACGAGGAGGGTAGGTTCACTCTGTTATGTTTCCTATGTTTCCTGTTTCAGTCTTTATTCCCAGGCAGTTGCTCTAATAGTATGATCAGGTTTCTAGTACAGAGGTAAAATCAAATATTATTTGAGTTGTATGTGGTGTTGCAGGTTTTCAGAGATCTTTGTTTAGTCACCCTTTAATTTAAGGCCCAATTGTCCCTATTAACTATTTACTATGACTTTTGCATGAGTTAACTCCTAATTTGCTGTTTATTAATAGTTAGTAAGGTAGTTGTTAAGTTTAGGTATTAGGTAGGATTAAGGGATCTAAAATATGGTCATGCAGGATAAGGCAGTAACATGTACTTTATAAGTGCTAATAAACAGCCAATATGACAGTAATATGCATGCTAATAAACAACTGGTAAATAAAGTGTTACCCTTTGTATTGTAAGGGATTTCTAATATGGATGATCAGGGCATTGTTCAGGGCATTTATCAGGTCCAGCCTACTCATAGTTTTCTTGTCAATAAATGAGTCATAACTTTGCCCTTGTTTTCGAGCACAACAAACCGAACGGGAAAAGGGAATTGTAAAAATGATGACTTGGCTGTCCCAAAGTTTCCTGTGTAAGAGATGGCACAGCCCTCAGTCACATGCACAGTCACGCTCTTTTGTTTCCGGATGAGTGAAGACTGTTCAGCACAACAAAAGCTTGACAGTTACTCAACCTAAATGCAGATCCTTGACCTTTGTAACACTTTGTACGCATTTACGCTTTGTTTACCATTTAAAAAAATCAAACTGCTGTTGATCTTAAACACAGTACATCATAGTTGAATTTGATTGCATCGAATTGGGAGACAGGGTTCTTCTGAATGCAGCACATGTGTCTGTGAATTCAGGTCACATGACTGCAAAAGTGATGAAATGGCTGAGGAATGTACACTTCTCTGGTTTCGCATGAAACGCATTCTGGATAAGTGACGTCGTAACTTGTCACAACGTGTTTTGAGGCATTTTTATTTCTCCAGGAAATTAAGTGTAATGTTTTGTGGAGGACAACATAGTCCGTTGTCTTGGAAGTAACCCCCATAAATGAAACTGAAAAAGAGAAGGAACCTGATTTTGAGGAACATTTCATTTTTAAACCTATATCTTGCCGAACAGATGTTCAGAGCTGAGAGAAGATTGTGATCTGAAAGATTACAGTTTTTTTTTTTTTTAAATACAATAGTAAGAACACCATTTTTTTTTTAAATAACTTCGCTCACTTTTTCCAAACTATTTACACTTTAAAACAATTTAAAACAGTGACTTTAACATTAATAACAGGTAGCATTATACCGTGTTATCATTTATAAAATTTCTTTACTTTCTGCTTTCTGCTGTTTGGAACTTACTGCTCTATATGTTACGTGGTCCATATTTACATTACAGTGCAAAATTAAGTCGTACTCTATTGATAATGCAATGTAATTGTTTTCGAGTGTTTCATTTTGTTAAATTTTGGTATATATTTCAATACATTATATTGCCAAGTTTTAAACTTTTAAAATGTTTGACAGTTTTGAAAAAAAGTTTTGATAGTGTTATGTCTCAGTGTGAAGACAAAATTCATGTAGTTTGAAAGATGTAGTCATTCTGTGCCAAAGCAATGGAAAATGATCCATAGTTTCCCCATATAGACTGCTGTTGTGCTCACTTTGTGAATAATTCTTCCCAATGTTTTTTTTTCATGTCCACTCAGGTGCATGGCCAGCACTGTATCTGGTATGGTGAATGTGGTAATTCCACTGCTGTTCAAGAGAAGAAGTTAAACTGCAATTATACAGGCCCACCTATACCTTTAGTTGATGAAGAAGGACAGGGCCTGCTACAGGTAAGAGAACATACCCTTTTAGAACCACTAGTCTGCTGGTAGTGTTTCGATAAGAGATTTCCGTTTAAATGAATTCTGTCATTACTGACTCACCCTGATGTTGTTCCAAGCCTTTCAAAAAAAAACCCTTTAACATTAGTACGCTTTGACCTTTGAACAAGGGATTCTTTCTGTTATCGCACATGTCAAACCTCACAGTGACAAATACTCCAGGCAGTAAGAGATGTGAATCAGCAGTTGAAGAATTCAATATGAGCAGACACTGTTCAGTCACGGGTGATCGTCACGCTTTGCATTTCCTGTACTTCAAATCTTAGGAACCCATAAAGCCTTATAGAGTACAGTGCGTAACAGTGGTCGTGTTACTTCCCCTTACATGCATATACAATGAAAATTGGATTTTAGAGTTTAGCCCCTATTATGGATTATATATCGGTTCATATTTTGGTTTTGACATGCATGCAAGGTCAAAAACACTTTCATTGTCTTATGGATTTATTTTTGCCTTGTTTGCTTAATGACTCCAAAACGGTTCGCTCAACGATTCATTTTTCCAGACTCCTCCTTTGTGTGACACTAATCTGCGGTGATTGGCCCGATGGCCCAGTCTGCAATGATTGGTCTACTGCATGCAGCGAGGTCCAAAACGGAATGCCCATTACCATTACATTAAACACCCAAACAGCCATGGTATATGCGTTAGCCCAACGCAGAAATGTATTGATAAAGCACTGCAGTTTGTACACCAGCATATTGCTCTATTCTTTATCAGAACTCCAAGTAATAACAACGACGAACATTTACTATTCATTGACACATTTCTAGACAATTGTGAGCGAACAGATACTGCTGTTAGCCTTTTAGCCAGAGACCTACAAGCTGTGCGGACCAAACACAACACGCACAACTAAATATGTATTTTGCATGCTACAGAGTACATGAGAACAACAATTTTTAAAGGATTATGCCACTTTCAGAATAAACATTTCCTGATCATTTACTCACCCCCATGTCATCCAAGACATTCATGTTTTTCTTCAGTCGCAAAGAAATTATGTTTTTTTTTTTTTGAGGAAAACATTCCAGGATTTTTCTCCATATAGTGGACTTCAATGGTGCTCAATGGATTGAAGGTAAAAATGTAGTTTCAGTGCAGCTTCAAAGGGCTCCCAGCCGAGAATAAGGGTCTTATCTAGCCAAACGGTCAGTAATTTTCTTAAAAAAAAGTAGTATTTATACACTGTTTAACTGCAAAAGCTTGTCTTGTCTAGGGCTGTGCGTTTGAAATCGTATCGAAATCGCGATGTGAATATGCGCGATTTCTAAATCGCCTTACAGCACGATTTTTTGCACGCTTTCATTTTTCAACACGCTCCCGACTTTTCCCGCAGTATGCTATTTGAACCAATCACAACGCAGCGCGCCTAAACAGAGCGCGAGAACAGGAGACTGAGCTTAACGACAAATAGGCTGCAGAGACAGGGATGATGAGTTCAGCACAGGAGGACTTGGTGCCCAAAAAAAAGTCAACATCTGTGGTGTGGGATGACTTTGGATACAGGAAAGATGATGTATCACAGAGCCAGGTAATTTGTAAGACCTGTCAGTTTGTTGTTGCGGCGAAACAGGGTAACACAACAAACCTATTTCAACACCTGAGGCATCGTCACAAAGAGGTCTATGACTTATGCATGGCAAAAAATCCGTGGACACGGAGAAAAGTACACCCCAAACACGTTCGGAACCAGGTGATCAAAAATCAATATTGCAGGCATTTGCGAGCTGCACACCAAATTAAAAAAGTTCAAAAAGGCACAAACAAATTACCGACGCCGTCAGATATCATTTGTGCAAAGATATAATGCCAGCAAATGTCGTCAGTAAAGCCGGCTTCCAAAAAATGATACAGACTCTTGATAAGAGATACCAACTGCCATCGCGACGTTATTTTTCAAGAGTCGCCATCCCTGAAATGTATTCCAAACGCAAAGCCAGTGTCGAGCTGGAGTTAAAAGACGTGAAATACTACGCAACTACTTCAGATATGTGGTCAAGCAGAACATCAGAGCCTTACTTGAGTTTGACGGTGCACTTTATTAATGATGAGTTTGAAATCAAAAGCCGATGCCTGCAAACGGCATATTTTCCCGATGATCACACGGGAGAAAATCTGTCTCTCTCACACACACACACAAACGCACACATGCACGCACATACACACACACACACACACATTTACTTTTTGCCATAGGTCTGTTCTAGAGACATTTTGTTACACCTTTACTAGGTGATTTTTTTTTTTTTTTGCTTTATGTCTGTTTTAGAGACATGTTACAGGTCTTTGATAAAGATCTAATTGTTTTCCTTTGGAAAAATGTTTCATATTCACACTGTAAAACATGTCTGTGTGTGTCAAAATCGTGATTAAAATCAAAATCGCAATATTGTTCAAGAAAATCATGATAGGTTTCTTTTGTCCATATCGCACAGCCCTAGTCTTGTCTAGCTCTGCGATGCACATCCGTACTCTGTGCAGTCTGGTTCGAAACATCGCTGTTTTACCTTTTTTTTTGTAAAGGGTGTTTGACCCTCCTTGCACATTCACTTTGTAAACACTGGGTCAGTACTTCTGTAGCGATGTAGGATGATTTTGAAGTTGGAGGAGAAAATAGGAGTTTTCCGACATACCCTAACTGGACACTGGGTCAAGTTTTCCAGAGTCTGCATGTGCAACAAGTGGGCAGGCAGTATACTAATGTTTCATGTTGACGTTGAGATTCGTTTTAACCCAACTCATTTCAATGATTCAGAGTCGACTTTTCTTTTGAGAGACAATAACTTTATACACAGTGCACTTTCAGATTTAAAACTTTGCAAGACCATTTCATTTACTTGCATGAAAGGTAATTTTCAAAAATTTGTGTGACCTCTCACACTGTTTGCAGGAGCTATGCCCAGGACTGGTTTATGGGGACAATGAAGTTTGCTGTGACACTCAACAGCTCAGGACGTTGAAAAACAATATTCAGCTCCCCCTTCAGTACCTATCCAGGTATGACTGATATGCATCTATAAAGATACATATAGATAGTTGTGTGGCATAAGGACCTTGACCCATTATTGAGACTCTAGCAGGTTATTTATTAATCCATGTCACGTTTTCAGTTGAAACCAAATAACATGTACTTGTCTGACACAGCTTACATTGGAAGCATTGCCTGGTTTATGGCAGTAATATGATATGCACTTCATAAAAGCTCTAAGTTGTTTCTGTTTTTGTGTGTCAGGTGTCCAGCATGTTTCTTCAACTTCATGACCCTGTTTTGCGAGCTTACCTGCAGTCCCAGACAGAGTGATTTCGTCAATTCCACAAAGTTCACTGAATTTAACAAAACCGAAAGTAATGTGGATGAGGTGTCGTACTATATCACCCAGACCTTTGCCAATGGTGAGGAACAGTGGTTAGAGGGAAAGATCACAAGATTACTGATTCTTAAGATACTTAATTCAGAACATCATTGATTTAAGAAATGCATTGATTTGAAATATTTCTTGGTAATAGGGATTTATTAACCCTAATATTTGTAATAATATCCCCTAATTTTACTACTAATAATAGTATGTATAATTTATTATTATATGGTACTGATGAATTACTAACTTATTGTGGACACAACTATTTTATTATTAATATTATTATTATTATTATTATTATTATTATTATTATTATTGTTAGTTAGTTAGTAAGTTTGTTAGTTAATATTGATAGGCTTGTGTTTTTATATATATATTATTATTTATTTATTTATTTTTATTGTTCTGATTTGTCCAGTTTTAAAAGACTTGTTTCCACTTCAAAGCATGCTGTTTTCACTTTGGTTTTCAGTTCCTGCTTGCTGATGAAAGAAACCTCATTCCAGCACCAATGCTTTGACTTTCATAAACTTTTTCCTTACTCCAGGCAGAATTTATTATAATATGTTATTGATTAATTACTAACTTATTGTGGACACAGCTATTTTTATTATTATTTTATTTTTATTTTTTTTGTATTGATAGACTTGTATTTAGGTATATATAATATATCGGTGGTAGTTATTTTTGTTGTTGTTATTTATTTATTTATTTATTTGTTTATTTATTTATTTTGTATTGTTCTGATTTAACCAGTTTTAAAAACGGGTTATATCAGCACTCGTTTCCACTTCAAAGCATTCAGTTTTTTTACTTTGGTTTTCTGTTCCTGCTTGCTTATGAAAGAAACCTCATTGCAGCACCAAAGCTTTGGCTTTCATAAGCTTTTCCCTTACCTCAGGCAAAAATACTTAACTCTGCATTTGCTCTGCAGTGTTTGCATATACTGGTCTGGAACACCATGAACCCAGACAAGTGAAGTGATACAAGTGTCCCAGTACTCTTATATTGCTTCTACCTTATTCTAAAGCTAATCAAATTAGAGGACTGTAATTAACTGTTGTATTAAAATACTGTAGCAAAAGTAACAGTCATTTCTTTTATGTCTTTCTGCAGCCATGTATAATGCCTGCAAGGATGTTCAAGCCCCCTCCACCAATATCAAAGCCCTCAGTCTGTTATGTGGGAGAGACGCTAGTGAGTGCACTCCCAACAACTGGATCCAGTACTTGTTCGATATCCACAATGGCCAAGTCCCCTTCGCGATTGACCCGCAATTCTCAGGTATGCACACACACTTTTAGAATCACGAGACACTTTACTGAGTTTGAGCTCATAAAACTTAAAAAAAAAATTGTTTCTTGTAATCCACTCATTTTTTTTGCTTTCATACTCTCATAATGTGTCCCAAAAATCTGCTTAGTGTACACGACAGCATATAAAGATTTTTGACATTTGATTTCAGTGCTGCGAGTATGTGATATGGGTCTTAAAATATTTGGTCTTCGCAGATGTACCCACCGCAGGCATGACTCCAATGAACAACGTGACGTTTAACTGTACACAGTCTCTGGAAGATGGGTCAGGGCCCTGCTCGTGTCAGGACTGCACTGGAGCGTGTGGCCCCACACCCGTGGCCCCCCCCCAATCCTTCCACCCTGGACCATCCTCGGCCAGGACGCCATGACCGTCATCATGTGGTGTTCTTATGTAGGCTTCCTTATCGTCTTCTTTGGAGTCGTGCTAGCGGCATGGTGTTACAGGTAACTGACGTAAACATGCACTAACCATTCAAATTAGTCAAATTAGAGAATTGTGAGAGAAAGTTCCTTGAATCATTATGTGACATTGCAGAATGGGTTTATTTGCACAGTAAATTGCATAATGTATTTTTCCATGCACAAGCTGTTGTAGATATTTATATATATATATATATATATATATATATATATATTTATATATATATATATTATATATAGTAAATGTGCTTTATAAGTACTAATAAATAGGCAATATGTTATAAATAGGCATGCTAATAGGCTAGTTTTACTGGTGAGAATTGTTCCCTATACAAATCCTCCAGTTTTTCGCGATTTCGCGATCACTGAATCCAACGCGAAATCAGCAACATGTCGCATTTTTTTGTGATCCTACATCATTTGCCATTTCACTGCAAAATAATAGCAAAAATTAAGGTCTTACAAAAAAAAACACTGAATTATAAGTATTAACTGAAATATACCAAATGTGAATGAAACTGTAATGTATTATTTTCAAGATACAGATCTGCGCATGTGATTGATGTGTGTGAAACAGTGAACACAACTTTTCGTCTGCCTTTGGACCAGCAAAGCAATTTCCCTGAAGCATTGGCTCTGATCTATCATATAGCCTATTAGGGCAGTCGATCCATCATACGTACAGACCAGGTCAAGACCCCACCGTTCAGCATGTGATTAGCAGATTAATTTGCCAATTTACACGTTCTAGCTATTTAAAACCACAAGAAGAAGAAACAAAACAGAAATTTATTTGTTACTTATAAGCTGTTCTTGCATACGCCCGAAGCGTGCACAAGCACAGAGATGTGTTTCAGACAGCGCGGCATACCAAGTTGATTCCTCTTTCACGTCTCCCTGCGTTTAAGATACATACGCATGGAGGTTTGCATTTACGTCGCAATATTGGAAGTGTTTCTGTTTTAAACCATGAAGGTGATCCAATGGATATCAAACTATGCGCAATAGTTATGCTGGTGAACGTCTTAACTTCAGTCTTTACTTCAATTCACTGTGCTGAAAGTAAAAAAAAAAAAAAAATTTTTAACGCTGCATTCATGGTGCATATTCTCTTAGAGACAAATCTACTTCAGAATAAGCTAATAACGGTAACTATCTAATAGTCTTAATAATTTTAATTTCAGGCTTATAATCCCCCCAATCCGCGAGAATATTTTCGAACTGTAACCGGTCCGTGGTGTTAAAAAGGTTGGAAACCCCTGCTGTAACCCTACTGTAGTTTCTTAAAATTCATGAAACAACAGTAGCAGCAGCAGCAGCAAAAATAATTTATCTACATTTATATTGTACTTATTTGTCCTGTTGTCATTTGTTTCTTAGCAAAATAAACAAACATCATACATTTAGTTTGTTCTTTGTGTCATGTAAGACCATTGTGAATCTAACGTGATACAATCTGGTAAATGTGCTACCGTAATTATTAAAAAAACATTGCAAATTTTACACAAATATTTGGAAATTACCACCACAAAATCAGACATTTGGATTGCAAAATCCTGGAGGGACTGCCCATACTAAAGTGTTAGCAACAATACAGTTGAGATGAAAAGTTTATATCCCCCTTTCAGAATCATTAAAAATGTTAATTATTTTACCAAAATAAGAAGGATCATACAAAATGAATGTTGTTGTTTATTTAGTACTGGCCTGAATAAGATATTTCATATAAAAGATGTTTACATATAGTCCACAGGAGAAAATATTAGCTGAATTTATAAATGAATCCCCTTGATTCTTAATACTATGTTGTTACCTAAATGATCCACAGCTGTTTTTTTTTGGTTTAGTGATAGTTCTTCATGAGTCCCTTGTTTGTCCTGAACAGTTAAACTGTCTTATTTCAAAATGTATTATTCAGGTCAGTACTAATACAATAACATTCCTATTATTTTGGTAAAATAATTCACATTTTAATGATTCTGAAAGGGGGATGTAAACTTTTGACCTCAACTCTATATATACAACTAATATGTATGTATGTATGTATGTATGTATGTGTTTTTAATCTCACTACAGGAGGAGGATGGTCACATCTGAATATGGCCCAATTCTTGATAGCAACCAGCCCCTCTCCCTAAACTCAGATGGCACAAATTTTGTCGGTAAGTACTTTTTTTTTTTTTTTACCCCCTCCCATAATGTGTGTGTGTTTTTAAACACTCTTTAATTATATTGGTAGCAGATGAGAGCATGGGTGTTCTTCAAATCATGGTTCTTGTTGGTGTTCGAAAAATCTCAAAATGTCTTAAATTCAGTATTATCAAATTTAAAGTTTTAAAATGTCTTAAATATGCCAAATGTTATAACAAAAGTCTTAATTGTCAAAAAAGGTTTTAAGTTTGGAGATGGTTCCAGATATACTGTTGAATTATATGAAAATGTTTGTTATTATGTTTGGACTTTGATATGCCTGATTGTAAAAGTGCATTTTATTACCCTAATTTTTCAGAATGAGCAGCAGGGACACTTGACACACAGAAATTTTAAAATAAGAGTCCTTGTGTATCTTGAGGTCGTTTATAATTAAAAGTCCTATTTTATGCATTGTCTTTTGTTATTATTGGAATTTGGGTTATTCCTTAATAAATTGTATCTGGCATTTAATTCAGTGTAAGCTCTTACTATTACTTTTACAATTACTCCACAATAATCTGTTTGCACAATTGCCTTTTTTATATTTATTTAATATACATTATTTAATTAATTTAATTAGTTTTATTTATTTATTTTGATATATTATATAATTGCATAAAGCAATTTCATTAACTATGCTTTGCGTTAGCGCAAACTGGTTTTAGCGTTAAAATTGTATTTCAGGTTTTACTAAAGTCCCAGAGTGAAGAATTAGTGCTGAAAAGGCATGGACACAATTATTTTTGTGCTTGACATTGTTGAATGTGCATTTGTAGGAGTTTTCCTTTCGGACGCAAAATTTATGGGTGGAGAGTATTCAAATTAATCACGCAATTCGTTTTACTAATGTTTGTGCTTGTCAAAGTCCTGACTACTTATTATTTAACGCCCAAAAAAACATGTCTTAAACTATTTTGCTCTTGAAATGGCTGCAATTGTTGTTGCTAGGAGGCACCGCAGAGAACAGAGAGCACATGGAAGAAGGGAGAGTTTTTTTTTTTTTCCACATGTATTAATTTATTTGGAATGCCAGAAGAACACCTTATTCAAATATATCATTTACCAAGACATGTTATTTTTAATTTGCTTTAGGAAATGATAGACTACTTAAAACCCTCAACTAGGAGTCACGCAAAACGTTTTTTTGGCCTGTGGTTCTTTTCAGTGTACTGTGGCTTCATTTCTTTATTCTTTATTTGCGACTACACTCATTTGCGCTGTGCTTGGTATATTGCCTTGGTCGATATGTAAATTACATGTTGCATCTGTGTTCTTTAATTTGCACATTGTTAGTAAATCACCTGCAGAAATTTCCACGCTTCCATTGGCTGCTAGTGTGCTAATTTGCCCTCTTTAGTAAAACTGGCCCGTTTGTATTGTACAATTGTATTTGTACAGGTTTTAAAGTCTTGAATTAGAATTTTAAAACAATGCCCTGTAAATTTTTTGTTTAAAATGAATAATTATCTAATAATTTAATAAATGGTGGTGCTGAAATTCACACATTCGACAATGATCACTTTTCCACAGAGTCCTCACTAAATATCATCCTTATTTCTTAGGTGATGCTACGTGCTGTGAGACATTGGGCGAACGTTTTGAGAACTGTCTCCGCGTTCTCTTCAGCAGCTGGGGCTCCCTGTGTGTGCGTCACCCCTTAACTGTGATCCTGACCAGCGTGGTGCTAGTGTCAATCTGCTCAGCCGGACTGACCTACATGCGCATCACAACCAACCCGGTGGAGCTCTGGTCATCTCCCAGCAGCAGGGCCAGGCAGGAGAAGGACTATTTTGACCAGCACTTTGGACCGTTTTTCCGCACTGAGCAGCTCATCATCACCACCCCAGTGAATGCGTCATTCAATTTTTCAACCATCACTTCACAAATCATCCCCTTCTCCTCCATCCTGAACATATCACTCCTCCATCAGGCAAGTCAACATGAACCGCACAAGTAGCACTATTTAAGGGATAGCATACAGTTCTGTTGCAGACAGGGAACATTATGAAAATATCTGACCACTTAACCAGTCAGAATTAAGTATTCCAGATCATCTAATAACCTTTGTTTGATGTCTTCTGATTTGATATATTAAAATCTATCAGTGACATTCAAACTTTTTAATTGTCCAAATACTTTTAAAAACAGTATAAAAGGTTTTTACTGTCTTTTTTTTTGCAAGCATTTAAGTTGAAATGAAGTCACAGTTGATAATATTTTTAATTGTTTTAATCATTCAGTCAAGTCTCCATGCACCATACTCAACTTTTTTTTTTTTTTTTTTTTTTTTTTTTTTTTTTTTTTTTTTTTTTTTGTTGTTCATATAGGTGTTGGATCTCCAGACAGAAATTACAAACCTATCAGCTGAATATAAGGGAGAGACAGTGACTTTTAAAGACATCTGTATTTCTCCACTGGCTCCTTACAATGACAATTGTACCATTTTAAGTGTGTTGAACTACTTCCAGAACAGCCATGAAGTCCTGAATCATGAAGTTTCTGATGAGTTCCTTGTCTACTTTGACTACCACACTCATTTTCTGTATTGTGTCAGGTAAGTTGTAGTTGTAGTTGTAGTTGTAGTTGTAGTTGTAGTTGTAGTTGTAGTTGTAGTTGTAGTTGTAATTGTAATTGTAATTGTAGTAGTTGTAATTGTAGTTGTAGTTGTAGTTGTTGTTGTTGTTGTTGTTGATTAATACAACCTGGACATTAGCATCACCCTAATTTCCTGCAAAAAATAATCTCTGTGACCAACAAAAGTTTACATGTTTTCTTCATCATGATGATATTCACAAATGAATGCAACTTTTTATAAATCTTACAGCCTAAATACAATTTAGACTTAAATAACATGAGCAATGTATATTTTTGTTTATATTGTAGAATAAAATGTAAAAATATCTTGAACTTTTTAATTCAAGATTTTAACCAAAAAAAACAACAACAACAACAACAAAAAACATCCAAAACACCTTTTGACTTCAGGACTACGGAACTTAAAGTGCTTAAAATGCTACTTTGTTTCCAGTTTTTGGACTACAAAAAAATGTCTTCCCCTTCTGCACTCTATTATCATTCATATTGCATTTGTTAAATGTAAATAAACACAAATTAAACTGAATGTCTTTTTTTTTTTATTCATTGTTTCTTATCTTTTGCTTTTGTCCTAGTTCTCCAATGGCACTGGATGACACAAGTACCTTACATGACCCCTGCATGGGTACATTTGGAGGACCAGTTTTCCCCTGGCTTGCTCTTGGGGGTTATGAGGGTGAGTATTTTAAACATAAAATACAAAGAAATAAATACATCATTGTGATCTCATTTTGGTAACATTCTCTAACTTTCAAAACATTGGGGGTTGGTAAGATTTTGTAAAAGTTTTTTTTTTAATAAGTATGCTATACTTACCAGGGATGGTTTTTTGTTTGTTTGTTTGTTTGTTTTAATCAAAAATACTGAAAACAAAGCAAAACAATAAACAAACAACACTGTGAGATATAACAAAATATAACAGATATAACCCCAAACTTGACCACAAAGTTTTAAACTATAGTTTGTAAAATAAATATATCTACTTCTAACATGTATTGTAAAAATAGTTTGAAGGAAAATTAAAAACACTTTAAAACAAGTCAAATCTGCTCTACTAGCCCTTTTATTAGCAATATTTATTTGGAGGACCATTATTGGCTATATTACCAGTGAATGCTGTTTTTTTTTTTTTTTTTCTCTCCTTGTCTTTGTATAATTTTTTTTGTTTGTTTGTTTTGTTTGTCATTATTTGGCACAAATCATGTCTATTATGTTTGATAGGCTAATGAGAGTATTAAAGATGCACTTTCTTGTAGCTTTTGTAAATGTTTTTTTTTTCCCCCATTGCAACTTTATACAGTACCAGTCAAAGGTTTTTGAACAGTAAGATTTTTAATGTTTTTTTTTTTCCCCAAAAAAGTCTGTTCTTCTCCCTAAGCCTGCATTTTTTTTATATAGAGTACAGCAAAAACAGTAAAATGTTGAAATTTTTTGACTATGTAAAATAACTGTTTTCTATTTGAATATATTTTAAAATGTAATTTATTCCTGTGATTTTAAAGCTGAATTTTTAGCATCATTACTTCAGTCACATGATCCTTTCAAAAACTGTTGTTGTTGTTGTTGTTGTTGTTGTTGTTGTTGTTGTTGTTGTTGTTGTTGTTGTTGTTGTTGTTGTTGTTGTTGTTGTTGTTGTTGTTGTTGTTGTGGTGAATATTTTTTTCAGGTTTCTTTGGTGAATAGAACGTTCATAAATACAGCATTTATCTAAAATAGACATCTTTTGTAAATGTTTTTATAAATTTCTATGTTGTCACTTTTGATCAATTTAAAGCATCCTTGGTAAATAAAAGTATTAATTTAAAAAAAAATATATATATATATATATATATATAGAGCTATTGAATGGTATAGTGCATAATGTTACAAAATCTTTTTATTTCAGATAAATGCTGATCTTTTAATCTTTCTATTCATCAAAGAATCCTGAAAAAAATGTACTCTTTCTGTTTTAGATATTGATGATAATAAATAATGTTTCTTGATCAGCAAATCAGCATATTAAAATGATTTCTGAAGGATCATGTGACAGCATCTAATGATGCTGAAAATGTAGCTTTGATTACAGGAATAGATTCCGTTTTAAAATATATTTAAATGGAAAGCACCTATTTTAAATAAAAATATTTCAAAATTGATAATAATACAATAAAAAAAAAAAACATTAGAAATATACTATTCAAAACCTTTTGACTGGTAGTATATATAACTTTTCTTCTTTTTTTTTTTTTTTTTATAGGCACGGACTACAACAACGCCACAGCTCTAGTGATCACCTTTCCTGTCACCAACTACCTAAATGACACAGAAAAACTAGGCAAAGCTTTGGCATGGGAGAAAGTGTAAGTTTGTTTAGTATATCTTATTTTATGAAAAGGTTATAAAAAATGAATAGTTTGATCTAGAATTGAAACTTATGGTCATGTATGTGCTCAAATATAATCCCGGAGTAACCACGATTACCCATACTTCCACAGGTTTATCGACTTTGTGAAGAACTACGACAACCCCAACCTGACCATCTCATTCAGCTCAGAGCGCAGCATTGAAGACGAGATTGACCGTGAGAGCGACAGTGATGTCACCACCATCGTGATCAGCTATGTCATCATGTTTGTCTACATCTCGCTGGCTCTGGGACACATTAACAGCTTTCGTACCCTGCTGGTAAGATCCTCATGCATGTTTATTATAAATGTGGCCTTAATTCGGACACTGCAGCAGTATTTTGAAATGTTTGTTTGGTAATGGTGCAAAATGAAGAGAAGACACTTCTTTGGCCTATTTACCAGGTCATTAGACTTTGCATGTCCTAATTATTTTAAATGCTGCATTTGTAAATGTTTCACAGGTCGACTCCAAAATCTCTCTGGGTATTGCCGGTATCCTGATCGTGTTGAGTTCAGTAGCATGTTCGCTGGGTATTTTCAGCTACGTCGGCATCCCCCTCACACTTATCGTCATTGAGGTCATTCCCTTCCTCGTGCTGGCTGTGGGTGTGGACAACATCTTTATCATTGTACAAACATACCAGGTGTGTGCTGTTGTTTTTACACAATATGAAAATGTCTGAAAGCAGATTTACCTCAAACATGACGCATTCTGTTGATGCTGTTACGGGTGATTGTTAAAGGGGTCATTGGATGCCCATTTTCCACAAGTTGATATGATTCTTTAGGGTCTTAATGAAAAGTCTGTAACATGCTTTGGTTAAAATTTCTCAATGGTAGTGTAAATAACACCTTTTTTACCTTGCCAAAATCAGCTCTGCAAAAATCATTCTGTTCTGGTCGAGGTTGCTTTAAATGTTAATGAGCTCTGCTCACCCCGCCCCTCTCTTCTCTCTGTGGAGTGACGAGTCTGTTTACTTTAGCCGCATTTGTCGTGTTTAGCTGCTAAACTAACTGGCATGTTATTAGGAAAGGCGATCGTAAAGATTCATAAAAAAGCCCTTATGCTCACTTCTGCTGTAAGTGAAGCTGGATCATGAATTATTTGCGCGAAAATAGAGGGATATATGTAGATTGGGAGGCGCATTCCCTTCACAAACAAACGTAATCCACTGCATCTTCAGTGGCTCAGATGTCGGGAGTAAATGACGACCACTATGTTCATTATTACATCCAGCAACACAACACCTCAATCGCTCAATCTGAGATATTCTTGTCTAATTTACATCCCTGCTCCTGCATCGAAACAATGGAGGTCGGACTGTTACAGCTGATCTGAGGTAAGACGCTCATGTCAATCAACTATCGTGGAAGCGGCGTCACACTGACGGGCATCTGCGAATGGCTCGATCTGAAAAAGGGGATATTATTTTTACAGATTAATTAAAAACCGCTGTATGGATTTTTATCATTATAGGGTAGATGTGTACATACACTGCCAAAACACATTAATGTTTAAACAACATGTAAAAGTGAACTTTGCATCCGATGACCCCTTTAACGTCTTAGTCCATTAAAATAGCTCAAACAAGCACCTTTTAGTTCCTGTTTTTGTTTTCACTTTGGTGTTTTTAATATTGTTGGATTGTTGATGGATTGTTTGCCTTCACAAAATTGGCAAGTAATACATTTTATATATTGCAGAGAGATGAGCGAATGCCTGAGGAGGAGCTTCATCAGCAGATTGGACGTATACTTGGAGAGGTGGCTCCCAGCATGTTCCTCTCTTCATTGTCTGAGACAGTTGCTTTCTTTTTAGGTATGTCAACCTTAGATTCACTCCTATATATTGTTAAAGTCCCCCTGTAGTCAGTATTTCTTAGATGGCACTAGGGACGGGGGGGACATGACCCCCCCAGATTCTTAGTGACCCGATCCGTCTCCCTCACTGTCCCTACGAAAGGCAACAAACATCTGTATAACTGAGGATTAATCGGGCTATCTGCTATGTACATAATTAGCCTAAATAGTGGCGGAGTGGCCGCCACTGCTTCAGAATCAGACGCAGGCAGACCAGGGCTCTAGACTCATTCTTTCCACAGGTCGCTCATTTACGAAAGTGGTTAACCCTGCTTGCATTATACACCTTTCACCTTTTAAGACTAAAACAAAAGATGGATTCATTGGTAACCTATTCTTTATTAAAAGCACAACGACAATAAAACAGGCTACAATAACAACGTTTATTAACAAAAACGAATAAGACAAAGCATGACATACACCACATGCTACATTAGCTTATACCGACTAATAAATATATAACGTTTAGCAAACACTGAGAAATCAAAAAAAAAAAAAAAAAAAAAACATTAAATAAAGCCTCCATAACGTAATGTGATATAAATGACAGCTTTTCAAATTGAAAACAAAAAGAAAAGTGAAACTAACATGGCTTGCATTATGTTTATTTTTCCACAAGAATACCAACATGTTCACCTTCTCTGTTTAAGAAGCGTGTTTTGTTTTTTTTTTTGTTTTTTTTACTTTAGCTTGAATACCAGATCTCTCCATCCGCCATCCTTTCCTCAATCTCGTAATTTTTTTTCCCGCTAGCTGTGTGCTCGTGCTGACGCGGCTAGTTAATAAACCAGGCTCTACATCCGAAGCGATCGCACTGAATGCGCCTTTCTTTACGTGATCAGTGAGTTCTGCAACGCGCACTTTGAGTAGACGCTTTTTGAGCAGAGCAGACTACACAGTCGCACAAATGCAACCACGTTAAATTTTAGCTACATAAAACACATTTTGCAGAAGGCATGAGGTTTTGGTGGGTTAAAAAGTTGATCCACTGACTGAACTGTAGTGATAGGAAGTTTGGATCATTTTACCAGCTCAGACCTTTGAGTCTTGTTCAGCGAAATGAACAAATCTTTTTTTTTTCCTGAGTCATTTCGTTCATTTTAGAAAACTATAATAAAAAATGTTAAGTGGTACTTCCCTAACACATCTACTGCTTACACAAACGTTGATCACACTACAAACAAGACAAAACTGTGTCACAAAACTATTAATGCTGTAAGAAACAGAAAAGATTACTTCATTGTTTACCTGGGTCCTTAGTCTTTGATCAGCTCACCTCACCTCTGACAAGTTTTCGGGTTTGAGTCGTTCGTTCATCACGTGACAGCTTAACCAATGCAGTCTGAGCTGGAAAAAGAATTGATTAGTTCATCTCTCGAGTCTTCGGGTTCGAGTCATTTGTTCATCATGTGACAGCCCCATAAGCATAACCAATGCAGTCTGAGCCAGAAAGAGAATTGAAATTCAGAAGGGAATCTCTTGGTATGCATTAGTTATGATGAAGAAGCTCTCATAAATTGAGACCTACTGTAGGTCATATGATCATCATTTCCCTTTTCAGATGACTGTAGTTTTCGTATGTGCATATTTTTTAGGTGCTCTGTCTAGCATGCCTGCGGTGAGGACGTTCTCTCTATTCGCTGGTCTGGCCGTCTTCATAGACTTCCTCCTGCAGATCAGCTGCTTTGTGTCTCTGCTGGGCCTGGACATCAAGAGACAAGAGGTGAGAGGTCAAAGTTTACACCAGTACTCCCTGTATTGGAATACAACATTCACAGTAAACTAGGGGTGTGCGACTGTGTATTGTCTATGATAATATTGTAATTGTTGTTTAAACGTATGTATCACAAAAACCAAAGAAAAACACACTTGTGGGTACAAGCATACACTATGAGAAGTAGGTTAGGCTACTGCATGAGCACATTTACTGTTTAAGCTTTCAATGTGTGAATTAGTCAAGACAAGGGCGGCAAATATACCTCTGTATGACTTTTGTCTTTCTTTATATTTACATCATCTGATATAGTTAATATCACAAAAAGTACTTTTTTCCAAATATCAGTATGTTTGCAAATGTGATATTGATTTTATAAAGTAGTCCAATAAACAAAAAGTTAATATTGACTTACATTTTAGACACAAGTTCCTGTTTTTGCTGTATTTCATCAGTGAAAATGGTTTCAAACAGTGCCACAACAGAGCTGTTTTGTGTCTCTGAGTAACACGCCACAGTGTTTCGTTACTGAATCAATCAGCCATTTGAACAAATCAGTTAAATGAATGACTCAATGACTCTGTCATGCAACCATTGCTACCCAATGTTTAAGTTTTTAAAACATCAAAACATAAATTATGCATTTGTAACTGCAGGTTAACTGCATTCATGTCATGAATTAAACAGCTTCTGTGCCACCTCTGCATTGCAAACACAAACTTTGTTTATACTAATTTCATTTGATTGATAACAGCCTGTAGTGTTTTACTATTTAAATTTGATTAAATGTGAAAATTTGACCCAAAAGATGATCTAATTAGGTTGTAGAAACGGCCTTATAAATATCAATGTAGACTTATTGGAAAATGAAATTTCTGTTACTCCTGGAATCTAATCACCACACAGAATATAAAGAATGTCAAAAGTTTTTTTTTTTTTTTTTTTTTTTTTTTTTTTTTTTTTTTTAAGTAGCATGTTTAGCTTTTAATTTTTATTAAAAACCTTGATTATTACCCACTGTATTCTATGAAGCAGCAATTTTTTTTTTTCAATATGTAGCCTTGAATGGTCTGAAAATGATTGAAGATGCTTAACATATATGGCTTCATTTATTTGTTTTTGTTTTTGTTTCCTAGGCAAATCGGCCGGATATATTATGCTGTGTAAAGTTGTCTGATGGACAGCAGGGAAGATCAGAAGGTTGTCTGTTCCTCTTTTTTAAGAAAATATATGCTCCTTTCATCTTGAAGGATTGGGTGCGCCCCCTGGTGGTAAGTGGAAAGAACCCCATGTCAAAACAAAAATATTCATCTCAGTTTTACACTTGAATGCATTATTAATAAATAATGTAATATTTAAAATTAAATTAAGCTTTTTTGTAACTTTTTCTTTCAGCTTTTTCTTAACTTTTTATTTATTTTTCTTCTACAGGTTGCTGTGTTTGTGGGAATGCTGTCATTTAGTATAGCTGTTGTTAATAAAGTGGAGATTGGACTAGATCAGAGATTGTCAATGCCTGATGTACGTATATACCTGTTCACACCTTTCGGACATATACATTCTAAAGAACCTGAAGGGGGTCATTGTGAATGTGAACATAATTTTTTACTGTCTCCCCATCACAGGACTCCTATGTGTTGGATTATTTTGGGAATCTGAGTGAGTACCTGCACACTGGGGCTCCGGTTTACTTTGTGGTAGAAGACGGACATGACTACAAAACGTCTGAGGGTCAGAATGCAGTGTGTGGTGGAGTGGGCTGCAACAACAACTCTCTAGTCCAGCAAATTTATACCGCATCTCTCTTGAATAACTAGTGAGTGACATTTTGACACCTTTTGATGATAAAAATGATGTACTGTAAAAAAACAAAAAAAAAAAACAGTGATATTTTTATAACATTGTGATACTATTATAGTTTGTATGAATATTTTAAATTGGTGTTTATTTTTATGTATTCCTTTTTTTTTCATTTTAATTTTAATGAGTTTAATGATTTTTTTTTTTTTTTTTTTTTTTTTTTTTTTTTTTTTTTTTTTTTTTTTAATGTCTATATAGTGTTTTGTTTTGTTTTGTTTTGTTTTTTTTGTTTGTTTATTTGTTTTTGTTTTGTTTTAGTTATTTATATATTTTATTTTGTTTCACTTAACATTTATTTTATTTCAAGGAACAACATTGTTTTTGTTATGGTTTTGGTTTTAGTTTTAGTTAACTGTAATAAACATGTAATGTTTTGCTTTATTTTATTAGTCATTTAAGTGTAGGAAATTCCCATAAAAGTTGAGGACTTTACAAGCTCCTTTCATTATTATTCTTCTGAGACTAAATTTCTGACTGCTACTCCTCCTAGAGCTTTAACTCTACAAACTCCAAACTCAGCCCAGATCTTCAGACTGGTCTGACTCGAGTTGCTATATCTTTTCTAACTGATCCGACTTACGGTTTTCCTAAAAATAACGTTTAAAACTCGGAAAAATCCCATAGACTTACATTGACGGAATGTTCAAATGAGCCAGCACTTTTTAAATTTCAACTGTCAAAACTCCCAGAATCCTTTGAGACTCAATCAAACTTCCCTTCTATGTACTGTATTTCTAATCCATTTAAACTCATTAAAACTCATCTATCTATCTATCTATCTATCTATCTATCTATCTATCTATCTATCACTAGCCAAACTAGAGTCATGCTAGTAGCCTGCTAATCATGCTAGTAACATGCTAGTAACTGGCTAATAATGCTAATGACATGGTAATAACATGCTACCATGTTAGAAACATGCTAGCAACTTGCTAATCATGCTAGAAACATGTTAGCAACTTTGGTAATCATGTTAGAAACATGCTAGCAACTTTGTTAATCATGCTAGCAACTTGCTAATCACGTTAGAAACATGCTAGCAACATGCTAATAACTTGCTAATCATGTTAGAAACATGCTAGCAACTTTGCTAATCATGCTAGAAACATGCTAGCAACTTGCTAATCATGCTAGAAACATGCTAGCGACATGCTAATCATGTTAGAAACATGCTAACAACTTGTTAATCATGCTAGAAACATGCTAGCAACTTTGCTAATGATGCTAAAAACATGCTAGCAACTTGCTAATCATGCTAGAAACATGCTAGCAACTGGCTAATCACGTTAAAAACATGCTAGCATCATGCTAATAACTTGCTAATCATGTTAGAAACATGCTAGCAACTTTGCTAATCATGCTAGAAACATGCTAGCAACATGCTAATCATGTTAGAAACATGCTAGCAACTTGCTAATCATGCTAGAAACATGCTTGCTAATCATGCAACATTTGCTAATCATGCTTAGAAACATGCTATGCTAATCAAAGAAACATGCTAGCAACATGCTTGCTAATCATGCTAGAAACATGCTAGCAACTGGCTAATCACATGCTAGAAACATGCTAGCAACATGCTAATCATGCTACATGCTGCTAATCATGCTAGAAACATGCTAATCATGTTTGCTAAACATTTGCTAATCATGCTAGAAACATGCTAGCAACTGCTAATCATGTTAGAAACATGCTAGAAACATGCTACAACTTGCTAATCATGCTAGAAACATGCTAGCAACTTTGCTAATCATGCTAAAAACATGCTAATCATGCTACTTGCTTATCATGCTAGAAACATGCTAGCAATCATGCTAGAAACATGCTAGCAACTGGCTAATCATGCTAGAAACACGCTAGCAACTTGGTAATCATGTTAGAAACACGTTAGCAACTTTGCTAATCATACTAGAAACATGCTAGCAACTTGGTAATCATGCTAGAAACACGTTAGCAACTTGGTAATCATGTTAGAAACATGTTAACAACTTTGCTAATCATGCTAGAAACATGCTAACAACTTGCTAATCATAATAAACATGCTAGCAACTTTGCTAATCATGCTAGCAACTTGATAATCATGCTAGAAACATGCTAGCAACTTTGCTAATCATGTTAGAAACATGCTAGCAACTTGCTAATAACACTAGAAACATGCTAGCGACATGCTAATCATGTTAGAAACATGCTAGCAACTTTGCTAATCATGCTAGAAACATGCTAGCAACTTGCTACTAACACTAGAAACATGCTAGCAACTTGCTAATCATGTTAGAAACATGCTAGCAACTTTGCTAATCATGCTAGCAACTTGGTAATCATGCTAGAAACATGCTAGTTAGCAACTTTGCTAATCATGCTAGAAACATGCTAGCAACTTGCTAATTATATATCTATCTATCTATCTGACAGACTACATTCAAACTTAAAACTTCTTAAACTTCTTAAACTATTTAAACTTTTCAAACTTCTTAACTTTTCAAACTTTTCAAACTTTTTAAACTTTTCAAACTTTTTCAAACTTTCTGGTCCGGCTTTCTCAAGCCAACTTAAAGTTTGTCTTGACGAACTTTTTATCTAGTTTTATTTTATTATCTTTGTAATGATGTTTTCTTTCCATCAGTGGAGGATAAGACCTGTGTTCACTGCTTTTCCCAAGGGGCCACATGATAAACTTGGCCGGTTGCAGAGGGCTGGACCAAATACACTTAACTCAGTTCTGCCCAATATATTTTATATCTCTTTATAAAAAAAAAAAAAAAAAAAATTAAAATCATTAAAACATTACAATCAAACAATGAAAATGTGGAGCACATATTTTTATTACTATTTAATGAACATTCACAAAAAAAAAAAAACATTTGCAGCCAAAACCTGAAACATAAATTCTCATAGAATGTATTCATTACCAATAACTTGTACAATCTATTTATATTTTTCTAATACCCTGAGAAAAGTATCAGTATAAAAGCAACAATATCTGCAGGATGGAGAATGGTTGGCAATTCACAAAACATAGGCTATATACCTTTTTTGTTTTCTTCAATAAATGTGTTTTTTGTTTCTGAGGAAAAAATCAATGTTACGGACGTGACAGTTCTGAAAGCGGAATTTATACGGAAATCCATATGAAATGCTTTAAAAACTGAGACACCTTTAGAGAGAAATGCAACCATTATACAGATTACATAATCAGGGGGGGTATTTGATTTGGTTTTGAATATGAATTTAAACTTTCTTTTAGATATATTTCTCATGTATGTGAGGCAGTCATACAATGATATTCGGGATGGGAGAAAGCGCGTCCTGTTTGTTCTCATTACTCTACAGAAGCAACTTTTGTTGTTGTTATAAGTTTACAGAAATAAAATCAGTTTCATTATCAGTAAAAATACATGTGATCACGCAGACGCTTCTCTGTCATGCATTAGGTGAGTTCCACACTCCGCATAGACAGGTTTATTAAAATAAATCTCGACCAGTCTACATCCGAGACAGATGCGATTATAACTTATAAATTGAAGGCTATTTGACGTTTTAAAATGATCTAACGGACTGATGCCGCTTGTTGATCATTATTAGTTGCTGTCCATCAAGATGTTGCTTTTAAAAAAATAAAATCTGTTTTAATTACTAATTTATGAATTAAATAATTAAGGAAAAAAATAGGTTAAGTAAAATATGCTGAATATATATATCATATTTTACAAATATTTATAAAAATGCTAGCCTAAGACTGCAGTTTCACATTTTGCGTCTGCATAACAAAGTACATTATTTTTAACATGCAATGATACGAAATGAGACCAAACAGGATGTGTAATGAAGAAAAATATTTAGACAAAAATAAGAGAAAAAAAGAATCTCTTACGACTAACAGCAAACTCACATTTCTTGAAAGCTATATGATAACGAACACATTTGAGATACGGTTACACGAACGGACACAATTGTTAATAATAATAATAATAATAATAATAGCACTTTGAAAATAAAAGCGGTTATATTGCATGCGCATAATTACACCTATTTGCGATTGACTTTTAATTTAACAGTTACCTCACGCGGGCCGGTCAAGGATAGTCAGAGGGCTGGATGTGGCCCGGGGGCCGTACAATGCCCAGGTCTGCCATAGAAGAACCTTTTTTTGTCTAAATGGTTCCATTTAAGAACGTTTAACATCTGAAGAACCTTTGTTTCACAAAAGGTTCTTTGTGGTGAAAGAAGGTTCTTTAGATTATGAAAAAGTAAGAAAGAGATGGTTCTTTAAAGAACCTTTGACTGAATGATTCTTTGTGGAACCAAAAATGGTTCTTCTATGGCATCACTGTGAAGAACCTTTTAAAGCACCTTTATTTTTGAGAGTGTACGTTGGGTGTTGGGTACAAGTTGGGTGCAGTGACCACATTGTTTGACTGTTTAGTAGCAGTAAAATATATATATATTTTTTTTTTTTTTTTTTTTTTTGAAAGCTTAACATTTCTGCAAATACAAGTACTTCAAGTGAACAATTCAATCCACTTCAAATGATTTTAGCTCACAAAAATTTTTAGGAATCTCGGTTTTGACTAATATCTTTTCTTTCCCATGCAGTGGTCATGCTGCATACAGCACTGCTGTGGATCTCAAAGAAAACTACACTGATGTAGGTGCCACCTACTTCATGAGCTATCACACCATCTTAAAAACCTCATCTGACTTCATTGATGCCTTGAAGATGGCACGAGAGCTTACAGACAACATTACACAGGCCATCGGACCACAAAACAAGACTTACAGTGTCTTCCCTTACAGGTAAACACACCTTGAACATAAGATGATGTCTAAACCATCCTTATTGTGGAGCTCTTTACAAAATTATAAAAAAAAAAGGATCCCTGCACTTTTTCTTTTGTTGAATTTCTGTTGCTTTTTAAACAAGTGATTTGATAGTTAAAGCCACACGGAAAGTTTAGGAAAGCAAAGATCATCATTAGTGACCTACTTCCGTAAAGGGCGGTGAAATTGTGCAAATGTATCATAAACATAAAACTCTATGAATGCAACAAGTGTGTCCTCATGACACACACACACACAGGGTCAGTTATGTAGGGCAGCCCTCTTTCTATTCCTCTGGGTGAGCATTAACTGTGTCAGAAGTCTTGCAGGTCATAGCAGCCTTCATATACCACAGTAAACCACTTCTGTAAGGAATTTTAAAGGATTAGTTCACTTCCAGAATAAAGACATCTCAACCCCATGTCATCCAAGATGTTCATGTCTGTCTTTCTTTAGTTGGAAAGAAATTAAGGTTTTAGAGGAAAACATTCCAGGATTTTTCTCCATATAGTGGACTTCACTGGTGGTATGCGTGTCTTCACGCATTGCGTAATCGCATTGGAAAAGTGGAAAAGCTTTGTAAACACTGGGTTGGTACTTCCATCTACGTCATGCATACGTAATGCAAGTGCAAGATGAGCATTTGTGGTTAAAAAAGAACATAAATGTTTTTTTTTATTATTAAGAAAATGACAGATCGTTTTGCTAGATAAGACCCTTATTCTTTGGCTGGGATCATGTAGAGCACTTTGAAGCTGCATTGAAACTGCAATTTGGACCTTCAACCCATTGATGCCCATTGAAGTCCGCTATATGGAGAAAAATCCTGAAATGTGTTCCTCAAAAACGTTATTTTCTTTTCGGCTGAAGAAAGACAGACATGAACATCTTGGATGACATAGGCGTGACTAAATTATTAGTATTTTTTTTCTGGAAGTGAACTAATCCATGTTGTATTCATATTTTATAACATAATATAAATAAATACTGGGGTTATTACATTATTTTAATAAATACTACCTAAATATAGGTAGTAGTTGTATTAGTATTAGGTAGGTAGTAGTAGGTAGTAGGTAGTAGTAGTTGTTGTTGTTAGTAGTAAGTAGTAGTAGTAGTAGTAGTAGGTAGTAGTAGTTGGTAGTGATAGTGGTGGTAGTAGTTGGTGGTGGTGGTGGTGGTAGTTGTTTGTAGTTGTTAGGAGTTAGTAGTTGGTGGTAGTAGGTAGTTCTTAGTGGTAGTAGTAGTTGTTGTTGTTGTTGTTGTTTGTTAGTAGTAGTAGTACTTGTTGTTAGTAGTAGTTGTTGTTAGTAGTAGTTGTTAATAGTAGTTGGTGGTAGTAGTAGTAGTGGTTAGTAGTGGTTAGTAGTTGTTTGTAGTTGTTAGTAGTTAGTAGTTGGTGGTAGTAGTAGTAGTAGTAGTAGTGGTAGTAGTTAGTGGTTGTTTGTGGTAGTAGTAGTAGTTAGTAGTTGTTAGTTGTTAGTAGTAGTAGTTGGTGGTAGTTGGTGGTAGTTGGTGGTAGTTGGTGGTAGTTGGTGGTAGTTAGTAGTAGTTAGTAGTAGTTAGTAGTAGTTAGTAGTAGTTAGTAGTAGTTTGTAGTAGTTTGTAGTTGTTAGTAGTTGTTGTTGGTGGTAGTAGTTAGTAGTTGTTAGTGGTAGTAGTTAGTAGTTGTTAGTAGTTAGTTGTTAGTAGTAGTTGTTGTTGTTGTTGTTGTTGTTGTTGTCAGTAGTAGTTGTTAATAGTAGTAGTTAGTAGTTGTTTGTAGTTGTTAGTAGTTGGTGGTGGTAGTAGTAGAGTTAGTGGTAATAGTAGTTGTTAGTGGTGGTAGTAGTAGTAGGTAGTAGTAGTTGTTGTTAGTAGTTAGTAATAGTAGTTAGTAGTTGTTAGTAGTAGTAGTAGTAGTTGTTAATAGTAGTTGTTAATATTAGTAGTTAGTAGTTGGTGGTGGTAGTAGTAGTAGTAGTAGTATTTTATAAAAAAAATACTATGTTTGTCAGCTCAACACATGTATTCCAGACAATGAAATTTTTATCACATTTATGGGAACTGTGGTAATACTAAACATTTATTTATTTATTTATAAATTAATTAATACATTTATTCATACATACATACACACACATACATACATACATACTAGGATTGTTGTCAGTTGTAATCATTGTTTAACAATCACTATGACCCCTGACATGTTTGTTTCTTTTTCCCTTTCATGGACAGTGTATTCTACGTCTTCTATGAACAGTATCTTACGATCATCTATGACACTGCTTTTAACCTTGGCGTGTCGTTGGCGGCCATCTTTGTGGTGTCTACAGTACTTTTGGGCTTTGAGCTGTGGTCGGCAGTACTGGTGTCCTTCACCATTGCCATGATTCTGGTCAACATGTTTGGAGTCATGTGGTTGTGGGATATCAGCCTCAACGCGGTCTCATTGGTCAACCTTGTCATGGTGAGTTAAAAAGGTGGATGTTTTGTGAATAAAACCTGCATTAATATATCATTTTTGTTACTGTAACACTTTATTTGCAGAGTTTGCTATCACCATTTACCATAATTCAGTTTTCTTTGCTTTGGTTTTCAACAAAAATCTGCATATGTAATTATTTATGAACACCTGTTTGGCCTGTTGTGTTTTGCAGTGTTGTGGCATATCAGTGGAGTTCTGCAGTCATATTGTGAGAGCTTTCTCTGTCAGTACCAGGAGCTCAAGGGCTGAGCGGGCAGAGGAGGCGCTGGCACACATGGGCAGCTCTGTGAGTGATGTTTCCTACTCCTGCATAAATGTGAAATAAACTATATCATGTGAGCGTAATGAATCACCTTCTAACATGCTGATCTAATTCTGCAGGTGTTCAGTGGCATCACCCTCACTAAATTTGGTGGGATCCTGATTCTCGCCCTGTCCAAATCCCAGATCTTCCAGATTTTCTACTTCCGCATGTATCTCTCAATAGTCCTGCTAGGAGCTGCTCACGGCCTCATCTTTCTGCCTGTATTACTCAGTTATGCAGGTAAATCACAATGTTCTGACATTCACAATTTGTTTTAAAAAAGTCTTTTACCTAAAATTGAGAATTTGAGGACGAAGTGCTACAAAAAAAAAAAAAAATATCCAAAAATGCCCTTTGATTTCAACAATGCAAAAAACAAGGACAGAGTCTCAAAATCCAGTTCTAAAAAAAATTTAATTTACATGTGGAGTATTTGTCACATTTTAGATGAATAAATCTAAATTACAGTTTTGGAGACACTTATGAAATATATTGCTATTGTTTATAATATACTTCTTAAAGTAATAATGACAGTAATATTTAAATTATTACACCTCATTTTTAAGGAATAGATAGGTTTTCTTCCAGCTTTTAATTTTATAAGTAAAAATCTGTTGAGTAGCGCTTTGTTTGAATTATTTTATTACATTTAGAAAAATGTATCTTTTATCTTTGTTGATTACCACTGTTTTTGATAATAAATGTATGAAATCATAAATCAAAACCTGAAAATATTATTATCATTATTATTATTATTAATAAATAATTAATAAATAATATAAATAATTTTAATAAAATAATTCCAATAGAGTATTACATTTTTAGTTTTCTTAATTAAATTGTTTAAACATGCTTTTTATAAAAACAAATATTCAAACTTAATTAAACCATTAAAACTGAATTCGGACAGGAATTACAAATTCAGAAAGAATTCTGAAAATTAAAATAATTAAATAAATAAAACTGTTTTCGTAGGGCCCTAAAAACGTATTTCTTGTTGACATTTTAATAAATTCTTAAATTGTGCAAGTTTGATTACTTTAATTAGACATGCTTTTTGATTACTAATATTTAATTTAACCATTAAAATGAAAATTAAAACAGGAAATAAAAAAGGAATCCAGAGAAGTTAAAATGGAAAAAGCGTATTTGGGGAAAAATAAAATGAATTTCATAGGGCCCTAGACTTCTGAAGACTCAAAGTCTTGTAAACCAAATTATTGGATTGTGCAAAAAAGGAATAAAAAAAAGTAAAATAAATATGTATACAAATCTGTTTGATTTCACAAAAGTAGTTCTTAAAGCCTCTCCCTTTTTTTTTTTCTTAGGCCCATCTGTAAATAAAGCAAAAGTCATGGCTGCTCACGACAGGCTTGTGGGTACAGAAAGAGAGCGACTTATCTACTAACAGCTCTGTGACGCTGGACGGCAGTGGATGATGCCAGCTTTTCATTTCTATGTTACATGCTTAGTAACACACTTCAGCAGACTAAACTCAGGACACTCTTTGGGTGTACAGAAGGCCTTTTTTCACAGTTTTCCTTTTGACATCCACCAAAAACACGTCAACTCCGAATAACAGGCTTGGAAGATTGTTTCAGTATTGAAATGACAGTAACAAGAGTCTGTATGTGGAAAAGATAACAGTCATTTCCTTGAATGTGTGTGAACATCAAAAACATGCCGTAACCACATGTAACCCAGCAGTCACTGTGGTAAACCAACCAAGACAACAAATGAGAAATAAGAAACAAGGCGGCATTTTTTTTATTTTTTTTATTATTATTTTTTTGTATGAATGTAAAAAATATGTAACTAATCCTTTTTATTTATTTGTGTTTCTTTTCTTTTTTTCTTTTTTTTTTTTTTTTTTTTAGTTAGTGTTTCATTTAATTACTTCACAAGTAATGAAAGAATTGTCGACAATGAGCCACAATGGACAATCTCTTGATTTATTGTGATGCTATGACAAGAACGACATGTTACACAAACGGCTATCAGTTTACTGTTAGCACTACCTGAATGAAGACAAAAACCCCTTTAGTCTTAGCTAATTAACTAAGTTGGGAAAATGGGTTGCAGTGGCACATAATAAACATTTATGTTTTTAAAATGTTATGAAGTTGTGCTGTGCTGCTTTAATTAGCGTTGACATGCTAAGAAAGGGAGTGTTAGCGTACATTCAGACACTTGAACCACTAGGCTTATCTGAGGCTTAATTAACCAAAACACTTTGGCACTGCAGTTTGGTTTATACTCATGTTCCTCAGGATTTGCCTGCTTATTTCCATTATTAACAGAGTTTAGCTTTAGAAAGGCTGCTAAAACAGGTTTTGTACCTCATAAATGTGGTGGGGGTAACACTGTTGAATCAGTGTGTGTGTCCGAGGAAAAAATGTTTGCATACAAATAAAAGGTTATTTTTTACAGAGGTAAAGTGGGATTGATATGGACTGTAGGTATGATATGATTTTTCAATGTTATAAAAAAAATACTGTCAGGGGTTGGCAACGTGGACATTTGTGAAAATGTAACCATAGTTTTTTAAAAGTTTGATGTGTACCTCATGGATATTCTAACTGTTTAAGGTTTGTGCTTTATGGGTAACAGTACTTGATTTGAAGAATTTTTTGAAATAAAAAACAGATACTAATTTGTATTAAACGGAGTTTTTGTTTGTTTGCACTTTGTGTCCACGTAACAGACGTAATGACGCAAAGACGAACGATGGCATGCTTTATATTTCCCGAGAAAACCTACAAGCTTACCGTTGTGAATCGGGGTAAGGTAAGGAGATTGAACACTTCTGACCACTGGATGGTTATGTATTAGCTCAAAAAATGATTTCAGATCATTTTTAACAGCAACAACAGCAAAAAGTTACGAACTGCTGCTTTAAGCATAGTTTTAAAAAAGTGTTTTATAAGTGGAAGCAATGTGCACTTAATTCCATAATATAGTAGTGAACATTTGAAGTGCATCAAAACCTTTCATCAAAACTGTCCTAAAACCACAATACCACTAGCCACTCTTGTCTTAGGACAACTTTGATTAACTTTTTTTTGATCCACTTTAAATGTTGACTGCTGTAGTTACAATTAATTAAAACGTGTTATGGTTTACATTTACGTTGAATGCAATTATTTGAATTTCAAAGGACTTGCAATTTCATAATCCTCTCATCATCGAAATGGTTAAAGTGTACTTGAAATAAAAGAAAATACAAACAGTTGCTGACTTCCATAGTATGAAAAAAATACTACATAAGTCAATGTTCGTTACCAACATTCGTCAAATAAATAAATAAGCCCCATGTTCACCATAGTCGTTCACAAAGGTGCATCCACATCTTTTCTGTTGTATAAAATTACCATTTCTGTTTTTATAAAGTTACTAGTTTAGTGTGGGAAAAAAGCGATTTCAGTCCGTGGGTGAACTGTTCAAATGAATCGAACTGAATCATAAACCTTTTTCCAAACCTGTTTGACCAATTACAACGATCAGTTCTCAAATCAGGCATCGCTAGTTTTGATTCTAAACATCGGATCGAAAGTACACATGACATTATTTTAAAAAAATTCGTGAAAATGATTCTCAGATACAGAAATCATGTCAGACAATGATTTACCAGCAATATTTTGCAGTTTCAATGCAGCACTCGGCAAATTGTTGTTTTTATTTTAACCGTGCGGTGGCGCCACATACTCTTTCATCTGAACTACCAAATTAAGACAAAAATTAATCAGTGCCTACACAGCACACATCTATAATGACCTACATCTCTGTTATGTGAATACGTTACAAATGCAGCATTCTGCATGTTTTTATTAACGTTTCGCTTAGCTTTATAATATGCCAGCATAACCCCCAGTATATCTGTCTTAACACTTAAGACGATTATTCAAGAGCATTAAAAACAGAACTGTATTAAAACACAAACATCATAATACTGATAAAAGTCATACATCCTAGACACTTTACAGTACAAAAGCTGACCTAAAGTGACTGCCTCCTAAGAGTTGTTGTCATACTAGCTGCCAATTCATGATTTATTAATATGTTTCTATCTTGCCCCATGTGGTGGAGAGACAATAAAATATTGATTTCCTCTGGTTTAGGCTGGCAGTAAAGACAGGGTTCTTGTTTTTTTTTTTTGTAAGCATTTTGAATTGACCCTTCTGAGAACCCCACTAGCCAACAGTAGTAGACAGGAAGTTTTGCTCTGTATAGAAAAAAAGTAACATTTTACAAGGGAACAAAATCAGTTCACATTACAAAAATGCTGAGTTTTGTTCAAAAGGATGTAGGAGTCTGTCTTCTGCCTCCCATTATCTAACCATGGAAAATTTTGACCTTGCAGATTCAAGGCAGCTCATCTTCTTTCCCTTTATTCATTCTTGCATGCTTTCCAGAAATGCCTGGAATTATGGTATGATTAGGACTGTAATAAAAACAAAGGGTTTTTTGTTTGTTTTTATGTTTATATATTGAAATGCCACTAGAGGTATTGTTTGGTTTCACTCTGAATGGTATTATTGGTGTTTGTGGCTCACTAGAGGTTAAAGGAGAGCATGCAGTCATAAACTTCATAAACTTCTGCATAAGCTGATTATATAATTGTTCCACTTGCACAGGCAATGTTCACCAATCACACCCATCGTCTTAAAAAAAACTTGCAATACAGCGAGCCTTACAAAGTCCTTATAAATTGAAACAAAGTAAAATTTTAAAGGGTAAAAGCTGCAAATATCAAAATATCACCCTCTGCCGCTGACCTTCCCAATCGTATTAAAAATGACAACATTATTCCTTCAGTTATTAGGTTTAATCTATACACTTAAAAATCCAAGCGTTATTTATTTGAACTTGCTTTTATCTCTATTTTTAGCCAGTAATTTAAAACCGAATGGCAAACATATTCTTGTTTCTTTCCCTTCTTCTAAATTAAATTGAGCAGAATTCGGCACCTGTAATGTGGGGCCCAAACGGCGCCATTAATAAATAAACGTCTGGAATTCAGTGTCTTCTTTTTGCGTCATTGGCTCACAGTTACTGGGGTCATTTGACAGGAGAACAGGCCACGAGTGGAGAGAAAGGAACTGGATAGCCAGTAAGATAGCCATCTCAAGTGCAGGAGGCCGGGATCAGATTCATCGGCCCATCTGCGGCGCTTTCCCGGGAAGCGGGTGTGTGTCGTTTCATTCACAGCCACCTCTGGCCAGACTTCACAAGGCCGCATTCAATTAGGCCTATTGAAAATGCTTTCAAGCACTTCCTTGTTTACAAACTGCCTTATAAAGGCACATGGAGCGGAACCAAGAGGGTAAAACTGAGTCACCGCAGCCAGAGGAAGGAGATAAATTGCCACCTCAGCCAAAATTCCGACCATTTGAAAAGGAAGCGAACGGACGCACGCATACCTTGACAATTTACACATATTTCTCCACAATGAGGGTGACCAATGCGTGCCCAGGAAAGATTCAGGAATTTCAAATCAGGAAAGGGCTTTTATTGCGGGCTGAAGGGGGAATTAGTTGGTGAATGGGGAGGGCTAAGCTACATACACCGTGCCCGCAGTTAGGCCCGCGTGTTTGTTTTTATCGCTGCATGAGACTGGTGTGACCGAGCCTTGTTTACCTTGGAACTGTGTCAGAATTCATTCTCTGCTTGAAACCCTTTCTCTCGATTGCATCAGAGCTATGGGAACAACATTTCCAGAACCCATCTGATGTTTTGGCTGCTGTTCTAAAGTTCTTATTACAAGCTATTAGTGACTTGCTCTTTATACACATTTGACTGAGAACTGTATTTTGAAAAAAAAAAAAAAAAAGTTTCATTTTAATAATTTTCCTTAAATAGTGTGTAAGTACTGTATGTTTTGGGATGAAATAAATGAATTCAAATTAAATAGGCCTGGCCTTTCAGGCATATTTAGATTCAAATTCTTCAAACACTTTGGCTAATGATGTGCATAGTGTGCTTTTTGTTGCATTCGTTGGTTTATGGGTAAAAGGAAAGCTGTCAGCAGATATTTAGTGCTGATGAAATCAGCCCATAACACTGAACAATGGAGTGTGTTTGCTCACCTGTCAAATAACAGACTTAATCTCTGCAATATGTGTCAACATCAGCTGGCCACTCGTGATAAACAGACGTTAGGTTAAAAAATTCTGACCTGTTTCTTTCTGGTAACGAGAAATATAGTGAAAACACTTTTATTCTTAAGAAAACTTAAGTTATTTTTAAGAGTGGAATTTTGTATCTGTGTTTCTGTGCCAATTACCAGAACGTGTCGTTAGGAATATAAGTCAAGTGTGAAGGGTGTGCCTCAAGAACCAGACAGAACATCAAGAACATGCACTGTTGCTTGAAAGTGCAGATAATAGTGAAAGCAATGTTAGTCGATAAAACAGGAAATGTGAGGTTGGTAAGACTGTTGTGTGTTTGTTGTATCTACACATTTTTAAAAATGTCATTTAGTTCACTGTTTTAGTCTAACTGACACTCCAACAGTCTGGATATTTAAAGGTGCAGTTATGTAATATTGACAGCTAGTGGTTGAAATGGGTACTGCAGTCCCTTATTTAAAAAATCAACCATGGATTTATCACAAATAAAACCAAAAAAACATGGTTACTGTAGTCAAACTATGGTAATGACAATTTAACCAGGGTTTTACTACATCAGCTTTTATTAAACGTGTAGTTTGGTGCAGATTGGACATTGTATATTTTAGTTAGTGTAAAACATGACATATCCTGGTGCCAACAGGTGGCACTATGACTAATTGCATATTGTCATGTAGGTTTCTTCAGGCCAGGACTCTTAATAAACGTGAAGTTTGGTGCAGATTGGACATTGTATGTTTAAGTTAGTGTAAAACAAGTAATTTCCTGTTGACAGCAGGTGGCACTATGATTAGAAGGGAATATTGGCCTTTAGATGTGTTTTGGCTAGGACTCTTATCAAGCGTGTGAAGTTTTGCCCAGATCGGACATCGCATAACTGAGTTACAACAACTTCTTTTTCCATGGTGAAACATTGAACTTTGCCAGGGCGCCACAGACACGCCCTTTAACGAAAACTCAAGATCTTCGAAATGTTACATTGCAAAGGGCTTTAGAGTAGACTGACTAAATATAATGTTGTTGTCATTAAATCTGTAGGAGGAGTTCGTTACAGCGTAAAACATGTCAATTCCTGTTGCCAGCAAGTGACGTAATGCCTATTCATGGATTTCATGTGACGTCACACACTGGTGCGGCAGCCATTTGTAGGACCGAATTGCAATTCCGTCTATCTGCTGTGCTATGGGCTGTGATAACAGCAAAAAACAATGGATTATTTACCAAGAGATGTGGATGTATGGGATCATTTTGATTAAATATTTCCTGTAAGCATAGATGTGTTTTTACATTTTAGTATTTTACTAATTCGAGAGCCCGGTCTTGTGAAAATGCGTATCAATAACACGATTTTATGCTTTTATTTGGCGTGCTATTCATATGCTGAAATTGACTTTGGCGTGCATATGATATGCATGTGTTTGACAAGTCATTTTAAGTCAATTTCTGCGTATAAATGGTAACCTACACCAAATAAGCATTTTCATGAGATCGGGTGACAACCGAGGTAGGTACCTGAGGCAGACCGACTCCGCTTGCATTCATTCATGTGAATTGTCGAGATGAGGTGACCCTTCTGATAGTGTGATTCATATAGTGCAGGGGTGGCAAACGTCGGTCCTGGAGAGCGGCAGCCCTGCATAGTTTTGCTTCAGCCCTAATTAAACACACCTGAACAAGCTCATCAAGGTCTGAAGGGTTACTAGAAAGCAACAGGCAGGTGAATTTTAATTAGGGTTGGAGCTGAACTCTGCAGGGCTGTGGCTCTCCAGGACCGGAGTTTGCCACCCCTGATACAGTGTCATTTCTAATCACCCAGACACTGACGCTTTGACCAGCAACAGGTCAGAAGTATAAAATGTTTAATTCCTTTGCCATTTACCAATGTGTTTTTCAAAATACCTTTATGTATTAAATGTTACAGTCCAAGTGTATATAAATGCCTCATTCATTAAAGTAAATGCATGGGTAATTTTGCAAAATTAGTTAAATATTTTATATACACTTAAAATAGCTGTTTTTTTTTTTTTGTTTGTTTGTTTGTTTTGTTTTGTTTTTGCTGTAATTACATGGTTTTGTAGATAAATTGTTGTGTAAATAAATACTCATGCCAGCTTGATCAACTTGAGTTCTTTAAAGGACTTTAAAATTGCTTTCATAATGAGATGTTTTTAGGTTTGTCAAGTCATGTTATTTATGTATTCTAATCTATATAATTAAAATGAAAGTAAAGGTTTTGGCTAGGTAACCTTATAAATTTTAAATAAAATATTAATGAACAGTACAAGTTGTTAATGAACAGGCTAAGTCTCTGGTGTGCTGCGCAATGGGCCGATTCCCTTGGCTTGGATGGATGCGGCAGTGTCGGTAAGTTACGGCTGTCTCAGATTGATTGGGTCTAAAATCTGGCACTGAGTACACAGACATCCAGACTAGGTGCGGCAGATGGGCAAGTCTACGGCAGGTGAGAATTTACCTGAAACTGGACCGAGTGTATGGAGAGGGATTGTGTATGAGGTCAAAAAGGTATGTTTTCACTAAACTTTAGTGGAGTCAGCAGTTTGCTTGACAGTAAATAAGGATATAATCCTAATGTATCTATTAAAAAAAAAAAAAAAAAAAAAAAAAAAAACATTGTTTTTCATTGTTGGTAAAATGTTATATTGGTTTCCCATTACCAAGAAAATGCTACGCAAGGTCCTAAAGATGCGACAAAAAAGTCACGTGACTGAAACCTATGAATAACTGAATATGAGCATGTGTTCAGGTCAGGACTCTTATCAAACATGAATTTTGGTGCAGATTGGACATGCCTGAATTATAACAACTTCCTGTTTCATGGCAAAACATCGAAGTTTGTCAGGCCGCCACAGACACGCCCTTTAACGAAAAATCAAGATCTTTGCAATTTGACTTCACAAAGGGCTTTAGACTAGACTGACCAAATTTGGTGTTGATGCATGCATTTATGTGAAACAAAGCTTGATAGGCACTGCGTTGAAATGTTACAGGTGGCGCTATTGAGCCATTTTGCCACACTCACTTCTGAAACACACATCCCTCAATAGGCCCTCAAAAATGCAATTCATTTTGGAGAAGAAGAAGAAGAAACTGAGCAATTCCAATAAGGTCCTCGGACCACTGGTGCTCGGGCCCTAAATATTATAGACCGTTGTTTCTTCTACCCCTCACGCGGATTGCCAGATGCAACAAGTAACGAGCGCAAATGACAGTGTTAGCCAACAAGCCTTACATTGTAAGGTGATGAGTTGTTTTATCCAAATGTAATATGTCTCTGGTCATAGAGCTTTTGCTAAGATGCTAAGACTTTTTAGGTCACCATTCTCTAACCCAGTTCATTTGCTGGCTTCAGTGGTTGCAATATGCTGTATTTTCCATCAACTGGCAACCAGGGTGTTGAAATCCTATTGGGTAAACTGGCCGTGGGCGAAATCACACAGACCGAAAACAAAAACAGACATTCTGACACGGAATGCACATTTCAAAGCCGAATAAATGGCTGTAGTGTTGTTTTTTGGAGAAACAAATATGTTAACTCAGTATGTTTCCCAAATATCTACAAACATATTATATTATTTTTGTGCTTTGCTACTTAAAAAAAAATACATACAGCGACTTCTAACAGTCTAACAGACTCTGATGCAATTGTTAGACCTTAGGTTCATCCCAATACTCACCTTATGCCCTTTTTGTGTTCCTCAGGCTCTACACTTTTGTGACGTAATGAGTGTTTTACTGTTGGATCGAAGGAGCATAATGGCCGCATGGGGGATAACCCTGCTTCTGAAACTTAAAATGAGAAATGGGATACCCTACAGCTGAGCTTTCCAACCCTGTTCCTGGCAAGCTACCGTACTGCAGTTCAGCTCCAAGCTCAATCAAACACATTAACTAGCTAATCACGGTCTTCAGTTTTAGTTGAAACTTACAGGCACATTTGTTGGAGCAGGGCTGGAACTGATCGCTAGCTAGCAAGCTAGCTCTCTACAAGTCTTGTGGACTTCATGGACATAAACATACAACAGCCACTGTAAGTCAGCAAGACTCCAAGTGCACATAAAGTATGCCTTTTGGGACAGGGCCTAAGTTCAGTTTCATCTAGCGTGTATGCAAGTTAAATCGAACTACACCTAAGCTTGACCGTGGGTGTCAAATCCTGCCCTTGAAGGGTCACTATTCTGCAGAAGTTAGCAGTAGTCTTAATTAAACATGCTTGAACCAGCTAATTAAGGTCTTCAGGATTACTAGAATCTTCTAGACAAGTGTGTTGTGGCTGGTGAGAGCTAAACTCTCCAGGAAATTAACTCTCCTTCCAGGAGCAAGATTGGATACCCCTGATCTATACGGATGATTGTAGCTTTGCAAAACATGCTGTCGCTCATTATAGAACTGTGTATGTAAGTGATCATTTTTTAAAGCTGCTTTGATGATTCCTCAAACAGAAGGTCCACCGTAGTATGCATTCAGCTTCTACTACAGTCAGTGTTTTTTTAGGACAATCACTTCAGTGGCAACATATTCAGGAGAATATTGCTGAGCAAGTTAAATTTTCAACAAGTATTTAGTTATCTTACACTATCGCTCAGAGTTTTAAACCTAACGCTAACGTTATCTTTTCATTGAATGCTGGGGTTTGTTACTGCAACATTAACACAACAACATATGTAACAGGTCCATACACTTGCAATGCACTGGCCAAGCCTGCATGACTGCTGTCACATACTTGAGTAGAGTGTTTTTGATTTTAGTTTGAGTGTGAAATATATAACTGGTGAGTCATCTATGTTCTGTTAGCCTCTGGGAGTTCATAGATTAACTGCATGTCATGTGGACAGATGGGAGAGAGTGGCGAGTTGATTCAGAATAACCAAGTACATTTATTGGCTTTGGTGCACTGTTTGATGAAGGATTGAAAGCACCACTAGTTAATGCCATCGGCATTGTCTTGAAGTTGATTCTGGCAGTCAGCACAATTAAGGTATGATATAAGAGAAGTGGCAGTGGTCAAACACAAGTTGTTTTGAGACATTGAGGGAATGTGGCGTGTACACATGAAGAGAGAATAGAGCTTGTACAGAAGGTCAGTTGACAGAGTCTCCTTACATTGAGGAGCATGAATTAGTGGAACCCAACAGGTTTTTTTCTACTGAGCTGTACAGAGTCTTGTTCAGATTCTGAGTGTCTGGAAGCTACAGCTTTGGCCTTGAGGCGACATTGACAAAGTAGAGTTTAGGGTCGGTGTTAAGTTATCTGCAAATATTGGACTAAAAAACTGAGGTGAAATAGTAGAGCATTCTTGTGACATCAAAAGCAAGAACTAAAATTAAATTTTGACAAATCAAATGTGTAAAAACTAGCTTTAGCAAGTAGTTAGCTTACATACTAAAGAAAACATCTCTCCTGAGTTGTTTGGATAAAAGAAACTGCCAAATAAATAACTGTAAATGTCATAAAAATACATTTAGCTGTTTTATGACAGGTACATTTTCTCCAACTGCTAAATAGTAAAGCAAAACATTATTTGTGGTTCCTAGTAAGAAAAAGCAAGAGGAGCTGGTAGTAAGAGATTGTGGTATTGACTGTTTGACATACTGTGGTGTTGACATACTGTATCAAGATAAACTGTATGATAACAGACTATAGTTCGTTGTAAACAGAAGTGTTTTCTATAAGCTGTAGGGGAGAGACAGCAACTGAAGGACGTGAGATTATGTAAGCTGAGAGTGTCTGTATGAACGTTACAACTGGGGAAACTTCTCTAAAGTTTGTTTCAACACTTGGTCAGAAATAAAGAATGGAGTTACACAGCATTTCCTGTTTAACGAAAATGAACCCAGCATGGTTTTTAATGGTTTAAGGCCTGTTATCTATATTTTACACATTGAATTTTGCTCATTTTAATTAAGAAGAATGAAGACAATATTTTGGGAATAAAGTCAAAATTACAATAAAAGTCAAAGTGTTTCAAGAATAAAGTTAAAATGTTTTAAGAATAAAGTCAAAATATTTTTAAATTAAAGTCAAAATTACGAGAATTAATTCATAGCAATTACGAGATTAAAAGTATGCAACTGGCCTGGACTGGGATCACCGAGAGAAATTCCAAAGTCTCAACTTTCAAAATCTGTCAGTTTTACAGTGAAATACAAACAGTATGTCTATTAAAATAATGTGTTTTTCACGGTCTGTAATGTGGCGTGACAGATCACTGTATTTGCCTCAATTTAAGCAGCATGTGAATCAGTCTTTCCAATTACAATGAGACATTTATTTCATTAAATTAGGCTTTACTGTTTTTTTTTTTTAAATTATTATTCCTTCTGATGTTCCTTCATGTTTATATCATGCTATAAACTTTGAATAAAGAGAAAAAACACATGTACAGTTTGTATTTCATGATAAACCTGACAAAACTTGAAGGCTGGAATATATCATATATAGTAAAAGCAACAAAGCACAAAATTATTGCAATTATTGCGTGGCTGGCATGAATGGAAGACGTTAAATATTATTCCAATCATTTACTGTATTACACCGTGAATAAAACAGCTTGTGAATTGTCACTTGCATACCTCAGAAAAGACAACAATATAACTTATGTTAACAAGTTGGAGTCCACTTCAACATTTAGAATGTTTTATTGTTGTTTTTAAATTATACATGTGAGGAACGTAAGATTGGGTGCCACAGACGTTTTGTGAAGTGGTGGAATTTTTACAAAGAAAACAGTAAAATTTAATGAAAAGACAATTGATTCGCATGAATACAGCGAACTGTCCTGCCACGTTAAAAAGTGTGAAAAAACATTGCAAGACACATTGTTTGTATTTTGCTATAAAACTTACAGATTTTGAAAGCTGACTTTGTATTATATTAAAAGCACCAAAAGCGCAAAGCTTATTGCTATTATGGGGTGGCTGGCGCGCTACAAATAGGCCTAATGAATGCAACTGAAGACATGAAATATTATTTCCAAGCATACTGTTCCTGTGAATATATGACACATGGTATGATTTCTGCTACTAGTCCCACATACATTCAAATCAATTCTGGTGGCCTGGCAACTTCTCTCGGTGCTCCCAATCTATTTGCATGTGCAGGCTATACTCTCAAAATATTGTAAAAGTGTTACAGGAGCGAAGGGTACAAACAGTCTGAATTTTGTTCTCTAAATTAGGCAGGTTTAAATATTTTAAAAGACAAAACAGTCTAACTGATCAAATAACAACTATATCAATATAATAATTATACTGAAGCATTCTTCAGAGCATAAAATCAAATATCCAAAAGCAAACAGTTTCAAAATTTTGCTTTTTATTGAACAAGCAAAGCAGCATATTTACACAAATGTATCTGCATTGTACAAATGTTTCATCTGTTTTGGGCATCCCAGTTACTTGCTAACAAATCCTAAAGTGCATTTCACAAGGCCAAATCTTGTTCTTTTATAACTCTTCACATTCTAGGCATTATTCATTTTAGAATTAAATGGTTAAATGCAAGTTTTGCAATTACTCTTCTAAAACTCCTCTTAACTCCTTCTGCTATTAGATACTTCTCAACTGATTTTATTTTGTATCTCTAACTGTTGGTTATAACTGATTTATGGAACTGAGTAGTGCATAGTGAACATAATACACTTTACACGTTTCAAAACAAAATTATGAACGTAATAACACAGTCTGTGCGCTGTGAGATAAAATCCAGCTTCCACACAATTCTGTACCACCAATGGTGATAGAAAATATCTGGTTGAGAGGAAACAGATTTAAAATAATCATCAAATCAAACATCTTTTCAAAATGAAGCGTTTACAAGTCAAACGCAAGTTTAACACTGCTTTGGTGTACATGCATTAGTCAACACCGTAGCATATTAGTCATACAGATTTTATTCCCGCCGCCACTGTTGAGCCTAGTTAGGCAAAACACTGTTGATTATCAGCGGTATGACCTGATGTTGCTTCATACAATGTAGCACTACAAATGTGCTCAGAATCCACTCTAACATAGAGCACGAACACCGTAACCATGAGTGCAGCAAGCCACACCACTAAACTGTCAAAGTCAACACACAAGAGTAAAAAAAAAAACGACAGGGGTACGTAAATGTACTCCTTAAGAACTGTATAAAAGTCCCACTAATCCGCAACATATTTTTGCTTCGTGGTTACACTAACAGGGACTGCTGGCTGAAATGAACTTAAGTGAGAAATGAGATGAAAACCCCTCCACCTACAGCTTCTGCAGATGCCATAAAGGTCTGCCATACACAAGACCTGAAAAGTGCACTTGTAGTACATAAGAAGAACATCAGCGAGGAACAGTCACATACTTGCGAGAGTTCAAGATCATTCGACTCTTTTTTTTTTTTAAGGCTTTCAACCGAGAGTGATCGAGTGCAGAGAAATTTGGCAGAGTGTCAAACTTTGGGATTAAGGAAGATGTGAAGAAGAATGGAAAAATACAGGAATACTGTAACCTCTGGAAAGAATACAATATCAAACAGTCCAAACTTGATAGAAATGGCCAGTTCTTGTAAAAAGTCATGTCATGATTTGCTCACCCAACATTGCTCCAACCAGTATGCCGTTCTTTTCTTCATGGAACAAAATTGCAGTAAATAATAATTAAAGGGATAGTCCACACAAGAATGAAAACTCTGTCATCACGCACTGACCCTCAAGCCATTTCAAACATGACTGACTTTCCTTCCTCTTTCGAACACAAAAGTTGACATTTAAAGTCAATGGGGAAAGAGAAAACTGAAAGTCAGTGAGATCCTATTTTTGGACCCCACTGACTTTCATTGTATGGACAAAATTTTCTGTTGAGTTCTGCATTAGCAAAAAAGTCAAACAGGTTTGGAATGATTTTCATCAGCAATTTTGTAATTTTATGGTGTGTTTTTGGACTTTTGAACTTTCAGTGTACATAGAAGAGCAGGAATGAACATTCTTCAAAGGTTCTCCTTTTAGATATAAAATGGGGGTGAGCAAATGATGACAGAATTTTCACTATTCCTTTGAACACTTGAGCTTTAACACTTACACCCTGTAAGCAGGAAAACGAACACTTTAAAATGTCCTCAATTAACTGAGAAATCAACAGTCCAGGAAAACATATTCCCTTTAGAAAGTAGCATCTTAGAGTGGAAACAATATAGAGTTGTCACTTTGGCTGAAAAGAGAACAGTGGAATAGTGTCTTTATTCCAACATCTGGAGATGATAGTGGACGTTGGCGATGTGCATAGGGGGTTTCAGGGGTGAGAAGATCAGGAGAGAAGGAGGACTCCCCTGATGGGGGCTGTCGCTAGGAGTTTTGCAGAAGCCGTCTATAATGGGGCATGACTTCATGCTCTGGGAGATGCAGGTTGAACTCTAGAGCCACCAGAACGGGGAACTCGAAGGCTATCAGTTCTCGACGGTTCACCCTAAACCTCTCCTCCAGTTTCTGACAAGAAAGTGATCACAAGCTCTCGTTATATAACAGCAATCAAAAACAATCGTTACACAACACAGAAAACATCCCAAAATACAGAGTAATGAGATTTTAAGAATGCTCATTTTGTCTATTTGCAATCCCAGACGCATCATTATAGCTACATTTGAGACCAACTATCAAACTCAAGGACTGTTGAGTAAATAACATTTATTTAGTAGCTATGGTTGCAAGCCCACAATTTGGGATCTTCAAATAAGGAGCTAAAAGAGTCAGTGTACGAAGATAAACTCACATCAATCAGGAGCTTGACTTCGTGTTTCTTCAGGTCTCCTCCGATCTTTGCTGCGAGGAGGACGCAGGCGCCCGCGCAGAGTTTGCGGTTCTGTTTGTTGAGTTTACCCTGGAGCACCAGCTTCTCAAAGTAAACGAACGCCATGGCCACCGTCGACTCCTCATAGCCGCACTCCTCCTGAGCTAGTTTACGGATCTCTCTCTTCAGGCTAGAACACAAAACATAAAGCCACGTACATCAGTTCTCGAGTTACGCAGATGTTATGGAATACTGTAAATATTTTTGAAAAGGCTTGTATGAACTTCTTGTACAAAAGGACAGTGAATAAATCAAAAACAATTTGTTGAAACCCTTGATATCACTCAGTTCATAAACTTTCTGCTTGGCAGCCCATAAGAATTTGAGAGAGGTTTATAAAACCACAATCTGCTTTATTTTTCTGGCAGCAATTTTTGGTGTCCACACTTGCAGCATGTGAATAATTTGGCCACTGGTTTGGTTTGCCTCCAAATTACAACCAATCTTAACTCTGAAAAGTATTAGTGTAAGACCTGTGTTAAGGATTAAATACTGATCGAATAACTGAATTATTTAATTTCCTCACTGCTTTCCAAGGATTGGCAATGTGATTTCAGAAAACAACATTTGGTTGTTTCAGATATTGTAGAATATGTAGAAATTATGTAATATATACATAGCCGTCCAAAAGTTTGGGATCAGTAAGATTTATAATGTTTCTTATGCATCAAGGCTGCATTTATTTGATTAAAAATACAGAAAAAAACAGTAATATTGCAAAAAGTTATTACAATATAAATAATTTTTTTTTATCTTAATACAGTTTAAAATATAATTTATCCATCAGCCGTTAGTCTTAAGTGTCACATGATCCTTCAGAAATCATTTTAATATGCTGATTTATTATTAGAATTATCTATGTTGGCAACAGTTGTGCTGCCAAATATTTTTGCAACCTGTGATACTTTTTTCATGATTTATTGCTGAATAAAAAGTTTAAAAGAACAGCATTTATTCAAAATATAAATTTTCTAACAATGTAAATCTTTAAAGCCAATCAATGTAAAGCATTTTTTCAATTTAACACATCCTTGCTGAAAAAAAAAAAAAATCTTATTAATTTCTTCCCAAAAAAATTTTGAACAATATTGTATAGTTGAGGTCAAAAGTTTTTAGCAGGCTAGTTTAACTGTTCAGGACAAACAAGGGACTCATAAACAACTATCACTAAACAAAAAACAGAGCTGTGGATCATTCAGGTAACAACACAGTATTAAGAATCAAGGGGATGTAAACTTTTGAATGTTGAATTTTTATAAATTCAACTAATATTTTCTCTTGTGGACTATATGTAAACATCTTTCATGTGAAATATCTTATTTAGCATAGTACTAAATAAACAATAACGTGCATTTTGTATAATCCCTCTTATTTTGGTAAAACAACACTTTGCAGATTCTGAAAGGGGCATGTAAACTTTTGACCTCAACTGTATATTGTTAGAAGGACTTCTATTTTAAGTAAATGCTGTTCTTTTAAACTTTCTCTTCACAAAAGAATCCTGAAAAAAAGTGTCACAAGTTCCAAAAAAAAATATTAAGCAGCACAACTATTTTCAGCACTAAAATAATTCAGCATTTTAGAATTATTTCTGAAGGATCATGTGACACTGAATACTGGAGTAATGATGCTGAAAATTCATCTTTGATCCCAGGAATAAAATATATTTTAATGTATATTAAAACAGAAAAAAAAACACGTTATTTTACACCATAATAATATTTCAAATTATTACCTTTTTCTGTGTATTTTTGATCAAATAAACGCAGCCTTGTAAGCGTCTTTAAAAAATATCAAAAATCTTATTAATCCCAAACTTAGTAAAGTGATCTGCTGGAAATTTATTTAAAATATATACATTATTTGACAGGTTTATTTACACATGAAAAAATTTGAAATATTTTATTGATGACTAGGAATATTCTATTCTAACCTCCTAACTTTACACCAAAACCAATTATACCATAAAAAAAGAAGATAAAAAATGAATCCAAAAATGTTTTGCTTAAAAAAACATTTTTCTCAGTAAGTGGCTCTTCAATGACATTCATCATAAATATAAATTGCATATCCGTAATAATAACTATATTTAAAAAAAAGTATTACTTAGCTGTGAAAAAAAACCTGCTGTTGTGATGCAAGGGTTTTGTGTATCACTGCAAAATTTTAATACTTGCAGTTAAAGCATGTAGACTCCGTTCCCAACATAATCATAAGAACAACCAACATTCTTACCTTCTGATCTTGCTCAGTGTTAGACGAATGTGGGGGAACTTCTCCTTAAATGTCTCATTCATGTCCTTCTTGAGATCAGAGGGTTTGACGTACTCTATGACTGTGGTCTGGAAAAAAGTGTGGATATTCATTGAGACTGTCTGTCAAACATACATATGAGTGCACACATATCACATGGGTTTTCCACTGGGTCACTGAAACATTGCCCAGATTCTACGATTTTGTTCTGGAAATGGTTTGCAGATTCGAAATGAGGGTTTTTCTTGGCCATGTTCAGTTGTGCTCCTACAGTTACACTTTAATGCTTACAATAATCTTCTATCTACAATAACTTCCAATTTTTCAACTACAATCATGGAAGGGAAATAATGGATGTTTATGTTGCATGTGCACATTAGATAAAAACACAAATGTCTGGGGCCTTGTTCTTTTATCCTGAAATAATGTTCATGGAAACTGTAAGGCATTCTTGCTGGTAACTTTCCTTCATTGAACACAATAGCGATTGTTACAAGCAGCATTAAATAACCAATAGAAGGAAGGGGAAGGCCGTCTCCTGAACGGTCTGAGTTTTTGAGTTCAAGTACGTGTCTACTACACAATGCAAAAACAAAAACAGAGCTGAATAGGAAATGAACATAGTCTTCTGTTACATAAGCACGATAAAATCACTTTCAGACGCTAGCTGCTATTTGAAAAAGTAATTACAGTTGCCAACAACATAAACAAGGAGGATACAAAAAAGAAAAAATTATGAAGACAAACAAAGGCATAGTGTTTCTTCCAGCGTTTGGAAGTAAGACAAGCATTTTTCAAGGTCACCAGTCTGGTATTTCTGCTATACAAAGTTCATTACTAATTAACTGACAACTAGGGACTCAAGTTCACACTGTAAATGTGTCTGCAACAGTAAACAAAAAAAGTCAAATCACTGAGTGACACAAGTAAAACGACCTGTCTTTTTTAAAAGTACTGCAAAGGAAAGAAAAAGCCCAAACAAGATCTTTGTCTCCCCCTTCTCAGATTTTTTTCTCCTAAGAAAAAGACCCGGGTCACCTCATACGTGTTTCTAGTTTCAGATAAGATTTCAGCTCTCAAACTGTGCTCAGATCTGTTAAGACACCACATGCTGCGATCAAAAGTCAGCCATCCCAATATAAACTTGCTTTTCACATCGAATTCACATTTTCTCAGCTATGTTATCAATATTCTTTTAATATTTCTATACTCAAAATATATGTGACCCTGAACCACAAAACAAGTCGTAAGTAGCACAGGTATATTTGTAGCAATAGTCAACAATACATTGTTTGGGCCAAAACTATCAATTTTTTTCTTTTATGCCAAAAATCATTAGGATATTAAGTAAAGATCATATGCCATGAAGATATTTAGTAAATTTTCTACTGTAAATAAACAAAACTTAATTTTCGATTAGTAATATGCATTACTAGGAACTTAATTTGGACAACTTTAAAAATAGTTTGTAAAACAGTTGTATTTCAGCCAAATATTGTCCTATCCTAACAAATTGTTCTAGCCTAAAAGCTTACTTATTCAGCTTTCAGATGATGCATAAATCTCAATTTTACAAAATTGACCCATATGACTGATTTGGTGGTCCAGGGTCAAATATATTAACATTTGTTTCCATCTTCAAGTCCCAGTTAGTTTTAAGAGAAGAATCTGAAATAAAGATATAAAATAGAAATAAAATTGTATTTTTAGGGCTGTTAAATTAACATTTTACTACAATTTTTAACACATTGCTTTACAGCACTATTTTAATAATAATTAAAACCTGAATTAGACATTAAACATTACACATTACTTTAACAGTAGGTAAAAAAAGACGTGCTGTCAATTTAATCAAGCAAATATTTTCCAGATAATATTTTAATAATCTACTTTGGTTTTGATACAAGTAATATAACATTTATTTTAACTAAACTACATAAATGGGTCATTATACATAAAAATATAGCTCTATTTATATTTTAGGAAAGGGGTTTGTTCATCATATTTGGGCGTCCTTGGAAGCAAAACTTTTGAAATCCCTTATCCTAAGTTAGGAAAGAGCAATTTGCCATTACATACATGCAGATTTTAAACGAATCACTTGTGAATCGGTCTTGTATTGCGCTACGTGATAACTCACCATGTATGAAGGAAAGATGAGCACTCTTTTGTGCTTTCCACATGGCCATTGCGGGTCATCCAGAAGATTGGGGTCGTACTCCCTGAAATCTCCCAGTTCATTCCCTGTGAGAAAAGAGAGGGCAAATAAACAGATTTTACATGCTGAGATCGCTTAGTACTCAAAATATACTACTTAAGAAATATGAGGTAAAAGCAATGTATAAGCTTTTTGTATCAAGAAGTTCATGACCTTGCTGAAGGCAGCTTAATAAATAACACATTATTAAACAGAGGTCTTACCAAAATGCTCATTAAAACCAAACAAGAAGCCCCTTGTCGGGACGTATTAGGGAGATTGAGGGAAAATGAAAGAGCCATGACAAGTTGTTGGCACACGTACCGGTATCAAGGCTACTCTGGTTACTGTTGGCACGTGCCAGGCTGAGGCTGCGGTGGCTGGCATTGCGAGACTGAGAGAAAGACGACGTGGAGTCGATGGTGTTTCGACGACCCAGGACATTGGTTGGATACAGGAACTGTGTGTATGACACTGTCTGTAAAGAGATTTACAGAAACTCAAATACTCATCAAGAAGTAAAAACTAAAGAGAAAGTTTACTAGACACAAAAGTGGCCATAAAATGTACATACATTTGAAAACATTGAATGTAAACACAGATTTTGTAATAAAAAATAAAATAGCATTAAACATTAAACAAATAAAAAAAGAAATCATTTGTACACTCACCTTGCCATCTGCACCCAATTCAACACCTTCCAGACCGATCACCATCTCCTTGGCACTCATGCCACCCGAGGGGTGTCGCTGGCGTCCGCTTTCTGCCTTCACATCCCTGCTGGGGCAAAGAGAACATCTCAGAGTCCCTCCATAGACAGCACTCTGTACTGGCAAACATGCTTAACCTGCTGCTACACCATTTGCCACAATAACCTGCTGTGCTCACTGCTTGGCTATATTATTTTTGAAATTACAAGCAACATTTTAAATTTAAGAGGAAGTAAACAAATTACAATGTACAAACCAAATTCTTAAGCCAAACATTGTTTCTATTATAATTTTTACACACTTACACAATGAACTCTAATGTGATAAATGTTATTTTAAAACATTATTTACGGAATTATATACACATATAAATACTGAATCATAAAATCAGGCTGTGGTACAACATCAAACAAATTCAGTAAAAAATAAATATACAATATTAATGTCTCATGCCCCAAGAATCAAGGTGAATAGATGGATGGATGAATGGTTATTATAGTATATCTAGGTTATTTTCAGGGTCCAGGACTAATCAAATAAATCAATTAGCCTTTCATATGACAGGAGGAATTTGGGGAATTCTTTTCATTTTCTTGCAGGAATGTAAAAAACATTGTTTTTATGATCGCATGTGTTAAATTTCAAACCATTATGACAGGTTCCATTCATGTTATAAGGGTTATTATTGTCAACTAATAGTTAAACAAAGACTAAAACCATGAAATAACTTCAATAAAATAACGAAAATAAGAAATGTTGCCTTGTTAACTAACTGAAATAATATAAGCTTAAGTACTAAAATAAAAAATAAAAAAAAAATACATATGTATTAAAAAATATATATATAAACACTAATAAAAATGACAACAAAACATTGCATGGGTCAAAATGTTTCTTTTATGCCAAAACCATTAGGATATTAATTAAAAATCTATTAAAAATTCCATTAAGGTATTTTGTAAATGTACTACCCTAAATATCAAAACTTAATTTTAAATTTTTAGCATTGCTAAGAACTTCATTTGGACAACTTTAAAGGTGATTTTCTCAATGTTTTGTTCACCCTCTTAGATTCCAGATTTTCAAATAGTTGTAACTCAGCCAAATATTGTCATAATATAGCATACATCAATGGAAAACTTATATATTCAGGTTTCAGATGAAGTATAAATCTCAGTTTCAAAAAAATTGACCCTTATGATGGTTTTGTGGTCCAAGGTCACATATAGCTACAGCATATAGTGTCTACAAAACTGTTAGCAGCACCCAGAAGTTATGTACTAACTGTAACTTCAAAAGTGTTTTAGTCATTCAACAAGTTTTTCTCGTTTATGAAACGTATTCCACTAAATTAATTCTACTAATATAATGTTTTGTTTGCAGTACACTAGAGGATTTAAGGATTATTTGGCATGTGATGATATGAAGCAGAAGTACAAACGACATTATCTAGAGCGTCTGTAAATAATGTTGACATTTTAAATGTTAGACATTTTTCGAAGCATAAAGGATTACCAGAGAGGAGAAACAAAAAACTCACAAAATTAAACACTCAAGTGAAAGACCAACCAACCAGGCAGTATGGCCACTTTCACATGGCAAAAAATAATAATAATGATAATAAAACAGCATAACTAACTTTTTCATGTGCAAAAGCAAAGTCTTATTAGTAGATTACAGACAGAACTTAGCATTAGCAAAGCGTATTTGTGAGATGTTTAGTGATGCATCAATAACCTCAGATCCCATGAGGATAGACAGCAGTTGTAATATGCACAGGAGCCCATCAAACAGCTTGGCGAATGGAAAAGCATTAGGCAAGGACTAATAGGAACAGGTGCCCTTGAGAGTTTTCATATAAATATTTAAAAACAAACCAGATTTTCAAGAGTCCATGGCAACTCCTAGACCCACAGTGTATGAGACATACTCTTGGCTCCTCCCATAGCTAATTATCAGTTTACCTGACTCGTTCCTACATTTTGCTAACATAAACCTTGTGTGTGTTTTAGCGTGTTAGCACTCAATCAGGAATACAGGAGCATCTAACACTCTTTGGCCACTGGTGGCGCTGATGCAAGCAGAACATGCCCATAAACTTGGCACTATATCCAGGACAACCCCACTTAGATTACTCTGTCAATACTGTGTACTTTACTGCCAATCAGCCAACCCAAAACATCAATGAAATAAGTCATGCTGAAATCTTGCCATGGGCAAGTTAAATGCATGAATCAGTTATAAAATACTAAATTCAAGGGGGTCCAAATGTTGGAGACAACACTGAAAACAAAGCAGCATTCAGCATTTATCAGTTAAGCAAATCTGGTTACATTCTAATTGAAATGTCCAAATCAGTTTTTCACCATGTAAACCCTTTGTACAAAAAGTCAAATTTCCTTTCTTCCATTGGAATAACAAATCATGATGGACAACATGGATCAATAAGTGTTGAATTTCATTTCAGCTCTGCTGTCACTGAAACAAAAGATGGACTGGCCAATTTTGACATTCATGTTTATTTTGGAATGCAACTTTAAAAATGTTATGCCAATAATACACTTTCTGAGGAACACTTGTGGACTGAGACTTTTGGACTCCATTGAATTCTTCCATATAGAGTACCATACATTATAATAGAGAGAGGCTTTTATCTCTACAAGGCTTTTATCAACTTTCCATAGTACCTCAATAAATGCAAGTGTAGCCATAAAAAAGGGCGTTTAAATTGTTTTTAAGCTGCCCTTTGTCCAGTTAATATAGTTTCACAATCTGTATTGCAAATTAATTGCATGTTGCTTCTGTTAAACCACTTTTTTGTAGTGAACAGAATCATGAAAAAACAAAACAAAACAAAACAGTGCAACTTCTAACCATTCAGTAGCAATTCATTATTAATAAAAGTATATCAATACAGATGAAGCCGGACTCAAGGTATACACCATTCCCCACAGAATCTAATCTCACATAGTAATAAATCCAGCGACTGAGATTACCTCAAGATGCTATCATTAAAAACAAACCGACAACCTAAGTATCTCCACTCTTATGTTTAAAACCATTTGAATTCTTTAAGCTGAATTTTTACTGTGTAAAGAGAAATTTAAGTAGGCCTCAGCTCTAAAAAGAACAAACTGTTAAAGCTGAATTGTGTAATTTCCATTAGCGTCACTAAATGGAAGGTCAAAAATAACTGTTTTCTAGCAAGTTCCCACCTCAAATGGCTGAGCTATAGATTTTCAAGATACTTAAAGGAGATACTTGTTCACTTCCAGAACAAAAATTTACAGATAATGTATTCACCCCCTTGTCATCCAAGATGTTCATGTCTGTCTTTCTTCAGTCATAAAGAAATTATGTTGTTTGAGGAAAACATTTCAGGATTTCTCTCCATAAAATGGACCTCTATGGTGCCCCCGAGTTCGAACTTCTAAAATGCAGTTTGAATGAAGCTTCAAAGGGCTCTAAATGATCCCAGCCGGGGAAGAAGGGTTTTATTTAGCGAAATGATTGTTATTTTCTAAAAAAAAAAAAAAAAAAAAAAAAACTTTTAACTTCAAACGCTCATCTTGCCTAGCTCTGTGTAAACTCGGTGTATTCCGGTTTATGACAGTTAGGGTATGTCGAAAAACTTCCATCTCATTTTCTTCTTCAACACCAAAATCGTCCTACATGGCTGCAGAAGTATCAACTCAGTGTTTACAAAGTGAACATGCAAAGGTGGCCAAACGACCTTTAAAAAAAAACACTGATGCAAGACGATTTTGAAGTTGGAGACGAACGTTTGAGGTTAAAAAGTATATCATTTGTAAAAGAAGTTTAGAAAATAACTGATCCTTTCACTAGGTAAGACCCTTCTTCCTTGGCTGGGATCATTTAGAGCCCTTTGAAGCTTCATTTAAACTGCATTTTGGAAGTTCAAACTCAGGGGCACAATTGAAGTCCATTATATGGAGAGAAATCCTGGAATGTTTTCCTCAAACAACATAATTTCTTTTATGACTGAAGAAAGACAGACATTAACATCTTGCATGACAAGGGGGTGAGTACATTATCTGAAAATTTTGGTTCTGGAAGTGAACTTCTCCTTTAACACTAGAACTACCGTAATTCTGTAACTACTAGAATGGCCATAGCGGTCATTCTGACCATTTATATAAGACTGAACTGATTGCCATGTCATGTTTACCTTAGAAGCATCTGTTGAAGTTTTAAAATAAAGAAATGTTGTCATATTTTATGAAGTCATCACCCTAAAAAATATTATCCTTTTTGTAATATAGCCTATAACTGTGTAAGAGCTACTAGACCGCTCCCGAATAAATAACAGCAGTTGTCGAATTGGAGGGGTCCACCTGGCTTTTTTTTTTATGAAGGGGAATTTTAGCTTGGCAACAGAATATAAAAACAACTAGAAGAAAAGCTGCTAGGCAACAGAGACGTGCATTTTCAAACGCGGGAAAAAGTCGCAAAATTTGAAATTATACGAAACGCTTTGGCCATTCAAGGTAGAAATACTAAGAACTCTTTTGTATTTTGTATTTTGTACTTTTAATAAAATTACATTATTAGTATGAAACATTTAAGAAAAGTCAAGGAATTATAGTTATGTGGGTTTCATTTCTACAAAGTAATTACATTGCAAAATGTAAAAATGGTCAAAACAGTGTTTGAAAGCACCACAACAGAGCTTCCACATTTTTAGATGAATAAACCTACACTTAAAGTTGTCTCAAAATATTACAGAAACAAATCACTAGCTTCAGCTTTAAACATTGGGAAAGCAGGCAATGCCAAGGCCTAAGGCGTAGGTAAGAAAAACGTCCCATTAGAAGTTAGATATTAAGGCAGATGAAAAGTTTTGTTAAATATCAAAGAAAATAGCTGTACAGCTGCAGATCCAGGATGTAAAAAAGCCTGTTCTAGAAAAAAAAAAAATTGAAAAAAGCAGCAAAGCTAAGGGTGAGGTCTACATAAAGCATGCCCAAGCTTGTTGGTCAGTCTCTCTGAATTGAAATTACACACCTACTACCAAAAATCTGGAAAACTGAAATGATGCATGAAAAACTTATTCAAAATGATCTGTGCATACAGTCTAAAAACTACTGAATAAATGAGAGCACTATATGAAAAAATCCTAATAGAAAGTGAATATACTTTGTGTAAAATATGATTTTTTTTTTGGACCCATTCATAATGTCCAAGGGGAAAAAAAAAATGGGAGGATGGGAAAAGTGAAGGGATAAAAAAAAGGATGGTAATGAAAATAAGATTCACATGCTGAAGAATACATACCCTGTTTGGCTACAATCTCGATAGGGCAGGACAGAAAAAACACTATAGAAGGATCTTCTGCCACTGATAAGGACTATCCTATAAAGACAAAATAATACATGAACTAATTGAAGTGAACTCTGTCAATATAGAGGTCAGGACCACAGGCAAAGGTGAAGAGACACACAGTAAATAACTGATATGTAATAGTATGTCATATATTGTGGGAATGTATCTGAAAGAATATGCAACAAAGATAAGAAAACAAAAAGAAAGGCAAACGGCCTGTAAAAACAATCTTTGAAGTAAATTAAAACCTGACCGGAAACTGAACGCGTTTACAAATAAACAAAGGACTTAAGAACGTAATATTCAACCAAGGCTTTTCAAGTTCTTATATTTCTTTCAAAAGTTCAACAACTGCTATTAACTGATCTAAAGCACAAAATAAAATATATGTGGATCAAAGCACAGCCATTTTTTATGCCCTCTGACACATCAAACACTGCAGTTAGCTTTACAAAACAAATGTCAGTGACTTCATTTGAAGACTACAAATGTGTATACTTTATGGATTTTCTCAAAAGCCTAACGGAAAAACGATGCTGGTCACGACCTGTTGTTTTCCAACGCACCCATTCAGATAAAAGAGAGCATCTGTCTAACACCCTATAATCAATTATAAAAAAAAGAAAAAGGAAAAAAAAAGAGAAAAATACTAATAACATGCCTCAAATGTTTGGGTTTTAGCGAACGTCTGCTCCTACTATCAATTTAAAAGACCAGAGGGTCAGTTAGGGATAAAAATATCACAAACAAACACACACACACTAATGAACATCTGCATGAAAGTAACGAAAAACACCCTTTTCTTTTCCAGGTTCTACAACTTCAAGTGGTCTTGTTTTTTAAAAAGAAACAAAAAGAAAATGACATTACAAAATTTTGCAATATGCATGACTATCCTGTGAAAATTTCATCAAAAAAAATTTTGCAAAATAATTTTAAAATTTGAGAACCAAGAAAAAAAAAAATCTATTAATGAATTTAGGGGGAGTCTTTTGCTGAAACACTTGATGTGTGGGTGCTGTTCTCTGCGAGATGTCTGTGTGTAGGCTGTTGGGTAGATGTGAGCATACCTTCCATTGCGCATATCATGTTGTCTCATGTTTTTGATGAAGTGGACCTTCTTGAAACTCTTTGGTCGGGGTGAACCAGACAAAGTTCGGCATCTAGATTAAAATAAGCAGCAACAACACCGTCCATTAAGGAAACAATCACTGATTGTCTTATAGAAAATCAGCAAATCTGCAAAATATTAAATTTTATGACTATAAAGTATGAGGTAACTGAGATATTCTAAACATTAACATTATGATTGTCTATTGTGAAAAGTGCTATAGAAATCAATTTGATTTCACTTTAGACCTCATGTTTTTCTTACTTACTGCTAGTGTTTTTTACTCTCAACAATTTATTTACAAGCTTATAGTAAACTTTTAGTACACCACAATATGTGTGAAGAGACTAGTCTTGTTATAGAGTAAATAAGACAATTGTGTTAAAGATAAACTATGTGCAAAATCAAACTGAACAGCACTACATTTACTTTTAATACATCACTTTAAAACTAAAAAGGTTTACACAATGTTAACTTAAGGGACAATTAGATGGGTTACCCAAACAATAATTTACCACAATCTGTCAGAATCACACATGTACCAAATAACGCCTTTGGCCGGTAAAAGCTTTGCACAAAACAATTATGGTCCTATTGGTAATACCTGCGTAGAGGGGCATTCTCCTCAATATCCTCCAGAGTCTCCAGTGAGGAACGCTGGGATATTAGTCTCCGCCTGCAAATTAACAAAAAATAAGGTAAGATTTTGTCACAGTCATATAAGTAGTAAGTTCACATTTTCATAAATTCCTTGAACACCATAAAATTCTTTTAATGGAAACGGGAATGTTGCAACCTGAATGTCAGTCTGAATGTCAATCTTACATGTGCAATGGCCAACACACTTGCTCAACAATTAATCAAGTTTTTAACCATAATAGGCTTATGCACAAAAATAGCAACTGCTGCATTTCGCACACCACCTATTGAGTCAAACATATAACCAACTTATTACGATTTAGCATGTTGCCAAACAAAGCTTAACTGAGCGCACAGCACTGTGAGCTTTAGAGCATTACTTCAAACTCAGGTTAAAGTTTCCCATCAATACCAAACCTGTTGCAGCACAAGTGTTCGACTTTGTTATTTTCCTGATGTAATATGAGATCACACACAGAATGTTCCAGAAACAAGCCCCTGTAAGAGGATAAGTCACGGCTCCAGCACAGATTTCAGTTACACTTTCACATAACACATTCCTTCTCACAGGCTGAGGTAATAGCGAACATCTACAGTATTAGTCTGCTGAAAAGGTACAACACACCAGGGAGACTGAGGAAAAAGCCTCATAAGCAACACTTGTTTCTATTTCAAGACTTTATCATAAGCTGTTTTTCCTCTAAGCTCACACACTCTGAGCTCAAGTTCTTCATATTTGCTTTTCAAAAGCAGGGAGCAGTGCTGAAAAGCAGGTCAAGCATGGCCTTGTTGCAAAGACCTGTATCTGTGGAAACGTGGGCTGAAGAATGCTTGTATTCCTGCCAAATAAGCTCTGAAATCAGACCAATAACAGACACCTGATAAGAGCGTGACCACTGCAAATGTACACTGTGTGTAATGTTCATTCAAGCTCATTCGTCTTTCCATTCAACTAAAGCCATCTTTGTTTATATAGTGCTTTTTACAATACAGATTGTTTTGAAGCAGTTTTACAGTCATATAAAGTGAAATAATGATTCAGTGATGCAAACAAAATTAAATTCTGCTGTAAAGCAGCTCTAATAAGACAACCATGAACAGTTCATCAGTTTATCCAGTTAAAATCAGTTCATTGTTGATTCAGTTTGGTTCAATAAGTGTAAAGCTCATAAATTCTTGAAATTCTGAATATAATTCATCTATAAAGCAGCTCTGGTGAAAACAGTGATGTCATCCTCCAGCTCAGGTCACTTATTCAAAAGTGTAATCAACATGCAATCAAGTAAATTATATTGCCAAATATAATACAACAAAAGGGTTAGTTCACCCAAAAATGAAAATTCTACCATTAATTACTCACCCTTTAAGATATTTTTGAAGAAATCAGTGATTCAATCGTAATTTTATGAAGCTATGAGAATACTTTCTGTGTGCAAAGAAAACAATAATTAGTCTTTATTCATCAATCCTTCTCCTCTGCGTCAGCTTAGTGCCATTTTGGAGAGTTTCACGATGTATATGCACGCTTTCCTCACACGTAAACAGCGCATGCTGCTGTCGTAGAACACACGTGTGCCGTGCTTTATTTACGTTTAGAGGAAAGTGTGCACATGCGTCATGATCATAAGTTTTCGTTTGGTGGGGTAAAAAGTTTTTTGGCGAGTTTCCCTGGTAAAATTTGCATTCCAGGGGATAAATATCATGTTTTTGGGGTCGCTTCAACCCGCGGACATGAGAAACAACCCGCGGCAGTGATGAAGTAGACCAATTCCGCGGGAAAACTGTGCACTTGGTAACCTTGGCTGACGCAGAGAAGAAGAACTGTTGAAGTCATTATTTTAGTTCTCTTTGCGCACAAAAAGTATTCTCATAGCTTCATAAAATTACGACTGAATCACTGATTTCTTCAAAAATATCTTAAAGGGTGAGTAATTAATGACAGAATTTTCATATCATTATCTTAATTTGTGTTCCGAAGACGAATGAAGGTCTTACAGGTTTGGAACAATATGAGTAATTACTGACAGAATTTTAATTTTTTGGTGAACACTTTTTTTTGGTGAAGTCCCCCCATCTTCGCAGTAGTGCTGTTTTGAATTCATTGCTTGAATGCATTCACTTACTGGCTCCTTGGACTGAACAATTTCTAGAAGGTTACTCGCATATAAAAACTCGCATATTTTGCTGATTATTGCTGCTGAAAATGGTCAGTTATTGTCATGGTTTGGGCTGTACTAATCAGTCGGACTGGGAAAAACATCTGGAGTACTATAGACTGCAAACATTACAACAAATCAAGGAGAAGAGTGCAAAACCTGTCTGAGGAACAAAAGATGTTTGTGGTTGGCTAAACTGAACCAGGATTTCCAGGGCAAGAATCTTGACAACATTCGTGTTTGTTCTTATCATTTCCAGTCAGGTAGTTAAATATTAGGCTAATATCTTAATTATACTGCTCGTACATATGTCTACCACCGATTAACTTTTGTTTGTCAAAATATTGTGCTCTTTCCTGCTTACTAAGTCCTTTTCTTTATGATTTAGAAGCTTCCATAAATTTTTTCCATGGTTTAGACAGCATAAATTAGCAGACCAACGTATTCAGTAGTACATCAACCATGCAACCCATGCTATTGTCTACATCCGAGTATCAGCAATATGGTTGCATATCCAGGTAACTGACCAAATTGTGACGCAAGTCCAAACCCTCTATAGTCATGTAGATAAACTGAATTAAAGGCACCAAAAAAAGCAATTGCCCTAACAGTGTGGGTAAAGACACTGCAAGAATTAATTAATTTATTTATTTACCACTCTGTGGGCCACCCCTGATATGCACTGGCACCCCACACTTTGAAAACCCCTGCTCTAGTTGGTAAGACGCCTGAGTCTTCTGTGCATTTCTTAGTATCACCCTGGGCAATGACAGTCACATGATCACCATAGCAAGAGGTGGAATGATCATAAGCACCTGACTGTAATTAATGCTTATCAGAGGATAAGGCACAAGGTGCATCAACATATCTGTAAGGTGAGCCTCAACTCCCACAGGATGTTTATGTCTTTCACAGTCTGTCCCAGGAAGAAACAAAACACTGTTGGTTTTGTGTAATTCTTCATGAACAACTTGGCTCAAAACATACTCTTATGTTCATACTAGATTGCAATGCTTCAAGCTATAAAAGCTCGATTTTGTGTGTTGTTGTGTTCCAGGATTGCTGCAAGAGGGAGCTACAGTAGGAGCGTCGCAATTAGTACGTGCGAATAGTGTGTTCACATGCTGAATAATGTAATGAGGCATGGTGCACTACAGGTGCAAAAAGAAAAGAATATCACACACTTTATGCACTCAAGTCACAGCTTCCTTAATTAAATTTAGATTATATAGAGTCATTGGTTAGTGCTCAGTGTCTAGTACATCATTTGGGATGAAACCAATTTTCCTTTTCAGTTCAACAACTGTCAAATTAGTAAAATATCAGCAAGTTAAGCTACTTATCTAAGTACTTGCACACTTTCATTTTTCTGCCCTTACTGTGTTCTTTAGTTACAAAAACACTACGTTTAATTTTGCTCCTACAGAAAGGAATTTTGAAAACAACAAAAGTTTATGACCCCTTAAATTATTTTAAGAACATCTCAATTTCAAAATCTGTCTCAAACTTTGATGTGACAAGAATGAATGAAAAACAGAGCTGTGTGTTCTGGGTGATTACGCTTTACACCAGAAAACAATGGTCATGACCAGACCAAACTAAATTACCTCAGTCAAAACATCAATACACAACACATCAAGGCTATAGCAAAGACATTTTTTCTCACAGTTTATCTATACCAGGAATAACAAGCATCATCTACTGATAGTCAAAGTACAGAAATTGTTGTATTGGGTCTTTACCATGCAAAGAGCAGCTTTCTAAACATGAGAGGTCATGAACTTGGCTCGTAACAGCAGCAAAATCTCACTTTGTGCCATTTTCCGTCCTACTGATGAATCCACATACATCCCATCCTTTATTCTAGCCACATCTGCTTGCTATTACACAACATTTCCTTTACCTCAATCCTTAAAATACCCCTGTTCATTGTTTTAAGTAGCCAGTGGGATCTAATCCTGTAAAAGTCCTTTGTTCCTGAAAACTCTCAGGATAAATACACAGCAACAAGCCACAGCAGACCTTTTTTTTTAATCAGGTCTTGGCAAGAATTTGCCTGGTTGCAATTCCCACCACATCCGATACTAGTTTTAAGGTTTGGTTTAAAACCTTATCCTGACTTCGTTTATTTCACTGGAAAAAAATGTCAGCGTAATATCTCAGCAATGCCAGCTAACCGCATAATACAATGGAAAAAGGACACGGTCCATCCAAAACCTGGCTTGTTTCAATGGTTATGAAACATATCCAGTAATGAATCTGGAGGAAATATTAATGTTTTGTTAAGAATAAATAAGGTAAAAAGCTTAAAAATATATCAAAATATGCAGAAAATAAAAAACATGGATATTTTGGACAAAGTACATCATAAAATTAATGTTCACGGTTGTTTTTTTTCTCTCTCCCTGTCCCATACTCTAAAATGAATTTACAGTGTATTCCTGTCTATTGGTTGCTTTACTTTTAACAGTAACTTTTACAGTATTTTACTTGCTACTAAAAATTACCTTACAAATATTTTAATATTATATTATTTGGTGCCATTTTGCTGTCATGAGAAATGTTTAAAGTTCATTTTTGTTTATCTGAAATTATGCCTGTTGATTAAGATCAATCTTTAAAACAACATTTTTTTTATCCAAGTCTTGTAACAAATTGTGTTCTGAAACACTGTTACACCAGCTAGGATAAAAATATATATATTTTTTTTAAATAATGTCCACGTTCCCAACCAAAGGCTGCAGGACACATTTAACACTTATTTTACATAAAAATATGTGATATAGTTGCTTTTTCCACTGCAGTAAAACGAAATGCAGTATTCTACTGTAAATTACAGCTAAACCCTGGCAATTTTTAGAGCCCTCTACTTAGTTGTCTTGGAGGACATTTTCAATTGTGAGGCAAGATTAAAGTACCAGATGTATAGTCACCCATTAAAGCCCAGGCATTACATAACACCACACTTTTCACATAGTTAGACCTGACAGGGTTGCAATAATGCTTTTGTCTGGGCTGCCCAATCAAGGCAGACTGTAGCTTAACAGAAGGCCCTGAAGAACAGGATCATATAGGGTGTGTGTGTGTACATGTTGTTTTTGGAGTTATGTGCCAGCACATGAGAGACAGAACTGCACTGCACAGTCTCTCTTCACAGGCTGCTCTTGGCAGTGCATCTAAAGGTTTTGGTCTTCCTGGTGGAAAGTGGCAGCCCATGCAGGAGGGGGTCTGGGAGAGGAAGTGGAGGTCAGAGGCAGGGAGTGGAGGAAGGGGAGGAATGGAGTCAGGGCAGAGACTGGGCATCCTGCCTGGAACCTGTGTTTGTTTCTAGCAGCTGCCCATTTAGAACAAGTCCCACACTGTTTAAAGCTCAAGTATGTAATGTTAAAATACTTTCTCCTATCTGAACTTAATATGCAGTGATGACTATTTAAAAAAAAAAAAAAAAAAAAAAACGGTAAAAAAACACCTTAAAAATAAGGTAGCAAAATTTTAGCTTTTACAGATTAAATTTACAGTTTAAAAAACATATTTCATTAACTAACATAATGTTAATATACCAATCTACCAAAAGACTAAAATAGTTCTGTACCTTTATATTTACAAATACACAAGTGATGATAAAAAGGCCACATGTAAAATCAAAGTACCTCAAAAGTAGCTTTTCCACAAGCTGAGGTAAATAATACATTGACGATACGCAGTGTCATGAACACAAATACAAAACCTCTATCGTGGTAACACATATAACACTATGTTAATGCAATAAACATTGATTTAACAACTTTAGTTGTAACATAAAGCCCTAATGTACATAACTGAGAATAAAAAAATAAAAAAAAGTAATGTCCCATGAGATTTATTGCAGTTTTTCATCATATACAGTAAGGAAACATTAACCAATTAAGCTTAAAATAAAAGTATCTATCTGAACTTTACTTTTATTCATTGCAATCTTTTTCTTTCAATTGCCCCGATATCGGAAGATTAATTTAGACATATTACATTTGTCTGGAGTCAAACCAGTTCATTTAGATGTTAGGACATTTTTGACCCATCTCTGAGTACCCTGCACAACTAAACCAACAAGGAGACACATAATAATTACTGTGAAATGAAGCAAGAATTAGGTTTCAGGTCAGTCCAGTGCCTGTCAGCACCACAGTGAGGCACTAACAATTACTGTCATGAGAAAACAACTGTGTGCAACATATTTTTTCTGTAATACATTGCAGGTCCATTTTGATTCCCTCTTTTCCTAACAAACAGAAAACCACCTACATTCACAAAAACATTCCCACGTCTCTCTGGCTCCAAAACAAAGCAACTGAACAAAGGACATCCAACATGCATGCATGGCCTCTAGAGTTTCATATTACAGCACGTTCATATGTTCACATTAAAGCACTCCAAGCAGGTGCAGAAGATGTGTGTGTGTGTGTTTGTGTGTGTGTGTCTGTGTGTGTGTGTCTGTGTGTGCGTGTGTGTGTGTGTTTGTGATACATGCTAGAAAGAGAAAGTAAAAGATACTGTAACCCGAACGTTAATGACTGTAGATTTGGTTGTGCTTTGCATGCCTCTACAACAGTTAGGGCAACAGACACCAATGATGTGGCTGTTTGGCTGAGATTGAAATGTTGTGGTTATGTTGGTTGGAACTGAAACTAACGTGCCTGGCAGACACTTCAGTATTGCCACCTGCTCATCTCCGATTAGACACAGTTGTCACTATGACCATGCTAAATATATGATCCTGGTGCTTTGGAGATACCGGCTGATGTGTGTTTTTCTACAGAGGGCATGTAAGGGCCATATTAGTGGATTGTCACATCTCAACAAGTCTGAATATGAGGAAAAATATTTTTAAAATGCTGTCAAGGAATTTTTGATTAATCAAAAACCATTAGTTGTTAGAATGTTTACACATTAGGTAAAGTTAAAAAAAATCACCCATGCAAACTGTGCCATCAGCAGCATCCACAGAATGCAGGTCACTTAGGATATTAATGAATGAATGATGAACTAAAGTTCATCAATTTTTTGTTTTTTTCAGGGATTGTGTTTAATGTGTCTAATGGGGCCATTAGTTCAATGGCAGTTAATCTCCTATTTCAAAAAAGTCTAGGTAATCCCTCATTTCACAGCTTCTATAATGTGTATTCCTCTAAGAATCCCACTTCAGCAGCAATATTGTGAAACACTTTTGCAATACAACATGAAAACAAACAGTACACTGTATCAAACAATTTAACAATTGAATTAAAGACAGCTAATGGGACCAATTACTGTACACAAACATTGTGATGTACAGTATTTCTGTGTACTGTCTGGATTCCATCTGTGATCATGTTACAGTGTAAATGTTAGTACTTTGCTGGTGTATTACTATTTTACATAATTACATTTATATTAAATACATTAAATATTAACCCAAATTGCACTTATTTTAAAGAAAGATAATACTAGTTTATTTCTCACACGAGTGAAAGAAAAGTTTGTTAAAACACCTGATTCTGATTAAATTCTGATTAAAATGTATTTGGACAGACCCTTCATGGTGGTAAATGTTAGTGGAACATACACCTGGGGTCACTAAGGTAAAATGTAAGAGAACTTGAGAAATGATTTCACACATCTTCTAAAAATCACCTCTACATTAGCTGATTACAAGTACTTATTATATTATTATTATTTTTTATTGCAAAAAACATAATTGTCTGGTATTTTTTGGTGAGTTCAAACACACATTCATACATACATACATAAATTACTTGTAAAATTACTCAGCTTATAAATTACTTTGTAAAATACATATTTGCAAAAATTAGTTATTTATAGAATCATTTATTTTTTATATGGCACTTGGTTTTATATGTTACAAATTATTTATGCACCTTCATATGAATGCAATCCATAATGTGAGCTCAATTGAATGCATTACATTTGTGGGTGAATTTGCATATGTAGGTAGTGAATAACACATGAACTTGCATGTTAATAATTCGTAGAGCACCTTACTATATTACTGTTGTAATTAATGACCTGTCCTCATCTCAGTGCATAAGGTTACCTGGATCTTTGCAGTTCCAGGGCAGAGTTGGCTATCTGCCCTCCCTCTAGACAGCAGTAGTTCTGGCTGGACTGCCTGGAGTAGGACACAGGCAGGATTCCCTGAGTGTACGTCTGGAGTCTCCCTCTCGTAGCCGGTGGAACTGCTGAAAAGGGGGAGCTGAACACGGACTGGAGCACCTGAGAGCCGCACACATCCCCCTCCGCATCCGCTCCGCATGCTGGAGGAGGAGGAGGAGGAGCAGCAGCGGCGGCGGCCGCGCTGGGACCCGTGATCCCAGCCATGAAACCAGCAGCTCGGGCACTGCTGAGAGCCTGGTTCGCTGCTGCGGCCAATGCCTGCTGGCCCATTGCAGAAACCAGGCTCTGTCTAGTCCTCGAGCTGTCCTCATCCTCGGTCTGATTCTCCCCGTCATCCTGCACAGGTCGTCCGTCCAAAGAGATGTTGCTGAGGAATGAGAGTGCAGCTTGTCTCCGTCGTGGATCTATTACGCGCTTCCGTGTGTGCTCCAGACTGGAGTGCTTCATCTGCAGCGCGCTCGCCATTAGCCGTGGGATAGCGCGTGTTTGTCAACGGAGAGGGTTCATAGTGATTGTTTGGATATGGGGTGAGATTGGTGGTCAAAGCGCCATGGCGTTGGCTTTTAAGTGCCTGCTGTGTTTTACTGTGTGTACAGAAAAGCTGGGTCACGTGTGTGCAGTATTGTGGCAGCAGGAGCTTTAGTCTGACCAATGGGGATTCATGAGAACAAGGCGGTGTTCCAAAACACAGCGAGCCGCCTAACTAGATAGCATGTTTAGCGCTGTTGGAATTGAGTTCAAAATCCTAGACAGCACTTTTGAGAGTGGTTTAAGTTCATTGAGCTGAACGGTTTTTTGAGCACGCCCTCGATGCTAAAAATGCTATCTACGTTAGGCGGCTCAGTACGTTTTGAAACACGCCCTGCGTGTTTTTCCCCTTGCCTTCATTTTTGTTCCGCCCTTCTGGGCTACTTGGACAGGACATTAAAAATTACATAAAAAAGTAAACATTTCAGGGACGAACAGTCCGAGGTAGCACGAGATCTTGATGCCCTTTTAGATATCGTTATTGTATGTTCAAATAACATTTCACTTCACCTCAAACAACTGGGAATAGACTTGCTCCCTTCTTAACACTTTTAAACATTTAATAAGTATTGAATTTTACATTGGTATTTTTACATAACTGTGTACCCTTGCTTAAGTGTATCTTTATATGCAATTCTATAATTCATTCCATTGTCTTTGAAAAAGGGTTAAAGTAGAATGTACTGACGAAATGTACTGATTCATGGTAAGCAAAGATATACTTTTCTGTCATTTCTATTAAAATGTGTATGTCATTGTCATGTATAGGCCTATATATTTGTAATGATGAAGTTGTTTAGTAATATATTAACTTTAAATGTAATATCATAGCCTAACACACAAATATGCTAATAGATGTGCCTTGGTATGTTATACAATACATTATAAAGGTTATAGTCATGAAGTACACCACAAGTACACATCCAATACAGGTAAGCATACTTAATGAGGAAGCTTGCAGAATTTCTTGGTTTGGCAACCATGTTCCAAAACATATCTAATATTTCAAGCTGGACTGTCCATCTGTGTAGCCTATGATGATTTAGTTACTGAATATCAAATGAGTATAAAAAACTGTGTGAGTGTTCAATAGATTCCTCTTAAATCCAATTTAGCTACCTAAGCTGAAATGGCAAAACTCCACATGATGGCACAGTTATTACAAGAGCAAATGTTTACTGACTGTTCAACTTCCTAGCTGCCCTAGAAGACTGGATGTTTTATTTTTTTTCAACATTACAGCGCCATCTAGAGGATTATCAGGTTATATGCATATGGGTGATTCTATAATTGCAGATGCATTTGGTGTCCGAAGTCATTCTTTTTTCCCCCTGCTTTTCTCAAATGGTTATATTTCACTTCAAATCTTTTTATTGGTCTTTTGTGTGACAGTACAGACTGAATAATGATAACAAGGTGAACAATAAGATATTGCCCATTATTAATCCCTTCCACAAACCACCTATCATATTAACTCAGACAAAAAAAAAACAAAACAATAAAATAAATAGCAAGTGAAATACAGCTGATACATATAATTTACCAATATATAAGTAAATAACCAAAAAAAAAAAAAGCCTTCCAGCAGAAATATTAGATGTTGCCATTTACAGGTCAAATGGTTATATTTTCAATTATTTTAATAATGTGTTACTCATTGTTATTAATTATATTACATTACAGTCCATAACAATATAATAATTTCTGCAATAAAGTGTCTTAAATAGCTGAAAATCATGATTTCTTGTTGTCTGAATTAGTGCATTTTTCCATCATGTATCATTGTGTAATCCACATATTTTATTGTACTTTTGCTCTAGAGTCATTTACATAATTCTACAACATTATTTTTTTTTAAATATAACTTTCTTCTTATACAAATGTGTCTGTAAATCTTGCATCAACTCTGTTATCCTACCATACTTTGCCTTTAAATTAGTGAAATATCAACTCTGTTTGAAACTATTTTCACTAAAAACTATAAAATTGTTGTTTAAAATCTCATAAAATGAGAAAATCTCTTCTGCACCCTTATAATATTTCAACAGCCCCCTTTTTTTTTTTTACTGGATATTGTATATAATACATTTTCAGATGAAAAATATTTGCTCTAAGTGGACGGCTCTGTGAAGACATTATTTAGGTATTTATTTAATTTTTTAAGCTATGAATAGGTGAAATATTATCTCAGTTTCAAGTGCTGGAATGTAAGGACTGTTTGTCTAATGAAACAAGAAGGAATTTCCCTGTTATGACTAATTATTATTTCTACACATTGCCTAATCTGTTCGTAACAAAGCTGACAACAATACCATAAAGACATCTGTTTTTTTTTTTCAGTAAAATTAAAAAAAAAAAAGGAAGTAACTTATGTTTGGCAAGCACTGAATTATTAAAACTAAATATGTGACCCTGGACCACAAAACCAGTCATAAGTGTAAATTTATTTATATCAGATGATTTATACATCATCTGAAAGCTGCATAAATAAGTGTTCTGTTGATGTATGATTTGTTGCACAATATTTGGCCGAGATTAAACTATTTGAAAATCTGGAATCTGATGGTGCAAAAAAAAAATCAAAATACTGAGAAAATCACCTTTAAAGCTGTCCAAATGAAGTTCATAGCAATGCATATTACTAATCAAATATTAAGTTTTGATATATTTACGGTGGGAAATGTACAAAATATCTTCATGGAACATGATCTTTACTTAATATCCTAACGATTTTTGGCATAAAAGAAAAATCGATAAATCTGACCCATCCGATGTATTTTTGGCTATTGCTACAAATATACCCGTGCTACTTAAGACTGGTTTTGTGGTCCAGGGTCACATATGTTTTCAATAAGATACTTAAAAGTGACCAGTTAGTGAACAGTTTTGCTTTTAACTTTTTTGAAATGCCAAATGTATCTCCAATTATAGAATTACCCATATACCTGGACGTGATGTGGCGCTTAAAGAATGATTTCTTTAAGGTGTTCACTAGATGGCGCAAGAGTGTAGCCTAAACGTTTAAATTGTTATTTTCCCCCGATAATGGTGCGAGTGAGATAGATTCCAGCGTTGAAATGAATGAGGGAGGTGATATAAACCAGTGACGAAATATTTGACATTCAAGTTCATTTGCTGTTTGTAACAGATACTCTGGAATTTTTTCTCAATCAGTTCCCTAGCTCACAGGAGGCGTTTATATGAAGGACATGAGTGAAAAGAGTGTGGTGCAATTTGGGAATATTGCGATTTGTAATATCATGTACACAGCTAGTTACATGTGAGGATAGTTACTCCCATCTAAAACAGCTTTTTGAGCTGGGAGACTACATGGAATATTTGTATTTTTTAAAAATGAATTTGTCATTCTGCAGGACAACTTAAGTGAAGGGCAAAAAGCTGATTTAAAATGGTCAAAATATACACTTTTATTTCTACATGTACATACATTACACCTAAACTCTTGGAGTAAAACAGATGTTCATGTACAAATTAACAAATTATTGTTAAACTGTTGATTAGAATATCTAATTCTAATTCCAAATATGATTAGAATTACTAAATTACAACTAAATAAAGGAGATAACAGAATTAAATTCTTGTAAATGTGGACTACAACATCCATGCTCCAGAAACAGTGGGTGGTCCCTTTGCTCTGTCATCTGGTCAGAATTCTTCCCCACTGATAACCTTCCTCGGTTAGAAGCACTCAGGTCAATGACATTATTCTAACATGCTGAGTTAACCATGTTATGGTAATGACAGATCCTCAAGCGAAGAAATACGTAAGCAACTCCTTCACAACAGAAGCTGTTTAGTGATGTTTTTCCTTTTTTCTCTTTCGGGCCAGAATCTGCATATCAGCCATGGTTTCGGGGACAAAAAAGTTGCAAAGACTATTGTGTTAGACAGACAAAGTCAAACATCAACATTAAACATCAATAAAACAAGACCTACTTTCACTTTCCACTCATAATTTGACATCTTCAATTGGTTGCACATTCTGTACTGTTTTATTACTTCCTCAGTCTCATAATGCACCAGAATAACACAACTTTTCGCAGCGGTTTTAGAGGCTATGCTGTCACGAGCAACAATAAAGTACTCTCGGCCAGGTTAATCTTATCCCTAAATCAGTGGAGCAGAGCACAGACCTCAGACTCGCTGTCCCTGTGTGTGAAATGCAGCACTTCCTGTGTTTGTGTGGGGTTTCCTCCCCCTCAAGTGATTTTGGCACCTCATTGTAAGTCATGATGCACACGGTGTGGCAGCTGCTTCACGTTGATTGGAGGAGAAAGAACAAAAATATTGCTGATGGTTTTCTGACAGCAGATGGTTGGGAATATGAAGCTGAATAACTGGGATCTTGTGGAACTGAAAATGAAAGTGATTTATCTAAACTATCAGTATGTCTGTTCTTATCAGTTGGCTTCAGGGAGTAAAATGTGACTCGTGATGTGACTGAAGTTTATTTTTAAATACATTTGTTTTGGGAGTGCCTAAGAAAATTAGGAGCCACGTAGTATCAGACAGTACTGTTAGAAATGTGCGCAAGTTGTTTTAATCAGATACCAATTTAAGTCTTGATTTATGTACTTTCAGGAGCCTAATCGGAGTGACGGATAGCTGCTTCTGCCCTAACGTCACACAGTCTGACGCTGAGCGTTCTTGTTGTTGCTTCTCTGTGGTCAAGAGGGCAGAGGTGGCCGGGCAGAGGGAGATCTGCGGTCAGATCGCAGGATTGATGAGCGAGTTTCAAGGGGGAACGCTGAGGAAGTCCATCTCCAGCCCACCCGTGGGCCACAGCAGCCCCACATCAAACGCACCAGCTCCACTGTGATGTATGGCGGCTGCGCTGCACTTTCAACCAGAGTCGAGAAGGTCCATCAAGGGATTTATCTCAAGGGAGGATGAAAGGAGAAGCAGAGGCGTCTGCCAAACAAAGGCTCATGGGGGCCAACAGTACAGGTCAGGCCTGGCTCTCAAACTCGAGAGATTTATATTAGTCCACTTCAGCTGAAGACACATTTTGAGCTTAGTTGGGTTGAATGGATACCAGTATTGGAAAAATATTGATAATATTGAAACGTGTGTACAAATATTTTTCATAGACATTGCTATAATGATATGACTCATTATGTACATATAATTAATTTATACAATGATTTTACTCTAAAGGTGTCAAATTCAGTTCCTGGAGGGCCGCAGCCCTGCAGAGTTTTGTTCCAACACACATACTATGCAGTTTTCAATTAAGCCTGAACTACTTGATTAGTTGGATCAGGTGTGTTTAATTAGGATTGTATCTAAACTGTGCAGGGCTGTGGCCCTCCAGGACTGGAGTTTTGACACCCCTGTTCTAAAGCCTGCTGTATAATATTTAATACATATTGTAAGTCTTCTAAATTGATGAAAAAATTGCTGGAAAAACTCTCGTACACCATATATTACATGCCTTTTTGAATAATACTGAAACATCCCTCTTCAGGTTTCAGTATACATGCCTTTTTGCTATGAAATCTTTACTGATTTTTTATAAGCAAGTAAATGTAAGAATACTTTTTATATTGTTAATACTTTTTTCTATACTTTTACCAGTTACTTGATTATCCATACATAATTATTAAGAAAAGTCATGTTTAAAAGTCAGTCTCAAATATGATACCTCAGACTTTTGAGGAAAGTTAAATTGTACTCAGACATCTCTCAGTCATCACAATTTTATTGTTTTGACTCCACAAAAAAAACTACAGAGCTTTGATCATAAAACAAATTATTTAAATAGCATTTTAGTAAGACTTATTATGACTGATAACTGATAATTGCATGCACACTTTATAAGTAGTCTGCTAAAAGATCTCCTGATTTACATCATAGGCAGAATTTTAGAATTTCATAAAAATATCAGAAACTGCACCAAATTGCATATGTTTGCTTAGGTTGGGCCTCTGAATAAAATTATTTTTTTTTAATTTTCTCCTTAAGTGTTAAAGAAGAAGTCCACTTCCAAAACAAAGATTTACATATGATGTACTCACCCCTTTGTCATCCAAGATGTTTATGTCTTTCTTTCCTCAGTTGTAAAGAAATTATGTTTTTTGAGGAAAAATGTCATCATTTTTCTCCATATAATGGACAGGTACGGTGCCCCGATTTTAGACTTCCAAAATGCAGTTTAAATGCGGCTTAAAACGATCCCAAATGCGGTTGTAAACAATCCCAGCCAAGGAAGAAGAGTCTTATCTAGTGAAACAATTGGTTATTTTCATTAAAAAATACAATAAATAATTTTTAATCTCAAACGCTCTTTTTGCCTTGTTCTGCCTTGCTCTGTGTATTCTGGCTCAAAATAGTTAGGGTGTGTCGAAAAACTCCAATCGTATTTTCTCCCTGAACTTCAAAAATAATTTCAAAATTATCCTACATTGCTGCAGAAGTACCGACACAGTCTTGTAAAGTGAACGTGCAAAGAAGATCAAACACCCTTAACAAAAAAGGTAGTTGAGGGAGAACATGAGATGGGAGACATACCCTAACTGTCATGACCCACAACAAAAACAGTCCAGGCAGAGTAAGACAAGACGAGCGTTTGACAAATAAAAAGTATATAAATTGTATTATTTTTATGAAAATAGCTGATCGTTTCTCAGCTGGGATCATTTACAACTGCATTTGGGATCGTTTGAAGCCGCATTTAAACTGAATTTTGGAAGTTCAAAATCAGGGCACCATATCAGTCTAATATATGGAGAAAAATGCTGAAATGTTTTCCTCAAAAAACATAATTTCTTTAGGACTAAAGAAAGAAAGACATGAGTATCGTGGATGACAAGGGGGTGAGTACATTATATGTGAATCTTTGTTTTGGAAGTGGACTTCTCCCTTAACTCTATATTGTTTTATATCATACAATATGAGCCATAATGGTAGGCCATCAAATATGATACTCAACAAACAACACATGATTTTTTTCTCTTTTTTGTATTTTTGACTTCAATAAACTTTTTCAATCGAAAAGTAGATTTTTTCTGCCCTAGTATGTCATGTTATTATTATTAGGGGTTGAAGCGCGTTGTGATTTTTAGAATGGCCAAGGATTAGTGATCTCCACATAAAACTGATCATGCAGACCAAACCGAAAGTTGTAGAGACTTCAAACTTGGAGGGATGGTAGTACTCACACCGCTGACAGAGTCACCAAGGTTCTCCCCAATCGGCCTGATACGGGTGCTACAGCAATCAAAAGTACGAAGTCGCTCATAACTCCAATAGGAGTTTATATGGTTTATAAACCATCAGTCGCAGGCTCAAGTGTCTTATGTCATTGGAATCCTTGGCTCACGCGGGATTCGATCGCATGCAAAATTTCCAGGTATTTTGGATTTTTTGACCCACTTTTGCAAACTAGTCCTAGGTTTTTCACCTTAAAAAAAAGTCAAACTTTCGACTCACCATCGCAAAGGGATGTCAAAACATTCAAAAGGGGCAGGGCCACTTTTAATAAAATGTCTATAACTCCTGAACGGAATGAGATATCTTCTCCAAACTCAGAACACTTATGCAAGAGCTCGATCTGAGGTCACAGAACAAAAATCGCGGAGCTTGGTCACTTGGCGCCATAAAAGGGAAAAAACATAAAAATGTCTATACCTACGCAACCATTTGTCCTATCGACATGAAAATTGCTATGCACAGTCTTACTCCAAAGTCCCACAAGTGTCTGTAAGGACATTTGCGTATCTTAAAAAAACATTGGCGCCACTGGCTGATGAAGTTTGAGCACCTATTAGACAAGGTTAACGGAGGCCGTTTGGAACGAAACTCGGTGGGGCTGCTTGACTCACTGCCTCAAAGGTCTGTGATAAATTTGAAAGGAATCAGCCACTCACCACTTCAAAGCTGTAAACATACACACGATATTCATGCCATATAATAGAATTCCTCCTTCCAAACAACTTTGCTATAACAGGGTAGTTTAGAAAAGGGGCCTATACAAATTTACCCAGAATCCTATAAAGCCTAAAAGAAAACTTACAATTTTACAAAACCTGCTGAGCACATGGGACAGGTGATTCTAAACAAGCACACAGTTTTAAGGAGATTGGACCACAGCTGGCACTAGAACCATTATTGGATCAGTATTTCCAGCTTGTAAAATGTTATGTGGTGCAATTCCCTTAAAATTAATTTTTGAATGAATAATTCACGATTTACGTTTTGTGTATGTGTGTGTGTTTAAGAGATGTGTAAAACATCTAAGATGTGTACACTTCAGACATTACCAAGATTTTTTTTTTTTTAACTCTTTTCAGAACTATATAAAATCAGTCTGAATACAAAAGCACAAGTTCTAAGAACTTGAAAAACATTTGAAAAACATTTTTAATCATAGACACATTTTATGGAGCCAAATTCACTATTCACCTTACACTCATCTCAAGCAGCAGTACTATAGAATCATGACAGTGATATAAACATTGCCATTGCAATGTGATCGTTCAACATTTAGGAAACCTCCTCACCTTCCCCCCCAATATAAGCTCCCCCAAAAACATACACAAGTCTGACATATTCCTGGCATGAGTCTGAATTCCTTGAAAATTAGATTATCATATCATTTTAAAAACTCTAACTGACCAGTTTTTTCTAAAGGTTCATATATTTTACTATACAATATGCTTTACTTCAGCATTAGAAGTATTCTTATTTGATTTTGAAATAAGGGGGAAAAAATCATTATGTTATAACAAAAATAATAAAAGTAGTTTGCGTAACAGCAAACAGCTTGGGGAATTTGTGTGAGAAAAAAATCCTCCGGTTTCAATAATATATTATGTAAAATATTCATCATTTATCAAACTAAATTAAACAATACAAAATTTCTCCATGATGTAAGTTAATAGTCTAATGATCATGTGTTACATGTAAGGTCATGACCTCTTGCAATGGTGGTAACTGAGGCACTTCATAAAGCTGTCAGATGAGAGCTGACCATATTAATCACACCATCACTCCTGCACACAACTACAACATTATAACAATTTAGTCATAATGGAATAGCATTTTTGAAAACGGTTTGAATCTGTATTTGTTTTCTCTTCTCTTGTGTGGAGGAAAGCAGTCCTGTGATAACATACTTCACTGTTCAGCTCGAAATGAAAACATTCATTTGTATTCATTTGAAGAAAATAAGCGAGCAGTTGATGGGAGACACTCAAGTTGGCACACATGAGCTCTGTTCCAAAACCTACTGAGGTGCCTTGTTGACTACTGCCTACATAGGCAACATTCTTCTTAGGCAGCATCCTGACCATCATGGGAGCAAATAAGTCATTGGTTTTCATACTGTGGCTGCAAGCGAGTGCTAGGGGGTCTGTGGGAAATAAAGAAATAACAAAAATAAGATTAAACTTAATAGATGCAAATGTAATTATAATAAAAACATCTCACCACAGTACTACAGTTACTAAAAAAAGAAGTAAAAAAATAATAGTAACTAAACATTTGCCAAATAATATTTAAAACATAATATATTATTAATGTAATATAATACTTCACATACTAATACTTATAATACTTCACAGCATAAATTAGCTCTTCATAGAAAATATATAGCTGCCTTTTAAGCCTTTTAAGGATGAGATAAAAAGAGCTGAAAACCACAATTTGAGGTCTTTTGACATTGTTTTAATTGCACGGTAAAAAAAAAAAGGCTCAAAACTGTCAAACTCTCACTGTAATAACATATTTCCAGTCAGAACATGAACAGAACAAAAATGGTCTCATAAACTTTTCTTATTATCAGTAACACTAAAAATATATATTTCAGTTTGGTCCAGGAAGTGCATGAGATTGGTATTAGCATGTTGCTAAGTATGTAATTTAACAGATATATGCTGCTAATTTACAGTTGTATACTGTAGATGACAAAACGGCATTTTGCTGTTAATTTCAAAAACAGTAGCACACCATATTTTTACAGTAAGATGCTGGCAACCACAGCTGCCAGTAGATTACCGTTTATTTACAGGGAAATTTTTTACAGTGTAACAGTGTTTACCATAGACAAAGCTAAAAGCTGTTTTAATGGCTAATGACTGTTTTTATACTTTTATTATATATGTATTGCTTTGTGTAAATTGTCATCTTGGATTCATTTACGGGGTTCAGAGTATAATTTTTTTATCCACATTAATTTCACACTTGTCTAGTACTAACATGTCACTTTGTTTCATAATTACAGTGTATAGGTTTTTCGTTATTTACCTCAAAAGAAAGGAAGTGAAAAGTGACGACATGCCCCGTATGTGGGGTATATTTTAACATATGAGGGGCACATTGTAACATGACCATATGACAGCTTAAAATGTTATCTGATCGAATGAAAAAAATATACACGACAAACTAAAAGATTTTGTCAATAAAATAAAATTATTAACTTATTCAAATAACATAATGTTTTTTTTTTCAAGAATTAAAAAAAAGTCTCATTTTTGAGGTTTACAATGAACACATTGCAACCATGCGTGGGACGACCCTGATCGCAAAACACAGCAGTATAGTTCAAAACAATGTGCGCAAATAGATGAAACACATACAGACATTCAGAAAAACACTCCCCTCCCTCCAAACACAGCTCTCATAGAACACGAGACACATAAACAAACCAACATGCTTTACATTTCTTGAAATAATAATTTCTCAACATTAAACATCGATTGTCAGTCTTAATTCGCCTGTTTCTTGTGGTTAAAATCGATAAAAGTAAATAGTGGAAATTACATCGCTAATGTCATAGAATAGCATAGTTTAATATAGCGGAGCACATTGTAGCGCAGTGTTACAACGTTCCCCATCAGCGCGACTGGAATTTAAAACTGGTTTCTTCTGCTGGTTTGCCAAGCATTAATGAACTATTTAAACTCATAAATAACAGATTGGTGATTAAAATAATAGCATATTTGTCTCATTTTAAATGAATACTAAAAACTGAGATGAAAAATTTATTTCAGCCAAATGTATGTATTAAATGTATGTTTACTATGATAAAATAAATATTCAGCGATATTTTCAAAAGGCTTTTGAATTTTGGCACACTTTTTTCTCTGTATAGTGTTGCTATGGCAACTAGTAAATACCGTAAATTTGATTATGCTGGCGTGTGTGGAAATATTTAAACCACATGTGTTACAATTAACCCTGCGTTGTAGGATTGCCTTCTATTTGAATTGTCTTTATAAGAATGATACTTTAAAATGCTATCTCTGTAGGCAGCTAACTAGGATTGGGAACAGAGCTGTTGTCTCACAGTGTGAAAAGGTACAGCCTAGACCTCACAAAGAAATTATGCTCAGAATGTTTCCCATGCTCCATTAATTTAATATCATTCACTCCACTACAGTTTTCTAAAGTTGTTTTTCCAAGTCATTGCCTTTAAAAGAGATCTTCTGGCATTCACTTTCACTTTGCATTCAAAAAAACAACATACATTAGCCACTGACTGTACACATGTGAACACATAGTGACACTTGTAGAACAAAAACACCTCACATTTCATAAAAATCCCTTCTTGGGGAAAAGACCCAGCCTTACTGTTTGGAGAATATTTTGATTTCAGGTAAAATGAAGCATGGCAGGATGGGGACACTGGATGAAACAATAAAGGGCCACGAATGGGGCCACATTTGGGTGGCTAAGAGGAAACATGGTGGAGGATTTATGGGGGAAGTCTGAGGTGAAAACAGTAGCAGCTGGTTCACTGGGAAGGTCAGTGTATAGATGCTAAGTTTACTGTAACAGCCGCCTATAAGTGTGAGGAAAAGCCCACGCAAGTGAGTGGGCAAAAACAGCAGTCCTTCAGTAACAAAAGGAAGAAGTATGTTATGAGTCAGCATGTAGAGAGGAAGAAGACCTGTGCATTCCACAGCCATGGGGATGACTGTACTGTGTGCTGTGTTCAAAGAACTGTGTCAAATGTATTGGTTTAGTGCCTTAAAATATGTGCTGCATAGAAATCCATGCAATACGTTTCATTGACTTTTATGCCGTGTGACCTTTTCCCCTGAAATACAATCTGTCAATGATCAATGATTCATTCATTCCGATCTCTGTTGAAAGCTGTTTGATCTTAAACAACATGTCCTTTTTCTGGTCTTTGACACTAATTTGGATAAGGATCATTAGTATAATTGTTCAAACGTTGAATTATAACCAGTGCTGATTAAATCAATTAATCATGATTAATTGCATCCAAAATAAAAGTTTGTGTGCTGTGTATATTTATATAAATACACATACATGTATATATTTAAGAAATATATGTAATATAAATCAGTTGTATACACCGATCAGGCAAAACATCATGGCACCTGTTAGTGGGTGGGATATATTAGGCAACAGGTGTCCTCAAAGTTGTGGGTTAGAAGCAGGAAAAATGGGCAAGCATAAGGATTCGAGTGAGTTTGACAAGGGCCAAATTGTGATGGCTAGATGACTGGGTCAGAGCATCTCCAAAACTGGAGCTCTTATGGGGTTTTCCCGGTCTGCAGTGGTCAGTATCTATCAAAAGTGGTTCAAGGAAGGAACAGTGGTGAATTGGTGACAGGGTCTGTGGTCCGATCCAGCAGACGAGCTACGGTAGTTCAAATTGCTCAAGAAGTTAAAAGAGAAGTCCACTTCCAGAACACAGATTTACAGATAACGTACTCACCCCCTTGTCATCCAAGATGTTCATGTCTTTCTTTCTTCAGTCGTAAAGAAATTATATTTTCTGAGGAAAATATTTCAGGATTTTTCCTGAAGTTTGAACTTCCAAAATGCAGTTTAAATGCGGCTTCAAATGATCCCAAATGCGGTTGTAGGAAGAAAGGTCTTATCAAGCGAAACGATCGGTTATTTTCATAAAAATAATACAATTTATATACTTTTCAATGTCAAACGCTTGTCTCGTCTTACGCTGCCTGAATTCTGTTTTTTTCCGGTTCATGACAGTTAGGGTATGTTGAAAAACTCCCATCTCATGTTCTCCCTCAACTTCAAAATCGTCCTATATCACTGTTTTACCTTTTTGTTAAGGTTGTTTGATCTTCATTACATGTTTACTTTGCATAGACTGGGTCGGTACTTCTGCAGCAGATGTAGGATGATTTTAAAATGATTTTTGAAGTTGAGGGAGAAAATACGTTTGGAGTTTTTCGACGTACCCTAACTGTCTTGAGCCAGAATACACAGAGTTCCGGCAGAGCAAGACAAGATGAGCATTTGAGATTAAAAAGTATTTAAATTGTATTTTTTAAAATTAAAATAACCGATTGTTTTGCTAGATAAGACCCCTCTTTCTTGGCTGGGATCATTTACAACCGCATTTGGGATCGTTTGAAGCCACATTTAAACTGCATTTTGGAAGTTCAAACTCAGGGCACCATAAAAGTCCATTATATGGAGAAAAATGCTGAAATGTTTTACTCAACATAATTTCTTTACAACTGAAGAAAGAAAGACATGAACGTCTTGGATGGCAAAGGGGTTAGTACATTATCTGTAAATTTTTGTTCTTGACTTCTCCTTTAATGCTGCTTCGGATGGAAAGGTGTCTGAATACACAGTGCATCGCAGTTTGTTGTGTATGGGGCTGCATAGCTGCAGACCAGTCAGGATACCCATGCTGACCCCTGTCCACTGCCAAAAGCACCAACAGTGGGCAAGTGAGCATCAGAACTGGACCACGGAACAATGGAAGAAGGTGGCCTGGTCTGACAAATTACATTTTCTTTTATATCACGTGGATGACCCGTCACTTACCTGGGGAACACATGGCACCAGGATCCACTATAGGACGGGGGCAAGCCAGCAGAGGCAGTGGGCGCTTCTTATTTCTTATTTCTTATTTGTGCATCCTTGTTTCCTTTCCTTGCTTCCTTTCTTCGCGTCTTAGCTCCACCCCTTCAGGATACGAGGAGGATGCAAGGAAAAGATGCGAGGACGGAGGAATCAAAGGATGAACATTGGGATATTCTTGACCACTCAAGCATCACTTCAAAGCATCATCAGCTGCGCTAAACGGATCTGCTCATATGTTGTTAAAGTTTGTTATTTAAGGCATTCATAATAAATAAAGCAAGATGCCCTGTTTAAATATATGACATTAATTAAACTGCAAAGGTAAAATATAAATGTAAATTATTACGACAGATGTGAAGGGGGACACTTCCACAAAGGATACACCTGTGTATCCTCGCTCATGACTCCTCAGGAAGCCTCCTCACTCCTCAATCATCACCTCTTCGCGGTGTAATTAGAAAATTGAGATGTCCTACAAGATGGCTGAGCTCAATCAGTTTCCAGGGCATAGGATGGAGGATAGAGGAGTGAGGAGACAAGGAGGGATATTGAGAAGAACCCAGTGTGATGGTTTGGGCAATGCTCTGCTAGGAAAACTTGGGTCCTGCCATTCATGTAAATATTACTTTGATACGTACCGCCTACCTAAGCATTGTTGCAGACCATGTACACCCTTTCATGGAAATGGTGTTCCCTGGTGGACGTGGCCTCTATCTACAGGATAATGCGCCCTGCCACAAAGCAAAAATGGTTTAGGAGTGGTTTGAGGAGCACAACAACAAGTTTGAGGTGTTGACTTGGCCTCCAAATCCCCCAGATCTCAATCCAATTGAGCATCTGTGGGATGTGCTCAGCAAACAAGTCCTATCAATGGAGGCCCCACCTTGCAACTTACAGGACTTAAAGGATATGCTGCTAACATCTTGGTGTCAGATACCACAGCACACCTTCAGGGGTCTAGTGGAATCCATACCTCGATGGGTCAGGCCTGTTTTGGCAGGAAAAGGGGGACCAACACAATATTAGAAGGTGGTATTACTGTGTTGGTCCCCCTTTTCCTGCCAAAACAGGCCTGACCCATGATAAACACACAGGTAAATATTTTATAAATATACACATGTATGAGTGTGTATTTATATATACATATAAATATACACAGTACACACATATGTGACCCTGGACCACAAAACCAGTCTTAAGTATCACAGGTATATTTGTAGCAATAGCAAAAAAAAGCAAAAAAATTAGTAATATGCATTGAACTTCATTTGGATAACTTTAAAGGTGATTTTCACAATATTTAGATTTTTTTGCTTATGCAATAGACATTTTGCTATTACCTTTCTTGGTAACACTTAGTTACACATGTAGTTACTATAATAATTATTAATTATAAATAATACAAATTATACATATTTAATTGCAACTAACCCTAAACCAAACCCTAACCCAATAGTAAGAACATGTAGTTAAGTAATATTATTACGTGTTTATTACACTGTAACGTCACCTTAAAATAAAGTGTAACCCCTTACTAAGCTCTATTATTATTTCAAGAAATGTTTAAACACAACATCAATAAAAATATTATGTGGTGTAAGTACCAAAAAGTACCATGTGGTGTAAAAAGTAACAACATATTTTACTTACACACTGAGTGTACAGATCTTAACCATGGTATTTAAAAATAAATAAAATAATAATAAAAAAAGTTGTAAAATATAATTGAGAAAAAAAGTAAAATTTTTAACAAATGAATTATTAAATTTTGCTCATGACATTTTACAGCCTAAACTAATCTTGCCATGACAGGTAACATCTTACCAATTAAAAAAATAAGTATATATTTATTTTACCTGTTACAGTCAAGACTACAAACGTCTTCTATATGGCATTATTTCCTGCATGTTGGTTTCAGTATGCTGGTAATTTTGACATAATAACAGAAATATTAAAAGATTATGCCAAACTACTTAATAACTTTTTCATTCTTTTAATTCATCTTCATCCATTATAGTATCAATTGTACCTTGTCCTTTCCCTCATTGGATTCATAATATTGTATGAGTTCACAATTTCTTATTAATTACACTCGAAAACCCACAATCTGAAGGCATAATAACATTATCATACAATTCACCTCTAAACAGTGTTGCCAAGTCTGCGGTTCACCTGCGGTTTACCTGCGGAATCGGGCTACTTTAACACTGTTGCTGCGGGTTGTTTTTCATGTCCGAGGGTTGAAGCAGCCCCAATAATGTTATATTTAGCCCCTGGAATGTGAACTGTACCAGGGGAAACAAAAAATACGTATTTTACCCCCTTTAGAACACGTTACTGGGGGACCTTCCTTAAAACGTGATCGGGCTACTTTGGGGCTAGTTTTGAGTAGCAATTGGGCGGGTTTTGTTGTGAAAACCTGGCAACCCTGCCCCTAAACCTAACCTAAGCAGGGGATATGAGCAGATTATGAACAGAATACGAATCCATACAAATTCAGCAATTGTAGAATTTACATAAAACTTACAAAATGTCTTGTAGAGAGTGTTGCATTTTAATTTATACCCTCTTTATACTTTTTACTTCATTTAAAACTGTTATGCTTAAGAGGTGCATTCTCTTTATATGTGTGATTTGCATTTTTAATGCATTTGGGAATCAATTACCATATAGGATAAAAAATGAGCACCATGTCGATGACCCATGAGTCATGAAATTGAAACGCTCTAAAATAATCACCAACTTTATGAGGCACACTAAAAGAGCTCTGCATGTGAAACATGACTTACAAATGAGTTCAATAGAGCTTGGCGTTGACATGATGCCAGGCTAACAAGGCAATAATCTAATAACCAAAACAAAGCATTTTTAAGTGCACTTGCAACTATTTTTTATGCTTTTTCATTTTTGAGTGAATTGTGTTTGCTACTAACAGTGTCAACATACTATGTCTCAAAAATAACAACATTCTAAAAACAACTGCTAAAAAAAACTAAGACTTGCATAGTATTTCCTTAGCAATACCCTAAAAAGTATTATATCCTTTACAGCTGAAATGAAAAACATTATTATTCCTTCAACAGTAGTTTAAACCATAGCATTAGCCTGTCTGATGTCAAGCCTAAGTGAATCCTTGGGGATTGCTAATGAAATGCCCCATACTTTTTAAGCCTCTGTGCTCTAGTGGATAAACTTACATCAGGTCACTGTGTTAATCTGGCTGTGTTTGTGCACATGTATGCATTTACCGCAAATACTGATAAATAGGAATGTGAGGCTCCAGCCCATTACAGCTCACGCTTTTGGCCCAGAGGAGGTAGCTGGAGGAGGAGGGAATCCATCACGGCTGGCTGAGGGCGTCTTGGGTCAGCGCTGCAGGACTGAAGCCTCTCACCGTGCCTGGCACCTGCTTGAACGGACGGGGTGGAAACGGCGCAGCACACGCCCCAGCCAGCCTTGAGAGAGGCAGCCAGGACAGAATGTACGCTGAGCCTGAGCACCCCCTATTTCATCCGAGCCTCTCCCCCAGCTCACAAAGCTTCGAAGCAGAGAAATGAACAATGTTTAGGGAATGCATGCTGGGAACACCCCTGTGCTTTGTTTTTGAAATGTTAGCATGTCTGTAAGGAGTCTTAGCCTACAGGTTCAAGGTGTGAGTTATAGATCACCGCAATGACTCATAAATCGTGAAGTGGTTTGACGTTTTTATTGTAGCTTCCCCATATTAGATCAAGCCGTGTTTAACAGCCACAATAATTCATGTAACACGCTGATGTGGAGAGCAAACAATATGAAATCTGTTAAACTGACATTTTGTTGATGTTACTGTAAATGTACTTTTCATTATGGCTATTTCTATGGAGTCATCATAAAATTCATGTAGAGTATGTGGAGGAAAAGTATATAAACATTTTCAGCATCACATGCAGTGCACTGTCCTTATCACCTGATGTCTGATCATATGGTGCATCATAAAGATTTTTAGCAGTCTAGAGCGCACAGACTGACTGGTTAAAGTTTAGACGTACTTGGACATTCTAGTGAGACTATGTAACAATTCCGTGCAGAGCGTGGAATTTACACACTTTAAAAGGGAAGATTTTTGTACGTGTATGTATGAATGAACGAACGAACGTACACAGACAAAAATCTTCCCTTTTAAAGTGTGTAAATTCCACGCCCTGCGCGGAATTGTTACAACCTATACTGAAGTAAAAACAAAGAAGGGTTAATAGGGTACAGTGGATGAGCAGTGAGTGATGCGCTACAGGTTTTATGGCTCGGTCTACAGTGTCTTGTCAGAGGGGCTTTAGAAAATGCAGGGCAGTCTGTGGTTAGTGGTCTTTTTTGACACAGCTTGATCCTCTGACTTATCTATCTTGTATTTCACATCATGAAACATGAAACAAATGACCTTTTCTACCCTGTTTGTGGCATTCCTGAGCCCCATAGACTGAAATCCAGGCTAATCAACCTACGAATGTTCGATCAGTGTCATAGATCATAACAGAGATATTATAAAATGTAAAAAACAGAAATGTAATTTTTGTATAATGTTCAAATATGGACCTGAAACGAGGAATAGAAGTAGATTACACAAGATTACACAAGGTTACACCAATTAAAGTTATTTATAAGGGTTCGATTAATAGTTTCTTAAGTTAAGATTTGACTGTTACTACTTTTTTTTTCCAGTGTACAGGTAAAAAAAAAAAAAAAAACAATCTAATTTTTATTCATTTTAAACTCTGATAACCCTAGTTGCAAAGACTGAAAAATGCATAATGCTTTCAAATAAGAGGTCTTTTACATTTTAATGATAGGTCTCCTGTTCAAATTTTATTACAGTGTTTCCTGGTTGTACCAGCATAATTCTTTCTTGGAAAAACAACAACCTCTAAGTCCTTATAAAACAAATCATTACTTACCTCTGACATTAACAAGAACTTCTCCCATTCTATAAGCATACATAAAATATCAAAGGTGAGGGTCTGAGAAACCCTCGTAACTAATTAGCTGTTATTAATTTGTAAATAAAATCACCAAATTAATAATATATAATTGCTCGCAAATGTGTGAGTGTGTGTACCTGGTATTTATCATGTTATGGATAGTAATACCCGTAATACCAGTACAAGGACCAGTCAATTTTGACCTTGTGGGGACATTTTTTAGGTCCCCATGAGAAAGCAGGCTTATAAATCATGCAGAATGAGGTTTTTTTTTTTGAGAAAGTAAAAGTGTACACAGTCTCCTGTGAGGGCTAGGTTTAGGTGTAGGGTAGGTGTAGGGCGATAGAAAATGCGGTTTGTACAGTATAAAAAACATTACGCCTATGGAATGTCCGCATAAAAAATGGAAACACAACGTGTGTGTGGTTTCTTAATTTCTTTTTCTTTTTCTTTTCTTTTCTTTTTTTTTAACTTTTAAATCAAAATCAGTTTGTCAAAATGAGGTAGGGTCACCAACATTCCAAAAGAACCATTTTTGGTTCCCCACAGAACCTTTCATTGAACAATTCCTAAAAGAACCATTATAAAGAACATTTTACAAATCTAAAGGACGTTTTTTGACTATAAAGAATCTTTTCTGCATTTGAAAGGTTCCATGAATGTTCAAGGTTCTTTATAGAGCCACTGATGCCAATAAAGAACCTTTATTTTTAAGAGTGAACGTATAAAAAGGAATCATTTTTTCTTCTTACAGTGTGCAACAAAGAAAGTTTCAAAATATACATTTATATATGTTTTAAAATAGAATATAAAATATTATGAAGTTTATAAATATATATAAATCTAAAAAGTTTTAAAATCTATTTTACACTACCATTCAAAAGTTTGAGATCAGTTTTTTTTCTGCTCATCAAGGCTGCATTTATTTGATTAAAAATACCAGAAAAAAAAAAACAAAAAAAACATTAATATTGTGAAATATTTTTGCAAATTAAAACAGTAGTTTGCTATTTTGATATAAAAGAGAATGTATTTCTATAATGCATTACTTCAGAAATCGTTCTAATATGATGATTTTTTTTTTTAAATCCATGTTGGAAACAGTTGTGCTGCTTAATATTTTTTTGGAACCTATGAGACTTTATGATTATTTGGTTAATAAATCGTTAAAAAGAATTTATGTATCGTTTATTTAAAATATAATTTTTTTGTAACAATAAAAATTTGTAACAATTATACACTACCATTCAAAGTTTGGGGTCAGTAAATATTTTCTTTCTTTTTCTTTTCAATTTATTTTTTCATTAATTTCTTTTTTTTTGTTTAATACTTTTATTCAGCAAGGACATGTTAAACTGATGAAAAGTAATAGCAAAGACTTGTATTGTTATTTTGTATTTTCTTTATTTTTGATCAAATAAATGAAACTTTGATGAGCATAAGAGATTTATTTAAAAAACACAAAAAAATCTTACTGATCCCAAACTTTTGAATGGCAGTGTATATAATATTTTATAAACAAATATTATGAATGGGGGTCTGCAGGTGTCCTCTGTGTGATGTCTTTATCTTATATATTTATTTATGCATTTTTCTGCATATTGCACCACTTTGATTTGATTCTGACGTTTTCAAATCTTAATAAGAAGGTAAAGCAGTGAATTAAATTAATACAAATTCTTGTTTTAAAAACTAAAAACATGCTCTTTATGGAAGAGGCTTATTAATTTCACAAGACATAGGACAAAAACAATGAGCATCAAGTCATGTGTCAAGGGCTTACCACAAAACAAGCACTCTGAACCAAAACTGCTTCCTAAAAAAGAAGAGAACCCAAATCATAGCGCTCCTCCCATCAGATAGCACGCTCTCAGCCATACATCATCTCTTAATTCTCTCGTCTGGGTTAAGGTTAGGCAGAAGGTTTTGGCAGGTAGAACTCCTCAGAGTTAGTCTCACTGCACTCCATCAACACCGCTCACCGTCATTTGTTTTCTCACTCTCTGCTCTATCCAAGCCCTTCTAATGAAGTTGTCATTTTCTCCTGGGCAGACGCAGCTAGCATTCCCTTGCTCTGCTGAGGAAAGGGTGGGAGTAGAATGAAAAAAAAGAAGAGAAAGAAAAAAAACATTAACTTCAGTTCCAAGGCATTCTACAACGCATTAGGTCATGAGAATTTAATCATACGCCGCTCAAATGATGAAATAAGTCACCGAAAGGGCCGGGGTTGAGCTTCACCATTGGTCACTCAAAGGTCATCTCCATCTGTGGAGAGAGGAATGATAAATAACTGGGGCAAAACAGCATTATTAAGTTTCTTCCTCTCTTGTAACAGTAGAGCAAATTAGCAGTCCTCAAAGACAGTCCAGGTTCCAGAATGAGTTTGCTCAGCTTCTGGGAATTCTGGCTGACAGATAGAAAAAGCGCACAGCGCTTGAGGAATGGACGTATCCAGTCGCCCGAGTTATTTTTGTTTGTCGAAATTCAGAAGTGGGCCTGTTACCCTGGAGGCAGCTCGTGTTTTCCATGTAGCTCAGCGTCTTGGCAGGGTCTAGATCCTTGGTTTCCCACTCTGTCCCCCCTTCCCGCTGGCCCTCTCCCTCTCTCTGTCACTCTCCTCAACCAAAGCATCCCCCAACCTCCCCCTGCAGGAAAGAGAGCGCAGCCTGCCGTGGAGACAGACTGACTGCGCAGGCGGCCCGGCAGATGTACAGAAGATAAGTTTGTGTTCGTAAGCTGGGCCGTGACCCTCAGCGGCAGGACACTGACCAGATCCTGTCAGCGAGAGGGCAGAAGGGAGCTCGGCGCAGCCGCTACCCTCCCCCACAGCTGCGGCCTCATCCCTCCAACCGGCCCTCCTGCCACCCAGCCTATCGTGGCCCCGCGGGGAGGAGGGAAGCCCCGTGGAGCCGGCGCTTTCCTCTACGGCAGCACCGCGAGGCTCTCTAACACCTCCTCCGACCCCGCAATCTCTCTCAGGCTCTGCCGACACACAATGATGGCCCGCATCATTTCCCCTCTCCCTGCCGGACTAATGGATGGAGACGTGTGACAGCGACGCCGGAGTGCTTTCGAAAACACTCTATCAGCAGTTTCTCATGGCTCTAGAGTAACCGAAGAAAGATTTTGCTTGCAGTTGAGATTTAAGACGTGGCTGGAAAGAGAAGCAAAATCTTTAATGTTTTAAATGTGCAAAAATACAACAGTACACAGAAAAAGTTTTTTTTTTTTTTTGACATTCAAAATCATACCCTGTAGTGTGTGGCTATTATTACTTTAAAACTTTTCGTGTGTATACTATCTTTTTTTTTTTTTTTTTTTTTCTGAAAATATTTTTATTTAAACATTCACCTAATATGATGCATCTGATTTTTCACTTCAATAGTTAATCGAGTAGTTCACTTCCAGAACAAAAATTTACAGGTAATGTACTCGTCCTGTTGTCATCCAAGATGTTAATGTCTTTCTTTCTTCAGGTATGAAGAAATTATGTTTTTTGAAGAATTTTTCAGGAATTATCTCCCCATAGTGGACTTCAATGGTGCCCACGAGTTTGAATTTCCAAAATGCAGCTTCAAAGGGCTCGAATCAATCCCAGCCGAGGAAGAAGGGTCTTATAGCAAAACAATCTGTCATTTTCTAAAAAAAAAAAAAAAAAAATTAATATGCTTTTTAACCTCAAATGCTCATCTTGTCCAGCTCTGCCATGCGCATACGTACTCTCTGCAGTCCCATTCAAGACAGTTAGGGTATGTCGAAAAACTCTCACCTCATTTTCTCCTCCAACTTCAAAATCATTTTAAATCTCTGCTTTACCTTTTTTATAAAGTGCATCTGACCTTCTTCGCATGTTCACTTTGTAAACACGGTACTTCTGTAGGACGGTTTTGAAGTTGGAGGAGAAATGGGAGTTTTTCAACAAACCCTAACTGTACTGAATCGGAATGCACAGAGTACACACAGAGCTAGACAAGACAAGTGTTTGAGATTTAAAATTACATACATTTTTTTTTTTTTTTTTTAGAAAATCGTTTTGCTAGGTTAGTCCCTTATTCCTTGTCCGGGATCATTTAAAGCCCGTTTAAGCTGCATTGAGACTGCATTTTGGAAGTTCAAACTCACGGGCACCATAGAAGTCCACTATGGAGATAATTCCTGAAATGTTTTCCTCAAAAAACATAATTTCATTACGACTGAAGAAAGAAAAACATGAACATCTTGGAGGACAATGGAGTGAGAACATTATCTGTACATTTTTGTTCTGGAGGTGAACTACTCCTTTAAGACTTTGAGACTTTTCAACACACTCTCATGGCAAATTGGTGGCTAATTTATATTATTTTGTACATTTGTACATCTCATTTGTACATTTTCATACGGTCTGCCTATGACTCACTATTAGAATCTGCATGACCAACTTGAACTTGTTGCAAAATATGCATGGGGAAATCTTTCTCCCTAATGAGAAACTCCCAGTCACATGGATTCAAATTGAAATGATTGCATTTCACCTGTGAGAGCTGACAGTAACAATAAATGTGTCTGCACCTTTAGGGCATACTTTTTTTCTAAAAATTGCATGTTTTTGTACGAATCATGGAATAACTGTACAAATTGTTATTTCTATCATGATAACCGGTTGCACTTTTAGGTTCTTATGAGAAATTCTGAGGTCTTTAGATCCTCTTCTCAGCCTGCTAAGATACTAAACACAGTCACGCTGTCGCTGGAACATTACTGTGGCAGGCGTTCCCGATGACTTCCTGACTCTGTCTATGAGCTGAAACCAGTTGGGACACAGGACAAGATGAAAGCACTGGCACAACTTGAAATGCCAACGGGAAGTACTGAAAATGCTGCTTTGAAGTGAACCTAATTGGGCTTTCAGCAGTTACATCTCCTTGATAGAGTTTATTTAAAGCACTGTGGCCTGATTAGTCACAATGCAGTGGAGTTCTACTGACTGGACTGTATCTTACCTTAACTTTCAAAAGGGATTTAACACAAAAGGGAGTTCACCTTGAAGGCAAAAAAAATGTGCATTCCAAGAAAACAGAGAGACTAAAATAGTGTCTGTGTCTGTATTTCATGTGCTTTTTTGACCATCTGGAATAAAATCCTATTCAACGAGTGATAACAAAGAAAGAGTCTAATAATACTTTATTCCTTAATGTTATATGTGAGCTGAACTGTATTTTGGGGGAGATTATTGATTTGTCCCTAGCGTTTGCAGAGTATTTTGAAGAGTGTGGGAAATTAACAAGCTGAAATTAAATAAGGAAAATAAGGAAATAGGTCCAAACAGAACAAATCATCATTTGGCAATCTGACAGCTTTGACAGTTTTTTAAAATGTCATACTGTGCACTCACAGTACTGGGGTGTGGGTATTATTTTTTAAAGGGGTCCCACAAGACCTGTTCACAAGTCCAACAGCATTTCTGAAGCAACACTGAAAGACAATGTTTAATCTTTTCAGGGACAAAAAAAAATATTAAGGAAACCTAGTTGACTGTTTTGATGGCTCTTATGGTTTTGTAATGGGTTTGTTACTTTTCTTTTTTTGTAATATTACAAAAGCTTCATGCCGTTGAAAAAAGGGCCCACTCAGTAAATACAATTAAAAAGTTAGTTGTATATTTGATAATTACCACAATTATCATCACCATTAACCCACCCTCATATCACTCAAAACCTATATGTATAAGATGCTCTTTTGCATCGAAATTCATGGTGATAACTACAGCTATATAGACAGATAAGCTGAACTTTGCATTCAGGTCCTCTTGTACACTAAACAAAACTGTCCTACTACATGAACTCATCTTACACCTTGCAAAAATATTTATACCCCTTCATTGTTTTTTGTTTTTTTTTCACGTTTTGTTATATTACCTTATGTTAAACTGCTTTGAATCACATTTCCCCCACATCAATCTGCATTCCATACACCTTAATGACAAAACAAAATACAGGTTTATAATAACTTTGCAAATGTATATATAAAAAAATGAAATGATTAATGGGACACTTGGCATTCATATTGCTTGTAGATGTTACTACACTTTGAGTGGAAGAGCTGAAAATGCATATCAGAGTAAAAACCAAATGCTGAGGTCAAAAGTAGAGCTCAGAGACATGACGGTGTCAAGTCATAAATCTGGGGAAGAGTACAGAAAAAATATTTTGCGCTGAAGGTTCACAGAAGCGTGTAGTATCTAGTATCTGTAATGAAAGTTTGGAACAACCAGGGCTGCGTTTCCCAAAAGCATTGTAAACCTGGTGACAGTGGTTCTATGATTAACTTCGGCTTACAATGCTTTTGGGAAATGCAGTCTAGGACTCTTCCTAGCTGGCATCCTGGCCAAACTGAGCAATCAGTGGAGTAGGACCTTGGCTAGAGTGGTGACCATGAAGCTGATGGTCACTCTAGTTGAGCTCCATGATCGTATATGGAGATGGGAGAAACTTACAGAAGAAAGAACATCACTGCAACACTCCACCGATCTGGGCTTTATAACAGTGTGGCCAGACTCAATCCTGACATGAGAATTTGAGAAAAAAAAAAACCCTAAAGGACTCTTAAAGCCTGCAAAAGTGCTTCAACCAAGTACTTCAATGAATATTTATGTAAAGTACTTATTTCTGATTTTCTTTTTAATAAACTTGCGAAGTTTTCACAGATCTGTTTTTTGTGTTGTCACTATGGTGCTCAGAGTGTAGACTCAGTGTATGTGTATAAATACTTTTGCAAGGCATCTGTATATCATTATTGCCTAAGCTACAAAGTGTACCAAGACAGTGCCACCTCAAAAAGTAGGTGCAAAATGCACTTGTCTAAACGTAATCTAGTATGAACTGTATGATTTTTATGATAACATTCAAATTCCACCTTCAACTGACAGTTTGATGGTTCTCGGTCAAAAATTTGATTCTAGTTGGTTTCATTATTTATTTATTTATTTATTGCCTTTAGGGCTGTCCCCGACTAAAGATTTTTCTGGTCGACCGAAAGTCATTCATTTTAAGGATTAGTCGACTATTAGTTGCACGTTTAATAAACCATATAAATCATAATAATGAGCGTTTAATTGCCTACATTGCCTAATAAGCGCTCAAGCGCATGCAAAAAAAGTTTGCCACAGCACACCAGCAGATTAATAATTATGAATGTTTCAAGGAAAAACAGCAAGGAGACTGCATTAACATTTTTATAATTTATTGATGAACTAGTGCTTTCTTTGTTTTCAGCTTAAGAGATGAAGTCGTCGAAATAACTCGTTATCTCCGCAGTAGTGATGCGCCTATATGCACGTTTCATACGGATTACATGATCTGAGATTATTTGTTTTCTATTTGAATTGGTTAATTTAAAAGTAGACATTTCACTCTCTATAGATAGCCTATATTTTTAATATCTGTAAGACATACACCGAGTTTTGAAGTTTCGTTTTACCGAGACGGCAAAAAGTGCATCCTGTTTGCTTTCATTATTTTACAAAAGCGCAACATTTCGTTGTTTTTCTGAGTGCACAAAAATAAACGTAGAGTCGTTAAAGATTCAAAAGATGACCAATAATGGCTAAGTATTTTAAGAACAAGTGACCACACTGGCACCCTATCTGTCATGCAGTAAATGCGCTACATCTTCCACACTCCGCACAGACACTTCAATAGCGCACATTTTTCTAGGCTAACATTAGATTGAGCGGCCATGTGAAGTTGCTACTACTTACATATTTCAGACGAAAAGCCATATTTGAGGTCGATGAATGATAGGTGAGCGTTTGGATGTCCTACTCGATGTACTACAACATAGACCAGCCATTAACGATATGTTCCATCACGGAATGCGTGATTTCGCCACTTCCTGTTCAATTAACTGTTAGTCGACTATTAGGGGGCAGCCCTACTTTTATATGCACTTTGAGTGTTTTTATATCCAAAATAAGAGGAATTGAAGAGTTCAGATGCAAAAGCCCCTAAATCCATCTGACGTATTTCTTTAAAATTAGCATTTCTTTCTGGCTACTTTGTATAGGTTTCTGTGTAAGTACTGGTACTTCTGATTGGGCTGAGGCTGGAATTTAGTGAGTTTGAAGTAAAAGTATTTCATGGACGTATAATATGTGTCAGGAGCATTCACTCAGTATCATTATCTCATTTTTGATCGAGATGGCTTTTAGCTGGTTTTGCATCTGAACTCTTCAATTATTAATTTAGAAGTATCATTATGTATTTTGGGAGTCATACCCAATATTTTACAACCTGAAGTAACTTTGCCTTGCCTTGACTCACTGACCCTGCAGGGGTCCTCCCTGTGATATTATTTGTGTTATGTTTTTGTTTCTGCATGTTTGTTGCACCATATGACTTTTCAATAATTTCATTGTCTTCTTCATTATGATTTTGGCACATTTTAACTTTATGCAATTACATGGGCAAGCCTCCCACTCTTAAGTGTTGTTCAGTTCAGACTTATCTGGAGTCTCACATTGGATAGAAAATAAAGAGATACTAATAGATGATTTACCCTTACATGCACATTAGTCATGCACAGTATAAAACCACTACCTCACTATTTACTTGTCCATTCCTTCGATTTTTCACACTGGTGTCATTTTGTAAAAACATTTGTTATAATTTGATAAAAATTTGGCTTGGTTAGCCATTAACTCAACTTATCAAAGCATGTTCCTTGTACGTGACGAACTCAAAAACATAAACTTTATGAAGCCTATGTGATACTAAGAATTGTGGAACCATTGAAGAAGCATGTTCAGATAATTCTAGCCAATAGCAACACAATAGATGCATGACAGCAGCTTACCTCACTACTAACAATTCTTCCAGCATCCAAAATCCACACTTACTGTTGCCCCGGGAGGCGGGAGGGTTTCAAAGCCAAGCTGGGTCTGGACTCTCTCCTCCATCACGGGCTGTACACCACATTTTTTACTTTCGCCTCTCCTCTGTGCTAATTATTTAACCGTGAAAACTAGTGAAAGTGATATGTTTAGATATGGACAATAGATCTGGATAATATTTTACACCCCATTACTGCCCCCTCCCTATGGTTCTGTTAAAGCAACGTTGCTTCGGCAAATTCCCTAAGCATCTGACAAATGACATACAACCCTAAAGTGTTTAGAGTCCCCAAGAGTAAACCTACCATTGTTTAACACCATCAACACATTCATTTATCCTGTGTCACCTTCCTAAAACAGGCAGTGAAAATGTATTCAGAATGAGAAAGAACTCTGTAAGGTAAAAATACAATATGCAAAATACAAATATCAACAAGCATTATTATTATTATTACTCTAATGCAAAAATCTGAATAGATAGATAGATGAAAACACAATGCTGACATGTGTCTCTTTTTTAAAAATGCTACTAACCACTAGGCCATGAGTCCAAGATCTTTTTTTTTTATTTTACAACTCAGATGCAATTCAGACTAAAACAAACAATTTAGCAGACTTGATGCTTAAGAAGAAACTGACAATAGAAGGCTCTTTGAGATCCATATATTTTCTATTTGTTCTTTCTGCTTCAGTGTGACACAACTGCTTTGATTTTATAATTTTCACTGTGACAAATGGGTGCTTTTAAAGGAGATTTTTTTAGCATCTGAACCAAACTCATGTTTCATCTCCAATTTTGATAATGAATTACAAAGCTCCTGTGAGGGTGTTCTGTTGAAGTTTACAGCACATTAGCGGCACACCAGAAACTCAATTCCCAAATGTTATGGGAATTTTTCAACTTTTCTCCCTTGAATCTATCAACATGAACATTTTGAAACAAAATCTTTTGGAATAAAATGGACTTTACAATACTAGAGGCTATTATGAAGAGAAAACTTAAACTCAAGATACGTGCCTCTTTTCCCATGCCTGCTCAGAGAAGTAAGAAAAAAACATTCCTAACAATTTTCCCCATAAGAACACATTACACATTTATTCAAGATGACAAAATTTGAATGCACATACATGGTGAAGCAAAGGTTTAATTCTTTTTTTTTTTTTTTAATGATCAGTAGTTTTTGTTTCAGTATTAGTATTAGCATCAGTACAAAACATAAATAGATACTTTTTGCGCAAGTTAAATCCTATAAAAAAGTTGTCCCTTTTGAAAATGTTTTCATAGTAATATTACCATCCATAACAAACTATATGATGACACCATCACAAAGCAACTTACATAAAATTAGCATTACCCTCATTTTTTTCCACCTACTATGGTGCCTGCTCCTGACATTACTGACAACATTATAGTGAGTCTGTCTAGCCTCCCACTGCACTCATTTCTTAGAAAAGGGCAAACATTTGATGGCAGGATGAAAAAGGCCAGTATTGACACTAATATCCGCAGCTCAGAAGTGTTCAAATACAGCCTGAGCGTATTTACCTCACACTTGCTACACTTTAATGTTTAATCCCTGATTAGGCGTCAGACAACACAGGTAAATAGACTATTGTATGCAACACTACGGCACACGAAAAGGTGTGAGGGTGTGTGTGTGTGTGTGTGTCTGTGAATGTGACCTCTACTGTACACACAACTACAGGTAAAAGGTGAGCAACAGGTGACACGTGAGATGTCCATGTAGCTGCCATGGGAAGGAAGGAAATGGAATGGAAATCAAACCACCATTCAGGTCATTTTATTTCAGCTTTGTATGGTCCAAAGATAAAAATACCCAAACTTGTTCCAAACTTAAATCAAAGAGAACTTCTTTAACTCATGTGATACTGCTAAATAAACAAGAAAGCGGATTACATGGCAACACAAACTAAGTGATACACTAAGGAGTTGCCCAGGCATGACTCTCTTCCTGGATTTGTAGACACAGGCTCCAAACTGGTGCCATTAGGTATGAAATTCATCATCATTTGGCATCAGCTTTTGACATATATTGATACATACATAGTACAACTACTTAGTAGATGCAGATAAATTGTGCCTTTTTTTTTTTTTTTTTTTTTTTGAGAATGTAGAAAAAATAATTGGGCCATTGTTAAAATAAAAGTAATGAAGACTAAAAGTAATGAAGCTATTATTTTTAACTACAGTGTACTACATTGAGTTGCGATACTAAAACGTCACAGTTTGCTTGACAGTATTTTGTTTACATACAGTGCCTTGCGAAAGTATTCATACCCCTTCATTTTTTTCATGTTTTATGTTGCAGCCTTACGTTAAACTGCTTTAAATTGCATTTTTCCACATCAATCTACACTTCATACATCATAATGACGAAGCAAAAAACAGGTTTGTAACAACTTTGCAAATTTATTAGAAATAAAAAACTGAAATGGTTCCGTTGGATAAGTATGCATACCCTTTTCTGAGACACTTGGAATTCAGCTCAAACCAAAAGCAAAAACCAAATAACGGCCTGTAGACCCAGAAACAAGCTTGCATCAAGGCACATATCTGGGGAAGAGTTTAGAAAATATTCTGCTGCATTGAAGGTTCACAGAAGCATGTAGCCTCCATTATCCATAATGGAAGAAGCATGGAACAACTAGGACTCTTCCTAGAGCTGGCCTTCTGGCCAAACTGAGCAATTGATGGAGAATGGGCTTGGTTATACTGGTGACCAAGAAGCTGATGGTCACTTTAGTTGAGCCTCACGATCATATGTGGAGATAGAAGAAACCTACAGAAGGACAAACATCACTGCAACACTCCACCAATCTGGTCTTTATGGCGGTGTGGACAAACTCAATACTCTTCCCAGTGAAGACACATGAAAAAACACTTGGAATTTGCAAAAAAGCACCTAAGGTTCTCTGGTCTGATGAACCTCCAAGTATCACGTTTGAAGGAAACCAAGCACTGCTCATCACCTGAAGAGTACCATCCCAAAAGTAATGTGTGCTGGTAGCTGGGGCTGTTTTTCAGCAGCAGGGACTGAGGGACTCGTCAGAGTAGACGGAAAGCTCAATGCACCAAAATATTGAGACAGCCTTAATGAAAACCCAGTCCAGAGCATTCAGGACCCCAGACTGGGCAGAAGGTTCACCTTCCAACAGGGCAATGACCCTAAGTACACAGAAAGAGTGGCTTATAGACAACTCTGTGAATGAACAACTCTTAAGTGGCCCAGCCACAGCCTTGCCTTGAATGCAATCAAATATTTCTGTAGAAACCTGAAAATGTCTGTCAGACCCCATCCAAGCTGACAGAGCTTGAGAGGTTAAGAGGTGAAGAATGACAAATGCTGATGTGCAAAAAAAAGTTGCATCATACCCAAAAAGACTTGAGGCTGAGACTTTTGCTTTGTTATTGTAAATTTATGTGGTTAAAAAATTGTTTAAAGCAGTTTAACATACTATTCTACTAAGAATAAGAAACTTTGTAACTGCATGTCAACTAGTCATTAGAGTATTAGTAGACTGTCTGCTTAATATCTTCTAATACTCTTCTAAACTTTGCAAGTATATGTCAACTTATTCTACTAACCCTAAACCTAACCTAACAGTCTGCTCTGAGAGTTAGTAGACATGTAGTTGCAAATAAATGAGATTTAGTTGACATGTAGTTGCAAAGTTACTAGTTAGTAGAATGTCTAAAGTGGACTATCAAAATAAAGCGTAACCATTTTCAATGAATCGATCAAGGTCATAATTTTTAATCTACTGGAGCAGTTCTAGCATAAATGACTCGCTGAATCAGTTGAGCGATTCCTCTAGCAGATAAGGGGTTTGGTCGTTCAGCCAGTTGTGCTCTAACCCTTCTAGCTCTCCCACATTACCTACTGTCAGGAGAGCGAGTCACCATGCCCATACTTTGCCAGTTGTACGAAATGAATAGAAATAAGTGAAAAATATTCTATTCTGCAGTCCAAAGTTAAAGCTGCTTTTCTCGCCAAAGACATCAAACGTGACAAAAGGTTTACTGGTAATTAGGCCTCATTCACACAACAGCAGAATATGGTTATCAGTCCTGTATCTGAGATATCAATACACATCTTTGTTTATTGTTTATGAAAGTGACAACCACACTGAAGCACTATGTTGAGGGGGGAACCAAACATATGTTCCTTCCCCATCACCTTAAATAACCAAACTCAGACCTGTACATTTTCAGAACACGTTATGTGTCTAGCATGTGTTTTCAGTTTTCACATGTGATTTTGGTAACTTAAAGAGACAGAGGTATGAGCTGTATCTCACCTGAAGATTTTAAAGGGATAGGTTACCCAAAAATAAAAATTCTGTTATTAATTATTATTAATTATATTTGTTATTAATTACCCTAATGTCATTTCAAACTCATAAGACATTCAAATTTGTTCATCAAATTAAGATATTTTTTATGAAATCTGACAGGTTTCTGACTCTGCATAGACAGCAATGTAATTACCACATTCAAGGCTCAGAAAGGTAGTAAGGACATTGTTAAAAGAATAGTACCATGATGCATGTGTGTGCATTCCTCTGCTTGTAACCAAGACGCAGCACATGTATGTTCGACATCAGCAGCACCACACGCATTCGTCGTGGTACTCACGTGAATGGTGCCCAACTGTGACAAGGAAGAGAAGAATTATTGAATTGTCATTATTTTTGTTTTCTTTGTGCACAAAACGTATTCTTGTAGCTTCATAAAATTACAGTTGAACCACTGATATCACAATTGTAATGGAACGAGGGAGACGGGAAGCAGGCGGATCCAAACGCAAAGCTTTATTGATCAAAGACATGGTCAGACACAGGCAGGGTCGAACATCGGCAAACAGGTATATTACAGCAAGACACAAGGCGAGGGTCGATCAGCAGCGAACGTAATCCAAGGGACGAGGCAAAGGGTTAAATCCACGACAGGCGAAAAGTCTGAAGGCAGACACGATGAAATAACCAGGTCGTGATAACAATGTCCTTATGACATTTCTGTGCCTTAAAGGACAAGTCCACTTCCAGAACAACAATTTACAAATAATTTACTCACCCCCTTGTCATCCAAGATTTTCATGTCTTTCTGTCTTCAGTCGTAAAGAAATTATGGTTTTTGAGGAAAGCGTTTCAGGATTTTTCTCCATATAATGGACTTTATTGGTGCTTCGAATTTGAACTTCTAAAATGTAGTTTAAATGCAGCTTTAAAGGCCTCTAAACAATCCCAGCCGAGGAAGAAAGGTCTTATCTAGCGAAGCGATCAGTCATTGTTTTCGAAAAATAAAAATTTGTGTACTTTTTAAGCACAAAAGCTCGTGTAGCACACCCTCTGAGATGCACATCTACGGGTCGTTCTTGAACAATTCGTTCATTTTGAACAAACCTTTAATGTGACTCCGGAAGAACGAGTCGTCTCGGGGGAGTGATTCGTTCAGTCGCGCATGCGCAACATCCTATTAGGTTCTGTGCTGGAATTAGTTCACCTGATTCGAGTCTTCGGGTTTTTCGAGTCATTCGTTCATCTTATTGGGCTGTCACGTGATGCTGATTTTGCTAAAATGAACAAAATGACTCGAAAAATATTAGCTCAATTTGCTGAATAAGACTCAAAGGTCCGAGTTGGTAAAATGATCCAAACTTCCCATCACTACTGCGAATCACATCTTCGAATCACCACAAGTTCATCGTCTGTGTACTCCGGCTCAAAAAGGTAGAGTATGTCGAAAAACTACATGTTATTTTCTCCTACAACTTCAGAATCGTCCGACATCGCTGTACCTTTTTGTTTGTAAACAGCGTTTGACTTACTTGCACTTTCTTAGTCTTTGTGCGTTCACTTTGTAAACACTGAGTCTGTGCTTCCGCCTACATTCCGCCTGACCTATCAACGTGATGCAATAGTATGTGAACGTGCATCCCAGAGCCTGTGCTACACGAGCTTTTGTGTTTAAAAAGTATACAAATTTTTATTTTCCGAAAATAATGACAGATCGTTTCGCTAGATAAGACCCTTCTTCCTCGGCTGGGATCGTTTAGTGCCCCTTGAAGCTGCATTTAAACTACATTTTGGAAGTTCAAAATCGGGGGGACCAATGAAGTCCATTATATGGAGAAAAATCCTGAAATATTTTCCTCAAAAAACATAAATTCTTCACGACTGAAGACAGAAGGATCTTGGATGACAGCTTGGATGACAAGGGGGTGAGCAAATTATTTTTGAATTGTTGATCTGGAAGTGGAGTTCTCCTTTAAACTCTGATATTTCCCTATCTATCTATGGAGGATCAGAAAGATTTTGAATTTCATCAAAAATATCTTAATTTGTGTTCCAAAGGTGAATGAAGATATTACGGGTATGAAACGACATGAGGGTGAGTAATTAATGACAGATCAATATGATTTTTGGGTGAACTATTCCTTTCATTCCAGCTGTCTTCCTTCAGAGCTACTTTAGTCAGTTTTGTGGTCTAAGTGCTTTACACAGGTATAAAAGCTGCTTTTAAGGTATGATGGATGAGCTTGCATCTCGACAGGACTTTTTATGTTTTATTTGTGATGAGACTTTCCAGTTTTACTTTAGTCCCTGTTGTTGTGGTTACAGGTGATATTTACCAATAGGTATGAATTTGACTTTTGAATTTTGAGATTGAATTTTGACCATTGCACGTACATACAGACAGTATTTAAGCCGCTATTGTAAGCTGCTGTGTAAACAGGACATTGCGACTCTCACACCTGTAAGTAAATGGGGTTGTCAATCCCAAACACTGATAGCGTGAGCGGAATGAAAACAAGAAGTAACTCAAATGTAGCAAGCTGTGTTTAGCTATTTTCCAGGGATGTTCTAATGTTCTAGTTTGTAGTTTAACTAGTTACATTTTTTGAATAGCTTGCCCAACACTGTTTTTTTGTCTCCACAGCCTTCACTATGCAATATGACACAATTACAAAGTGAGCACTGAGTTGAGCTATGTAAATATCATATGATGTATTTAATAGCATTTACCATCTCAGGTGACGTCCTCCAAACATCATCCTGTTAAGCGTCCCAAATACTCAATGATTAATTGTCCAGAGATGAACTCATTTACAAAGCTGACGGGTTGTGTGTAATGTTCCCATGGATATTGTTCTTGCTGGTAAACAATCAGAGGAGGGTGCAATGATGTACTTTACCCCATCAGCCATGTAAACCTCAGGGACCACACAAAGTGTATTTATACCTCACACATCTTGATATAAACACCTGTGTTTATTAATTGAGCATCCAGTGAGCATAAACGTTCCTGACTGCCAGGCTTGGGCACCATCTCAGGTCCTCTTCTCCTGCATACTCAAACTGAGTGACTGAATGCAGGGCCCAGTTAAGCAGCCCCAAAAGACTATCTCTACTCGGTTATTATCGCTATTGCTTGTCAGCTACGAGGAATGCGACCAACTACGCCACAGCTCGAGACCCTCTCACTTAGGTTCTGCACAGCCACCTTCAACCCATCCATCAACCGACCCCCCTGGCCTTTTTGAAAAACAAGTACTCTCTAAGTAGCGAAGAGGTGCCAGGGCTAATTATAAACAAATCATTGATGTTTTAGAGACCTGGGCAGCCTGCAGTAAAAGCCTGGAACCGAGCCATGAAGGATGGGAGGGCAGTGGGCTCTGCTCAAGTGTTCTGCTTGAGAGAGTATTCAATAGACTGTGGAAGGGGACCTCACACAGGGACCGCAGTGCTACAGCAGAGTGACAGGTGTTTAGGAGCAGAGCCAAACAAAGACAAGAGGATGCCTAGTGGAAGGCACGAGAGGTGAGTGTCTTAGCAAAACACAGATATTCAGAAGACTGGTGGGGCTTGAGTTCTGAAAGAGAACAAACTTTTGAGAGTGTTCAGTTCTACAATAAAATAACAGAAAACAGAAACAGCTGAAAATTGTACAGTTGAGTTGTGCTTCTTGCAAGTTTTGGGAATGTGCCAAAGAGCGATTCTGAAATCGTTAAATTTGACTTCACACTTGCAGACCACATGAAATCGCTTGACAAGGGTCTGTTTTCTGTTCTTTTTTTTTAACGGAAAGTGGAAGTTTGGGATTATCATTTATCATTTTTAGAGAACATTTGATTGGAGAAAGATGTTTGCAGTGAAATGAATCATTAATATTATTGGTCAATTTGTTCTATAAATCAGCATTGATTAATATTTTTAATCAAAATGTAATCTTTCTGTGAAATGACAGACTCCTCTCTGGTATGCCGGGCCATTCACATGTGTTTTTGCTTTAAAAACTGTGAGACATGGGCAATGAAATGAGGAAAAAACACAAGAACTGGAGATGCTTTTTTTAAAAGGTGAACTTATTTAATTTGAGTGCTGCTGTTTTTGAATGGCGTGTCTTGTGTGAAACGCTGCAAACAACGTGAGGCACAAGCACAATGGCTAAAAACGTCCGTCTATAGTCTGTTTACATGGAAAAACAATGGAAAAATGCATTCTGTGTGAACAGCCCCTTAGTCCTCTTAAACCCCACCCCTTTCTTGCAGTCGACTACAAGCATTCAAACTTGTCATTTAGTCCAGTGGTTCTCAATCCTAGTCCTGGGGGACCTCTGCTCTGCACATTATGTATGTCTCACTTATTTAACACACCTGATTGAGATCATTAGCTTATTAGGAGAGAGTTCAATGAACTGAACTAACGAGCTGATGATCTGAATCAGGTGTGTTAAATAAGGGAGACATGAAAGATCTGCAGAGCCAGGGTCCCCCAGGACTGGAATTGACAACCGCTGATTTAGTCAACACTGGAATTTGTAGTTTAATTGCCTTACGCAGGTATAAAAGCTGCTGTTAAGGTATGATGGATGAACTTGCATCTCAACTGGACTTTTGTTGTGTCATATGTGATAAGATTTTCCAGTTAGTGACTGTTGCAGGTAATATTCACCAATAGGTACAAAACAAAACAAGACGCAACTCAAATGTAGCAAGCTGTGTTTAGTTAGTGATTTGCTAATGTTCTAGTTTGTAGCTTAACTAGTTACATTTCCAGCATTGCAAACATTGCAAAACATTGCTTGACAACATTGCTCCATCCTACCTTAGACCCGCCCTGACTGAGCTGTAACAGTCCGACCTGTGTGTCGACTCCACAGGGGAAGACAAGAATGTCTCCGATTAAGCAATTGAGGTGTTTTGTTGTTGGATGTAATAGTGAACATAGCAGTCATCATTTACTCCCACCATCTGAGCTGCTGAAGACACAGAGGATTAACGTTACTTTCATTCTAGAAGTAAATGTAGAGAGGGGTGGGGTGAGCAAAGCTCATTAGCATTTAAAGGCAAATGCAACAGAATGGCTTGCTCTAAAAAGAGCTGATTTTGACATGGTAAAAAGGGTGTTTTTTGCACTACCACTGAGAAATTTTAACCAAAGTATGTTAAAGACTTCTCATTAAGACCCTAAAGAATCATACTAACTTGTGGAAAATGGGCATTTGATCACCCCTTTAAATGCGAACAACAAATTTTGTACTTAATGCACTTTAATTGTGTGGAAGTAGTGCAAAAGTCCAACTAAAGATACTTAAGTATATTTGATTGTGCTAAAGTGGAACTATTGCAACTATACATTAGGTACACTTTAAATAATTTGCATTTAATGACCGATATTATTTAAAGATCATACAATCCTTATCAATAGTGACATTAAAACATATTTTAGGCTTAAAATTAAGAAATCTTCATTGTGCACAAGTGGTACTCCAAATAAAGTTTAATTAAAATTTTTATATTAGTAAGTCAGTACATACGTTTTTTTTTAAATTTCCTTCTAAATTAAATTTTGGATTAATAATTTTAAGTATCTATAGATTCAGACCACAAAGACTAACACAAATACAAAGTTCTGGCATGAAACTCTAGATGGCGCAGTCCTATAGGTCTAACTCAATCTGACATAGTGACATCATTATCACATGGCACAGCTGATTGGTTCTCTCCTGTATCGGTAGCCAATGAGCTCGCTGCTCAACATTCAAATATATGACTAGTGCTTCCTGTAGCAGTTTGTAGCTTGCTTCAGGAACCTTCACCTGCTATGAGGTGTTTAATGTATGCTATATGGGGGTTATTTCATGTATGTTATATGTGCAGCAGCAGTATTTCTTACATGCTCACAGCAGCATGTTGTGGATGTTTTGGCAGTAGCAGTCTCGTGACTTTCTCTGCCCAGCAGCAGCACCTTAGCAGATCTATTCCACCAAGACCAGATACTTTAACACTGTCATGTACCCTCTGAGAGTTGTCATGACAGCACTAGATTGAAGACAATCGTTTTCATGTCTAATACACAATTGTAGACCATTAAAAAGATGTCCAGTCATTATGCCAATGTGTAGGCTGACCCAGGCTAATTTGCATTTGCCATGGCCTTCATTTTGAATATGTAATGGAATGTTAGAAAGGTGAATTTTGAAACCAATGTACAATGAGAACAAGACAAGGCCTTTGCACAGTCTGGCATGATGTACCCAATCTTCAAGAAGAAGGGACTGGATGAAATATACTGAATCATGATATTCAGAAATCAGTCCACAACTCTGACTTTTAATGCAGTCTGGATTTAAGACACATTATGTTGGTTCATCTGGCCAGAGGAGAACTAACCAACCAACCCCCAACTGAGCCTGGTTTCTCCCAAGTTTTTTTTTTTTTTATCCTTTTCACTGATGGAGATTGGGTTCCTTGCCTCTGGTTAATTAAACTCATTCCATAAATGATGGAGATTACAAAGTTTTTGAACCAAACTGAATCAACATCAAACTGTTTTCAACTGAGCAATGACTGTTTACTATTGTCTTTTACAGCAGATTCACTATTTTCTTGTTTATCAGATTCACTATTTTCTTGTTTATCACTTTAAAGCTGCTTTGAAAGAATATGTATTGTATGAAGTGCTATGTAAATAAAGATGACTTGACTTACAATAAAAATGCTTTTTTAAAAACCCATTTGAAATTCCATAAGGAGTTTGAATATGCAAGTCCTCTTCCAGACTTTGGGCCTACAAACTAAACAGTTCTAAAGAATGCTAAAGACACTTCCCAGACTTAGATGACGGTCCTCAATTTCATCTATATTTACAGCATCATATTTAAAAGCTCTAAAATTCTGTCTGCTTAAACACCCACTATTTATTTTGGTATCAGCTTTAGTTTTTTGGCTAGTGAGTGATGAATCTGAGAAAAAAAAAAAAAAAAACGTCCCAGCAAGCACACAGGGATATGTGGGAGAGGGGAGTTTTGCCGTTAATTCCAAAACAGGCCGACATAAATGTACATGAGAATCTTTCACTGTGGCGAAATCATCCTCCTGTTTCATGTACTGTATGACTCCCAGTGGAAAGCAGGGAACTAAATGTGAAATGGCGCTTTATGACAGAGCAGCAAAACAATGTGTTCATGTATTCTTTTTGATTAGAATGATGTTTTTGTTATGTTGTTAGGCTTCATTATGAGTGAGCTTCATTATAATGACTGTTTTAGGGGATTGTAGCATAATCTTATATTGTAACGTCACTAAAAAGAGAAGCCAGCCCCTACTTCACCCTCCTCTTTAGGTCTCCACAGGAGAAAAAGGTTAAATAAATGTTAGTGGTGCGATAACCCGCCTGTTTTCTGTAGGGGGCAGGCAGGCTTTACATAGTTGTGATGCAAAGAGCCTGTGTAACAATGTCCCAGATTTTCACCACAAGACACGCTGCCACCACCATTTACATTCTGGCACTCATTTTTGTATTGTGCTTTTTACAATGCAATTTTGATTCATACCTCTGATCATGTAATCTACAGTTAGATCCTTAATGATGCATTGTTTTCAGAATTACAATAATTATGACTTAACTACGTAAAGGAGAAGTTCACTTCCAGAACAAAAATTTACAGATAATGTACTCACCCCCTTGTCATCTAAGATGTTCATGTCTTTCTTTTTTCAGTCATAAAGAAATTATAGTTTTTGAGGAAAATATTTCAGGAATTATTTCCATATAGTGGACTTCAATGGTGCCCCCGATTTTAAACCTCCAAAATGTAGATTAAATGCAGCTTCAAATGATCCCAGCCGAGGAAGAAGGGTCTTATCTAGCGAAACGATCGTCTGCATGACCTTCTTGGATGACAAGGGGGTGGGAATTATCTGTAAATTTTTGTTCTGGAAGTGAACATCTCCTTTAAAACTGCACATATCAAATTCAAAATGTTGGCAGTTTAAGATTAAAGTTTAAGTTAGGTGGCTGCTTTAAAATATTTTTCTGTTTAATATGTTGTAATATTATAGGCATATGTAACCTTGTGTGTATTTAGGTGAATTAATGTTGCAATATTATTAACTTGCTGTTATGTGCAACAGAATTGTAGTGCCACATTAAAAATATAAAGCTCTGAGAGATTAAAGTCCTCCTCCTGGTACTCCTCATGAAGCAGTATTCAGTAGACTTATTTGAACTTAATTTTCTGATCCTTCAGTCAAACTCCCAATCCCATTAATCCATTTTCCAAACCGCTCGTCCTATGTAGGATCGTGGGGATGCTGGAACCTATGCCAGCATCTCGGGCCATAGGCAGGGAAACACCCTTGATTGTAAACTCCCATTTCCATTGGAGCATATCCAGAAATCAATGTGGAACTAATGACAGCTGTAATCTTAATCATAATGTGGCTGGCCAAAACAAAATGAGAGTGGTAACCGCTACTGTAATGTTACTGTAATGAGTTATGAACATTATGTTCCATCAGTGTTTTCATATATTTCACTTGATCAAAAGGAACTGTATGATTATCAGTGATGAGAATAATGGTGTTATAAATAAACAGCATTACTAACAGTATTATTTTTCTCAGTAACGAGTAATCAAACTAATTACTGTTTTCCATGTTACAACGTCGTTACCGTTACTGACAACAAAATGCGGCGTTACTAAAATTTATTATAATATTATTATCATTTTATTTTTTAGTTAATCTGAATGGATGTACAGCGTACCTGTACTTGACGAACCATAAACTCTAGTGTGAAGGCAAATGATAGCCGTCACTTTTTCTCACACACATGCAAAGAAGTATACAAAGCGAGAGAGTCTTATATACCATGCAGAATTGATGCACTACATTTAAACAATATTATTTGCTGTATTTTCCTGTCAAAAAAGTTCCTTTGGAATTCTTCAGCTTTTAAGAATTGCTGGTTTTTCTGATTGTAGGCGGAATTAATGTGCAAACTACAATCTCATTGTCAAAACTCGTCCCTGTTTTGATTTCAGTAAATCGGCTCGAGCGAACACAGGCAACGTGATTAATATTCATGAACCCAGCAGCTCATTAATCTTTGGTGCATTTGTTATGTGTAGTAGAATTCGTAGTAGTTTTGTTATCTTATCAATATTATTTTTAGTTTTTTCCCATTTTCAGTTTTTTTTGCACCACCACCAGTCCTAAATTCAGTCAACATGACAAATATGAATTCATACATGGTTATTCTAATTACTAAAGTTCTAATTACTAAACTATAATGTTAAATTATCATAATGTCATATTATAATGCTTGAATGACTGATGTGTCACATATTTAAAAAACTGTGCCATTAATATATTTATATATATATATATATATATATATATAAATATACACACACACTGTAACAAAAAAAAAAAAAAAAAAAAAAAAACCTTGAAAAAAATGTGTTTAGTCAACTTGAAATGTAAAGTTGTACTAAGTGACAACTTAGATATTTGAGTTGACTTAACAAAAAATCTGGTTTGCTGAACTTAAAAGTTGGGTAAGTTACTCAGTTGCCTTAAAATTTTAAGATGAATCAGCTCAAATATCTAAGTTGTCACTTAGTACAACTTAACATTTCAAGTTGACTAAACATATTTGAGTTGACTGAACTTAAAATTTTAAGGCAGCCGGGTAACAAATTATTTTAAGTTGACTTAACAAATTGTTTTTTACAGTGTGTGTGTGTGTGTATTTATTTATATATATATATATATATATATATATATATATATATTTACTTTTGCTGGTAATTAGTTACTTTTATAATGATGTAACTCAGCTACTAACTCAGTTAATAGTAACATGCCCAACATTGATGATTATGACAAAAAAAAAAAAAAAAAAAAACAATTGTTGCCAGTATTGTAATTATGAATAAATATTGTATAAGTCAGTCATTTTTTCAGCTTTGTAACCTCCATTGTGGTTAAAAATGTCTTGCATCTGCAATTGTCTACCTAATGTCATTCCTTACTTCCTTTTGAGTCACAGAAGGGGCTGGAGGTGAATTTCAGTTTTCAGTTCACAGCTGAAAATTGTGACTACACTGCATTTACAGCAAAAGAATGGGTATCAAGGTCAGTTAAGCAGGTGCTTTTACAGGGAGCTAGTTGGAGAAATGTTCTTGCCTTCTTCACTGATGTGAAAGCCAGAGTGTTCATGCTGACAAAAGAAAGTACCTATTTTTCACAAGGAAGTCCCCCTTAACTCATCATTTACAGAATTTTCATTGGAAGTGTGAGACACTGGGAGGAAAAGTAGGGAGCATAAGTCAACAATTCTTCTCTAAGCTCAGTGAGTAAGTGCAAGTAATGATAATAAACATAATGGTCAGAGATTGATGGTGGATGGCCCTGACCTTGAGCACGTACAGCTTGGGCACTGGCCATGCCCACGGCAGGCGCTGTTCCCTCTGAAAAATTCCCACATTACCCTTCATGGCAAAGGAAGAAATGACAGACATCATTTCCCCCTACGATCAAGCACTGTTGATCTCTGCGTTGACACGATTTGATGCAATCTGCTACTCGGCACAAAATAATTGAATGTGCTGAAAATTGGGAACTATTTCTAGGTATTTCCTCTCTTTAAAGTTCAGGGCAGATTAGCTTAATTAAGGAGGGGAAAACAGGAAATTTTTAAGTCCTGTGGGTAATTAATAGGCAGCCTTGGCCAAGAGGTCTGCATGGTCACTCTCTGTAAGGATCCAGGAAAAGGTTGTATATTTGTCTAACTTGGTACAAAAAAATACTGTTGATAAAACCAACATCTGCACATCTTCAAAACAGAACCTTACTAATACAAAACACTCAACCGGCATTAATAATGCACACTTACGTCATAAAATCAAAGATTTGCTGTAAACACGGGGGTTGTTAAAGTGACCATACTCTTTAGCCAGCAGGTTGTCTGTATCTTACTATAGTTCTGAAGTGTGTCTCTCTGAGCTGTATCCTGTCTTACGTCATCCCTGATTTACTCTGGTTTCTTGTCTTGTTATCAGTTTATTATTGGCTCCCAAGGGACTGCTGATAGTTTAGAAGGGCAGTCCCAGAACAACTTTGACTCTCACACACAGAGACCACTCTATCGCAAAAGCCACAAATAACCAAAGCTGCTTTTTGTGTAATTGACAGTGTGATAAACATGCTTACACAGAGCACAGAGGAGCACTTGTTATTCATTTATGTAGATTAGTTTATCATCTCATAAACCAGTTAGGAACAAGCAGTGCTTATAGTGAGTTAAAGAGATACTTTATTTAAAAATGAAAGTTTTTCTATGCAATGATAGTCAGTGGAGTCCAAAACAGTATTTATTTTTGAAAGACTGTCTCCAGAATGCTGAACAAATCTGAGCTATGCAGTTGAGGTCAAATGTATACATACACCTAGCAGAATTTGCAAAATGATAATTATTTGACCAAAATAAGAGGGGTCATACAAAATTCATGTTATTTTTTATTTAGTACTCACCTGAATAAGATATTTCACATTAAAAAAAACATCTACATATAGTCCACAAGAGAAAATAACAGTTGAATTTTTAAAAATGACCTACATACACTCGATTATTAATACTGTGTTGTTACCTGCATGATCCACAGCTGTTTTTTTGTTTAGTGATAGTTGTTCATGAGTCCCTAGTTTGTCCTTAAAAGTTAAACTGCCTGCTGTTCTTCAGAAAAATTCTTTAGGTCCCATAAATTCTTTGTTTTTTCAAACTTTTTTTGTGTATTGAACCCTTTCCAACTATGACTGTATGACTTTGAGATCCATCTTTTCACACTAAGGACAACTGAGGGACTTATATGCAACTATTACAGAAGGTTCAAATGCTCACTGATGGTTTAGAAGGAATCATGAGCCATTAAGAGCTGGGGGTGAAAACTTTTTGAATTTGAAGATCAGGGTAAATTTAACTTATTTTGTCTTCTGGGAAACATGTAAGTATCTTCTGTAGCTTCTGAAGGGCAGTACTAAATGAAAAACTATATTTAGGCAAAATAAGAAGAATGTACACATCTTCATTCTGTTCAAAAGTTTGCAGCCCCAGCTCTTGCATCATTTTTCCTTCACAAAAATGCTGAAAAATCAAAGAATTTGTGGGACCTGAAGGAGTTTTTCTGAAGAACTGCGGGCAGTATAACTGTTCAGGACAAACAAGGGACTCATGAACAGCTATTAACAAAAAACACAGCTGTAAATCATTCAGGTAATAACACAGTATTAAGAATCGTAATCTTTTGAGTGGGGTCATTTTTATAATTTCAACTATTATTTTCTCTTGTGGACTATAATGTCTTTAATGTGAAATATTGTATTCAGGTCAGTACTAAATAAAAAACAACATGCATTTTCTATGATCGTAGTTAGTTCAGTCATGAAACTTTAGATGGCACAGGCTGATAGGTCTTTTAACCTTCCACCTCCCCCAGCTCCATCTGTCGAGATCTGTTACAGGGTTTTTATGTATTCCTGTATGTTTAAGAGTATTTTACATACATCAGCATGTCTGTATATCTATCAGCAGTGTGCAGCATAATGGATCTATTCAACCAAGTCCAACATCTGTACATTAACATTGTAATATACATTAGCATGCTAAAACTATTCAGAGAGCTGACTACAAATTAATCTTAGAAGTTATAAAGGTTCGTAAAATATACACCTTTAATCACTAAAACAAACTTTCAGCTGCTCTGTTTAGTGCCATTAGTTTGTAACTCTTTTATTTACGAAAACAGACAAGATTATACCTCAATGATATTGTATGGTCATCATCTATCATTAGAACAGTAGCCAACATTTAATAATCACACATGAAAAGATGAAATAAATGCAAATTTCAATTGATTAATCTATCTCATTTTCTGCCGCTTAGGCACGGCTTGCATACGACAACAATCCCCTTCCCCTGTTAAGAATGATTAGAATTTGGTTTGTTGACACATAGGTAATTGATTCAAATGGGGCTCCAATGAGTTCAGTGATTGTGTTGTTTTTAAAAGGCTTGAGCTTTGACAGAAATACGCCGGGAAGTATTGCAATTGGCGGCGAGCACAGTTTCCCATAGACCAATGTGTTGAACTCAGCTCCAAGCCTCTTGGATGTGAGATGACTGTTGAGCTAGTGGGAGAGGAGAGATAGCAGTGACCTCGCTGTGAACCCCTGCAAAAACTTGGATTATGTCTGGAGTATTCGGAGAAAATACTTAAATGAGCTTCATGATTTAGTGGGGCGGCTCACAGACACGGTTCTGAAATAGGGGAAAAAAGGTGAAAAGGAAACTGGGAAAATAACATTATAGGGCCACTCTAAGAATGCTAACAGAGCCGCTAGTGAATCTGACTGTCAAACTGCTGTACTTTGGCCTATGAGTGCATTTTCAAACTAAAAGTGTTCAGAGACTTCAGAACGAAGTCAAAAATGTCTGTAATCTCTGTTTCACACTTTTTATGCATTTACTCTTGGAAATACTATGTCTAGTTTGGCACAAACCTACCCCTGTGTTCTTCACAATGGACAGTCTTTAAAGAATCAAAGTCAAATCAAGCAAAATATTTTAAAATGTGCTAAAAAAATATACAGAACTTCTAATAAATATTTTAAAATATATCTTTGATAGACATAGTTAATAACAGTATTTCCTTACATATTTTTGACAAATTTAACCCTTGTGTGACCTTTTGGTCATTTTTGTCCATTTCAGTTTTGTTTTTTTGATCATTTTGCCTGTGTTATTGCCAGCTGCATAAATTTTGGCACAGGTGTGTATTTTTATTGGAATTTTACAATTTCACTCCCATTTCCTTTCATAAATCTATTTTGCACTAGGTACAAAAAATAGTTTCTCTCAGGACCTTAAAGACAAAAATGTCCCCATTGAAACCCACTGCTATTTTTAATCAGTGCCATTTAACTGTAAAATGATGCAATTTTTGTTATTAGACTTTCATTTTGTTGCAAGGCTTCAAAATCTCAAAAGCTTTTTTTTTAACCATTTTTTACCAGATGGTGCAATTTTTTCAAGTTTGGCCAATAAAGCAAATTCTCGTTTTATTACTGTTTTCTGCTTCTGCATATTGCAGAGCCAGTTGGATAAATAATGCAGCTATAATTGTGTGGGTGTGTTGGTATGGATGTCAGAGTGTGGTTTGTATGCGTGTCATTAAAAAAAGTGTGTTCTTGTAATATTTGAGAGAGAAAAACTGTGGTACTGAGCTCAAACAAAATCTTCCTGAAAGCTCAGTTTTTGAGATATCAACCTCAAATTTGGAACACAGCGTGTTTAGAATTATGGCTTTGATTTTCTAGTAGGTTTAGAGTTCAACATATTTCATAAAATATATATTTAATATAAAATATTGTTCATAAAGCATTTTCATAAACTTAAACCTCTATAACATTTTTTTGGTTTCACTTTTTAAACTTTTTTTACTTATAATCTTCTTTAAAATGAGAACAAACTTAAGTCTGTGCTCCCAAGCTTCAAATTTTTATGGCAGTTTTTTCACACATAAACATGGACATTTTTGTCCACTAAGGACCTATGTGTAACTTTTTTTATTGACGCACAAGGGTTAATATATTTTCAAATATATTGTCCAAAATACATTTTTTAAAACACTGTTTACATTCACACAATGTATTTTTTTGTCTCTTAAAGTATGTTTTGTAACATATTTTGGAATTTGAATGTTGAAACTAAATACATTTTCTTAACAGCTTGTATTGCTGGATATTATCTTAATGAACTGTTTAATAGTGTCTACCCATTAAGAATATAAATACAGCATAACCCAGAGACTGACCTAACCATGTTACCCTCTAATGTTCTCAACATTAAAGATGTAAGATGAGCTGTAATGCTACCAAAGTATCATTAGAATAAAAGCAACCAGAGAAGCAATTTGGGTTTATCAGCGACAGTTTTCTAAATCACACTTGAGTGAGAAGGATCAAAAGTACTAATATAAACAGCAATGTTTTTATTTGAGATATGCTTTTCTAAAATTAAGAGCATCTCAGGAAGGCTATTCTGCCTCATGGGACAAATTCTATACGCAATTGCCCTTGCAAACAGAGCTTGTGGAAGTGTGAGTGTCATATCCTCCAGATCATTATTGGAGGCCATGCAGAAGTCAGTTGTCAGTTATGACTAATGCTTGAGTTTCCGTTCTTCAAGACTAAAGACCTGTACTTTTGCCCTTCCCTCGTGTTCCACAGTATACCTAGCTCTTTCTACGCTCTTTCTAATTTCCTTTCCCCTCAACTTCCTCATATTTGACATTTGCAGAAGAGAACCAAAAACAAAAACAAAACTAATGCCTTGGCTTCCTGCGCTTTCTTCAATCACTCGTTCATCTCCTTCCATAGTCGCACTTCATTAATTCTTTTTTAGCCAAAAAAAAAAATCAGATTTGGTAGGTATAACCAAGAATGTATTAAAAGGGTCATCGAATGCCCATTTTCCACAAGTTGATATGATTATGATTTGATTATGATTATGATTATTATGATATGATTCTTTAGGGTCTTAATGAAAAGTCTGTAACATACACTGTAAAAAAACTGCAAATGCATATTTTCCAGTTTAAGAAACATCTTGAGTCCCAAATACTAAAAAAATGCGCTTTTCTTGAAACGACGTGAGAACCCTTGTCAGACCAACAAAATTACCCCAAATGTTGTCCCAACTAGTTGTTTGAACAAAGAATTTCATATTGTTGAAATGTTAAGGCTTTGTGAGTTCCCAACATCCATTGCAGCATGAATAAATTATGCAGTTACTGTTATAGGATTATTGTTTTGCTGTTTGCTGACTTAATTAAAAATTTTTGTTGTTGTTTTGTCATTATTGTTAGTTATTTGTTGCACTATGAGGTAAATAGCTCATCTTTTAACATGTGTTGATTTCAACGTTCGTGAGGTTTGTGTGTCTAGTTTTGAGGCCTAGAGTATGTTCAAAAACTTATATCTGTTTGCTGGATATCTTAGTCTTGTAAGGTGTTTTACAAACAAAGACAATGTTGTCTATATATTAGATTAAGTTATCCATTAAGGTTTCTATAACAATTTACTGTTTGTCATTTGTAAATAATCAAAAAATGATTGTTGTTTGAGTTGCTGTGACAAGACTTTTTCTATTAGCAAAATAAGACAATCAGAATTGCATGAACAACTTTGGTTTTAATTTTTCAATAGGCGCGTTTCCATTACAGATTTGCGGAAAACTTTGGCGATATTATATTAAAGTCGAAGAAAAAGTATTGCGAAATGACAAGGTTTCCATTAAACGATATTATGCGACTAAAACATAATTTGTTCCTCCCGTGATAAGTCATGGCAAAGGATTTTGGTGGGATGTGGGCATATTTTGGCTTTATTTAATCGAAAGAGTCGTATGCATGCATTTTCACAGAAGCAGCACAGAGAGCCGCTTCAGAAACGTGTGCGACGCTGCTGGTGTAAATATAACATCAGATCCGGTGACTGTGTTTTTTGCAATATATGAGAGTTTTTACGAAATTGACGCATTTCCATTAGGCGTATTTTCAATTCGCAATTTAAATTTGCGCATCTTGAAGGGTAATGGAAACGCAGCTACTGTTAGTGTATAACAACACCCTTTTTACCTTGTCAAAATCAGCTCTGCAGAAATCAGCTTGTTTTGTTGTATGTTGCTTTAAATGCTAATGAGCTCTGTTCACCCCACCCCTCTCTTCTGTAGGACGACGAGAGACTCTTTACTTTTGCCGCATTTAGGCGTGAAACTTGCTAACTAGCACATTATTAGGAAAGGCGACTGTAAAGATTAATTAAAAAAAAAACCTTGTACTCACTTCTGCTGTACAGCGTCTGTGTACAGATGCATTTAGGTAGATCGGAAGGCACATTCCCTTCACAAACAAATGTAATCCACTGTGTCTTCAGCAGCTCAGATGTTGGGAGTAAATGAAGACTACTATGTTCATTATTACATCCAACAACAAAACACCTCAATCTCTTAGGAGCCATTCTTGTCTACGTCCCTGCTCTGACATTGAAACAATGGTGAACTGTTACAGCTCACTCAGGGCGGGTCTAAGGTAAGACGCCCATGTCAACTATCGGCCTATGTGACGTCACACAGACAAGAAGCTGAGAATGGCCTGATTTGAAAAAAGGGATATTACTTTTAGGGATTTAATAAAAACCACTGGATGGATTTTTATCATTATATGGTGGATGTGTACACACACTGCCAACAAACATTTATGTTCAAACAACATGTAAAAGTTAATTTTGCAACAGATGACCCCTTTAAACACGCGGCGAAAGCTATCCTCAGCAATTCTGTTCACCTAGTTGCTTGGCTGGCTCAGGAACTCCCCACAAGTGTGTGATCTGACGGCCTCCATCTTTACTTCATGGTTACACAGTTCTGGAAACATGCCATGTGACTGATCATGTGTCAAAAAATTATTAAAATACAAAAAAAAAAAAAAAAGTGTATTATATATTGCTTGTAATTTCAATTTTACATTTTACAAACTGTTTTTTGCTAGCATAATCATATAATTATAACATCTACCTCTTTAAATGTGATGTTAAGGGCGGGTTTTACTTCATGCATCAAAAGTGTTTCATTTTGCAGTTTCTACAAAAAATCTCAGTTCAAAAGCTAAAAAAAAAGTTTCTACAATATTCCTTTTTGTTTTGATAAAATAAACATATAAACTATACTTAATGATAAGAATCTTGTGGGGTGTTTCCAGACTTTGACTTATTCTTTCTTTTTAAAATGTAATGCAAATTCCATACAAGTGCTGTAGTCTATAATAAGAAATACTAAGGCATTTTTTATTGTCACTCCAAAAAAAAAAGAAAAAAAAAAAAAACTTGACTATATAAAAAATATAAAATAAAATATATGTTGTATTGTGATACGAATGAAGAAGATCACACATCATGTCTTCATTATTTCATTTTATGTTTATCTTAGTAATATGTAATAGAAATTAGTTACACATATTCCTAAGGAAATATCCTCAGGATTTCCTTTTTCAAAATGCCAGGCCTTTTTGTTTAGGGAAAGGTCAGTTGGAAATTATGCTGAATTTTACTAGAAATCCTCAAGGGCTGCAACAGTGATCCCATCTCTTCCACAGGCTGTATGACAAGGTTTCCATTAAATGATATTATGCGACTAAAACATAATTTGTTCCTCTCGCGATAAGTCATGGCAACAGATTTTGGTGGGATGTGGACGTATTTTGGCTTTATTTAATCTAAAGAGTCGTATGCATGCATTTTCACAAAAGCAGCGCAGAGAGCCACTTCAGAAACGTGTGCGACGCTGCTGGTATAAATATAACATCAGCTCGGGTGACTGTGTTGGAGCCGTTACACGCCGCAGATGCATGCAGCGTACATAGTCTTAGCATTAATATTAGGGAAAGCCCCTTATACTTAAGAGCGGCTAGGTATGAAGTGTTTCTTGGAGTTTATAGTACATTGAAGAACGATCATAATACTTTTAACATATGCCATGTGACCTGTAAATGCGAAAAAGACATTTCCATTGCAGTTCTGCGAAATATTCCTTTTCAAATTGCCTGAAAAACCACCTCATGTGAGCGTTTTTTGCAATATATGAGAGTTTTTACGAAATTGACGCATTTCCATTAGGCGTATTTTCAACTAGCAATTTAAATTTGCGCATCTTGAAGGGTAATGGAAACACAGCTACTGATAGTGTATAACACCCTTTTTACCTTGTCAAAATCAGCTCTGCAGAAATCAGCTTGTTTTGTTGTATGTTGCTTTAAATGCTAATGAGCTCTGCTCACCCCACCCCTCTCTTCTGTAGGGCGACGAGAGACTCTTTACTTTTGCCGCATTTAGGCGTGAAACTTGCTAACTAGCACATATTTAGGAAAGGTGACTGTAAAGATTAATTTTAAAAAAAAACCTTATACTCACTTCTGCTGTAACTGAATGAGGTGGATCACGAATGATTCGTGTGAACAGACGCATTTAAGTAGATCGGGAGGCACATTCCCTTCACAAACAAATGTAATCCACTGTGTCTTCAGCGGCTCAGATGTTGGGAGTAAATGAAGACTACTATGTTTATTATTACATCCAACAAAAAACACCTCAATCGCTTAGGAGCCATTCTTGTCTACGTCCCTGCTCTGGCATTGAAACAATGGTGGACTGTTACAGCTCACTCAGGGTGGGTCTAAGGTAAGACGCCCATGTCAACTATCGGCCTGTGTGACGTCACACAGACAAGAAGCTGAGAATGGCCTGATTTAAAAAAAGGGATATTACTTTTAGGGATTTAATAAAAACCACTGGATGGATTTTTATCATTATATGGTGGATGTGTGCAAACACTGCCAACAAACATTTATGTTCAAACAACATGTAAAAGTTAATTTTGCAACAGATGACCCCTTTAAACACACGGAGATAGCTATCCTCAGCAATTCTGTTCACCTAGTTGCTTGGCTGGCTCAGGAACTCCCCACAAGTGTGTGATCTGACGGCCTCCATCTTTACTTCATGGTTACACAGTTCTGGAAACATGCCATGTGACTGATCATGTGTCAAAAAATTATTAAAATACAAAAAAAAAAGTGTATTATATATTGCTTGTAATTTCAATTTTACATTTTACAAACTGTTTTTTGCCAGCATAATCATATAATTACAACATCTACCTCTTTAAATGTGATGTTAAGGGCGGGTTTTGCTTCATGAATCAAAAGTGTTTCATTTTGCAGTTTCTACAAAAAATCTCAGTTCAAAAGCTAAAAAAAAAGTTTCTACAATATTCCTTTTTGTTTTGATAAAATAAACATATAAACTATACTTAATGATAAGAATCTTGTGGGGTGTTTCCAGACTTTGACTTATTCTTTCTTTTTAAAATGTAATGCAAATTCCATACAAGTGCTGTAGTCTATAATAAGAAATACTAAGGCATTTTTTATTGTCACTCCAAAAAAAAAAAAAAAAAAAAAAAACGTGACTATATAAAAAACATAAGATAACATATATTTTGTATTGTGATACGAATGAAGAACATCACACATGTCATGTCTTCATTATTCCATTTTATGTTTATCTTAGTAATATGTAATAGAAATTGGTTACACATATTCCTAAGGAAATATCCTCAGGATTTCCTTTTTCAAAATGCCAGGCCTGTTTGTTTAGGGAAAGGTCAGTTGGAAATTAGGCTGAATTTTACTAGAAATCCTCAAGGGCTGCGTCAGTGATCCCATCTCTTCCGCAGGCTGTAGACATAGACAGTGCCTCACTTGAGATCCGTTGGGTAACTCCCCCTAGGGGAAAGCCATTCTTTACCCATTTTCATACAGCCTAAGGCTCTCAGCTCTTAGTCGTGAGACCTCCTCCATGTTTATTCTGGCACAGGGTGGACTTTCAACTCCACCCCGGAGAGGAGAGGGTGACACTGACCCTTTTACTCACTGTCCAAATACAGAGTTCAGTAACGGACATCAGAAGCTGGGGAACTAAAGCAAAACTCAGTGTTGATTTAAAGGGAACGTGTTTGTGTTAGTTATATTGTGCTTACCTGCAGTGTAGCGCATACACTCTTAAAAATAAAGGTGCTTTACAAGGTTTAAAAGAATCATTTTTGGTTTCACAAAGAACCATTCAGTCAAATGTTCTTTAAAGAGCTATCTCTTTCTTACCTTTTTATAATCTGAAGAATCTTCTTTTGCCACAAAGAACCTTTTGTGAAACAGAAAGGTTCTCCGGATGTTAAAGGTTCTTTATGGAACCATTTAGACAAAAAAAGGTTCTTCTATGTTATCGAGAAGGAGTTTTATTTTTAAGAGTGTAGTAAAGTAGATATTTATTGATAGACATTGCAATAGACACTCTCATTATCAGTCTTAAATGAAATTCAAATATGATTCCCCAGGTAATATCTGAAACTCTGAAAAGTCTCTTAAAGCTCCAAGAAGACACACATGTGAATGCTTGACCGTCAACCACATATTTTAGTCAGTTCCTTATCCTTCTGAATAAGTATTCAGACTATGACGATTGTCTCAGTCCTGTGATTTGTGGCTTTTATTAAAGCTGGTGTACTTATTTTTAGGAATACAGTGTCTTGTCCCAAACATAAACAAACCAGTACACAAGTTCACAGACAAAGAAATATTCAGAGCATGTTTGGTATTGTGAAGACCTTGATCTGTGGGTTGAAATAAAATATATTCTTTGCTGTTGACAATTTGAAAGCAATATTGTCATATTGGATGTGAAATTTACAGTAAAAAAAAAAAGAAACAGCAGCTGCATGTGGTTGCTAGAATTTTACTGTAAAAAAATATGTGAGTAATATTTTAAGTGATGTATACTTCATTTGTGGGAATAATGTTAATATACCAAATTACTAAAATCCATTTTTTTAATTTATAATATACTGACAACCAAGAACATTGAAGTCCATTGATCATCACCTTCAATCTTTGTACCAAAGGCATCACAATACTTGTCAAAATGGCCTGATACTTCAAAGAATCTACGATATCCTTCATGCAGTCATGATTTCCACTTCCTGCTACGTCAAAACAACCCCATAACAGGACTGATCCATCTCAGTTTAGCCTTTTTTGCACCAGACATAGTGCTGATCCATAGGTACAAAAAGTTCCAGTTTGGTCACATCACTCCATAAAACATTCTTCCAGAACTCCACAGGTCTATCCAAATGAGTTTTAGCATGTTCAAGCCAGCCTTTTTGCTCTTCTTGGTCAAGAGTGATGTTCTGCAAGATGCCTCAACATGAAGGCCATACTTGTCAAGTGCTCTTCTCATACACTGCATTGAAATGTTTTTCCTCCTTTTGTCAGGTCATCTTTGGACGATCGTTTTTTAAGTTGCTCTGATCAAACATTTTATGATATTTTGCTTTTTTTGTTCAAAACCATCAAATGTTTTTTGGTACAACACATTTTAAACTAAGGAATAAGGCTGCCAGCTGTGTCATGTTTTGGAAATCTTCATGTAGCCTTAGATTTTAAAAAGTAATCAAATTATTTCATCTCTATAGCTTTTCTCTATAGCTTTTGTGAGAGCTCTGTTGACTTTGCCATATTTGCTACTCAACTTCAGCACATGCATGGGCTAACCATATCTATAACAGCTCAAGCTAATTCGTTCTTTCTTTCTTTCTTTCTTTCGCTTTTTTTTTTTTTTTTTTTTTTTTTTTTTTAATAGAGCCTAATTGTGTTTTAAGACTATTTTGTTCCCTACCATAAAAATAAGTGACTTAAAAGCAGCAAAGTTGAATAGGGGTTGAATAATTATGACATAGCTATGTTATTAAAAACATTCTATAACTCAAAAACATCACATTATATATTGACATTATCACTTTTAATATGCTAGTAAACTTTTGCAGATGCAATTTTTATAAATTCCTGGATCTTCAGAAAAGCTTGTATTTGTGAACTACTGCAGTCTCTGAGGGGTTTTCAAACGTTTCAAATTTAAAAAAAAACAGTTAAAAGTTACTTTAAAAAGTAAACTTTAAAAAGTTGGTTACCCCGCTGCCATCAAATTTTAAGTTTATTCAACTCAAATATCTAAGTTGCCACTTTGTACAACTTACCATTTCAAGTTGACTAAACTGAACCTAAAATTTTAAGGAAGCTAGGTAACAAATTCTTTTAAGTTGACTCAACAAATTGTTTTTTACAGTGATGGTAACAAACATGACATTATGTAACAGGATGTAACATAAAACCCTAATGGTGCATATGATAAGTATAAACTAAGTTAATATAGTTATAACCATCATGCAATTAATGGTTTTTCACAGAATATTATAACCTTTTCCGTTTATGTTCCAAATAATGTACACTGTAAAAAACAAATTGTTGAGTCAACTCAAAATAATTTGTTACCCAGCTGCCTTAAAATTTTAAGTTCAGTCAACTCAAAAAAAGTTTATTCAACTTGAAATGTTAAGTTATACTAAGTGACAACTTAGATATTTGAGTTAATTCAACTTAAACTTTAAGTTTAACACAAATATCTAGTACAACTTAACATTCCAAGTTGACTAAACTTATTTGAGTTGACTGAACTTAAAAATTTAAGGCAGCAGGGTAACAAGTTTTTTTAAGCTGACTCAACAAATTGTGTTTTTTGTTTTTTATTGTAGTGGTATTTAACACTGTTTTACTGCAAAATTCCATGAATTGTCAAATTAGATCTATTACACTTCATTGTACATCGAGTAAGAAAACCCATAAGATTTTTACCTTACACTAAATAAAAATAAAATAAAAATTTTAAAACTGATCTTTTGAAGTTGTAAATAAAACAAAGATTATTGCAACAATTTAAAAAAAAAAAACTACTTTCTACTTAAAAAAAATTACACAATTCACTGGGTTACTTGTGAACTTCAAATATCTCTTTGCAATTATTTGAAAAATGTACTACCAATTTCTAAATGAAAACTGTCTCAAAGGAAGTTATACATCTTTTTTTTAAGTTTAGGATTTTTATAGTCCTTTAAACTTTCTAAAATCATGATAATTTGACTGTGCATCATATTCCCATTTGTAACAATACACATCAGGACAGTCCACAGATTATTTCTCTAATTATTAAAAAATAGAAAAAAATACAATTTTCTTGATTTATTGCAATAAACACTTTTTTGAAAATTATTCTACATTTTTACCCATAGTTAACTCTCTCCCTCAAGAGTTAACCAACTTTAACCAAATAATGCCACTAAATGGCTCATCATCCCAAGGATTAAAAAAAAGCTCTGGACCGAAAAGAAAAAACAATACTGTAAAAACTTCTAAAAATCCTCAAAAATAGATAAGTATACTTGAGAAGTAGCATTGCTTCTTATTAGGTTTTCATATACTGCATCTTTAGTATGTTTGTTTTGTCAGGCTCCACTGCCAGTCTTCTTAATTTGTTTATGCTTATAACAAGTGAATAAAAATCTGCTAGTGTAAGACAAAATACAGTAGGTATAAGATGTCTTATCGTTTCAAATATTTACACTGAACACTAGATAAAAATGGACAAAAATTGAAACATATACTCTCATACACACGAAGGGGCAAAATACTCATTGAGAATGGGGTTTTTTGCGGCGTGTTGTCTTTGCATTATGGATCCTACACACTGAAAGAAGCAGTCGGATATGCAGTACCAACTTATACCACTAGAACCGCGCTTGCGTGGTTCGTCTTGGCACAGACTGCCACTCCCAGCCCTCAATCACAAAGAGAAGAATTTGCTGAAATCCTTCACAGATCCCAGCCCCCAATAAACCTCATAGCAATATGTCATACACCCTGGGCAGATAACCAGAATGCATAAGAATAAATCTTAATCAACGCTGGAGCGGTAGGTGACAGGAGAAGGGAGCTGGAATGTAATGTGACGTTAGAGAAATCTAAGTGAATTCTGTTGGGCTGTGCCAAAGCTGTTATTAATGGAGTGTGTTTCTGAGTTATTGAGCTTTATGTTGTGGCTGGTACTTCTCTCTGAAGCAAAGAGGGCAAATGTAGTTCAAAAGGGCAGCAGGGAGCAACGTTTGCTCTGTGGAAATACTGGTCTGGGCTGGTGTTATAATGTTGCAACTAACAAACAGACAAAGGGATTTACGATTTAAGACAAAACCGGAACGTTAACAGAATTTGAAACAATGTAAAGAAAGATTTGAAACAAATGGGATGAACATTTATACTAGATGTACTACAAAAAAGAAGACATTTATGACAAAAAAAAAAAAACAACTGGTTCTGGCTCTCTGTTATTTCCACATTGATTCATTTGAGTGATCTTGAGCAAAAGAAGTGTTGTGAACATGGTGTATCAGTACATCAAAGCATGCTGTGTCTATTGGTTTGATTCACAAACACCACAAGAAATTACATCAGAGAGCTGCAATCTATTGGAGCCAAGACGTCATCAATCAGTCGTAAATCAAAGTGCAACCTTGAGGCAAAGATCAGCACATTCAAATGTCAGAGTTCACATAAACCAATAACTCATCCGGGCTGGGCTCTGTCTTAAGCAGTCTACAGATGTCATACAATATTTCATTTTAACATTGATAATGTTCATTACTGACCCAAATTCAAATCTGGCCATTTTAAGTCAATTTTTTGATCATGTGTATCATTCATGAACTCAACTAATGTCATTATAGTAAAAGAAACAAAAGTATATTGGAAAAGTTAATATTATTGAAATACAAGTTTCAAGTTTTTAATTTGCTTCAATGTACCAACAAACAAAACAATCTGATCCATAAGCAAACATCTGGCCTCTGAGTGGTAAAACATGACTAGGAATCAATGCAAAAATAAGCTATGTTGTTTAACAATATTGATTCATACTTGATTAAATTAAAACAATTTGAATACCTTTACAACAAAAGTAAGGAATGGGAAAAACAACCACTTTAGTCATGGACTCTTATTTATTGTTCCAGTGTTTATGAACTAATCTGAGGGGGAAAAAAATCTAACAATGACATCCTTCTTAATACTCTGTACACTGGAAAACAGTAGGGAGAGTCAGTGGATTAAGAACATTTTTACTATAAAAATTTGCTTCATGACTGGTGATGACAATAAAAACGGAAAATCATTTTGATTAAATTATCACAATTACAAATTATGTGCTTCCAGTGGTTCATGTGATGAGTACGAATAGCCTTTCACAATAAATGGAAGGTTTGAACCATAAAAAACACACACATTTTGCAATTCAACCTATAATTTGAATAATTTCAAGACAAAACCATAACAACTGAATCTGTTTAACTCAGATGACAATAATTGAAATAATTTGGAACTGAAATTATGGCCAAAAAAAAGAAATACAACCGTAAAATACAAATACATTAATTCAAATAAAATAAACAAATACCTCTAACAAACACACTATATTGCAGAAATAAATAATTCTAGAGGTTATAAAGGTGGAGAATCACAATGATAGCAAAATGTTTCTTGTGTTGTTCACACATTGTCTCTATGACACAAAAAGCTTGTCCAGAAATGTCTCTATCATGGAATCTAAGGAGTAATCATTTGAAGAAGGCTCTTCCGGTGCTCCTTTAATCCCCAATTTCAAAGCCATAAGATGTTTACATGGAAAAACTTGTACTTGGGTAACTGTTTAACAGGTCAGAGGCAGTAAATCATGGACACCAAAACCACTTGAGACTCTTTAGATAGCTCATTAATTACTGTCATTGTGCATTATGCTTGTGATTTAGATGGTAACGCACAAGAAACTTTCACTACTGATTGATTCTGGCACACATTACGCTCTCTAAAACATTCAAAAAATTGTGAAAGCCAGATCCAGATTAAACATTGTCCCTTCATCAGCTAAAGACGTGACCACGGAAGTGTATCACACTGAGAGTAAAAAATAAAAATAAACAGCAATATGCACTGATATTCACACATCAGTGTCATACGTTAGGTAGTTTTACATCCAAAATCATTGCAGCAAAACTTTTTTGCAGTTTTGTATTGTAACAAAAGATGCATCAGAAAAGAAATCCTGAGCGCTGTTTGTTCTAACAGAGACATAAAGGTCATTTTATCTATGCTTTATGCTTCGCCGATGATTTACGCCATTCAGATTGATCTAAAAAAAAATAACTACTTTCATCACTATGAAATCTGATTAGACCATTTTCATTTGATAGTGATCTCTAGGAAATTGTGTAATCGAACAAAACACTACAAGTCTCATGTGAGTTCCTGTGATCTTTGATACCCTGTGTTAAACCATCACAAAACAGTTCAATCGTCTAAGAGCTTTTTTTTTTTTTCTCATTTTCTTTAAAACTTTACATAGAAGGTGTGCAGATTAGTGAGCAACATCCACTGCAACAACGTCATGCTTGAAACAAGATTTCAAAGGAAGGGCAAGGCTTCAGTCCTACTCTATTTGACATTATCTTTATTGACAAATATAGGCATTATTTAAACAACCGTAGCTTCATAAATATGTTTGCATTCATCAACACGAACACCTTGACACTTTATCCTCAATTCCAGTTTCAGAAAGATCAACCATTTTCTCTTCAGATCACCACAATCCAATCAACAACCTCGTCTTTCCAGATGGGCGAAGTATCCGTTAGCATTAATATGTACAACTCTACTTTCAAAAAAATCATTTTTGATCCACTTACTCCTCCGAGCGACATTCATGGCGCAGGGGGGTGCTCTGAAAGTACCAAAGGCATGTTAAAGCAGATGCTCTTAAGTGTCGTCCTCTAGTGCAGAGAAGCAAAGATAATCTCCATCCTGGACGTCCAGTATTCCACGGGTGAAACAAAAAACTGGAGTATTAGGAACAGATCAAGCCTCTGCTCAAGATCACTAACACAGACCAAAAACAGATGACACCCCACACCCTGCCAGATTTTAAGAACAGCGCCAAAGGGACGTTCTAGAGAGCTGAAGGACAGCAAATGGCTCCCATCCCATAATGCCAGGGTTTAAGCCAAGGCCATGGGGCACCAAGTGTCCCCTCTCACTGAGGTTGCCACGTCAGCTGTGGACGTCAGGCCTACATTCGTGTACAGACTCTCCTGGCCAGGGTATTTCACCATGGAGCCCGTCGTGCCTGGAACATCAACTTGGCCCACCAGCGTCGAAGAGTTGACCTGGATCAAACCAGAGAATGTCAGTATGACAAATAAAAGGCAAACCAGTTGTTGCAATAAAATTGCAACTATTTGTATGATGCCTTAAAAGCACAAAGTGTTGCAAGTTGTTAAAGTGTTAATCAAACACCAGCAACTTTTTTTGGCTGCAAGGTTTGGTACATTGATGGCTCAGCTGAAAAATAATGGTATATGCACTTACTGATGTCACAGGCACCTGTGTTGATGAAGGACTGTTTTTTGTGCACTCCTCTGAATTAGAAGACGATGAAGAAGTTGGAGTCATGGGGACAGAACTACTTCCTGTGAATCATTTTAACCAGTTAGTTAACCTGCGTTTAACCTTGGTGGGATTATTAATGAAAAATTTTAACGGTTTGAGTTTTAGTTTTATTATTTAACATACCAGATGATCCCTTTGTTTTGTTCAAGGTTTTTGGTTTTCTTTTCCTTGTCTGAATTCCTTCTTTCTTCATGGCAAGGGGCCTAGGCACCTAAAAACATAAAATCATATTTTAAATTTTTCATATTTAAAAACTGTAATACTGTTAAATGTATCGAACTATTGTAACTTTTTTTTCAATTGTATCCAATCTTGTTTTTATAGAATGTCTAATATAGCCTACCCCGTGTAACTTTGTGTAAAGTCCACACGCGTTGCACACGGGCTCTCCGTCTGCGTTTCTGCGCCACAGTGTTGTAGTGCTCGTCTGGCAGTTTGCGCAGGACAGGCCGATCCGCCTTGAAGACGACTGGAGACGAAAGCAATTAACAATGGCATTAATTAATAATGATAAAGATAAATTGTCTTATAGTCATGAATCAGAAGTGGTAGAATTAAATAGATGTGTATGTTTCTAAACATCAGATCTACGCAATATTTTGTTCTTTTTTATCATTATTTATTATTATTATTATTATTATTATTATTATTATTATTATTATTACTTGTTTAATGCAGTACATTTTATAATCATAAACAATAAAATTAAAGGGGCTTCGATTAGGCTACACAAATATTTTAAAAAGTTTACATTAAAAAAAAAAGTGCATGCGCACTGTTTTTTTGTAACCTAAACAATTAATGTTCAATGTATGCAAACTTGTCTCGCCAGTAAAAATAGCGTTTATTATGGGAGTAGACCTGTGAAGATGTTCCTAGATAACCTCTGGCTATTGTTTGAAATAAATAGGCAGGAAATTGAGTGGTTAAGTAGCTCATCAAGTCGGTGCTCACCATACGCTTCTGAGGTTTAATTAATGGTCGGCTGAGTCCATTCATTTTGCTGTACAGACCGCAGGCGTTACAGAGAAAGTGACCCGTGCCGTCGCGTCTCCACAGCGGGGTGGAAATGGAGCCGCAGTTGACGCACTCGCGGCTCTCCACCATGTCTTCCAGCAAATCTGAGACACAGACAGTTTCCCGTCAGTCAACATCACATTCACCATCAACTTCAATGTGAGCCAAATGAATTGCCCCGACATAACACATTGTAACAGACTAATAGCATTAATGACAGATATTATTGATTTTCTGTGTAATTCCTTTATCTAAAATAATTAAATTTACACTGAAATATCCACTTTTTCTGAGCAGATTAATTACCTAAAGATTTTTATTTTAATCGCAGGTATTTATATGCACACCTGGACACTAATGCAAAGTTTTATCAGAAACATTAGAAATTAAAAAGATACCAGGGGCTGCAACAGAACTTCGATGATAGTCTCAGATTTATATTTTGCTAAAATCATTTCACACTTATAGTCTAAATAGCGTTTTCATTAAAAGTTTTAATTAGACTATACACAGCCATCTGTCACTGTTGTTGTAATAATTATTTGTGATTTAAATGTTAAACTTTGATTTATATTTAGGTATATTATAATTTTATTTTTAATCTATCCAATAGCTTGTGTTTTCACCTGTCGCCCAACCGGCTAATATGATAAAGAACAGATATCGCTTACTGAGGGTGGTAAGCATAACCATTTCTAGCAGTACATTATATATAAGACATTTGATAGACGTATTATAAATAAATCACATAACTTTATGTTTTGTTTTAAAAATCTTTCTGACATTGATCTATGTGTGAGAATGGCGCCGTATTACAACGACTGCAGGCCGCAAATTAGCCTAAGTGTGCTTTAACATTAATCATTTAGCAGCTGTTTAACAAACACAAAAAGAAACAAACAAATTAATTAATTAATTAATTTATTAAAAGTAGTAATAATAATAGTAATAAACAGCAGCCCAATAATAGGCCTAATTGAATTATTCACAGGCTGTTTAAAATGTGAAAGAATGTGGGTTTTGAATTTAAGCAGTCAAAAAAAGACCTTTGACATGATGAATAGCTATAGCTTACCTCCGTTTGGCCCCCTGATAGACAGCGGTGCGCTTCTGGACTGCAGGGAATGCAGCATGGAGTTCTCGAAGGGCCCTGCTGGCCACGCCGCCGGTAACTGTGATAGCTGCGGTGCAACATACGAAGGATACGGGCTTGTGTAAGATCCACTTATTTGTCGTGAAAGGTACTGGTCTCGACTGTTTACATTCAGAGGATTAGTGTAGCTGGTATCCCTCGATGTGCCGTTATTCATAGGCGGACTGGGGGAGTAGTGGAAACGGTTGGAGGTATGTGGGCTTCCAGTGCTGTAGGACGGGCTCTCCGGTGCGGATTGTGACCAGACCGAATGACTGCTAACAGCATGGCTCGGCTGCGATGACACGCTGGGTTGTAGGTACGATAAACTCGGTATCATCGTTCCAACGCGAGACGTCGGCACATAAACGGGAGAATTGGGGTTGGAGTGCATGTAACCGGCCGACGGCGTGTCGCTATAACCGGCCTGACTCTGGGCCGCGGCGATGGCCAGGGTCTGATACATGTCGGTAGGGTCCACAATTAAGCCTCCCTTATGCGTCTCCCTGGTGTGCCCACCTGAGATGATGAGTTTGTTTCCCTGGTCTAAATCCGTGAAGAGTGTAACGTCGTCAGAATTGGGCAGGGCGTTGTTGGGATGCCCAAAGTGGACGTAGGAGTGTAGGGGCCTGCCCTCGGCGCGACGCGTTCCCACCGCGTCCAGGTGCGTCGGCGCCGGTGATCTCAGCCGGTCCCTCCGGTCAGTGTTCAGGTAGCTCTGTTCAGCCGGAGACCCTGGGCTGCTGCTGGACACTTCGCGCTTGACCATGGACCAGCTGTTATCACCCAGGTCCATCCAGGATCCCTTTTATGTCTCACAGTGTGTGGAAAATATAGAGGCAGAGTGCACTGAAAATGAGAACATAAAAATGTGAGAAACGTTGGGTATAGAGAATAATAAATTGAGGGGGAAAAAGAAACGAGAGAACGAAAAGCATTTTTCCTTTTAAACACTAAATGTCAAAGAGAATCTCACAACATTAAGCAAATACGCTCAACTTATTGAACAACAAATGTTCACTGAAATATGTTTATTTTTTCTTTTATCGCGGAGGAATAGTTTCACTTCAGAAAGCGCGTAATAGTCAGGTACAGACTTACTCAAATCATTCATAATTGTTTTGTCATCTTGTAATATTCTAAATTTGAAAGTCGAGCTGCATGACGTGATTGACTGAACACAACTTCACCATATTCCAAGAAAACACATGCGCACGCACATACACACCCCATACAGGGTTTTACTGAAGATCTGAATCCATCCGTGTCATGAGTCCGTCCTCCCTCTTGATGTAGCCCCATCATAATTACCAAAAAAACCCACACAACGTAACAGATAGGAAACAAAACGTAATATGTCTTTGCAGAAAAGAGATAACCACTTGATAAGACCCACAAAAGATAAGAGAGTGAGAGAGGCAGGGTAAAGGAAAAAAAAACAATACCCGAAATGATTTAGGCTCTCTTCAGCTGGCACCGGACTCAGCACCAAGACCAGAAGTTTGACAAGGGCTGGATAAGACATTTATAATCAAGACAAGAACATGAGCGAAGAAAAAAGTCACAACTGACCTATTGGTGGTTTGCCATAAGTTGGTGTTCGCAGGATCCAGCGGTTATGTGGTTGCAGGACTTGGAGAACTATTAGGAATGAAAGTTCTCTGTTCACTCGTGACGATGTTTAAGAGAGGAGGCGCCTCCTGTGCTCCGAGGCTCTGATTGGATTCCAGCTTGAGCAAACACATCTGCTTGATAGGGGTGTCGCTCTTCACTTTCCACCTTGCTTAGTTTTGATGTCCTTGATGTCGAATGGAAAATGCGAGTCTTATAAACCTGACTACATTTTCTCAAAGTGAGGGAACATATTTAATTGCTTCAGCTGACTTTTTTCAGACAAACAAAAAATAGGCTATATATTTTATTTTTCCTTGAAAGACAAGTACAAGTTGGTTGAAATTGTAATTTAAAGCAGCACTTTTGGAAGCAGTTCATAAACGGTGCCATTTAGACGTCTAAATTGCTGGCATAAAATGTCGGTTTAATTTATAGCATTCTTTTAAAAATAATAATAATAATAATAATAATAATAATCAAGTATATATTGCCGAACATACATGCTATATTGCGGTTTGAAAATGTAAGCGTTTCGATTACTAAAATCCGTGTTCAAAATCTAAATTATATCAAGCTCTTGTAAATAAAATTCTATATTGTGTTTGGTGCAAAATTGTTTAATGTAAGGGTAACCACGAAAACAGAATGATGAAATCACGTACTCTATTTGTTTTGATGTTCAACTTTGTCTGTGCTATGCAAATTAGGGTCGTTGCTAATTAGTTCATCTAAGACGATGGGGCATCGTTTAGGATTGTAAGAGATCCTACACAAACACCCAGCGGGCAATAGGCATTACTGAGTACTTCACTTTGAACAACAGATAATTCATTCAAACAGAATATACATTGCATTGTGACCTGATCAAGTATTGGAGGATGTCAATTAGATTAATCATTTTAGAGTCGTGAGGGTCTCTGACTCTTTTGTTGTTCAGTTTATTCGATAACACTGAATTATTGTATTATTTGAGTTATGAGTTTTATTGCACAGTTGAGCTTAATACTCATGTATGTCAGAAATTTAAAAAGTGTAATATTTGTTTCTAGGATAGTTATAATACATTGATAAATAACTGTGTTATTAAGCAAACAGTGTGTGTCAAAAATAGGTATCTGAAGGCGTTTTAATAATGTTTTACAAAAGATAGTGTTTTATATTACGTATTTTGGAAAGTGTGTTTCTTAATATGCACATGGATTATTATTTAAATAAATATCGCATTTGTCACAATTTGAGAAAATGTTGACTGTGCAGTGTAAAATGATAATAAAAACATTTTCTCATAGTCACTTTCAACTGGAGTATTTTTCAACAGTTTAGTACATCCAGCCAATTTAGGAGCACGTGTGAATACATGATCCGGGCGTCAGTCTGCTGTCTGTCCTGCAGTTATCTGACAGATGAGCTACTCTGCCAAGATTTGTGTCTGTCTCATAGTAATAATCAGAGACGCAGTGATATAAAAACGTCTGCTTTGTTTCATTTAGAGAAACCAAAATGTTTAGGACGAAAATTCTTCAGGTTTAGAATTAAAGAAATGTAAAATAAATAATCATCTGTGATCATTACTAAAAACTAATCGCACTTATTCCACTTCTTAAAACGTTTAAAACAAATACAATAAACAAATCGCTTTGTTAACAAACAAATATACATAACCATCATCACCGTCATCATCAGTTATAACAATAATGATAATGTATTTTTAGTAAAACGCAAAATCACATATTAAATAAGGCCTGTTTACCTAACCAGAAGCACTAAAGTGAACTAAAGCGACAATTGCAATATAAAGCTTCACTTTGTTATTTTCATATGAAATACTGAGAGCATTAGAAAAATGTATTTCTGAGTCAAACATATCAGGCATATCACGGTTCTCATCACACTTTTCATTGAAATAAGGAAAGCAAATTTAACAACACCGTCGATCAAAATAAACAGCTTAAAAACCCTAAACACCCATATAGAAATCACAGCCTTAGGCTGCATTTATTTACGGGAATAAATGTTTCCTACAGTATAAATGAAATATCTTATACTAGCCTATTTATTACATGCTAGGCCACTACAAAGAGTCTTTATCAGCCTGCCTCCATGTACTTTGACCCCACAATGTAAAACGAATTCAACGAACACAATAGGGACACAATGTCTCATAATCCAACAACACTGATCGGTGATTTTAACGACAGCATTATCATTGTAATTCTGCGCTATTAGTATTACTACTATTATTATTGTTTTATTCGTTTGTGTTTTGTTGTTGTATTCCTTTTAAACTGTTTTCTTGGACAAGGCAATCATTTACACATTAAATAAAACCAGAGTTGACATATCTATATATTATTATTTGATAATTACAACTACAGAATAATTTAACTAGTTTGCCTTCTATCTAGAAAAAGCTCATAATTCAACGGTGCCATCAGATAATCTCTATTTGATTAGACAGCTTCAGCGGAGTAAAGGAAGAATGTTTGCGATTGGTCAGCGTCATATTAGATATTTGCTCATGGCTCATCAGGTTGCTTCAAACAATGTTTCTTGTAGACCAATCATTGCTAGATTCGTTTGCATTGTGTTGTATAGCCAAAGTTGTTACCGCATGAATGATGATGAAGTGATCAAATACTCATTAGCTTCGGTGACATACTGTAAGACAGGGTGTTGGCCTTTCCCAGTAAGACCATGTCATTGTGGACATTAAGTCACCACAGCACTTACTGTTTTTATAATTAATCTCCCAGTTTATGTTTTTAGGCTGTGAATTAAATATAAAAGGCTTTGGGTAATTCACTCTTCTTCCCATTACATTCAAATGTGACCTATTTACTTATGGGTTTCAACAACTGGTTTTGTGCCTGGCACTGCCTTCTCCAGTGGAACTAAAAGTCAGAGACTGTCATCTATGGAGAGGGACAGCCAGAGACATATATGTCGCTGTTTGCAATAGTAGATGATTAAACAAGAAGGTGTAAAAGCAACCTTTGTGTGTGTGTGTGTGAGTTTATATATGGGGGCGAGTGGGAGAGGCCTCGATAGTAAACGTGTTAACAACCTTCTCACAGATCTTTGGTCACACCCTGTTGGAGTCATGCGATTCACCGCTGTCACAACTGTATTTCTCTTGCTCTGGGTTTCAACACTGAGAGCAATTCAGTAGAAATACAGAAGCACTGTAGAGGAAGTTCAAAAGAACAGTGTTGTATGTCTTTTGAGTCCTTTGACAGGTTGGTGAATAATAATAGTGGATATGTAAATAATTTTAGATAATATGAAATTATTTATGAGACAAATAGTAAGATCCAGATAGATAAAATAGATAAATATAATAATAATAATAATAATAATAATTACATGTTATTAAAACGAAAAGGTTGTCACATTACTTTGTTGCCTCATTTTATGAAAATGTAGTTATTATCAAGGCAAATTTACAGTATGGACTTTGAACTATTAGGCTCCATGTGAGATGCCTCACTCCTTTGAAATAACAAAAAAGTAAGAGCACAGTTACGGTAGAAATACAAAATTAACACTTAACAGTAAAACACAAACAGAGAAAAAAGAGAGAATCAGAATCCAAACAGTTTTCCAAGGGCTGTTAGGCAGTGAAGAGCCAAGAGCAGTCAAGCACAATAGATGACCTATGAAAGATGAGCTAGAATTACAGATAAGAGTCCCAGTCATCAGTTGTTTGATTCAAGTGTTTAAGAAACTATTAGAGCTACACATGATGGGCCTGTCTATTCTCTACATACACCAGATTTAATGGTGATAGGTAAAGGAGATTGTTTAATGTTTAAAATTAATTTCTAACATAATAATAATAACAATAAATCCAATAATTACATATTTACAATATATTTATGTTTTAGGAAATTATTAATTATTTTATATTTAATACATTTATTTTTAAATTATTTTTTAATCGATTAAAGTTATTTATTTTTAATTATTAGGAACAGCAACAAACACTATTGCACAATAATAATATGTGACCCTGGACCATAAAACCAGTCATAAGTTGCACGGGTATATTTGTAGCAAAAGTCAAAAATAATTTGGGTCAAAATTATTGATTTTTCTTTTATGCCAAAAATCATTTGGATATTCTGTAAAGATCATATTCCATGAAGATATTTTGTAAATTTTCTACCATAAATATATCAAAACTTAATTTTTTATTAGTAATAGTAATATCTCAATATTTTGATTTTTTTGCACCCTCTGATTCCAGATGTTCAAATAGTTGTATCTCCGCCAAATATTGTCCTATCCTAACAAACCACACATCAATGGAAAACTTATTTATGTAGCTTTTAGATGATGTATAAATCTCAATTTCATAAAATTTACCTGATTGAATATAATATAATATAATATAATATAATATAATATAATATAATATAATATAATATAATATAATAACAGTTGTGACCCTGGTCCACAAAACCAGTCATAAGTAGCAGGGGTATATTTGTAGCAATAGCCAAAAATACATTGTATGGGTCAAAATTATGGATTTTTCTACATTTATTACCGTAAATATATCAAAACTTTTTGATTAGTATTATGCATTACTAAGAACTTCATTTGGACAACTTTAAAGGCAAATTTCTCAATATTTAGATTTTTTTGCACCCTCAGATTCCAGATTTTCAAATAGTTGCATCTCAGCCAAATATTGTCCTTTCCTAACAAACCATACATCAAATACACCAACGGAAAGATTATTTGTAGAATTTTCAGATGATGTATAAATCTCAGTTTCAAAAAATGTACCGTTATGACTGGTTTTGTGGTCTAGGGTCACAATTTTCATCATGCTTGTTGCTGAATACAGGAATATTACAATAATGACAAAAAAAAAAATTACTTATCTTTTTTTGATACTGGTGCAATATCATTTACTTTATTTAGTTATTTACATAAATATACAAGTTTATCATTACAATATCATTACAGTTTATTTGCTGTATTTTACTTAATTTCTAGCCCTTAAAAATAGATTACTCGAGTTCACACGAAACCAGACTAATGGCTTCTGGGGCGTCTGACCCATTTGTATGAACAGTTTAAGCAAGATGTGCTCACACTACACTGTGCTACATTTCACTGTGTGCTTGACCTTTGAACCCTTCATGAGAACCTCAAAGTGAAATCAATATTGTTTAGCCACTGTGTGTCTGTATCCACTACTACCGCTGCCCTCCAAAAATAAAATGCGATGAAGCTAACGTTCTTTGGGCCATGTTGTTTTTTCCATGCACCATCCAATCAGCCTCCATCCTGTTGGGCTGTGCCTGTGTTTTGTCTAGGGGGGAAGGTCAGATTTGTGGTACAGACTGTGGCTTTCTCTGAATCAGCTGTTTTAGTGGCAGCAGACGCTATCTGCTGTCTAGTCCGACTTGTGCTACATCATTTGGGATCAAGACTTGGGCACCCTAGCATGTCTGTGTGACTGAGTGCTGGGGCCATATTAGTGGCGGTCACTTTGTAAGATTATTAGAGTGTGTTTTAAAAGAAAATATTGTTTCAGTAGTATCTACTTTAACTCAGTGTGTTACGCTGTTTATATGTAACTTATATTTACTAGCAATTTCAGAGTGAAAATTGTTTTAAAATAAATGAGGTATAACTTGATTATCTTCTCACACACTTCACCTTTAAATTTCAATAGCATAAAAGGAAATAGTTTACCCAAAAAGGAAATTTCTGAAAGCCAAACCCGTATGACTTTATTTTATCATCTGCATAAAACAAAAAGAAAATTTTGAATAATAATGTATCTACTGGTTACTCTTTTCCAAGCAATCCATGAATGGGCACTGAAGCTTTACATCTTCAAAAATGAAAAAAATAAAATTAATAAATAAATAAATTATTTTATTTTATTATTTTTTTTTTTTTTGCATTTTTGCGAACGGAATCAATTATTTATTGCAAAACATATTTTAACTTGAATGGTTTGTTCAATAACCAGCTGTTGCATATTTATTTAGGAGTGCTCACCAATATTTTTAGATTTTCAGTGAAACTTCTTTCTGTTTGATCACAGCTAAAAGAGTTTTTTTTTTTTTTTTTTAATGCAAAATGTTGTGTTTCACTGAAGAAAGCAAATCACGTGTTTGAAAAGACAGGAGAATGAATAAATGATAACAGGAATAGGAAGAACCTAACTCGTTAAAGAGAATGGCTTTGAGACTTTCTCCTTCTGTACTGACTGTACCATTAACCTCTATTAAAAAAAAAAAAGAAGAAAAAAAAAGAAAAAAGGGGAAAAAATGTATTTCTTCTTGATTTAACCCATACAAAATGATTTTTGTTGGTATAAATGAACATATTTAAAATTTTAAATAATATTTTAAACTTGAATAAAACCAATTTTAATTTTTTGTCAGGTTGCCCTTTTTTTCCCCAGTATACATGGAAAAATGTTGTCAAGCCTCAGACAGTTTTCTTCCCTTTTCTTTGTCTGGCAAACAAAGCTGTGCACTTTAGTTATGATAAGATCTCCTTCTGCTCCAATGGAGTGAGGTCCCAAGAAACATGGCCACCATGATATGGCACTGTTTTGCCTGTACAAATTCATCTTGTCCTCATGACCTCCATATACACACACAGCACACAATCCTGGTGTTGTCTACTTACTGTGAGAGCCATGAACTTAAACATGCTCCGCATGTTTGAAAACGTCCGCACAATAGAGCTGCTGAGCCTAGTTTCTGTGGAATGAACTCATTCTGTGGGTTTGCTCATTCAGAAGCATTCTACATTCTCAATTATGTTTTTATCAGGTCATCAAACAGTCAAATGGTGATAATTCTTTCAGAACCAACGTTGTACCAGGCACTGTAAGAGAAGCACTCACTGTTTACTCATGGTGGGAATTGAGTGAGTCTGGATCTGCTCCCTGCTTTGGAAAAAAGAAAGAGAATGAAAGATGTAATACTATCAAAAAATGATGTGTCACTCCCTTTCACTTCTCCCAAACGAATTGGTTTTTAATTTTTGTTCCTTCTGCTCTTTTTCCAAAAAAAGTGACCAGGCTGCAGTGCTACTGGGTTTTGTTTTCTTGTTTTTGCAAAGGGATCCAAGGTCTTGAAGAAGCGGAACTTCAGAAAGGGAGTCGTATCAGGCAGATCTGCTGTATGTATAATGCTAACATTGTGAAGTGGTTTTGAGAGGCGTGGGAGATCAGAGTTCTGTGCTGCAGACAGATATACAGCACTTCCATGTAATGTCTTTACAGCACGTATGCAGACTGTTAGAACTGTTGTTCAATACCTTGATTTTAGCACGTACACAGCCTGAGGCAGACTATAAATGTGAAAAAAAGTGATTGTTCACTCATAAAAGAAATTATTTATTCACCCATCACTTCAAACTTGCATGTCAGTGGAACACAAAAGGAAAAGTTGAACACTATGTTCTTTTCCACACAATGCATGCAGATACTTGGGCTGCTAAAGCCATATGAAAGATTTATTTGATGAACAGATGCAAGAATATTTATATTGCATGCTTGTTTATAGGTTTGTGCTTGAGGACAATTTGGAACTTGAGGGTGAGTAAATGATGACAGCATATTTGGGTGAACTTTCTTTTTATGGAACAAGGTAAGTATTGCCATTAGTTTGCCACGTAGTGCTGAAACCCTATTGTAATTGTTAGAATGGCCAAGGATCAGCAATCTCCACGTAAAACTGATCGTGCAGACCAAACCGTAAGTTGTAGAGACTTGAAACTTGGAGGGATTGTAGTACTCACACTTTCTGCAACATCACCATGGCTCACCCAAATCAGCCCCTGGCAGGGGCGCTACAGTAGTGGTTTCCAACCACGTTCCTGGAGGCCCCCCAACGCTGCATGTTTTCCATATCTACTTAATCAAACACACCTGATTCAGATCATCAGCTCATTAGTAGAGAAATGGGTGTGTCAGACAAAGGAGAGATGCAAAATGAGCAGCGTTGGGGGGCCTTCAGGAGCGTGGTTGGGAACCACTGCACTACAGTGATCAAGTGAAGTATAAAATCATTCATAACTGCTAAATGGTTTGGCTCAGGTGTCTTATGTTGTGAAATTTCATTTTTTGAAAAACCTACTTTTGCTAACTAGTCCTAGGTTTTTTAACTGATCAGAACAAAACCAGTGCAAGAAGATTCTCTGGAGAGTGAATATCAATAATTATTAAAAAAAACTTGAATGTTCGACTTTCCGTTGCAAAGGGCAACCAAAGCATTCACAACGGGCAGGGCCACTTTTACAAACTTTTACAAACCTTTTACTAAAACTACTATAACTTTTGAATGGAATGAGATATCTTCGGGCAAACTCACAATGAATATGTAAAAGCTAAATCTGAGGTCACATGAAAAAGTTGCGGAACTTGACCACCTATACGAGGGAAAAACATAAAAATGACCATAACTACGCCACTGTTAGTCCTATTGACATGAAAGTCAGCACACACAGTCTTGGTCCAAAGTGCCACGGGTATCTATAAGGACATTTGCATATCACAAAAAAACACGGCCACCATAGGCCAGTGAATTTTGAGCACCTACTAGACTTAAGGTTAACAGAGGTCAATCAGAACGAAACTTGGTAGGCCTGTTTGACTCATCAAGGTCTGTGAGAAATTGGATAGAAATTGTCCACTGTGGGGTGGTATCGCATTTTTCAAGGACATAAACGATTGTACATTGTGCAGTTTTCTACAAATACGCACAAAATCAACCCAGTCTTATAAAAATACGTATCTCAGAGTACTTTTCTGCAGCACTATTTTTACATACCTTACTGCATGTTTTGCGGCAGTTTCAAGGAGAAATGTCCTCTGAGTAGTGCTAAAACACAGGTTCAATACGTGAACCCTGGCGCGTTTTTGTTACATTGATATAGGTACGTATCGCTTTGTTTTTGTTACGTAGCTTCAGGTACTTATTGCAGTGGTTCAGAGTTCAAATATCAATATATATAGATATTAAGCTGTATATGTGATGCTAACATTTAGGAGCATCAGTTTTAAAATCTCCCAGCATATAAAAATTGTTTTGAAGTTTAACATAATATTCTTTAACTAATTGTGCGAAAATTACACTTTATTAAATGAAACTCTGTAAATCATACTTTGTGTAAAAAAAGTAATAAAAGGTGTTTTACTGCCTCTAGTGGTCATTTCTTTTGGAAACTGCAGTGATATGTACTTATTGGTATGTATTTCATGTCTTTGCGTAGCATGATATTCATATATATATATATATATATATGAAAATATATTTATTATTATTATTTTAAAGTTTGCATTTTTTTTACTTTAACAGATTTTTTTTTTTTTTTTTTTTTTTTTTTTTTTTTATATGATGAAAATTGGAATTTTGGAAAAAGTCTGACTAACGTGTTTGTTACAGAGTTTGTTACGAAAACCTTTGCACCGGTTGTTAGCTATGATAAATAGATCAAAATTGAAGTCATTATTCAGTGGAAATCTGCTATAGTTTTCAGATCTCATTCATATTGGTTTATGACTTGTTGCCTGAAGATGATTTGGAACAGTATGTACAAGTAAATGACCAAATTTTTGGGTGAACATTCTTTTTAGTGAAGAGGATAAGTACTTTTTTAATGTTTACAAATTATTATTATTATGATTTACTCTAAAAGATAAACCACAAATAAAGTTTTTTTTTTTTTTAAAAGTTAGTCAAAAATTACAAAGAACAGACATTTCACAAAGAAATCTGGCCTAAACTAAGGTATTTTGGAGTTTTTTTATATTGATTCAAAATGGCTTGTAGTTGCACACTTTAGGAAAAGCTTTGCATCAGCTGTTAAGCACTTTTGAAATGCCATTGGTTATGATTATGTAATAATTGGGTGCGCTATTGATGTGAAAATGTTTTGAGATTCATTTCTTCATTCATCAAAACTCTCAGTAGCATTGCCGACATTGGAATGTTCACAAACAAAATACCACTGCTTAGGTGTTTCAAACGTCTGTTTAGCCCTGAATGAAGAACTTTTAAAAGTATATTGATGCCTTCAATCTTTTTCATATAGTATTATAAATACTAATCATTAAATAGAATTTGTAGTGTTTTAGGAAAAAAATATTTAAAAGAAAAATACTTGCATGTGGTGTCTTTCCTGTATGATCTGCACCATGATAGCTGTCAATCAAAGTCTCCTTAGAGTTAACGAGGAACCAGCATGATCTACTCCACCCACCCCATCAATGACCCCCTAATGCCCTAAACATCTTCTCTCTAGCCTCTAAACTCTCTCCATTACTCCCCCTTGTCAGCCTTTGAGGCCTATTTGTTTTGATAGGCCTGGTGTAGCCACAAGGCCTGGTCCCACTGGAGATTCATGTTTAGGGAGAACAAGAGCACAACAAGATGCAGACTGAATAAGAAGTCTGAAGAGAGAAGCAGGGGTTCTCTAAACATCAGATAAAAAGATTTCAAAAACAAGATATGCATTGAGAATATAGGAGACGACTAGAGGTGTCTTATCTGCTTTGTTGTGACCTGCTCCGGCCTTGATTACGCAAACTGAGATGCTAAGATGATGTACGATGTATTAGATTGGATGTTCTTATACATCATGTTTGACACTATCTAATCATGAGTGGAAATGCTCTGATATGATTTTGACTTTTTAAATTAGTTTACATTAAAGGGATAGTTCACTCAAAAATGAAAATTTACCCATGATTTACTCACCCTCAAGCCATCCTAGGTATATATGACTTTCTTCTTTCAGACAAATACAATCAGAGTTATATTTAAAAAATTCCCTGGCTCTTCCAAGCTTTATAATGGCAGTGACTGGGCGTTAAGATTTTAAGTCCAATAAAATGCATCCATCCATCAATAAAAAGTGCTCTACACGGCTCTGAATCAATGCATTTGCGTAAGAAAAATATCCATATTTAAAACTTATAAATCATATTCTCTAGCTTTCACTAACTGTCGTACACATGTACACAAGAGAGACTGGCGTTCCAGTGGATGACGTAGGTGTAGCGTAAGCTCCTATGCTAGTCTCTCAAGAACCAAGTTTTGTTTACAGCGAAAGAAAACCCGTCTTCTCTTGGCATGTATCAAAATCCTCTGACATTTTTCCTCACAAATCCTCACAAAAAGAACTACATCAAGTTTTGTACTTCTAATTTGTGACCGGTGTTTTGTTTCGCTCTCTTCACTGCACTTCCATGTTCGTCACTTCTCATCGGAGCTTACACTATGCCTACATCCTACTTCAACACGTTCTCACTCCCAATTCGTCACATATTGACACTTGGTCAGGACCCTTTGGTGTCGCTTTTTGATGCCCAAGATACCTCTTTAGCATCATTTTTCGACACGCAGGGTCCTCCATTGTTTTCAGTTGTTTGTCTTAATTTAATGGTTTGCATGCATTTGTAAAAATAAAAATTATTTTATATAAATGTATAACTTTCATAACCTAACCCCACCCCTACCCTAAACCTACCCACTTTTGAACAATATAAAACATGCATCAGGCAAATATAAGTACAGTCACAGGTATTTACAAAACTGCCAAAACTGACCATAAACAAGCAGTATAAAAGCATTACAAACAAGCCCTGTTGCATTCCGAGTCTGCTGAAGCCGTGCGATAGACAGACTGCAGTGCAGCACACAGGAGGCGGATGGAGATGGCGATCTATTCTTCTGTCAAATCAATCGTTTTGATCCGGAACCCTTGGAATATTAATACTTTTTGAATAAATTGTGAACATAGTTGTATCTGCCTGCTATATCTTCTGTTTTGTTGACAGATCGTTAGGTTTAGGGGCAGGGGCTGGATTAAATATTGTAATATAAATTAAATTGTTGTGACTGTTTGCATTGAAAAAATGATACCCCAACATATATGCAATAATAGCAATATTATTACCCGATATATAATTTAATAATGATGATAAAATTCCCAGTGCCGTTTGCGTCAGCACATTGACGCCAAGGGTTTCTTATGTAAAGTACTGGAGGATGCTGCACGTAGAAATATGACGCCAAAGGGGGTCCTGACCAAGCGTCAATATGTGAAGAGTTAGGAGTGAGAACGTGTTGCCTACATCCAGTGCTTCTCTCTTATGAACATGTGTACGACAGTTAGCGGAAGCTAGAGATTACGGTTTATAGAGTTGTAAATATGGATCTTTTTCTTACACAATCACATTGCTTCGCTTCAGAAGGCCTTTAACCCCCCGGAGCCATGTGGAGTACTTTTTATGATGGATGAATCCACTTTATTTTGCTTCAAAATCTCGACCTCCATTCTCTGTCATTATAGAGCTTGGAAGAGCCAGGATATTTTCAATATAACTCCGATTGTATTGGTCCGAAAGAAGAAAGCCATATACACCAAGGATAGCTGGAGGGTGAGTAAACCATGGGTTCATTTTCATTTTAGGGTGTACTATTTCTTAAAGGGTTAAATTTTGCCTTCATTTACTCAAGTTGAAAACAAAAGAAGATATTTTAAAGAATGTTGGTAGCAACTGACTTCCATATTAGGGAAAATTTTACTATAGGTCTAAATGTCTACCTGCAATTTTTTCATTACACACATTCTTCAAAATATATTATTTTGTGTTCAACACAAGAAAGAAATTCAAACTGGTTTAGAACAATATGTGGGTGAGTAAATGTAGACAAAATTTTCATTTTTAGGAGAACCCTTTAAGGCACACTGGGCAAAACCACTGCATATTTAACAGTTCTGAATTTGCATGCATTCACAATCTTTTAACTGTTATTTAAGTCTACTTTCAAAGTTGTGTCATCTGAACCAAAATGTAACATGAACTGGAACCCTAATGAGGATTTATTTTTGCCATTTCAAAATGCTCCAATGCTTTTCTTCCATCATAAGATGATGCATAACATGATCCTATTCCCCTTTACATTCAGAAGTTGATAGAGAAAGCCTGGTTGAAATGGTCTGAGCTGTTGACGAAAAACGGCATTGACCAGACATTCTCACCTTGCTCACTTCAAACACCATCTCTAGGAACAATTGGCCTGCTTGTAGCGAGCAGTAGTTCCGCGTACCTGTGTTTACCTTTGGTCTGCAAGCCAAGCCAACAGTGGAATTCAAAGGGCATGAGCAGTAGAGTGCTCACTCTCCCCGTTACCATTGTATAAAGCACCCCCCACCACCATTAAAAGACAAAGGGCTCACTGGATAAGCAAATGTAACGCTCACCCCAAGCAACCTGAGAAAACAATATGTGATGCTGCCGTTTAGTTTTGTTGTTGTTGCAATAAAGAACAACAAAGATTACAGCATGTACAAAACAAACAGTACGTACAAAAGATATAAACAATCTTTCAATAATAAACAAATTATGGATTAAAAGTTAACAAAAAGAGTAATATAATAGACAAAATTGGTAACACTTTAGAATAGGGAACACTTATACACTATTAACTACGACTTTCCCTTAATAAACTCCTAATTTGCTGCTTATTAATAGTTAGTAGGGTAGTTGTTAAGATTAGGTATTGGGTAGGATTATGGATGTAGAATAAGGTCATGTAGAATAAGGCATTAACATGTTTAATTAGTACTAATAAATGGCTTATATTCTAATAATATGCATGCTAATAAGCAACTAGTTAAGAAACCGTAAAATAAAGTGTTACCATAACATTCTTAAGAAACAGAGAGAAGTCAAAAAAAAAGGAAGAAGAAGAGAGGGCATACAAATAAAAATACAAGTATATTAAGGAAGAATATTAAACATGGCACAAATTAATAGATGTTGAAATTGTATTTAAATACAACTTCAGTTCTTGTTTGAAGATGTTAAAGTGGGGCTTACATTTAGTCTATTTACATTTATGGACATAAAACTTTCCAATAAATAACAGGAGGTTTATACAAAAACTTGCATTAAATAAATTCTTCAATCTTTAGCACAAAAAGAATGTGTCTATAACATAAAGATGCTGCCATTTAGTCTTTCAGTATGTATGTTGAAACCGTGGAAGGACCATCATTTAAATAAATGTATGGAATTGGAGTAAAAATCTCTTCTGGTCAATTAATGAATTAATTAGGGTGTTTTGTTTGATGTTATTTAGTTAATGTTTATTATTTAGGATGTATCATGTGGCTTTTTAATTTACTGTATTATCCTTATAGGTAAAGAGCAGGTTTGATATATTAATATTATATAACGTAATAAAACATATGGTTATAAGTTATAAAATATACAGGCAACATTTTTATGTTTATATGTTTTTTTTTTTTTCTTTTTTACCCATCCCCCCACCCACCTTTTTTTTTGTGAGTTTGTTTGTAACTAACTCTAATTTATTTGCACCGTTATCTCTTAGATCTGTTGCTGTGAGTTACAGTTGACTAAACCATAATAAATAAATAATTTTATACCAAATAAAAATGTTATATTTATTTTATGGCTGTCAGTTTAAGGCGTTAACTTAATTAATTAGTTGTGAAAAATAAGGCGATTAAAATATTTTAAAGCAGTTAACGCACTGGCCCCGCCCCCAGACCTGTACGTCATCTTATATTTCATATAGTTGACTGTTGACAAATTTGATGCGGGGCAACAACTCCACAAATGCAGTTATGCCCTAATATTAAAGATACTGGTGCTATCATGAGCTTAAATGTGATTTTATACAACAGTGTTATATTTTAAACACAATACTATGTGTTTTTGCTCAATTTTGCTGAGAACATATTACCTTTAGTTGTTGCACGACTCTAACCAACACAGCATTTTTTAGTTTCTGAATGAATCCGTGTTTTGAACAAATCGTGAATGACTCATTAAGGCATTTACCCTCACCTGCTGGCAGATTTAGTTTCTTATTTAGAGTATCATTTAATAAAAATAAATAAATAAATAAATAAATAATAAATAAAAAATAATAAGAAGAATAAAAATGAAATCATTAAATGGATAGTTCACAAAAAAATAAATAATAAATTCTGTCATCATTTACTCACCCTCATGTCGTTTCAAATCTTTCTTCTGTGGAACATAAAAGAAGGTATTTTGAAGACTGTTGGTAACAAAGCTGTTTTGGTTGGAGATGTATCTCAAATTAACTTCTTTTCCATAGTTTACATTAGGCAGCAATCAAATCAAATAAATTTTATTAAACAAATTATTTCTGGCTGAAGCTACTTTTTGTAATGTCTGTTTGATACTTTATACTACAATGACTTTAAGTTATCTTTTGGGAGTAATTTCTCAGCCAACTTTGATGTGCAATTAATTAGATTAATCAAAACATCACGTAATTAATTAGATTAAAAATTGTAATCGACTAACAGCCCTAATTTATTTATTTATGTATTTTGTATGTTGTTCGGCAATGGTGAAAGTGCATAGAAATGCATTTTACTATAAAGTTCAAAATATGTTAAAGAGTTTCAACATAATATGTATGTTTATGATAAAATGGGGTTTAAAAATATTCTGTCCCTTGAAAATTTAATATCAAAATTAAATCTAATGGTACATTACACTTGTTATGCAAACCTTTTTTTTAGTCCATGAAGAGGCTATGCCAGGTCAGGAGCTTGAAGAAGTTACAACGGATGGCAGTATGTTCTCAAGACATTTGAAACATTGTCTACGGATAAGACAACACCTGTAGAGGACAAGGCCCAGGTCGCCATGCATCTTTCAAGAACATGAGGTGTCAATCAGTAACATGGTTATATAGGCTTGTTAATTTTTAACCGGACCCCAGATTTGCAGCCCCCTAACAAGAGTTGGACTGACACGGACGGGCCTGCTGGTGGTGATTGCAGAGTGGTACCTGAGAAACCAAAAAAGCGTATACGTAAAGTTAAACACATAAACGTCAAGTGAATCCGAGTCTGTTGAGGGTGGGGATGTTTGACGATGACAGATATGGAATTTTCAGACGGGGAGTGGAGATTTTATTGGTATAAATAAGGCTTTTATGAGCATTCAGCTGCAACTGTTGCTCGTTTAGCCAAAAGTAAAGGAGTAACGGCACTCCTGCTCACTCAAAACTCTAACACACCTCCCTTGCCAGGGTCAGGGGAACATGATTAAGGACTATCTATCTCCCCTGCTCCCCCATAATGGCCTTGTGGCTCCAGGCAGAGGGTGAGCAGCGCCATCCTTGACAGACACCTTCAGTAAGCTCTTTCACCCCCCCCACCTACAGCCCCGTGCCCCCCTGCTTGCCTGCCTGTGTGACTCCTGCCTCGGTGCTTTGATAAACACTGCCAGCGGGGCTCAAACATGGGTCAGGATAACCTCCTGATGACCCAAAGGCTCCGTCTCCTGTTGTGACACACACACATATACCACTGACCAGGTCATCTTTACCCGACGAGCCACTTCACTGTCCTTATCAATGTTCTCAATTCAACAGTAAAGCACTTTGCTTGAAATACCACTGTGTGATTGTTAATTGGTGGAAGATTACTTTTACCAGCAGCTGATTTGTGGGCTTGATTAAAAAAAAAAAAAAAAAGTAAGGTCTTTAAACAGATATTTCACCCAAAATGAACCTGTTTGATTATCTTTCTGCTGTGGAAAACAAAATAACATGCTGAAGAATGTTTCAGCTGTGTTTGTCCATGCAATGAAATTCAACACCCTATAAACCACAATGACTATTATTGTAGGAATGAAAAATTCTTTCGAATTTATCTTACGTGTTCTGCAGAAGAAAGAAAGTCAAACAGCTTTTAAAAGGCAATAATGGTGAGTGAATGCTAACATAGCTAACAGATGTTTTTTGTGTGAACCTTACTGGAGTAAATGTGCTCCAATAAGGTGAATATTAGGTCTGAACATCCACCTTATTTTTCCCGTAAGAGCGGGTGCGGCCATTTGTAAATTTTATGGGTCTGGCTTCCGGTCTCATCCGCATCCAGCTATTTTTAGCTAGTTTTGCTGCTTGATATTGCAAATTGGTCTCTTACCATATTATTTAAATGTATTATCTTAATTATGAACACACTGGTTTGTATTGCAAACAGTTGTACTGTTTACTGCATGTTGTTATTCGTTATTTCCCTATAGCAGATAATGAACCAGACGTCTCGCCCATAGGCTTACTTCCACGTTAAAGAATAAGGTAGCTAGTCTAAAAGTTTTGTATGAATGTACTGGATCTCAGAACAGCATATGGACGTGTATGCACAGTGTAAATAGAACTCTTGAACTCCAGGTGTGCATTATGGGAAAAAAATCTGCATGGTTAACTGTCTTCAGGTGAAACTGCTTATTGACGTGTTAAAGACCTAGACTATATTTCTGTTACGAAGGCTTTTTTAATTATGGAATGTATTGTAAAATTAAGAAATCAGATTAAAATGAGTTTCATCTTGTAAGACGACAGTAGTACTCATTTTATACACAGACTTCAAGTGCTATGGAAGCATTGCAACAATCACAACATGAAGATAAATGACCCTTTCCATTCTTAAAGCAGCTTTAAATCACTTTCAAACGTCCAATGTTCCAAAGTTCAACTTAAATATGATATGATAGTATGTGTAAAATGACATTAGCAAAACAGTGTCACACGTTTGTGAATTGCACCAAAGGAAAAGAAAATATTCAAAACAATAGCAAAAAAGTTACAGGTTAAACACTGAGCTCTGATTAAACCTTACTGCATCTGGAGAACTATGACAAAAGTCTATAAAGTGAAGTACACAATACATAAACTGTACTACTGAATCACAGTGCTTCGACCAATTGGATGTGTATCAAATGTTGCAAATGAGTTGATTCAGTTTAGCAGGACACACGGCAAGAATATGCATGAATCCAATTATTAAAAATTACATTAAAGAGCTCAGGGGATAGGAAGATTACGGTTATTTGTCTTTTTTTTTCTCATTGTGAAGATGTAAGTGTGGTGCAATTTTCTCTTTAAAGCAAAATAATAATAAATATACAATTTTGCAAATACTCACCATTTATTAGCTGTAAATAAGAAAAGACCTCACAGTAAGTTGTCCATATTTATACAAATTTGGGTTTTCAGCAGTATTGTGTATCTGAACCCTTTCCAACAATGACTGTATGGTTTTGAGATCCATCTTTTCACACTAAAGACAACTGAGGGACTCATATGCAACTATTAGGTGAAAAGAATTTGAATTTGGGTCAATTTAACTTATTTTGTCTGAAGAACAGTGGGCAGTTTAACTGTTCAGGACAAACAAGGGACTCATGAACAAAAACAAAAACAAAAACAAAAAAAAACCAGCTGTGGATCATTCAGGTAATTAAGAATCAAGCGTATGTGAACTTTTGAACAGGGTCATTTTTTATAAATTCAGCTATTATTTTTTCTAGTGGACTATATGTAAACATCTTGTATGTGAAATAACTTACTCAGGTCAGTACTAAATAAAAAAAATAACATGCATTTTGTATGATCCCTCTTTTTTGGTCAAATAATTAACATTTTGCAGGTTCATTACATATATAGTATGAAGTGTTATATATAATGTTCTGCATTATATAAGAGTGTAAACATGTCTGAACTCCAGATGACTAAAATTGAGCAAAAAAATCAACATTGCTCTTAAAATAACATGATAAGTAGATACTAAATCAAGTCTTACAATACATTTTAAAAGAAAACTGGTCAAGTTTAATTAACTTCAGTTCATGTCATACAAATGCTTAAGAAATAGGATTTAGCCAGTGTATTCACAGCACTGAGGTTTTACTTGGTGAGTCTGAAGAACCATATCTTTGTCTACTCTGAGATGCGGTTTTCCTTAACCTTCAGAAGCTGTCCTTTTATGTCACATAAGGTCCTGATTAGGTTACAAATAATCACATTATCTGAGCAACAGCTTCACTGTCCCCAGAGCTGAAACACGCACACATACATAGCCAATGCAGTAGCTTCATTTTTCTTATCAGCAGCCATGAGCTCAAACACAGGTCAGGAATTACGGTTACAGTTTCAGCAGTTCATTCAAATTACATGTATCTGCTGTCTAACAAATATAATCATTGTTCAGTATTAACATGCCACAGTGTTAATGCAAACCAGTATAATGCAACACAAAGCTAAATCCACCTACATGTGTGTTGTCTTGTATGGAAAAACTGGGTGTTTTTGAAGGACAGGATTTTAAAAGTAGCAGGAAAGGACTCAAGAAGAACAGCCGTAGGTGACAGCTCGATTCTCAACTATTTTCCAGTCTTACCATATGAGCGGTAAACCAACAGACAACACTGAAACCAGAAGCACTGCAGCCAGGTGTTTCATTCCCAGGAAGTGCAATAACCTTGACATTAGTACAGAGTTGCTTAAACTTCTCATGAACTACACTGACCGTTACAAACTTGCTTTGAAAGAATACAATAACAGGAAAAGTAAATAGCTATCAATAGCTTGATTTTAAAATAAATGCACATTTTTAATTTAGTTAAATAAAAAATGTGGAATTACTTTGTAATTCCAGATATTTAATTTAAGTCACATTTATTTATATACCGCTTTATATAATACAGATTGCGTCAAAGCAGCTTTACAGTAATAAACAGGAAAATAACAGTGTTAATGTTGTAGAATTCATCGATTTTTAAACAAATTCAAAAAGATAATAGACCATTTCAATGTGGTGATGTCACAATTAAAATTCCCTGCTTGCCATCAAACTATTTCAAAAGGTAACAGGAGGTTATTCAGTTGTAACAGTGTTGAGGGTAACACAAGGATTACATAATCAGATTACTTTTTTTAAAGTGACTAGTAAAGTAACGCATTGCTTTTCAATTTTAAAATAATATCTGAGTTACTTTTTCAAAGTAACACAAGGTAATTTGTTTTCACCATTTATTCACTGACACCTCTCCTGTCCCGCGTTGAGAAAAAATGGGAGTGAGGTGTAGATCAGAGGCACTTTCTTTAGCCTGAGGTTTATTAATTTCACTGCTGGTGTGAAAGGGATTTTACAGTTGCCGAAAAGATAACTTTTAGGTTTTTTGTTATTAAGGGGAGACACTGCAGGCAAAAACGCTGTTTTTTCATGCACCTGTCAAGTTTGAGATTTTGGGCTTTTTGTTTTTTCAGTTTTTTTTTCAGACTAGTGGAAAGAAAACATCCAAAAGACACTGTTAAGTGTTTTTTTTATAGCACTTTATCTATTTGTGTCAATTGATTTTAATTGCAATACATATATTTAAAGGCCGTGTTCTCAAAATGAGCTTTTTTTTCCTACACTGAGCCATAAATCTCTTACATACACCAACTTTACATTTTTATTCCTGTCCATAACCTGAAGGTTTTTACAGAGGGATTTGTTCGTATATAATTTGCTTGATTTTATACAAGATTTTATTCCCCAAAAAACACGTAAAAAATTTTGTTTTCTGTCTGTTCTAAGGTTTTTCTGAACTATTATCTGAATGATCTGAGTGACAAAATGAGATACCCAAAATTCCCTCTGTAAAAACTTTTGACTCTAATATGTCAAAAAAATGAAACAAGAATTTTGAAACTGACTTCATCCAGTGTTTAGATTTGTCCTAGAAATGTATGCAAATTAGCGCATATTTTATTAAATGCCTCATTTGCATATTTAAACCTAACATTTTAGAAAACTTGTAATGCAAAAAATGTTTGCAATTATCAATGTAATCAATCAACTGGGTAGGTAAGCTGATAACTATTAGTTCTTTTTTTTTTTTTTTACCTTATTCAGCTGCGGTGTCTTGCCTTAAAAATAAATAAGCAGGCCCAGGCCAGGTGACAAAAAGTAATGCAAAAGTAGCATAATGCATTACTTTCCATAAGTGGAAAGTGAAAAAGGAATAGTATGTTGTACTGACAAGTGCTTAGTTAATATAGTTTACTTACACAAGACTTGATCCTTTACTTTTGGTTTGCTCATGAATTAGTATAGTTTCTCACTCAGAGTGCACTGCGGCATGAACAAATTATGGAATTGCTTTGTTTTACTGTTGTTGTTTTTATTTGCTAATTTTATTAACTATCTTGTGTCAGTAGTAGCACAACAAAAGAGAAAATAAAATAATAAAATGGTTATTGTCACAATTAATAAAAATAAATAAAATTAAATTGTTACCATTGTTGTGATTTTCGTGCTAAATGTTAAAGTCTCTCTGTGACTTGAGCACATTATCACAAATATTATAGGATTGTCTCAACCCAATAAAATTTCATTTTTTACATTTTACGAAAATCAACATCATTTTTGAAGTCAGCTTATGTGACATTCTCTCAAATATTTCAGTTGTATTGAAACAACATTCAAGATGACTTTGGTAAAAGAGTGAATGTAACTAGTGAAAAGTAACTGCAGATTAAGAATTGCTCTACCTCAAAAACTTTTCTTCTTCTTCTGTTGTTATTTTGCAAATTAGCAACATATTAGTGCACTGCTGCCTCTCACTGGTTTATTAATGTCATTGGTTCCTTCGTGGCTACTTGAATATTTTAAGTAAGCGTCACTCAAAGCAGTAAGTAAATTGTTTTACTTGCCTTGAAAGTAGCTGTAACTTAATAAAACCTAGTAACAGAGGGTTAACAGAAAATTCTCCGTCACTGACGAAAAATCTGAAGTTCCATCCGTCATTTTGACGGAATACACTGAGGGTGATCTATTGTAAAACTGTAGCTGTAATTCCCACCCCTGTCCAGTTGGTGGCGAGTGTGCTCCAATGTGACAACAGAGCGCTGGATCCAGAACAAAAACGAAACTGTCAGAATGTTTTCCCATGCGTTCGATTACGCACAGGCGAGTACACAGAAGCTTCAATGATCTATCACGCCACATTAAAGAGCGCCAAAACGGTGTTTATTGCTTGAATTTCCTAATGAAATGGACAGAATTTGAAATATGAGACTTTGTTTTATATCAAAAGTAACACAAATCCTAGCCTATTGCTATTTTTTTGGAAAAAAGACGCACTATGTACTGTTTATTCATCAACTGAAAACAGCATAGACCAAAAGATCGATTGGGATTTAAGAATGGATTCTGGCTCATTAAAATGAGAATCTATTAAAATCGAGAAATCAATATATATATATATATTTTTTGTTGTTGTTGTTGTTGTTGTTGTTTGTTTGTTTTTGGTTTTTTTTGTTTACCCAGCCCCAGCGTATTTTGTTGTTTTTAAACACTGCACTGTCATCCTGTAGGTTCATGATTAAAAATGAAAATGTGAACAAAAATAAAAGCAATTAAATGTTTTATTCTAATTAAAATATGGAAATTATAATGACGGGTAATAATCGATTATGACGGACTTTTTACGACCCTGTCAGTCAAAATGACGGACAATATTAAAGTCTAGCGCAACCTCTGCCTAGTAAGTATACCAACTAAGTAAAGATAACTAATTATATCTAAGTAAGGTAAACTATTGGATTTTACAGTGTAATAAGTAACTAATTAGTTACTTTTTATGGTGTAATGCAATATTGTAATGCATTACCTTTACCCATTATTTCCCTCAACACTGGTTGTACCTAACATTAACACAGCTGTCATAACATGTTTTTATCAAAATGTGGATGTTTTTGCATTCTCAGAAGTTATGAAATTTTAAATGTAAAACCAGAAATGCACTAGGGCCACTGCGTTTGTTATTGTTTAGATCCCTCAGGATGGTAAATGATGTTGATTCAGTTTAGTTCAATAACAGTGTCAATGTTGCAAAATTGATCATATATGAGTTCAATTCAGCCATAAGCAGCTCTACAGAAGGAAATAGTTTCATAATTCTGCTCATATACTGAAAAGTAATTTTCTATATTAATGGCTTTCAACATATGTGACCCTGGATTACAAAACCAGTCGTAAGTAGCACTGGTATATTTGTAGCAATAGCCAACAATACATTGTAAGGGTCAAAATTATTGATTGAATTATTGAATCATTAGGATATTAAGTAAAAGTCATGTTCCATGAAGATCTTTTGTAAATTTCCTACTGTAAATATTCAAAGTTAATTTTTGATTTGATTTTGTTAAATTTTTTTTTTTCACATATTCCTAACAAACCATAGATCAATGGAGAGCTTTCAGATGATGTATATTCCCAATTTCAAAAAACTGACCTTTACGGCTGGTTCAAGGGTCACATATTTAATTAATCACTAATTAATGTATAATTAAAATAAAAAACAATACTTAATATAATTAGTCAAAATTGATCATTTTAAGCATACACTGTAACTGAACTATTTAAAACAAACCGTTATTTCCTTAATTCAGTGTCTGAAGTGATACAGTTTAAATGGGCCAAGCTCAGCTCTACATAAAACTGAAACACTCACTTGTTAAACTTTTAGAAGATACTCTGCGCAAGGTCTCTTTACACAAAAGAGGGTTCAAAAGGAATACAAAGACCCTTCAGACAAGAACCAAAACAAGAGTGCATCTGTCAGGTGTTGCTAGCCAAACGCCAGCAACCTTGAAGGGAGTAGACCGGAATGCAGGGGCACTATCTCGCCGCAGAAGCAGAACTTAAAGCCAAGTTTTCTTATTTTCTTTTCTCTTAGGGTGAGAGAATGGCTAGAGTAGAAATCAATATTCCAGAGTCCATCCATTTTTTTTCTCTTCTTTTTTGTGGACCTATGTGAAACTTCCAGAGTGACCCCTGACAGAAGTTAATGGCTAACTGTGTTATCTCTCTTTACAGCCCGGGGTTGAACCCCAAATCAATAGATGATGCACAAATATTCCAGCACTCAGCATTGTCCGTGCTCTCACCACATTTTAGATCGTAAAATGCGGCTGTGTTACAGAAATTCTGTTGTTTGTGCTTTAATTAGCATTTCAGTTTTACTACATAAATGCTTTTTCTTTGGTGTCATGAATTTTATAAAGAAAAAAAAGTATGCATTCTGGGGTGGGGATTGGGGGCTGGGCAATGTGTTGAAATTTCTACTAAATAAAATAAAAATAACTATGAAAAAATAAAATGTCTTTGCAAATTAAATCCTACCTTTCAATTACGGAGTGACTATTCTCACCCCAAATTCATAAATACCTAAGCCTGTGAGATGTCACAACAGAGTTTAAGCATTTGCTTGTGCACAGAGCGTGTGATTGACGCTAAATATATCGTATTTAGTCACTACTATCACAGCTTATCACTGTCTAAAGTATCGTCTACGTGATTACAGTATGTACACTGAGTGGAAAAAATGGAGGAGAGTTGAGAGGAAGTTTTGATGAATGACATGCTGTTCGGTGAACAAACAAGTATCGTCTCCAATCTAGAAATCAAAAGTACTTCCACCAGTTTACTACCCAGGCAAAGGTTGAGCTCAAGGAGGTTTTATAGAATTATTAAGTAAGCAATTATGATAACCCGCCGTTTTAAAGATAATAGAATGATAAGATTCTGCTGGAGGCGCATTATCACTCACCCCCTCGCGTCAGAAGTCAATATGTTTTTCTTGTTTTGCTTTGTTTTTCCTTTTTGCTTCGATCAAATCAGCGAATGTTATGTCTGCCGGGCGAATTCGTCTTTATTTGTGGCGAACATCAGAAGCTCGTGCGGACCACAGTGGAACTGAGGGAGGGTTAGCATGACCCTGCTAAGCTAGTGGTATTTTTTATCAAAGCTCATAAACCTTGAATGACTATATATTGATAAAGACTGTTTAAAGTGTCATTGGAACGATAACATTTGCACTGTAAATGCGGCCCAGAGGCTCCAGCTTCACTCGAGGCCCATTGATAAGCACACTGGCTCGATTCCTCACGGCATCCCCTCCGACAACAATATCCAAACCTCTACCCGAGTTCATTTACTGAGTTCAGATTCTGTCGTTGCTCGAAATGCTCATTATGCAAGGCTATTTCCATGGTAAAAACACGAATACATTGAAATGCTTTTTTGATTCCACTGAAAATTTTTTATAGTGGAAAGCAAAACATTTTTTAGATTTAAAAATTCTAAGTAACAATTATTGCCATAAAAAGTAGCACAAGTATTTTTGGGGGGTGAGAATTGGTAGTGCTTTTATTATTATTATTATTATTATTATTTATTTTATATGTCATCAGCTGTCATTCCTTAAAATATAGCACCGAAATAACTAAAACAAAACAAAATAAAATAACACATTTTGTTAACATGTATGGTGTGGGTGTGGGGAGTGACCTTTTTTGGCTAACAAATGCTTATGAGACACAGTGAAAAAATTCATAAGAAAAATATGCAAATAGTTGAGTAGTGTTAATTTATAACCATTCTGGTTTGTATTGAGGTGAGTCATGTTCCATAGAAAACAAATAAGTATGTATCATGCACCCGTTGACCTCAGAAGTGGGCAGAATTTATGAATGTCCAGGGCGAACGTACACTACTTCACCTCGACTCCCTCAACAACTCACTGCTATTGAAACTGTGACAGGAAAAATGAATTCTTTAGACAAAACAGCAACAAAAATGAGGTCAGTATAAACAGCTTAAGCTTTTACATGAATAACACCAAGTAATTTTACTGAGTTTACTGAGGTAAAAGTTTAACAAATTTTGGTTTATTTTATTTTTTAATTTTTTGGATGGAAAGATAAACATTATAATTGCATTATATTTAAATTTTTTATTCACTTACATAATTAAAATTAAAAAGAAATTGCAGTACCCAAAAAGACTACATATAGTTATGTAATACAATTTGGTAATATTGTGACATAAAACACACACACACACACACAAAAAAATCAAAAATGCAAAACGGTCATGTACTGATGTATTGTGTTGACAGCAATATAAAATCAAGTCAATTGTTTAGGTGAAAATAATGAGCTTTGCTCATTAATCAAAATGCAGTATGTTAACATGCTGACAAGATGTGCACTTTCAAAGGAATGTTTGACAAATTCAAGAGAAGCGTCCTTCCTGAAACTTTGGCACGAGTGCATTTGTTGAAGGTGTTTGTGCATGTGGGTGCAAGCAAGGCGCTTGCGAAATCCAGTGATCAAACTGTGAATGGGGAACAGGTCAGCAGTACTACTATACAGCTTGTTTATTCAACCTATCTTTTTGACTATTTAATCTTTCTGTGCTGCGTGTCTTGAGCAGAGGTGAGGCAGACACATTTGGCCCGACCTGTATCTGCATAACAAATCGCAGAATTTCAGACCTGAGACAGCGAAGGGAGGAGAAAACATGGCCTCTTTATGACTTAACAGTGAGGGGTTGGGTGGCGTCGCTAGGGTCCGAACTCCAGAGCCCTGTGGCCTACGCGCTCTCAGCACACCCAGAAGAGCCTGTCCAGACCTAACGGCCTTTGCCCGTGCCTGTCATTAACGCCAGGCCATAAATATCCCCCGCTGCCATGAGCGAGGTGACGTGTGAGGACCTTCAGACGCAAGGATCAATGTCTTCCAACAAAACAAGCACAAAACGCTGCCTGAAGCAGGTGTGGCATCTGAAACGTGTGTTTGACATGTTCTCAGGTAGATTAATTTATTGGTAGCTGACGTACTGGTTTGTTCAGTCTAAATAAGGATTGTTTTACAAACGTTTTGGTCTTTTGTCTGTCTGGCAAGGACTCAGTGTTTCCAAGCATTCAGAAAAAAAAAAAAAAAAAGAATATTTAGAAATATCAAATAATTTGTCACATTTTTATGGGCCTATATTATTAATCATTCTTATTTCTATATACAAATGCTGCCGGGAAAAAGGATTTCATCTGAAACTTTATGTTTTCAGGTAGATTTGTTTATTACTAGCTGATTTGTTGGTTAATTCAGTCTAAACAAGGACTTATTTATTTATTTATTTATTTCAAGAATTCAGTGTTTTCTAAAATGCAGTAAAGAAATGAATAAATGAACTATCCTTTTCAGGCATACTGATATATTATGAATTATTATACTTCCTATTGGGGCTGTCAGTCGATTAAAATTTGTAATCAAATTAATTACATGAATTAATCTAATTAATCGCAAAATAATCGATCAAATCTGGCTGAGAAATTACTCCTAAAAGATCATTTAAAGTCATTGTTTTGTAAAGTATCACACAGATATTACAAAAAGTAGCTTTAGCAAGAAATAATTTGTTTAATGAAATTTATTTTATTCGATTCAAAATAGAATTTATTACAGATAAACATCTAGGCTGCAACGGCCTAACGGAAAAGAAGATAATTTGAGAAACATCTCAGTATTTTTTGTTCATACGATGTAAGTCATTGGTAACCAAAACAGCTTTGTTACCAACAATACCTTCAAAATACCTTCTTTTATGTTTCACAAAATAAACAACACGAGGGTGAGTAAATAATGACAGAATTTAAACTTTTTTTTTGGTGAATAATCCATTTAATGTTTTTTTTTTAATTATTCTTCTTATTATTTTTTACTCTTACTATTATTATTATTTTTTTAATGAAATTATCATTTTAAATAGGAATTATGGTAACCCTTTACAATGTGTCATTTGTTAACATTAGTTAATGTATTAACTAACGTGAACAAACAATGAACAATACATTTATGACAGTATTTATTAATCTTTGTTAATATTAGTTAAAAATACAGTTGTTCATTGTTAGTTCATGTTAGTTCATACATAACTTTTAATTTAGTAATGCATTAGTAAAGGTTGAAATTAATATTATTAATTAACTAAGATTAATAAATGCTGTACAAGTATTGCATTGTTCATTCTTAGTTCATGTAAACTATATACACTACCATTCCAAAGTTTTGTGGTCAGCAAGATTTAGATAACATATTTATTTATGTTATCTAAATAATTATTAATTTTACTCAGTAAGAATGCGTTAAATTTTTCAAAACAGTAAAGACATTTGTAATGTTACAATTATTCATTTTAAATGAATGCTGCTCTTTCTATTAATCAAAGAAAGAAATATCAGTATCAAATATTATCTGATAACACTGATAATAATGCTTCTTTAATAAGCACCAAATCAGCTTATTAGGTAGCTGGGACCAAGCGTTTCATCTCTAAGTTGAATCAAACAACTCCAAACTCTTGTGGCTCTAATATGTGACCCTGGACTACAAAGCCAGTCATAACGGTCAATTTTTTTAAAGTGAGATTCATACATGAACTGAAAGCTGAATAAATGAAGCTTTCCATTGATGTATAGTTTGTTAAAATAGGACAATATTTGGCCGAAGTCCAACTATTTGAAAATCTGGAATCTGAGGGCGCAAAAAAAAAGTTTAAAGTTGTCCAAATTAAGTTCTTAGCCATGCATAGTACTAATCAGAAATTACATTTTGATATATTGATGGCAGGATATTTACAAAATATTTTCATGGAACATGATCTGTACTTAATATCCTTATGATTTTGCCATAAAAGAAAAGTAGATCATTTTGACCCATACAGTGTATTTTTGGCTATGGCTACAAATATACCCCTGCTTTTGTGGTCCAGGGTCACATATGTGACGAGAGCGGGCACTGCCACCTTGTGGTGGTTTCTGACACTTTCACTTCAGGATCACAATCAATCACTTGGACACCTCTCTCTGTAATAGCTGTCTATAGCAGGCAGCCAAGCAGAGGTGTGATCTCTGTAAAGATAAAGCGAGGGGCCTGGTTCCCCCCTGAAGCCGTTAGTCATCTATCTGGCTCTCGTACCCCACAGTCTGGTGTCAGTCACTCTCAGCGGGAGACTCCGTCTGTGTCTGATACCCTAGGAGAGAGTGACGGGCCCCAGCGCTCACTCTGTCTCCCTCAGTCACTCTTTCACAAACGAAAGGCCCGGTAACCACTGAGAAGATAATTGCTTCCTAAATCTCCTAATGTAAAGCAATGTCTGTGCGAAAACACAACACTGCAATGTAGCGGAGAGCTGGGAAATATGTGCCATCCTCCTTGATCTTGGAAACTGTGCACAGTACTCATGTATTCAGAATAGGGACATCATATACATCATAGGTGCACGTGATTAAATTGGGTAATACTTTTTTTTTTTTTTTTTTTACATCGGATTTATAAAATGTATTCTTTTTTGAAAAGTCAGTCATGCTCGCTAAAGCTGCATTTATTTGATTAAAAATACAGTATAAACAATAATATAGCGCTTTTAAAGTATTATTTCAAAGAACCTTTTTCTACTTTAATATAAATAAATAAATAAATAAAAAGTATTCACTTGATGGCAAAGCTGAATTTCCAGCAGTCACTATTCCAGTATTCAGTTTCACATGATCCTTCACTCCAGTAAGCTGATTTGATGTATAAGAAACATTTTTTACTATGGCCAGTGATGAAAATTTCATACTTAATATTTTTTGAAAACTGTGATACACTACAATTCAAAAGTTCAAAAGAACAAAATAGGAAAAAGAAATTCATACGGACCATTTTACAGAATCACTACCGGCAGATTTTTTCTGCAATTAAGCAAATTTTTTGGGGGGAGTTATTCCATAACATTTATTTTTATGTGCGTACCACTGTCCAGAACTGCTAGATAACCATGTGCTGATTAGATCACCTCACTAGGTTCAAAAGTATCTAAAATTGTCACTACCGAAACATTAACGACCAAAACATTTGGTGACGTTTCAGTGGTGATATCATTGATTTTTTTTTTGGGTGTTATTAATAAAACTGTCACTACCGAAACAGTCACGACCAAAACATGTCATCATTGTTTTGGTAGTGACAAATGGGAACACATAATCCTCATATGTGGGGGAAATAAAGAAATTTCTTTTTAGTACAGTTATGCTTTTTTGTTTTGTTTTGTTTTGTTTTTGTATTTTAGTATGTTTTAGAAATGTTTTAGCATGTCAAAGTAAGTTAAAATTCTGTGATGGCATAATGTGATGTGGCTGCTATCAAAGCATTACTGTCACTACTGAAATATGTTTTTTTTTTTTTTTCTTGTCAAAAATAAAGTATACTGAATTATCAGTAAGATGTTATGATAGTTTTTGGTTCAGAGTATATTCAGACTAATGAATCCTTAAGTTTAATATCAGTATAATCAACTTTTTGCCTTTTACAAAGAAAAAATCGATTCAAAATACAACTAATCTCATAAATTACACTTGAAATATTGTTAAAATTTGTTACTGATTTACCTCTGGAAATCTTTTAAAGGGGTGCTATTATGCTTTTTTACTTTTTGAATTTTAGTCAGAGTGTGGTGTGTATCATAAAAAAAGATCTACAAAGTTACAAATCTCAAAGTCCACTCCAAAGGGAGATCTTTTCAAGAACTACAATGAACGGCTCCTTTGGACTACAACATTTGTTTTCCCATGCAATGATGTCACAACTTGGTCCATTAGAATATCATTAAATTAAATCCTGCCTACGGAAATTCTAATTGTTGGGCGGTGGGTAGAGATGAGTTTGGGATAAGCTAAACTTTAGCGATGCAGCGCAGAGAACCGCTTCAACGAGCCGCAGTGTGGCGGTTATCAACACAAGCATTGATTAGAGTGGCCCCTTCAGATCAGTAACGCGCCGCAGACGTGGGCAGTGTGTGGTAAGAGATTTATTCATCATACAGTGTAGATAGTTTCACTTATAACGCGAGTGTTTTTTTTGTTTTGTTTTGTTTTTTTTTTAAGTTTTTTAAAATGCATAAACTTGCACTAGAATAGGCTAGGCTGATCAGTGATGATGTTTTTTTGATAATGTTAGGCTGTTTTTATCCTTATGCTGGAGCTGGTTTCGGCAATGAAACTAAGTATGTAAAATAAATAAATTAACACGATAATATCGTTTATCGGCGATCTTGCAGGCTGAGGATAGGACTCAACACTACTGTAGCAAATTATTTACTCACCCTCCATGCATCCTAGGTGTATTTGACTTCCTTCTTTCAGACGAATGCAATCGGAGTCTAATAAAGTGTAAGAAAGTACATCCATCCATAATAAAAAAGTGTCTCACGTGCCTCCCGGGCGTCTCCTGTAGCGAATCGATGCGTTTTTGTAAGGAAAATATGCATATTTAAAATGTAAGATTCACTATTAATCCAGCTTGTGCCAACTGCTTTGACAAGGGGCGTGGCAGTACTGAAACACCGTCTAAGCTGTTCGCCAATCGCAAAGCAGTGGGACATCTAACCAATCACAACACATTTCCTTTTTTTCGGAAGGCTGGCCTTCATTAAACCCGGAACTAATCAAGCAATTAGTGCCAGGCTGGGAGAAAGGTATTATAACAAAGAACTTATACTGACTGTAATAATATAAATTATGTGAAATATAATGCGTTTTTCAAACCACCAAGCATATGAGCATGTTCTAGCACACCCCCAAAACTTTGAAAAAGCATAAGCGGACCCCTTTAATAAAATAGGAAAGAAATATTTTAACATTTACATTAATATATTTACAATTTGGGGGGAGGGCAAATATTCCAAAACTTTATGAAAATACGATATGAGAATTAACTGCACAATTACTAGAAATGTGTACCTTGGATATTATACAATTTGCATACATACAATTTTTGGGGAAAAAACACTTTTTTTCCCAAGACGTTTCAGACTCTGACTTTAAACAAATTCTGTAGAATGGCCCTTATATTTCAGCCATTGATTCATCAAAATGATCAAAAGTGACACTAAAAACATAATGTTTTAAAATATTACAAAAGATTTATATTTCCAGAATGTGCTGTTCATTGAACTTTATATTTATCAATGAATCCTGTGAATCCTGGAGGAAAAGAAAAATCGCTGAGGCGCTGGTTCGTTCAGTGCAAAATATAATCTTTTTTTAAACATTTTCCAATATTATTTATTATGATTTTAATATGTAGAAATTATAGTATGTACTACTGTTCAAAAGTTTAAGGTTTAGAAAGTTGTCTTTCTTCAATAAAGTTAATATTTCACTAAGCAAAGAACAAATCAAAAGTGACAATGAAGACATTTATAATTATATCTATAATTTTATTTCAAATAATGTGCTGTTTCACACATTGCATTGTAGTTTCCACAAAAACATCTCCATCTCCATCTCCATTTTTCGCCACCATGCTTCAGTCTTTGCATTCCTTGGCAAATTTTGTATTGCTTAGCAAATTTTAACCCATTCTGCACATGCCATTTTTTTGCTGACAGCTTAGCTTCAATTAAACGTCTTCTGACTGTAACTGTACTTATAGGTATTTTTAGATCATCTTTTATCTTGCTGGGAGTGATAAGTGACTGGATCTTTGCCATTCTGATTATTTTTCGAACTGTTTTAACAGAAGTTGCTTGTTTTCTTCTGCGTGTTTTGGGATTTTGATGCCATTTTAAAGCATTTGAGATCATTTTAACTGAGCATCTTATACTTTGCTGCACTTCTTTTTCAAAGGGACAATTTCCCTTTTCCAATTCACTTTTTAGGTAAGTTATGTTATTCTTCTGAACAATGTTTGAAAGGCCCATTTTACTTTGTGATTTAGAAGCAAATATATGGGGCATTCTATAATTGTGGGTACATCTCATGTCTGTAAGGTATATTTTTAATATATTTTCATCAATATAAAGCCCCAATGCTTAATTTTCTAGTACACAATTCTATTTTTCCCAATCACACTACTACATGTTAAAAAAATCCATATCTTTTGTTCAAAAATGATGTTCATATCACATACAACCCTGGTATTCAGCTGTCTGATTTTGTAAAGTTACTCTTTCTACTCTGCATTTAAACATTTAAGAAAATTACCTCAAATATAAATTAATTTCATAGTTTTGCCTTCAGTTAGATTAGGTTATCAAGACATTTGGGTGTGCGCTTCAAAAATAATGTTTATTGTGATATAATTTGTTTTATATGTGTCAGAAAAACCATTGTCAACTAAGCTTCCCACGAGACCCCCCCCTCCCCCCCCCCCTCCCCCCCCCTAAAAAGGAATGGTTTGTCCCATTTTTGCATAATTTGCAGAGTATGATGATATTTCCTCTAGAAGCACATGGATGAAACACTAGAAGTTATGTTCTCTCTCTTTCCCCTAATATTGGTTAAACTCTGTGTCAAGAGTGGATTAATTGACTGTCAACAGTGTTATACAAGTATCACTGCTGCAAATTTTAACAAGATAATTTAACTAAAACTTACGTTTAGTTAAACACTAAACATGTCAAATAAGTTACCTGTTAACTGTGTTACCCAGTAAAAGTAACATGGTGGACAGTTGCAAACATAGATGGTATTTTATGCACATATTCCTACAGATCACCTTTATTTATACAGCACTTTATACAATACAGATTGTTTCAAAGCAGCTATGTAAGGTCATGTTTGGGTTTTAAGGACAATTAATAACCCCTATTTTATTGCAGAATGAATGAATTCTCTGATTAAACTCCGCACTGCAATTATTTTTAACACACTCCTTTCAATGCATTAGTCAATTACTCAGAACAAGCAGCATGCATGTCATGCCAGTTGGGGCTGTTGTTTTCCTATTACACTACTACACCCACAAGTAAATTATCTGCAATGCAGAAATATCACTACTACTAATAACAGTGGTTCATCGGGTTACTGATGTTGTACTGCTATTTTTTTTAACACAACTGTATATGATAGTCAGATTAAAAACTGCCTCAGAGGTGTCAATGCAATTCCACATCCGAAACAAAACAGACACTGCTCTGTGATGCAATGACCGCAGGCTTGCAGTCCGGATGACAGATGGCCAACTGAATGTCAGCAGATCCCACCAAGGCCCATTTCTCTAATCAGCCCCATTAAACTCTTTTCTCAGTCCAAAACGCTCTGATGGCTTGTTCGCTGACGCAGTGCAGCTCAAAACACACTTGTGCGGCACGGGGGATATTAACAAGAAGATGAGAGCCAAGACTGAAATTTCAGATGTTACAAATCACCATTAATGTACTTTGCCTGAATCAAGGATCTGCAGGTTTTTGGAAGAAACATCAGAGCTAGCTGAGCGGTTTATGGATCTTCCCCAGTAAGAAGAGGAGAAGTGGTGGTTATGAATGAATCGGTCGATAGACAGGATGTAAAAGCTCTCACTAAGGACCATATCAAGGCTCAAGAGATGTGTCTTGCTCCCTTTTTCCATTAAATCTTTTTCAATGGATGAGTTAAGTTTAATCTTCTAATGTTTTCAAGCATGACCACACTGGCCCTACATGGATCGTTTTGTCTAATTGAATTATTTCAAATGTACAAGACCTCAGTCGGCCCATCCGTGTGACAGACTACCTGCCGTTATTCCATTCCATTGTGATTGTCTCAGAGAATTGCAATAATACAGTTCAAACGTTCACTGATGCATTAAAAGATGGGGAGTGAAAACTTTTTAAATTGGAAGATCAAGGTAAATTGTACTTAGCTTTCCAGGAAACATTTAAGTGTCTTCTGTTGCTACTAAATGGGTGGGGGGTGAAATTTCAACAAAATAAGAAAAAAATTTAACACCTTCAGCCAGTTCAAAAGTTTTCACCCCCCAGCTCTTAATGCATTCTGTTTCCTTCTGGAGCATCAGTGAATGTTTGAACCTTTTTTAATAGCTGTGTTTAAGTCCCTCAATTGTCCTCAGTGTGAGAAGATGGATCTCAAAACCTTACAGTCACTGCTCAAATATGCAGGAAAACTAAAGAATCTGCAGGACCTGGAGGATTTTTCTTAAGAACCCTGCTGAGAACAAACTATGGACTCATGAACAGCAATAGACGTAGATCATCCAGGTAACCACACACAGTATTAAGAACCAAGAGTTTACAAAATTTGAAGGGGGTTATTTAATAATTTCAGCTATTTTTTGGTCTTGTGGACTATATGTAAACATCTTTCACGTAAAATATTTGAATCAGGACCGTGCTAAATAGCATGCATTTTGTATGATCTCTCTTATTTTTTCAAATTCTTCACATTTTCACAGATTCTGCAAAGAGGACCCCAAACCTTTGCATAAAACTATCTCTAATCAAGAAAATTCAACATTAAATTCTGGTTTGTTCATTCTGATCATTTGAAGTGACAGTCTTGAAACAAAAGGTAAAAACGCAGTATCTTTTGTGAAGTACTCTGCTCCGTTTTGTTAGATCTTTATTCGGCAATGCATTTTCAAAGCAAATTGCAATACAGGGCAAAAGGAATTCCTCCTATGATAAATGTTGTACATCATACATCAAACATTCATTCAACAACAAAAAAAAAAAAGTATCAATGTGTTTCTTAGACCAGGGCAGTTTTTTGTGTACTGAAAATAAGGTACAAAACAGGCTGTTTGAGTAACCATGACAATACAATTCTACCATTAAGGTATATTAGTGCATCTAGTTTTTAATGTTAAAATATCAGAAAAGCCTAATACTGGAAAAAAGAAAAGATCATAAAAGATGCAAACATGATACAAATCTTTAAAAGGTAAAGTATGAAAGTACTTTTGCTTCCAGTAAAAATGTCTGCTTCGCAGTGTTGAGTCACACTGAAATGAAGCATGACATCAAACAACTGTAGACGTAACTTAAGACCTCTTCCATGATGGGAATGGGCCACAGGACAAAAGAAAAAAAAAGTTGAAATATATTTTCACAAGCACAGAAAAATGCCAAATTTTGATGAACAGTCCTCAACTACAAATTCTTTTTGGTCAGGCGTTCTTGCAGCCTAATTAAAGTAAGGCCCCATTTAACAATTACAGCTTATGTGGTATTCTATAGTATATTCCAAGTCTTTCAGATTTAGAAGAAAAAGGTAAAAATACATAAATTAACTTAACTAGTAAGGTAAAGATAAACAGCACCTTTTTCCCAAAAGGTATGAAATGTTTTCATGTTTTTGGAAGAACAGCACAAGACCAGCAGCTTCTATTCAAATCCTTTTTGTATTAAATATCTGGCAAGACAATATGGTGCATAAAGTAGGACTGCTGGAGAACAATCCAATAACGATGGTTGTTAAGTAAATGAATATCCTTTTAAAGACAACAGGGATCGGTTGCATGGAAAGCATGCGCTTTCCTGCACCGATCAGGTGACGAGCCGATCTTCAACATGGGTGTCACAATAATACTCTGTGTATATACTGTAGTACAGCAGCAATTGGAGAGAGGAACATGCAATGTTATACTAACAGTATTGCTAAAAGGTGAATGTTTATTTCACTGTTTGAACAGGACAAACTTTCTTCGGTCAGTAAATGCGGATGCTTTACATTTACACATTATTTCAAACCGAACTCTACATCACACAGAATGAGACTTTTAAACGAAAGATTCAGTGGGAAAGAGTTCAGTCATGTTCTACATTTCACCATGCTGTATCATGACCTACACAGATACTGTAGATACAACGGTTTGCATAAGGATAAATGAGCATAATATACTGACATAATAAAAGATGAAATATCAGCAGACCCTGACAGTGTCAGTTCGCGTCTTGTAGGTGTTGCTGAACTACTCACGTCAGAAAAAAGTGGGCACTTGCATGAAGAAAATGGCAAGATAGAGTAGTTAAGCAAGATTCTTCCTCCTCTTGCTGATCATAATCCAAGCAAACAGAAAACTGAAGTTAACTGGACAAGTATCGAGCCTAAATGATCAAATAAAGATGGATGATGTAACACTGATGACTCTTAGCTTAGCGTGAGACACAGAGAGCCTTGCGGATACATGAAAGGTGCTTATGAGAGCAGCAGCATGCTCTGTGGCTGGAAAACAGGGATGTTGCGATGGCCCGCCGCTCTAGTAAAGTAGGATGCGACGTTCGATGGCCTTGCGGCAGATAGGGCACTCGCTCATTCGGTCTCCGCAGAGCTGACAAGTGCCATGACCGCACATGAAGATCATGTTCTTTAGGCGATCCAGACACACGGGACACATCGTCTGAGTGGAAGACAAACAGGTTAATTGAGCAATTACTGCGTGAAATTGCATATGCTTAAGACTAGAAATTAAGGGGTGCGAATCGAATTTGATTCACTATTCAATTCAGGAATGATTTTAGCAAATTCAGAACATTTTCATTTAATAATTCGGTCTAATGATAGTAGTAGCAATGAAATAAGAGATACTACAGAAACGCTGAATTAGCCACTTCCATTGGCTACATTTACATGGACACTATTTGTTTCAAATGGAATGACATCATTCTAACTGAAGAATCCGAGCATAGTATTCAGTGTTGGGGGTAACGCATTACAATTAACACGAGTTATGTAATATTATTACATTTTCCAAGTAACTAGTAAAGTAACGCATTACTTTTTAATTGACGAAAATATCAGTTACTTTTTTCAATTAAGTAACGCCAGTTACTTTCCCCCCCATTTGTTGAATAATAGCTCTCCTGTCCCCATGTTGAGAGAAATTGGGAGTAATATGTTAGTTCTAGAATAAATGCGAACATGCATTAATTCATCTCACTCACAAAAAACAGATTCATTATTCCTCAAAATGAATAAAAACAGTGAAATTCAACTCAGAATATTACGCAAACCTGCAAATAATTAAATGTTTAATAATACAAATATACTTTATGCATTTAATCCCATTTTATTAACCGATGTCTTTGCTGCCGACCTTCGATGATCCAATTCAACAATACTAATGAGCAAAAATTACTCAAGATAATATAACGTGTTTTTCTTTATTGCTGAAGAGATGACTTTTTCTTCTTCTGTGGTCTACTGTATAGACGTGAATGTACTTTTCTCAAAGTCTGACGCTTTTGGTGTGAAAAGGCTTTTACATTTGCCAAAAATAGAACTTTTTATAATAAAAACAAACAAGCAAGCCCTGCCCAGATTTAAAAAGTAACGCAAAAGTAACGTAACGCATTACTTTCCATAAAAAGTAACTAAGTAACAATTACTTTTTTAGGGAGTAACTCAATATTGTAATGCATTACTTTTAAAAGCCATTTGACATGCGCACATTGCATGAATATAGTTTTCCACGCTATTTGCACAGATTCTCCTGCCATTGCTTCTTTTCTTGGATTTAAAGAGCAGACTTTATCTATTTTGGGTCCTAATTAGGAGACAATGAGCTTTTGAAGCTTTGTGCCATGCTGCTTTTATTAATCAAGCAGTAAAACCACCCATTCTTGCGGCCAAAAAAAAAGCAGTCTATGGATGAGAGTATGAAGTAAAGACTGGAGTCACAGTGCTGCTTGAAAGTTTGTGAACCCTTTAGAATTTTCTACATTTTTGCATAAATATAAAATTTTTTGGTATAATGACTTGTGTGCTTGTGGTCGTTGTCTTGTTGCATGACCCACTTTTCTGTTAAGATTCAGTTCTCGGACAGATGTCCTGACATTTTCCTTTAGAATCTGTTGTTCCATCAATGATGGCAAGCCATTCTGGCCAAGATGCAGCAAAGCAGGCCCAAACCATGATACGACCACCACCATGTTTCACAGATGGAATAAGGCTTTCATGCTGGAATGAAGCGTTTTTCTTTTTCCAAACATAACACTTCTCATTTAAACCCAAAAAGTTTTATTTTGGTCTCATCTGTCCACAAAACATTTCTCCAAACTCTTAAAAGAAATATAGAAAGTTCTAAAGGGTTCACAAACTTAGGCAGCACTGTTTGTTGTTCTGCTCTACTTCACAGCAGCGTTAATTTCACTGACGAATAATGTGTCATAATTTTCGTCAACTGCACTTTTTTAACTACAAACGAGACTATAACTAAACAAAAACTTCTTTTGAATTACAAAAACTATACGAAAATATATTGACATTTTCGTCAACGAATAAAAACAAGACAAATGTGTTAGGGAGGGATGATTTGGAAAAAGATTCATTCAGAACAAATGAGCTTCTGTGTGGTTAGGAGGTTAGATGCTTACATTTGAACTGTATCACAGCCGGTGGGACATAAACTAGCATTTATTTGCTGCACGTCTAATAAAACGTTAAAAAAAATTGCAACATCTGGGAGTAAGAGAAGAGCATATATATGGATAAATCTGACGACGCAAAAGAGAAGTCAATTTGGTCGGGGTTTTCTGAGCGCACACACCGAAACAGCGCCTCTTACACAGCACACGAGTACTCTTCATGTCTCATGAACGGAGAAATACACACAAAAGATGTTGAATTGTCAGTTTTGACAAGTATTCACGTAAACACACTCTGTTATGTCTTAGGTGAACGTAAACAGTTGGGAGAATATCGGACGTTTATCAGTACACTGCATCCATGTGTCCAGGTTTAAAGGGGCAGCAGCCTAATTTAGTAGCCCTAATAACGATTAATCTAAATTTATTTATATAAATAAATGGCTGCTTGAAAGAACGAAGAATGTGGTAAACAAGTAGCTATAAAGAATGCATAATTAATGTTAGCCTATATAACCACTGGCATTTCATTGAAAAGACCACCATGTTCTTGTTCCTTTATGAGAAGTGGTTTCATTAAATTTTAATATAAAGGCAAGTTGCATGTCACAGCAGTTAAATCTGTGTCTATCATGATAAAATCTTAATATCAAAACTATACAATGAGTTTGGTCATTTTAGAGAAATGCTTAATAAATGCATTACACTGTAACTAAACCTATTTGATTTTAGCCAACTAAATCTACTGTAGATTTAGTCGATTAAAACTAGACAAAAACTACAACAATTCAGATGACTAAAATAAGACAAACTAAATGGCATTTTAGTCAAAAGACTATGACTAAAACTAAATCAAAACTTGCTGTCAAAATTAGAAGAAAACAAGAACATAGGCAGCAGCAGGTATATTAGGCTGCTGTCACTTTAAGACCTAATGCACATTTACGTTCACTTAAAGGAGAACTCTACTTCCAGAACAACAATTTACAAATTTAATGAGCTTTTGTGCTTAGAAAGTATAAAAAAAATGTTATTTAAAAAAAATGTTATAAAAAAAAATGGCCGATCGTTTCGCTAGATAAGACCCTTCTTCCTCAGCTGGGATCGTTTAGAGCCCTTTGAAGCTGCATTTAAACTACATTTTGAACTACAAAGTTCAAAATCGGGGCACCAATGAAGTCCATTATATGAAGAAAAATCCTGAAACGCTCTCCTCAAAAACCATAATTTCTTCACGACTGAAGACAGAAACACAAACATCTTGATGACAAGGGGGTGAGTACATTATTTGTGACTTATTCTTTAAGACAGACTGTGTACACTACTTAAGACAGTCATTTTGACATAATTCTGTTGACCAAATGATGTCATGCTCGACTATTAATTTGTGCATGTTACAAATTTTCATCTATTTTAAAATAGTGAATAACATTACAGAACTGTGTTTCATTCCATATTTCAATCCATATAAGATTGATTCACATGCATTGGCAGAATTTGAAATTGTTACACCCCTATAATAAAATGTGATGCTCACCTGCTCTTTGATATCCTGCAGCTGCTGCTGTAACTTTTGTACATCTGCATTGACATTAGTGTTGTCTTTGTCCCTCTGCAAGGCTGGGATATTTCCACTGGCTGAAAGGCAAAGCAGAGACAACTGAGAAAAGTACCACAAGCTTGAATAGCCCATCATGCAGTTTGTGAAAGTGGATCCCTGGGCCTCAGCATTTGCAGATCCCAGAGCTTTCTAACTTCTAACTAAGCAAATATTTACAGAGGAATTACTTGATGATTCTAGAAGTTTTGTGCCTGTTCTGACACTTTACATGGCTAATATGGGGGACCCCGTTGCGGAATCAACCCAGAGCACTGAATCGCAGCAGGCCGCCAGCAGGCCTACGGTCCCACTTGACGGCCTCTCCTATTCGTGTAGTGCAGGCCAGAGAGAATGACGTATGCTGGGGTGGAGATATGGACTTTGAGCCCAAAGGAGCAGGAAGGAGTTGAGGCAGGAAGAACTTGGGGTGAGGAATAGAATACTTACACCAACTTAGTGCCAGATTGTTGGGCTGGAGAAGATCCTGCGACCCCCCTGCCATTGAGTTAGAGCCCCCTGCTGAGAAGCAACCAGTCACAGTGTTATGTAATTGCATGCACCCCTGCTGTTGGCTCCGGGGCCAATCCAGCCTGGCCTATGGCATATTCTAGTTATAAATATTCATTAAAGTGAGCAAAAGGAAGAGCAAGTTAAAGGTAGTTTTGGACACAGCTGTTGTGGAAGGGAGACCTTGTTCATCAAGGTATCCATCATTTACGGCTGCGGAAGTGACGACAGTCACTTTATAAAAGAAAGAATTTAAATAGGGATGCACTGATATTAAAATTCTGGATGGTTTTAGTAAGCACACAAATAGCAGCCAATATATATCCAATTTTGATGTTTAAACATTACTAATAACAGCCAATAAGCAACTTGGTAGCAATATATCGTGCATCTCTAATTTTATTGTTTACATTCAGTGGAAAAAAAAAAAAAAAAAAAAATTACAGCAAAGGTTTTAGAGGCCGCAAGTGTTGAGAGGCCTGAAATGGAGTTTTTTTTTTTTTTTTTTTATGATGGATTAGTGTGAAAGAAGAAAACAGACTGGTTAATTTTAAGTCCGACAAGTTGGGAAAAAAATTAGATGGATATTCACTAAAGGGGAAATTTATGGCGGCATAGTGAGAGACATTTCTTGGCTCCAGGGGTCGGCTAACAAGACTGGATCATTTCCACTAGGTCATTTAACAGTCCCCCAATCTTATTTTCCAAAAATGATGTAGAATCTGTCTGACAGCATCATTAGCGGATGTTTCCTGTGTTCATATTCAAGTTCTCCTCGGTGGAAATTAAGTTCCAGGCCCACGTGATCGGCCCCAGCCTTCAGATGCCGGTTTATCACGTCCTCATATATGTGGGGACTAAAGTGCTCGTGTCTTTAAAGTGACTGAAGCAAAAGAGAATCCCATCTATGGTGGCATTTCTTTCTCATTGCTCCGTCTACAAGGAGAAAAGGCGGGGGGGAGTGTGTTGGGTCTACACGGGATGCTGCTTTGGTTTTGTGTGTGTGGAAAAGTGGCGCCTTACAACAAACAGAGCTCAGGCACTAAAGACAGACCAAGATAAGAGCTAAAGGCTACATTCCTCTGTTGACTGGACTGTGTGCGAGTGTGTGCGTGTTTGTGTGGATCAGCATGTCTGTAGGTCAGCAGAGATGTCAGCGTGGATAGATGTGTTGGACATCTAAGCGAGGCTAAAAAGAAACAGATCCTCCTCTCTATAAATAAACACTGTAAAAAAAGTGAACTTACACCAGTATCCCTTTGAACTCAAACTAAACCAACATAAAGAACATGGGCAGTGTCATGATCACATACAAAAGGAACGATGTTGTAACAAATAGTGGTGAATCACAACTCAAAATAAGATGAGACTAAAATAAATTTTGGATAGCCCCTTTGACGTGTTCAATTACAGAAATATTCTGTGGAAAATGAATTTGGGGGATTCATTTTCACACGTCTGCGAGGAGTGACTTCCTAAAAATCTCATAGTGCACGTTACGAAGGCATTCCAGAGCAGTTACAAAGCTCATTCCAGGGTGTTGATATTATGCATTAAGAGGAGGGGCTACATGTCTGATTTGAGTCATGAAAACACATTTGGGAAATAACAGATTAGTCATAACAATGGGGAGAGAAATGTGTGTGGGCAATAGAAACAGAGAAGCACCAACCAAAGCCAACATAAATATTAAACATGAGAGACATGAGAACCAAGGCAGAGAGAGGAAAGAGAAATTAAAAAACGGGAACGTGTGGAAGTTCACTCACTAAGGTCCTCATCATCAGTGGCATCCTCCATACCTTTCCCTCCACAGCACAAAACGAAGGGAGTGCGGCGCTCCACCACGGCCCGACATTGTACACACTTTTTCATCAGGCTGGCACAGTCTGCAGGAAAACACACAAAGTAGAGGTTTATCTTCTAATCCTATCCACCTTATTTTTTCCCATAAAGAGCGGAAAAGTTTTTGTACATTTTATGGTTCAAAACAGCTCATTTTGCTGCTTGATACTGCAAATTGGTGCATCTTATCATAATGTTTTTATGCATTATCTTGTATGCTTATTTTGAACACAATGGTTTGTAGTGCACACAGTAATCGTTTATTGCAAGTTGTTATTCTTTTCGTTATTTCCCTAGGCCATAGGCTTACTTCTGTGTTGAAGAAGAATTTAAAGAATATTAAAATTCTAAGACCTCTAAATTATCAACATGAACTTTGAAAAACCTGTTGTACATAATCTACTAAATTTCATTAGCCATCTGATTGATAGTTCATACTTTTGTAAAAAGTAAAAGGTCTTTTAAGTAGGACTCTAAAACAGGTATTTACGGCATTTCTGTCATAAAGAAATGACAGAAAGATAAAGTGGACATTTGAATTAAATGATGTTTACTCAATATTAAACCAGGATTAGATCAAGCAGTAAAGTGTAAAAGCAATCTTTGCTGTAATTCGTAATGTACATTTGCTCTACTGTTTATAATACATTATGTATTTTAACAGTTTTGTTCAATAAAACTATATTGTTCCGCTAGATAAGACCCTTCTTCCTCGGCTGGGATCGTTTACAACTGCATTTGGGATTGTTTGAAGCCGCATTTAAACTGCATTTTGGAAGTTCAAACTCGGGGCACCATAGAAGTCTACTAAATGCAGAATGCTGAATTTTTTTTTTCCTCAAAAAAAAAAAATCTCTTTACGACTGAGGAAAGAAATATATAAACATCACATAAACATCTTGGATGACAAGGGGGTGAGTACATTATATGTGAATCTTTGTTTTGGAAGTGGACTTCTCCTTTAACCTCTATGACATTTTCATTACTGTAATGTGCTTCAATCGGTGTTGGATTTTTTCAAGATAGAGTTTATTAGTTTATAGTTATTATTATTTTAACCCCAAACTGTCAATACTGTAATGCACCCAGGCAATTTTCTTAAAAAAATTACTAAAAATAAATTTTTCTCCCATTATCATCATCCTAAAGGTGGCACAACAAATACTACTATTACTTATGAATACATCTAATATATGATTTAAAATTTTCATTTCAAGTAATAAGAATAAGGAATTTTTGAATTACAGCAAAGATCATTTTGAAGGAAATTGTTCTTAAATGACAAAATATTGTCACAATTAATAAAAATAGTCCTAAGGACTGAATGTTCTAATTGATGTTCTAGACACGTTTTGTGAGATTCACGCATATTTTACGCTCATCCTGTGTGTGAACACCTAGATGTCTGCATCTGTATCACAGTCATGTGATGTGTGATATTCTGATAACCTAGATGACAGAATGAGCTTTTTTGTCTGGATGAGAGACAATCACATGAGGTGATGAGAGAAGAGGTGTGGTGTGGGAGAGGAAAGCAAGCTGACTTACTCTCACAGGCGCACATGTGACCACAGGGTTGGAAAAGCACAGCTGCCTTTTTATCAGAGCAAACCACACACTCCTCAATCTGTGTGTAAGAAAAAGAGAAGTTCACTATGGCATGAGAATATATCCATAAACAATGAAACTAGTGAGGTGGGTTTCGGCACCTTGGTTCTGGACTGGACCTGTTCCTTGCAAATGAGACACTTCTTGACACGAGGCGAGCAGAGGGAGCAGGTAGCGATATGACCGCAGGGGCCAAAAAGCGTGTCCCTTTTCATATCCGAGCACACCATGCATTCCTCAAGAGTCTCATTATTACTGTTTAGAGATGGGCTACGGGAGCCAACCTGCCCACTGAGGACATGAGAGGAAGAGAAAGAACTAAAACATTGACTGAGATATACAGTGCAGATGGATTAAAGGATGAATAGCAAAATTAATAATTAATGAATAGCAAGAAACTTCAGCAGATCCCCTACTGGTTGGGCAGATACCTTGTCTTCTCTTTGTGGCATTTAGTAAGGGCCTTGCAGAGGCTGGGGTCAGGGCACAGGTCCAGAGGAGACTGGCCCTTCTTGTTACGGATGGTGAGTTCAGCTCCATTGGCAGCCAGGAAGCAAGCAATAGAAGCTGCACTCTTCTTCTCAGCCCCTTGAGTGCCTAGTCCCATAATTAACTGCGAAGATTCACCACAAACAAAGTCAAATATAGCAGATGAACACAGAATATCTATTAAAGTCACAATTACCCATGTTGAAGATTAATTAATTACAGGGCAGAGTCTGTTTAAATCAGAATTCTATTTTCTGAATATCTAAGTTGTATGAGAATAAACAATAACCTAATTATATATACAGCTAGTGTTTCTAATGAAAGTGTTTGATATCTACTTCTTAACAGAGATGTTTTTATTTCATCATTGAATGAAAATATTTTTAAGTCCTGAGAGATTTATTTTCCTCCACTGAACACTTATGCAACCAAAACTTTGATGCTTCAAAATGTTAAAGACATAGTAAACACAATCTGTATGAATTGAGCGGTTTTAATCCAGGTCTTCTGAAGAGACATGATTGCTTTATATGATGAACAGATTTCATTTAGGCCTTCACTCACATAAAAAGACTGATCAATGCACATACATAGAGCTCATCAAATGTGGTTAAACTAGCTTTACGTGCAAGATCAAATCTTCGTGGTTGCTTGCAAAACACTAGAGGGCAAACCTTATTGGATACCAAGCGTCGAGAAGGCACAGTTGAGCTTTTGAGCTCAAAAGCAATCAAGTCTCTTCAAAAGACTTTGATTAAACAGCTTGATTCATATGATTACGTTTACTGCGTCTTAAGTTTTGGTTACCTTGATTTTCAATGGAGGGACAGAAATCTCTGATTTGTGGATCTTCATTTGCGTTGAAGATGAATGAAAGTCTTATGGGTTTGGAACATCCCAATAATGCAGTGATAAGTCCCTTTCAAACAAAGTTCCTTTCTGTTGGTCAGCATGGCAAATTTGCGTGACCAACTGGAACACAAGCAAATTTGCACAGGGAGATTTTTAGCCTTCATACGAAACTACGGATTGCACAAATTCCCATTGATATGACTGGATTTCACCCACAACATTTTCCAGAGGCAATATAGACCAATTATCAGTTTGTGAACATTCGGGACGCGCGCGCATTATGGTTGCAGAAAAGCCGGAGAGATAGCCTTTTACGGCTAGAGAATTAAACGGATACGGTACAAAATAGTTCGATTTAAAAAGATTATAGATTATATTGATTAGATGCCATTTTCAAAATGTTCTCCGCATATTACAATAGCTTGTCACCCAGCGATAAACACTGTTATTGATCAAAACTGACGTTAGATAGTGGGATAGTCTTAGAGATCAGAAACAGGGATGCCGTTTTTGTGGGCGGTTCAAGTAGCGATCTATGGAGCCATGGAATAAAAGAATAAAAAAGGTAAATTTGATTTTGTATTTCAAAATTCTGACTTTATTAAGTAATAAGGAAAAACAACTCGTCATTCTCTCTTTTCCCCTCGGCTCAGAGTTTATATCCCACATTTCTGTCTTTTTTCCCCTCAGAATTAACAAACTTACTAGTTTTGAGTTAAATCGAGTTGTAAAGTCTGAATTAGGAGACATAAACTTGCATTTGCGAAAAAAAGCCAGAATTGTGAGATAAAATAAATGTCACATAAAATGTTAATAGTAATAGCTTTAAATAATATTTCATGCTGTAACTGTAGGGCTAATACAATACGTCCCCTATGAACAGAATATGTGAATATCATATAGACCTATTGTTCAAATCAAATTTATGCTTTAAAAGTAGAGTATTTATAGCAGTTTTCATCCAAAGTGTGTCCATTTAAATGTCTGTGTTTAGCTTCCAATGGCGTCATTGACGACAGTATTCGATAATAATTACCTGCATTCTGAGTGACATCAAAAGGCACAAAAATATTTTTTTCTCTTCCATGGATTTTACCCATTTATCTCCACTTGTTACCAGTGCTTTTCTGCAACCACTATGCGTGTGCAGCTGCAAGTGATGTAGCTGTGACGTCTACTCCAAATTGGTCTATAGATATAGTTACAATTTTTAATAGTGTTCTAGGTGTTTTTCTAAGTTATTATTCACCAGGTTAAAATAAAAAAAAGGTCAAATTACTTAACTGAAATCACTGTTACGCAATATAAGCAACATTAACAGTGATGCTTGTTTTAATAAAGATCACTAAAATAATCAGTGATTGAGTTTTACATGAACACAAGAGCCCCATTCATGTCCATGATGTAATGTTGGTTTAACAAATTAATCTGGAGTGATGAAATGCTATAGACCATATTGAGCTGATGAAAGTGGGCAGATCTCGGCATACTGATTACTTCAGTTGAGTGTTTTAAATGGATGGCCCGACTCTCCATCTGCTGCATGTGGTAAGTGTGATGGTTTGATAGGGAGAGAGATTTGTCACACTGTTTGTGTTAATAAATGGTTGACTGCTGGCCTGGAAGCAGCCTCCTGTCACACAACGCTTGATTTACGATGATGTGAACTAGCAGGGCTGGGGGTCAAGCGTAAGAGGAGCTACAAAGGCTGTAAAAGATAGGGTGCACGGGACCGGCATCGTCAGTCTGTCTGGTGTCAGACGTAATGGTGAGATTTTCTGATAGTTCATCCAGAATTGCTGTATTGACAGCATAATGTGTTAATGAAGACAAAGGAAGGCTGTGGGAATGGGAGGTCACAGATAAGTGCTGTGGGACACCTTAGAAACAATGGCACTGATGGAAGAATTCCTGTTTAACAGCAGCAGCACAGAGAAAAACCCACAGATCAGTTGTTCTGATGTGATTATTCGCTGTACACTGTTTGAAGGGTTTACATATACAGTTGAAGTCAAAAGGTTACATACACCTTGCAGAATCTGCAAAATGTTAACTTTACCAAAATAAGAGGGATTACACAAAATGCATGTTATTTTTTTTATTTAGTATTGACCTGAATAAGATATTTCACATAAAAGACATTTACATGTAGTCCAATAAGAGAAAATAATAGTTGAATTTATAAAAATTACCCTGTTCAAAAGTTTGCATACACTTGATTTTTAATACTGTGTTGTTACCTGAATGATCCACAGATGTTTTTTTTTTTTGGTTTAGTGATAATTGTTCATGAGACCCTTGTTTGTCCTGAACTGCTCGCTGTACAGTTTAACTGTTGAGATCCTCAACATATGAGCTCCTCAGTTGCCCTCAGTGTGAAAAAAAAATGGATCATGGATCTCTAACTACAGAAAAATGCTGAAAAGCCAAATAATTTGTGGGACCAGAAGGATGTTTTCTGAAGAACAGTGAGCAGTTTAATTGTTAGGACAAACAAAGGACTCAAAAGTATGGTAGGGTATCACCAACAGTATTAAGAATAAAGTGTATGTAAACTTCTGAACGGGTTAATTTTTTATAAATTCAACTATTATTTTCTCTTGTGGACTATATGTAAACGTCTTTTGTGGGAAATATCTTATTCGGGTCAGTACTAAATAAAACAACACATTTTGTACGATCCCTCTTATTTTGGTAAAATAATTAAAATTTAGAAGATTCTGCAAAGTGTACGTAAACTTTTGACTTTAACTGTATACCCACATCCCCTTTTAGACATACAAAAAGAAATCTCAAACAAACTACCTAAAAACTAAAACACAGAAGCAGCATAAAAACATGCAAACTATCTATTGTTCTTCACTAAAACCATCAAATTTGTGAACTCCTTGTTCTTTTGAATCCATTTCAGTTGGCTGGTTGAGTTATATTTTCTGTGAATTTGTTGATCTGGATAAATTTATGATCAGTGGTTAACAGCTCAACTAAATGAGAAATTATCAGTCAGATTTCAGTCTGTTCCTCACATGGCTTCAGAAGACCTGGGATACAAGTGAGTTGTATAGCCTACTTTTAAACTACTGGTCAGATAATGCTTTTGATTAAGTTTTTTTTTTTTTCCAGAAAACTTTAGTCACAATTTATTATAATTGAGGGAGAAGTGCAACTGGCACATTTTGGGAAAAAGTAGCAAGTAAATTATCATTTTCATTTCCAGATGAACAACCATTTTAAAGACCAAAACCTACAAACAGTAAACTATTTATTTGAACTTTATATGAGCTGGTGGTTGCCATATTAAATCTAGCCACAGCTTCACTAACAGATGTTCTGTATGAAGTGTTCATTCTTTATAACGTGCCACATTTGGGATAATTTACCTGAGAACATGGCATTCACGGCATTTCAAATCTGCTCTGATAGAGTTCACAGGCTTAGTAATTTGACTGCCATCATTGTGCCAATAAATTACGAAGAGTGTGCATATAGTAAATGTCTTGATTAGGCTGCTGTCTGCCAAAGCTGTCTTCTTTCTGCTTTCTCTCCTCCCACTCAATTTTCCACAAATATATGCAATCTCAAGAAAGGCGATGGGATAATCAGAGGAGAATGTCTCACCTGAAGGATTGCGTAGCATATAGGACGCTGTACTGCAGTGGAACTGTGGCTCATTGGGCCGGTTACTTGTGTGACAGCAGGGAAATGGTTCTTATAGCAGAGTACGATCTATCATTGTTAACACAGGGACAAGCCTGAGAAAAGCCCTTACAGTTGCAGAGTGTCTACATTGCCTCAGTGTTTTACTACTTATTACTTAGAGCTCTTTTTCTGGGATCTGTGTCATTGTTTGACAAAAGTTCAGTTGTTTGGGTCGTGTAAAAACAGTTTTGCAAATTCAGGACATTTAGGGCCCAATGAAATCTGTTTTATTTTTTTCCATTTTTTATTATTATTTCCATTCAAATTTTTAATGGTTAAATTGCATTTTATTAATTAAAAAGCAAGTCTAATTAATTAAAATTATGAAACCTATACAATTTAACATCAATTTATTAAAAAATTACATGTTTAGGCCCCTATGAAAGGTTTAACTTTTTCTCACCTTCTGTTTTATTGTTACCAAATTCTATTTAAGCAAGTATAATTATTTGAATGTATAAAATAATTGTTTAAGTTTAGTTTATTTTTATAATATTTAATATTCCGCATTAGCAAATTCCGTTTTTATGAATAGATTCTGCGATTCCGTCCGCATTTTTTCGCATCACGGAAATCATAGGGCCCTAGACATTGCAATCAAGTTCTCTTAAAAGGGTGGTTTGGAATATCGTTAATGCTCCTGATCACATTTACATATCTGAGTAAATCATGTTTCACAAAATTATAATGTTCACTGCATGGAACTGCATGATAGTTGGATGTTTCCTGTAGGATGCTAAAACCGCAGTCCAATGATTTCCGTGATGTGAAAAATGTTGGGAGAATCATAAATGTTAATTTAAAGTATAACATGAAATGACAAAATTTTGCCAATTTTGGACGAACAAATCAAAAATAGGGCAGTAGACTTAACCAAGTCATGTGTCTATGAATATTAAAGGCTATTTAAATATAAAGTCTGCATGTTGTGGGTCATAGGGCTCTAAAAATGTGATTTTTGGTAAACTGCACATGAATGGTTTAACTGTTAAAAATTTTCATTATTTCAATTGATTAGACATACCTTACACATTACTGAAATTAAAATTAACCATTAAAATAGGATCTACAAACCAGAAAAATGGAAAAATGGAAAAACAACAAAATTTAATTTAGGGGCCAAAAAATAAATTAAACAGAATTTATACAGCCCTATATCAGTAATCAACTATTAACAAATTATTAATAATTGATTTAAGATAGTTAAACTATTTGTTGTGGATCAATCCAGCATTTGCTATTTGATTCCGCCACTTCTAATCAAGTGCACCGCACTGAAAGCGAACTACATGACATGTTAACCTAAAGCTTTTATTGAGAACACTTGTACTGTTTATATACTTCTCTGTACATACTGTGTTTTTGGAGGGCTCCCAGGGCTCCACTTTGCTGACGTCCTGCATGTCCTGAAGTTGCCGCAGCTGGGACAGAGTGTGGTGACGCAGGGCCTCGTGCAGTGGCGTGTCTCCGTCCTTGTCTTGCACGTCTAACTTTGCCTCAGCTCGCACCAAGAGCTGAACACAAACAGAGAGGACTGAATTTAACCAGTGTATTCTCAGTAGAGTTGGATATAATCACGCTCAAGTTCACCAGTCTAGATGAACAAGCTAACAATGACATCTAAAGCATGTCAAATTTCATCATGCATGTATATAAACAAAAAACCACAAGATATCAGATATTAAAAGTGTAGCATGTGCTTGTTTGGATATTACTGGAGAATCTGAATTTCTAAAACACATGCTTTGAAAAGAGGAGAGCTGCATTGCTCTTATATGACCACAAGATGGTGCTTTGGCTCCCACTGATTCCCCTATTCCACCCCACTCCCCATACTTGTCCTGGCATAGTCCAGTTTGCTCAGGACTAAATGAATTCAATTGGAGGGGATGAATCTGCAGCAGAACTCTGTGCATTTAAATCTTAAGCTGGGGCACTTAGCTACATTGCTTCATCAATGCGTTGTGTTGAGTAGAAAGCCGGAACACTGGGTGAGGGGTGTAGATGTCAAACGTAGAAAGGAAATGAAGAGAACAGAACAGAGGAAGCCAGAACCACTTACTCGCACTATCTGGGTGTGCTGACGTTCTACAGCAAGGTGCAGTGCCGTCTGCTGGTTAGCGTTCTGTATGTCTAAATTGGCACTTCCCTACGGAAAGAGCAACACAGAGAAAGAACAAATCATTCCGTTGTCCTCAAACGCTTTAAGTTTGAACCACTGTGATACTGATTTTTTTTTGATGATATAGTGCTTTACAAAAGAAACACAAAAGAGTGATAGTGGATATTTAGATACCACATTAAACATTTTTCACAGAGGCTCAGTTAAGTCAGTATCGGCTCCTCAACTACTGAAGATAAATCGCTGCTCATGAGCATGCCTTCTTGTCCCATAGGTTGCGTTAGGAAATGTGAGCTAATGGTGATTTGTATTCAGATATTCCCTGACTGAAACCCCATAGCAACATCTCTCTGCACTACTGCAGTGCAGCTCTACTGTGGTTCGTAGGCTGAGGCTTAAGTCGCTGGTGTGAACCTTTTCTTTGTCTCTCCCTCTTTTCCGTCATGGCAGGTAGTTGACAAAGGGCTGCACTAAGTCAGCGCAGCATTCTCATAATGCTGCTGGAATGTTGCAATAACGTTGTTACTGTGCCGCGACATAACGATGAGCAACAGTGTCATGCTGTACCGTGGTGTGAGAAGGTGAGGCGCTGAACCAGTTTGGCCAAATTCGCACATGCAGAACAGAAGAAACCTGCATGTTTAAAACAGTTCAACTCGAGACCACTGTGTTCTTGCAATGTGTTGCATCCGATTTGCATTAAATTAAACTAGCCCCACCCAACAGGTAGGGGCTTCACAATTTAGCAAGAATTTAGCAGTGCAAAGCTCTGCTTTCAATATTAGACATAACATTTTGTTTTATAAGATTATCTACATGAATATCCACAAACATTCTCTACCTTTGTCATTATGACTTTACATTCATCTAGTATAATGACAGCTAGGTTACTTTCTCAGCTCTTCTCTATGCCTAATGACATTAACTGCATCAATTATCCACTTGAATCATTATCGGCACAGGTGCTTGATGCTTTCACCCATCTAGTGGACTGAATAACCTGCTGGAGTGCAGGGTCTTCAGGATGGGGCCTTCCTATAGCGCAGTGTCTGAGTGGGTGCATTATAACTGCTGACCTGGTGGACTAGGAGCTCTGCCACCTCCACGTGGTTGTTGAGGGCAGCCAGGTGAAGCGCGGTGTAACCATCATCTTTTTTCTCATCCACTATCCATGGTCGTGGCAGTTTGGATAGCAGCACACGCATAGCACTGTAAAAACAAAGATGAGAATACAAATTTCAGCAAAATGAAAAGATGAACTAATAAACATTTAATATGTGAGCAGGGTGTTATAAATTTGGTGATGCTGTGAAGGTCACATGACTGAGCACTGAGCTCTGGGAATCAAGGCAGTAACAGAATAAACACCAGAGTACTAAATAAGGGCTGTGTTTACACTGCAAGTCAGTGCACAGATCCAATCTTTTTACCATATCCGATTTTTTGGCCCACCTGATTACATTCACTTTAGACACGCCTCGTATCCAATATTCATGTTTACACTAATCTCCTGCGTAAAATCAATCCACCGGCTTTCATGACCATAAGCACCAATGATTGACCCTCGAATTCTGGATAGACTTTTGCTTATTCATCTCTTCCAAAGTCAGCTAAAGTGTACCCGACAGCAAACAATTAAAGAAAGTGAAAGCAGCTTTTTAATACTGCTATCACAAGGACGGCGTTAATGCTTTCTACATAGGTGTTACGACTTCTGTCGAAAAGACTAAGGAGGAAGGAGTGGTGGAACCAAGTCAATTCCTTTGACAAGAAGAAAAGGGTACAAAATTTTTACGTAAACGAGACTAGCTTTGAGTCGGGTATACTTTCGCCAAGGCATGTCTTGCAAATGCAACCCAGTGCGAAATGATGACATTCAACGCAGTCCGTCATGGAACACTGACGTAACTGACAGGGAAAAACGGATATCAGTGTTTAGACCACATTTGGAAAAGGCTCAGATTGGATATGGAAAAAGCGGATCTTTTGTGTTTACACGCGTACATCAAATTCCGATCGGTGTCAGATGTGGGCAAAAAAAAAATCTGATTTTTCTGCCAGTGTAAATGCAGCCAAGAGGTAATAGAGCAATAAAACGTAATAGAGCATATGAACAATGACAAAACATTATTATGTGGAAGAATATCATGAGAATTGTATCTGGTAAAAGCAAGTACAAGTACTTAGGAACAAGTACACAAGTGACAATAATGATCCATCATGAAAACAAGAGAGCATGGCCATTTTTTAAAAAAATCTGATCTAAAAGTTGAACGCTGTCTGCAAAAAGAGTCCAAATACAGTACACCGAGTACATTGACCACTCCGCTGCATACTGGCTGGTTTAGCAGTCCAGTACTTGAGTAGCCAAAATGACCAAAATGTACATTTAAGTAAACGTATATGACTGTAAACCATAGGGAATATACGTAAAGCAGATAAAATAAGGACCATGGAGCCCTGCTGACATCAAAAAAAGCCTTTGGAACAGCAACTACAGAGGCCATGCCACCCATCCAACCTCCGGAAAACTGACATACACTTAAAAATAAGGGTTCTGTATTGGCATCAATGGTTCTATGAAGAACCATGGAACCTTTCAAAAAGGTTCTTTAGATTTTTAAAATGGTTCTTTCAGGAACTGTTTACTGAAAGGTTCTTTGGGGAACCAAAAATAGTTCTTCTATGGTATCACTGCAAAAACACGCTTTTGGAACCTTTATTTAAAAAAAAAAGTGTACCCAAGCAATCTCAAGTCATGACGAATCACAGACACTTCACTTGCAGTGCTCATCTGGTCATTCACTGTACTCAAGAAGAAATGCGGGGTTAGTATTCTCAAATGTCTTTGAGCGCCAAGGGTATTAAAGTATCATTGGTGGGATGAGGAGAAATAAATGAGGATGCATCTAAAGGAAGAGAAAAGAAAAAGAAAAAAAAATTATGAATGTAATTTCAGAGATGAGGTGGATTTGTGGAAGCCTCTGAAGTGTTGCTTTTTTTTTGCTGCAGGGTGGATTCTGGTAAACCCAAAGCCGGTCTCTAGTTACTTAGGTAGTGCGGAGAGAGAGCATCAGCTCAGTATACATTTGGAGCGCTGTGCAGCAAAGCAGCTGTACTGCAGTGAACACAGCATGCACGCACGCACAGCCCAGTTACATCTTTACACCTGCAATGCTCATAGAGGCTTGGAGTTTGTGAATACGCCCCTTTAAATTGATGCATAAGTTTAAGAAAATGTGATTATCAATAGAGAAATTTAAAGCAGAAATTTAAAAAGATCACCAAGGTTTTGATATATCCAGCAACATCCTTGACAGAGATATCCCGCTCAGGAAAGTAGTAGCCAATATAGAAATTGGCCTGTGACTGGTGCATTCTTGTATTGGCAAGAACGCAATGGATCAGTGGCAGTAAGGCGTTGGCATTGTGAGTGGCAAGCCCGTCCAGATGCGGCGTAGATTGACAGGCTGACTGCCACGGAGGTGGAAATGGGCAGGCATTAATATTAATGCAGCTCGCTGGCACTACTGCATTGCAGTCAACTTTTTTTGTTGAGGAGGAGTTCAAAGAACACGAAAAATGTGCAGTCTGTGGCAAAAAAAAACCCTTGTAATCCCTTCGTGGAAAGGATTTGTTGTACTGTGAGCAAAGGGAAATGGAGATGATGAATGGTCTGTTTTTGGTGGCAAATCTTCACAGGGTCTTGATAATCGACTTGACGTAGTGAAAAGTCTCCACGTAAGAGGTGAAGAACAAGGCTCGGAAGAAGCAATGAGACTGAAGTACCAGTATGCACACCAAATGAACATGGGGGCAAATGTAAAACTGAAAGAGAAAAAAAGGCAGTAGGAAGAGGTAAGGTGAAGGAGAAGCATGATGGAACTGGGTCACCCTGTGAGATACAAGGATCCCTCAGGAGTATGCAGACGAGGCCTGTTGTCTCTGGTAGCCACATGGTAATTTGTCATAGGCCTGAACCTCACTGTTACTAGGAAGGAAAAGGCGAACTGTACCTTACAGTAGCACAAGCAGTTTGTTAGCAGTAGAGCTAAAAGCTCCAATCTTTTCAATACAGCAAAGTATGAAGCAACTATATGACGGGCCTGGATAAGACAAACCAGTCAACTCTGGAAACACTGGAATAAGCACCACCTTGTACGATCAAGACTCCAGGACAATAAAGTTGTGAAGTTAGATGGCATGGTGCTCTTGGGTGAGAAATCTGACACATTAAGCTCATATAAGTGAGCACTCTGCACACAAAAATAGTGTGTAACTGTACAAGTGGAGTGGTAGCTTTTTCCCTTATCTTCACGTAAGCCATACCAAACACGATTAGTGTTGTGAAAAGTACCGACCGCAATATCAGTCAGTAGAGAAAATGGTCCCACTTTATATTAGGTGGCCTTAACTATGTACCTACATAATAAAATAGGTACAATATACTTATTGTGTTCATACTGTATTGCAAAACACTGCTACTGAGGTGGGATACAGGTTAGGGACAGGTTTGGTGGTGTGGGTAGATTAAAGGGTAGGTTAAGATGTAAGGGATGGGTCAACAGTGCAATTATAAATGTACTTACAGAAATTCATTACAGATGTAATTACATGCAGGTATTTTTTTAAATGTAAGGTACAATGTAAAAACATGCATGTACAGAAAAAGTGCATTGTACCAAACAAATAATTAAAATATAAATATATAGTAGTTAAGGTCACCTAATATAGCTAGTCAGGAAAGCCATGCCAGCCGTGTAAAACGTTCCCGTGTGCTTCTGCGTGAAGCGATGATCATTGTAGCCAATCACAAGGCGTGTTTCCATTAAAGATTTACGCAAAACTTTGCCGATATTTTATAAATGTTGATTTTAAAAAAAAGTGATGGTGTTTCCATTAACCGATGTTAGCAACTAAAACAGTTTATTCCTCGAGATAAGTCATGGCAAAGAATTCTGGTGGGATTTTGATGCATTTTTGCTATATTTAATCGAAAGAGGCGTATGTATGTATTTTTAGAAACGCGCACGGTAGGGCTGTCAAAAAAAATAAAAAAATATTCATTTAGAATATACGTTGAATTTAAATAAAAAAAAACACATTCAAATGCAAAAACGTTGCATTCGAATTTTAGATGTGCTTTAGGAGGCAGCCTTATCAGTGGCACACAAAATGCAATGATGTAATTGTCGTTGCATTATAATTTTTTTATTAGCCTATCCCGTTAAAGCCACTACATGCAGCACTGCTGTGTTGTTCAATAAATATATTGCGACAAAAAGAGAACATCAATGCAGAGAACATCTTGTTGTTGAAGCCGCTGAATTAAGCCGTTTACACAGAACACATTATTTTGTGCATTTTAATAATAAATAATAATAATAATGCAAATTCAACTTTAAAAAAAACATCTTTTAAACATATATTTTAAACATTATGCATTTTTTTCACCGTAATATTTTGCTCGATGCACACTCTTGTGGCCACAGGAGAGAAGCCAAAAGCTTTTGTTTCACCCTAACTGAAATTATGCATTTTAATATCGAAAACAATTACAATTTTTGCAAATATTTAAAAACAAAATTCAGATTTAGTTTTTCAGCCATTCTGACAGCCCTAGTGTGCAGTGCAAAAACAAAAAAAAAAAAAGACAAAAGAAAAAAAAAAAGGCCTGAAAACCCACCTCATGTGAACGTAAAAACTTTGCGATATATGGGAGTTTTTGTGAAATTGACATTTCCATTAGGAGTATTTTCAATTCACAATTTGAAGGGTAATGGACACGCAGCTAGTGATATGTGTTGAGTGCATGAACACAGTGGCCAATCAGCAGTGCTTAATCCGTTTAATCAATTGTTAGCGGGGGAATGGACGTTTTTAAAATTTCAGTACCGACTGGTATCGCAGCCTGTACTTCTGACATCACTATACACGATTATAATTAATAACCCAATGCCTATAATATTGCCAGTGGACCTTGCTTTAAAAAAACAAAAAAAAAAACAAAGAATGAACAAATGGCTAAAAATGAGAGTGAGCAATTGAAAGAATTAAGAACAATCAAGACAGAAACTTGATTTGCATTCTAGAATGTCTGCTGAGTGAAGAAGTGTTTGTTATTAAGTGCAGCTTGCATAATCATTTTTTTTAAAGTGACTTCCAGACAACTTTGCCTTTACTGGACATATGGCTGTGAACTTGTAATAAAACCCATTAGCATAAAAAGTATGGTCAGCTACTGAATTTCAACACTGGCTGTAACTGAATAGTCTGATAAAGTAAAAGATTTTGTAAAAATATGAGGAAGGAGGTTCTGCAGAACACATTACAAACTTTCATTTTCTTAATTTTACAGATATGTCTGTCTCACGCAAATTATCTGAATCAACAAGGGACCCAACGGCACAGTAATATCCATGACCTAATTATGTATACTGTTTCTAGAGGCATATTGATTAAAAAAATCCAAATCCAAAATATTGCTGCACTCGCATGGCAACAAATATGATTTGTATGCGACAAGAATAATGCAACAAAAGAAATCCATATTTCACTTAGACTATGTGTGATACACAGGTGTTATATATCAAAAACATTAAATGGAAATACCTCCAGGGATCCAAAAAGCATAATAAGTACAAACTCATGGATGCATGATTGATTTAAGAAGTTTTCTACACATTGGAGGGCAGATGACATTTGGCAGTGAGTTAACACTGAGAATTTTCTTCTTTGTGTAGTGTTGAAAAATTCTTTGATTGGTAGCTGACTCACTTAGGAGTGGTAGACATCACTGCTATAAATCTTAGGCTTTAAATCACTCCAACCCCAAACTGTTTACTCGAGGTGGGTAAATTCAATCCACCAAAACAGCTCAGCTGGTGTCCATGCTCTTTTGAAATAAGCAGCCAGCAAAGAAACACTGAACTAACAAGCCAGCAGACAGGTGTCTAATAAGCGTGTATTAAGGATACAGTTGGGTGTACTTGAAGTTAGATGCCCATTAACAGCAGTATGATGCATTGCTGACAGGTTGATTTAATGATCTGCATTGGGGTTCCATTTACAGCTTGCTCAAGCATTACGGTCACAAAATGCATTTATAATACATTTAGGTCTTGCCAAGTAAAGGGTATTAATAGTGTAGTCTAGGAGTCTGACCAAAAAGTTATATTAGGCTATAAATGATTTTGATAACACTTTATTTTAAGGACCAACTCTCACTATGAACTTGTTGCTTATTAGCATGCATATTACTAGCATATTGGTTGTTTATTAGTATTTATTAGGCACATATTAATTCCTTATTCTGCATGACCATATTCTAGATCCCCTAACCTGGCCCAATATCTAAACTTTTGTAGATTGATGCAGAAAGGTGTTATATAGAGGAAATTCATCTTTAAACTGAGTGGATGCTGGAAAAATAGCATCAATAGAAACCATTTATTTCTGAACTCAAAAGTGCAGATGCTAGCTGAATCATGAGGCCACCAATGCTCAACTTCTCCATCATTCTCTTACCTGTCAGTTTGAGTTAAGTAGATACAGTGACCTCCAAGTCACCATATGGGTTTCTATGGCAACCATGTATGAATTATTCAACTCTTGAGCATGGGTCAGTTATTAACATGGGTCAGTATGCAAAATGTAAATGTTACTGATGCACTGACACAGTTTGGGTGAAGTCTTTTCAATTTGTGCTCTGATAAATGTTGATTCATTAATGGGAGAAATTTAAAGTGACTGGAAGTCAGCCAAATATCTATTCTAAGTCTATGAAAAGAACATCGTAAAATCCTTTTTGAACAGGGATAAAGTCTACTACTAGAAATAAAACTTATTATAGCAATGGCAGATACAAAGCAATCATAAAATTATGAAAAACAGATTTAAATGCTATAAATGTCACACTTTTGTTTGAGACCTAAAGTATTATTAATTATTGCAGTGCGTCACTTACTTTCTATACCCATCTCCCCTAATGCTACTCATGATATCATACACAATCCTGTCTCTTACCATTACAACACTAACTACAACAATTACTGGATCAGAATAATGACTTGGCTAACCCCCAGAAGAAGAACAAGCACTTTGATTGGGCAAAAGGCAGTTTGGTTTGCTTTAGTTTGTCCTTGGATAGTCTGGCTTGATTGATTACAGTCCTTTACCCCAGTGGAAGTAGACATATGCATGTAGGGGAAAGGTTGAAATGTGTATTGTCCAAATAGTTTTCCATTTTCGGTTGCAATGACACCAGCAGATGGTCTTATAGGTGATTTGTGGAAAAGTGGAATATAGAGATTTAGACATTTTGGAATCCACCCAGACATTTTAGGTTATTAATATGACACAGCTAGTAGTCTTATTAAAGTAGTTCATTTCCAGAACAAAAATTTCCTGATAATTTACTCACTCCCACGTGATACAAGATTATGTTGGAAAGGACAGGTGCGGTTAGTTCTTAGTTCATTTAGTCTGTCTACTTCGGTTCAAAAAGGTAAGGTAGGGTGAAAAACTCCATCTCATGTTTACTTTCAACTTCAAAATTGTCCGACATTGTTTAACCTTTTTCTGTAAAGGTCGTTTGACTTTCTTTGGACATTCGCTTTGTAAACACTGGGTCGGTACTTTCGCCTACGTCACACATGACTTTTCCAACATGATTACATAATGCGTGAGGTCAGGCTGGTGCAAGACAAGCATTTGTGGTTAAAAAGTATATAAATTTTTACTGTTTTAAAAAAATGATTGATTGCTTCGCTACATAAAGCTCAAAGTATACTTCGTTTTTGTACGCGTATGCTAGTGTATGTGAACAGTTGAACGCATAGCCTTTCAAAGTATACTCCATTTGATGTTGTGCATGAACGCGAACAGTCAACACATGCACTCTAGAAAGCTTCATCCATGTCCAGTGTCTGCTTTATTTTGCCATGTTATGATGGATATCTGATATTTTTTAATCTTTTAAACAAAGTTGGGCTGTCTCATACCCTCTTGCTCACAAGCGCTTGTCAATGTGAGCGTCTGTTGTAGTCTCTGCTATTTTGTTGTTGTTGCTCCATCTCTTTAGTTTCGTTTTCTATAGTGAAACAATTGGCCGGGGAGAGTGGTGCCTCCTGGTGGAACATCTGAACACTGCAAAATAACTTCAATGCGCACGTGTGACTTACACGTACAAAGTACACGCGGTTACAAAAATCGAGTGGTGCACATACAGTAGGTGCTTAGTGTTCTGATGACGAAATTCACATCACACGTAAAAAGTGAAGTATACTTTGAGCTTTAGACCCTTATTCCTGAGCCTTTGATCGTGTAGAGCCCCTTGAGGCTGCGTTGAAACTGCAATTTGGACCTTCAACCCGTTGGCTCCCATTGAAGCCCACTATATGGAGAAAAATCCTGAAATGTTTTCATCAAAAACCTTAATTTCTTTGTGACTGAAGACAGAAAGACATGAACATTTTGGATCACATGGGGGTGAGCAGGGTTTCTGCAGGTTTTATGAGGGTAAATTTAAGACTTTTTGAGGACCTTTTTAAAAACAACTAAATAAAATTTAAGGAAAAAAAAACTGAAGGGAAAACAATACAGCAATATGTTCTCTATACATCCAGCATAGTTCGAGTTTTACTTTTGAATTAGCAGGAATCTAGCAGTTGTTGTCGTTTGAGTTTTCCCTATTTTCTTCAATTTCCTTCCATTTTAAGTAGCTTGTAAAAGCGTTGTGCGCATTTTACTTTCAATTTTAAAATAGCCGCATTAACATAACGTAACAAACTTTTATTAACAAAACAAATAATAATACACCATGTTATATGGCTAATATAAAATAACTTACACAAATTTTAAACGGGTATATAAAACTGAAAAATCAGTAAACATAGTCAGTCTTGTCTTTCTCACCTCTCTCTTCTTGTCAGTCAGCAGAACTCACTCTCTTGACGTGATAAATAAAATCTGGTCTATGATGCGACTGTCGTTCGGCACACTGCATTGAGCAGCCGCAATCAGTTTTAACTGTATTGTCTGTTCTCTAACTGAACTAAATGATTTTTATTACAAGATGATGATGACAGATGAAGCAGCACATACCGCCATCTACCACGTATTGTTTAATGAATACTGACCTAAGCCATGTAGCACAGAAATTACGCTTTCGCTTCACTTTAAAATGAAACACGAGGAAACAATCCCTCACGAAAATTAATGCCATGATCATATGAATTTAAAAATTGCTGCTCTGATTTATATCCTTTTCAAAGCCTTAATTCACAGAAAAGTAATTTAAGACTTTAAGACCCGGAAACCCTGGGTGAGTAAATTATCAGGAAATTTTTATTCTGGAAGTGAACTTTGTTTACAAATGTTACACCACGCAAACACGCAAGACATAAAAACAGACATTTCCCACAGGTCCTAATGCCCATTCAGTAAAGAGTTTTAATTCCATAGGGGGCACTGTTGGCCTACTTCTAATAAAATGCAAGTAAAATGCACAAATGACATTCAGACTGTGTTTCTGATTAAATAAAGCAGTAATTGATGTCATAAAATCTCGAGTATGTTTTGACTGAGGTCAGGAGCTATAGCTTACATGAATTAAAAAAACAAAACAAAAAAAAAACATGACACTTGATTGACATTAAATTAAATAATTATTTATATATGCTGATTTACTAATTATGTGTAATATGCTATTTTTTTTTTAGGTAATTATGAGCTCTAAAAGATTAAGAATTAAACTGCTTTAGACCATCTACAAATGTTTAGACCAAATAAAATGTTATGGTTACCACTGCATCTTTCTGAAAAATAAATTAATTAATTAGAAAAATGCAGCGATTGATATATAGTTCATTTGTTAGTTATTATCAAAGTTTCAATGTACTGTTATTATAAAAGAACTTCTTTATTGTTTATTTAATTCTAACAGATAAGTTTTTGTTAAAAACTAACCAAAATGTAAAATAATTTGCTTATAATTTTTGCACAGGAGAGCCTTCTTGTGAGAGACTGGTGTTGTTTCCAAACAAAAGGAAATATATCAGTATCGGCATCAGCTATCGGCCAAAATGAGTTGGAAAAATAAAAAATAAAAAAAATCTGCATATCGGCAAAAATCCAATAAAGTGCATCCCCAAGTTTAACTTAAAAATCTTACCTTTAAGGGGAAAAAAATTGGCATTGGACTGTTGTGCAGTCTTCTCAAGTATTTACACCTATGCCCTCCGAGTCATAATTTGAAATAAAAATGGCTTTCAAACCAGAATTATAGGTTGAAGTGAGCTGAATCCAATGCTGCTCATATTGTTGGGTGTTTCTACCACCGAGTATTACAGTAAATGCGCAGGGGGGTTTGGAGCTGAGGTGAGAGATCAAAGTAGAGCAGTGGTAGAGCCGCAGTGGGGCTGAGTGGAACAATGGCCAGGAGCTGAGAGACCGACTGCCACAGGCTTCCCCCGACAGCACTCACTTCGGCCCTCGATAAATCACTTTTATGCCGTCTGCCACTCAACAGCTTTACCCGCTTCATGATGGAATGCTTAAAGGGCTGAGGAATGGGGGAGAGAGAAACAGACCAAGAAGAAAAAAAAAAAACAGGGTGGAGGACCTAGTGTTATAACCAAGTACGCTAAATACAGAGGGCATGTTTACGCTAAATTCAACACTGCACGACAGTCTCACGAGGTGAAGGTGTTTTTCATCCTGATAGAATAAAACCAAACATCTTGACTCATCCACCTACCTTAAAGTTGCCGTACAATGCCAAATAAGAAATCAAATCTCGCTCCCTAGACAGGTCTGTTATATGCAATCAATCCCATCTAGTCTTAAGAGCTGTGCCAAAATTAATCAGACAAATAACATTAAAAAAGTCATTTGTCTTTTTGCACAGACCCCAAAGCCCATGGTAATTAAAAACCCTGCTTAACTCAATACTTATTACCATTCAGTCAGTCAGATACTGATGTGATTGATGAGATCTCTTGTTACAGGGGTACCTGAACTCAGCACTTCCGGGACAGCTTTCAAAACTACAGAGAATTACCCACGGGTGGTGCACCCGGTCAAAGCACTAACTGTCAGAGTGAAGCTGAGCCGAAGTTCTCAGGTTGTGTCTGAAAACCTTAGCTGTGCAACATTTGCAGTGATCGTAGCAAAATGTTATACATTTCAGAATGGCTTTATACAATAAAAAATAAATAAAAATCTGAGCTAAATGGTTGTTAGATTTGTCAATTTTGACAGTTTAAATTAATCCAGGAGGTTGAACCAGGATCTCTAAGGTGGACACAGCAACAAAAGGTATTTTCCCCCTTCTGTAGAACAACTTGTGTTAAACCGCAGAAGAGAAGTAAAATACAACAAAGTAATTTGTTTTATTTTATTGGCCTTTCTCTGATCGATAACGGCTCAATTAAACATTCACAATTTATGACCTAAAGGAGAAATTAGACAGCACATTTGTATGGTATATGCATGGAGTGAGTGGAATTTAACTCAAGAGACGACTGATGTGGAAAAAAAGGGCTGACCAGACCAAAAGATCCTCCTCACTGACAGAGGAACTTCACTATTGAAACTTCCAGAACAAAAATTTATAGATCATTTACTTGCCCTCTTGTCATCCAAGATGTTCATGTCTTTCTTTCTTCAGTCGTAAAGAAATTATGTTTTTGAGGAAAACATTTCAAGATTTTTCTCCATATAGTGGACTTCAGTGGTGCCCATTAGTTTGAACATCCAAAATGCAGTTTAAATGCAGCTTCAAAAGGGCTCTTAACGATCCCAGCCAAGGATGAAGGGTTTCAGTGAAACAGTTATTTTCTAAAAAAGAAAAACTACAATTTATATACTTTTGGACCTCAACTGCTCGTCTTTTCTAGCTCTGCGATGTGCATGCGTACTTTGTGTAATCTGTGCCAATACACTTAGGGTATGCCAAAAAACTCATCTCATTTTCTTCTCCAACTTCAAAATCATCCTACATCGCTGCAGAAGTACCGACCCAGATCAAACGTCCTTTACAAAAAAAGGTAAAACAGTGATGAAGGATGATTTTGAAGTTGGAGGAGAAAACAAGATGGGAGTTTTTCGACCCGGATTACACAGAGTACGCATGTGCATCGCAGAGCTAGACAAGGCGAGCATTTGAGGTCAAAAGGTATATAAATTGTAAATGCTTTTAGAAAATAACCGATCGTTTGGCTAAATAAAACCCTTCTTCTTCGGCTGGGATCATGTAGAGCCCCTTGAATTTGCATTTAAACTGCATTTTGGAAGTTCAAACTTGGAGGCACCATGGAAGTCCACTACGTGGAGAAAAATTTTCCTCAAGAAACTATTTCTTAACGACTGAAGAAAGAAAGACATGAACATCTTGGATGACAAGAGAGTGAGTAAAATATTTTTTAAAATTTTGTTCTAGAAGTGAACTTCTCCTTTAAGATAAAGCACCCATGTTTTGATGAGGGGTGGCTTTCTCCGAAGATTCATTTTATGACATCCCAGGTTTTAGGGTGGTGTTTTTAAATTTCCTTGAATGAGTGGTTCACTAACTGCTAGTTTTTGCAGCCCTGTGAACTATAAAATGTGTCTTTTTTTAATTAAGGTGCTGTTTGACTGAGGGTTAGGCTTCAAGCTGATGCATTACCCAGAGTGCATTACACCTGGCAAACAGTCAATTTTCGTAATGCCCATAAATACAGAGAGCATTTGAATGCCAATACGTTAGACTGTGAATGCATTAATTGCATTGTACTTCACGAAAAAAAGACTTGAGATTCTGCAAGCATTACACAATCTTTAGGATTTTTTTTTTCTACATCTGATCCAGAGATTTTTTTTTTTTTTCTGGCAATTTAATGCAAGTTAGAAACGTATTTTTGTAATCCTCAAAGGTTTGCCCAACACTGCCGCAAGCTATAGAAGGTGGGAGAGGAGAAGCCTCAGGACAATTACCAACTAGAGATTTACATTATTTAACAGAGACATTACACTAAACGATGTGAAAACATTACTTTGAGAGATTAGATAGCGCCTTGAGCGCTGTAATTATCTCCGTGTGGGGGTGGGTGGACTGCAGAGGTAGCATTGTTACTGCAGGTAGAGAGACGCAGCAGTGGAGGACAAAGCCTTGAGATGACAGAGGACATTGCTGGCTACAACCAGCTCTCTGAACGAGGGGACCTCCTAATTAAACATTTCTCTGGTTGTGCCTCAGGAAGCCTGAACGTGGCTCTTGAAAATTAATGAAAAGCTCAAGAGGGAAGAACAAAACTTGAACCCTGGGGAAATCCTGGCGTGTCCCAGAACCGAGATAAATCATAAGCTCGATACGAGTTTGACAGCTGCAGACAGACAGCTAAGCTAGTGTCCTTTGAAACACCGTAACAGGTCTGATCCAAACTGCACTCTATAGACTTTTCATAAACCTTCAAGCGCTATTCGCTCCCCCTCTTCTCTCACACCTAACTGCGTGTGTTACTAAGTATAGTGACAAGGAGAGGCAAGATCTACCATATGCAGCATGTTCCGGCACTATTTAAAAGAGAACTGAGAGTAGGATGGGGGCTGTTTAGATGGAGAGATAGAGTAGGGGGGTGGAGAGGTTGGGTGTTAGAAAAGCAGGGGAGGGGAAACGAGTGAGGGAAATAAAAGTGGAACCATGAGAGACCACTTTATTTGGCGCTACTAAAAATAACACAGCGAATAGCAGGCCGGCAAGCCAGTGCTGCGCTAACACAAGCTAGCTACTTGCCTTGCTGGACACACAATCGATAGGTGGAACGCTGGATGGGAGACTTCCCAGAGCTTGTAGGGGGACAGCTGCCTTGGTGCAAGGAGGGGGAGGCGGGGGTTATTTTTTGCACTGGTTGACTAAATATGGTCACAGGGAGGTGAGCGAGATACCGAAGAGGAGCTAGTTCTAAAATGCTTCTCCTGCTAAAAAGTGCTAGTGATTTAGCTTTTTGAGGCGCAACAGCTGGCTTCTTTTGTGGCTAGTGGCTTTTCGCTCACTTTCAAGAACACCACAGAGGGTCTCTGAAAGCAGACAAGGCAACAAACGTAAAACAAATCACGTCACCTTAGATTAGACTTACCAAGAAAACTGTTTACAATGAAAAGTTGTCAGAGAAGTAACAATCTGCATGCATTCAAATTAAAATGGCCTTTCCTCTTTATAAATCTGACAATAGGAGGCAGCGGCTTGAGGGATAAAACCGCAGTTTTAAAATGATGCAGATCAGAAAGAAACTAGCCAAGCGCTAAAGCGCTAGAGAGATTTCAAGCAGTCATGCACATCTTCACAGAATTCACTGAGAATGCACATGCTAGAGATGGGAGGGAGGAGGGGGTGAAAGTGCTGCAGTTTTTTCTGCCCGTTTTTAGAGCAGCAGCGACAGCTCCTCGTGTCAGCATGATGTCTATCCCTGCCTAAATGTAAGCCGTGAGTATGCTTTCTTCACCCGGCTCCACCCCTCCTGCTTTACCACTCTTGTTCCTTCTCCACAACACTCGTTCACTATCCCCCCTCCACACCCCCCCCCCCCCCTTCGTCAGAGAAGCTGAATCAGCGAGTCAGCATGCGATGGCTGCAGCAGCTGGAGAACTCCGGAGGTCATTATGGCTCTTCACACACAGGAGAGAAGAAAGAGGGAGGAGCAGAGAGCGGAGGAAACTGAGCTGACAGGTAATATATGCTCCCCGTGCCTTCCTCCCTCCGGACGGTGAGTTTGCCCCCCATGCCGGCTGGTCCGCACTGACGTCTCTGCTTTTTTCCCTCTCCGTTCCGGATGCACTGGGGGTTAAGCGCGTGGCCGGTCAGCCGCGGTGTGTGCGGTTAAGAGGGAGTGGAATTTACAGCTCTGCAGCAGCATGATGAGAAAAACTACTTCTTTGGGAACACCTCGTGAAATGTAAGTGCTCCCCACCTCCCCCCACCGCAAGGAAAACGGCAGGGATGTGTGAAACGGTCGGACAGACAGGTGTAGGTGGAACGGGGGAAAGTTGCTGTCATCTGAATGGATTTGCTTGCTTGCTCGCTCGCTAGAATACTGTTTCCACCTCGCTCGCTCACTCGCTCGCTCTTGTGCCCTACCTCACTCTCTCGTGTCTCTTGCTTATCCAGCGTTGGTCAGGCAGCAGGCTGCTGCAGCACAGCACTCTCTGGTTCATTACCTCCTCATGGCTGCAGCAGTGAAGACATCTAAAAGACGGACTCAGAAACTCACAGTCCCCGAAACGTGCAGCTTTTATCTGGGATCTTTTCGCTCCGAGGCGCTTTCGGATGGAATACAACTCTATCGGGATGGTTGCACACTTTGCCAACACTCAATTTTCCAATGGCCAGCCGTAATTACTGGAAGCATGTTTGGTGTTTCGAGAGCGCTTTCGTAACAGCAGGGGGACAGGTGTACGCTGGCCAAGAAGGGACATTGGTGTCACAGTGGGACGCAAGTTTCAGGCCAGGTGGGGGGTGAATCGGATTGATGGAAAAACAGATGTGCTGGCATATTAATTCTCCAGAGAGGGCGGTTCGGTGGCTGCTGGATATGTGTGTCAGTGAGTGAACCCACAACACCCAGGGTAGTAACCCAGTTTCTCTCTGTCTCTCTGCATGCTTTCCAATCACTAGGCAGGGGCAGGGCTGTAGTGCTGCAGTGCCATCTCCCCCTCTCAACACACTCATCCCTAAATCTTTACTAACATTGTGGCGCCACAAGAGTCCAGCCATACCTCGCCATCGTATCTAACCCTGTCAAGCACCACAAACTCATCCAGGATTTCCACCCCTGCCCAGAATAGCCTGTCTAAGTGTCCTTCTGTTATGTTTCCACCCCTGCACCTCTCCTTTTGGCCTGGTATTGGATAGGCTCCTGAGAGGAGGGGGATGAGACAGGGCGGTGTTGACTTGTGGAATGTGTGGAGCCGGAGCAAAGATTCATTAGAGAGCTACTGAACATTTCATGCTGCCATGCAAACAGTTATTGATCTCTAGCACACAGCATCAGAGTTCTAGAGAAGCTTCTAGAATAAACACACCCAGGTCAACTCTGGGGAGAAAAAAAAAAGAAAAAAAAAAAGAAAACGGAATATGGTTCGCAAGAAAAAAAGAAACTAAAACTTAATAGGAGAGGAGAATCAGCACACACATTACAAATCACTATTGCTGAGTGGGCATTAGCTCTTGCATGTGACCTCTGGCCTGGTCTGTGTGGCTAAAGCCCAAATCCTGCTCACAATAGCTTCCTGTTCCACTTGGATCAACCTCATTTTTGGACCTCAGCAACCAGTCTGACATACAACTGAGAATGTGGTTAAACAACGGACAACCAGATGGAAAACGGATGGAAAGGAGATGCATACCACGTTCAGGACACTGTTACATTAGAAATGCGTCTTTTTTTTTTTTTTGTGAGGAGTCCTTTGAACTTTTATGGACAAGAACTCCAGGCAACAAGAACAAGCACAGGAACACTTTCTGTGTTTTTACCAATTTTACAAACTTTTTTACCTTAAAAAAAAAAAAAAAACCTATATGGCATTGTTCTTTTCCAGATTCCCTACGGATACCCCACAATCTTTCAAGGACAGCCAAGGTCAAGAGAAGATACAAGTGCGAACCCCAATGTGTGTAATACGTACCGGAAACACAGTGTCTGGATGAGGCAAAAGAAATAAGCGTGATCTAAAGAATCTGTGAAAGTCACCTTAGGTATAACTCTGCGTTCTCCAGGATTGTTTAAAAAAAAAAAAAAAAAAAATCTACCGACGTGATTAAATGTGTTTGGTTTAAATAAGGGCTGCGCTAACCAAACATCTGAATATCTGAAAAGGTAAGGAAACTCAGCTGTGTGGGGCTGCCTACTTGGTGTACATACTTCTTTATGTGCCCATATGAACATATGACAGCTATGGAATGTAAAGAAGTATGTATTCTTGGTCAGGTGCTGATCCTCAGTATATAAAATGTGCCATGATTCTCTGCATTACTGAATATGGGTACATTGAAACAGTAGTGCGATTAATTTTGTAACTTCATGCAGCAGTGGATTCTGAGAGAAGTTGCTGCTCTTTCTGTGACTTCACCAGCAGTCCACACCACCTCTCCCTAATTCAGCAACTGACATGCTAGATAGCTCATTTCTGCAGGTAGACTAACAGTAAAATAACAGTTTGTAGTGGCCACTTTCTTGGTGACAGAATGAGTCACCGCTACCTAAAAGGTCCATTAACGGCCCGAGACATCGCCACAGAGCTCCTTTCATTATTGGAGAGTTTGCTGCATTCTAAGCTTTGAATTGTGGCCAGCTGCATCTAAGATCCTATTTCTGCAGGAGCGGCATGTGCCAGAACCATTAATACCTTAATCTTTTTAAACTTGCCTAGAGAGGGTAAGTTTAGGACAAGTTTTGTCCCTTAAAAGTTAGATCTTGCTACAGGGAAGCTGCTGAGGTAACAGTTCCATAAAGGTGAGCCGAGCTTGGCTGTTAAAAAGGAAGCTTCTCTCACATTGTGGGATAGCACCGTTGTCTGTTTCACCCTGCCACCCATTCCTGCCCCCATTGTTCATGTTTGCTAAGCTTGCCAAATGCTTTGCTGGACCACAGTGTAGTCAGATTAGAGCATGGAAAAGTGACAATGCAGGATCAGAGTTGGGTCTGCCTGTCAGCTGATTCCAATTGTCTTCTACAAAAGGTAGATGGGGGCCTTCAGAAGAGGACCTCTTTTTTATTTTTGGTCTACTGGTGTGCAGCGGCTTACAATAAGAATCACTGTGAACACAGTAGAACGAATGTTCGAGTAGAACAAATGCTGAACTTTGATCAACAGGTGACAAAAACTGCCATGTGAGGGGATTTCGGGGGTTTGAATGCTTTCCGACTCCAGTTGTTTGGCGGCACACCGCATCATCTACCTAGTGAGGTAATATCTGATTCTAAGGTCAGAGCACCGCTGCAATTTCTTGCATTGCATTTGACAAAAGCTTCGGTTTTAAACCTCTTGTACTTGTGTTACCGACCCAAAAAAAACGTAAAGCACGCACTGCGTGCAAAGATACAGTAAGGTTTTTTGGTCATGACTGGAGCCTGGGAGAGCTTGTGGCCCATTTTTCTGAATGTCAGACACTCCCGTCTGTCCTCTGTAGGGCTGTGCTCTTTCCATTTTTGTGCACCGCTTGCTGTATGGTTCGCTCCTGTCAGTCGTGTGGCTGTGTTCCCTCTTTCTCGCCCTCAACCCCAGACTGAGTGACACCCACAGCAGATGCTGACATTATCAAATGTTCAGCTGCTGTCCCTGGCTTTTGCCCTCTTATGGCCAGTGTATTTGGGGGCCGAACTTTGTCCAGAATGCCGCAAGCAAGTGTCTGTTTAACGCAGGGAGGGGGATCTGTGGTGTAAATAGCACTTTACTGACCCCTCTTTAATGAGCGCCATATTGAGCTGCAATGACCCCTTGCTCACACTATCAGCTGGCCACCTGCTATGGAGCTAAAGAGGCTTTTTGGTTGCCTCTAAGCTGATGGACAGCCAACTGCGTCTTACAAAACAACACGCGCTCTGTGTGCGTCACAGAATTGTTTTGTGGAGTCGGACTGTGACTGACATGTAGTACAAATATATTTGTTAGTCGTTTCAACATTACCACATGAGCAGTCTCGGAGGAGCTCCCACCACACGCCCTTATTGGATTAAGTGGGCAAATTAACCTTACAATTTAGTATGACTGAATCGTTTCAAAATTTAGAAAGTGACAACTACAAACAGCAGCACATGCTGACATCTTGATCGCCCAAGCGACACCCTGCCCTCGGCAGGCTTAATCTATCAGCTGCTGTAATTGCTACAAGACTTGCGGACACTTGACTCGAGTGCACCACGATGGATTATTATCTTTTCCGCAGAGTACATTTCTCCTTCTTAACAAAGAGAAAGAAAACGGTGAAACGGTGGTAAAGAATGTGAAATCTGAAATGAGTCCATGCGACATTTCCTGTCATGTTTCACAGTTTAACTGCTTAAACAGGGTCACAAATGTCATAATTTTTTTTTTTAAATCAGTCTCATTAACAGCAAACCACAATGCTTTGCTAAAGCTGGTAAAATGGAACCAAATCACCTCTTCAATGGATTTGGTCCCCTTCAACCAGCTGTAGCTATGCTTTGATGACACCATGAATGAATGTCTTTTTTAATCTTGCTCTTTTGCTTCCACAGGAACTGAGATTATATGTTTTGTTAATTTCAGAATGACAAAGTTTCTTTAAATAAATATTATTACAAAGTGTGCCTTTTCTACAAGCTGATTTTTTTTTGGTAGTAAAAAGTGAGATAAAATAAAAATACATCAGTCACCTTTAGAAAGCAGGCGAGGATACAAAAAGTTCTGAGAAGAAGGTAACGTTACGCAATGAAGTTGGGCTGAGACAGATGACTGACATCCACTTAACTGAATATCTAAGTACACATGGAAACAGAGAGCAAAAGAAAGTCGAGGGAGAGAGGAGGAGAGTAGTTGCAGCACAAGCTCACTGCGACACATGCGGGAACGGTAGCCTGCGTGCCTCTCCGTAACCCTTCTCTGCCTGCAGACGGGGAGTGGAGATGAAAGCCAGATGCTTCTAAGTGTGGGGGGGTTGTACACACAAATCATACACAGAGAGAGTCCACCAATTATGGCCCCCTGGCACACTGACGCAGCGCAGGCATGCGGTGTGAACCTCCCTCTCCTCTGCATCAGAGCAGCATCCTTCCTTCAGTCACATGGATCGCAACGCTGCATCATAATTTCACCCATAATTACGCTGATCTGCCACCGTGTCATGCTGAACCTGTGCTGCACCTCCATTCATATCATGTATTGGTTTATACACATGCAAATGACATCACATCCATGAGCTTTTTTCTTTTCACAAGTTTTTCAGTTAAAATGTATATAGAGTATTTTAACTGCTGTAATTGGTCACTATATTTTTTAACAGTTTTTAAAAACCTTTTTTATGTCAATGACAAATAAGTGTACACAATATAAACGGGTGAATAAAATAATTAGTTAAGATGTAGAAATGTTCTAAGAAATAAGAATTCTAAAAAAGAATTCTTAGAAATGTTCATGTTGGTTTAATGTTTTTTTTAAAACCGTTCAATAATAGGCTGAACTTAATTGTTAAATTTTATAAACACTCAAAAAAAAACAAAAAAAAAAAAAAAAAAACATTGTTGCATAACCAAACAACATTTTGCTTACAACTTAAATACGAATGAGTACTTTTTTTTTTTTAAACAAATATCATGAATGATTAATTTATATTAAGTTCAAATCACATTTTATAAGTGACCTTGCTATGTCCAAGTCATGTCTGCAATGGTCCTCTCTACTATTTTTAATTTGCATGTCTTACTTTTTCTTACATGTTGTGACCAACATGCAGAAATATATGAAAAAAAAAAAACAGTATGAAAGCAGTTAATTTTTGCACCTAATAAATAATGAAGCCTTAAACTATAGTTTTTCCTGTGATCAGCTAAGAACTAAAAAGTAGCGAAATATAACCCAAATAATAATAATTATTCTATTTCTACAGAACAACAGTAAAACTCATATTTATGGCTTAATTAATTTTTATTTTGGTGGAAAAATACAGGAAGACCTTAAAGCTTCTCTCAACATTTATAAAAGGTTGTCATTAAAAATGAGATGGTTGCAAGATATTGCATTTTTAAATGCATTTTATAAGTGACCTAAACTCATAGCAATTGCAGAAATTGAAACATGCAGTGTATTTAGAGCCCTATGATTTCCGCGATGTGGAAAACACGGACTGAATTGCAGAATCCAGTTATAAAAATAGAATTTACTGTATTTTGGTTGAATAAAACAAAAGTAGGTGAGTACAATTAAACCATAATGCGATATAGACTAATGTCTGTGAATATTACGTCGCAAAACGATACTACTGCATGTTCTGCGCATCTCTGTGTGAATGAATGCACAGAACATGAATTACTGTACAATAATGTTTAAAAAAAATACATTACATTGTTGTTAAATTGTGTATGTTTCATGATTTTAATTAATTAGACATGCTTTTGGATTAATAAAATGTAATTTAATTATTAAAACAAGTCCAGAGAAATTAAAATGGAAAAAAACGAATTTGGGAAAAAATAAAATGGATTTTATAGGGCCCTATGTTTTAGACTATAAACGGCAGCCTCAATACAAAGTTATTAATTATTAAAAAATAAATAAATAAATAAATAAATAAAAAACTGACTAATGATTGAATAACTAGCAGCTGTCTTATCCTTAACATCTCAGCCAGGGTCAAAATGTGTCAAACAACAAATAAAAATCAGTATTGGTGAGTATTCATTATTCATTTTGGACTGGCTGGGATGCTAAGGGTATCCCCCACACAGCTGCTAAACTGTGCCAGTACATTATGCAGTGCCTTCAGAATGCAATGCAAAAAACAAAATATATTTGCAAACGTAGCATTTTGAAGTATGCTTAGAAATTAAGGTCATTTCAAAATGTTAATTTTTCATGCAATTCCGCCACCCCTCGCATAGGTCATACTTCTACGGAAAACTGTATAAATATGAAGAAAAAAAAAAAAAAAAAAAAAAAAAAAAAAAAAAACATTTCTGAATCTTCAAATTATGCTTTGCTTGTATTATGACAACAGGATCAAAACATCATCCTGCCATTTTTGACTTTTGACTAATGTATTTTAAATAAATTAATATTTATAGAGAATGTCATTGACACAAAAACTGCATGTCTAATGATTATACAAGCGTTACAAAAGTATTCCAATATTAAACGATTAGTTCACTTCCAGAACAAAAATTTACAGGTAATGTAATCACCCTCTTGTCATCCAAGATGTTCATGTCTTTCTTAATTTAGTCAAAGAATTTTTGCTTTTTGAGGAAAACATTTAAAAAAAAAAAAAAAAAAAAAAAAAAAAAAAAAAACAATTACACTTTATATACTTTTTAACCTCAAACGCTTGTCTTGCCTAGCTCTGTGTAAACTCTGTGTATTCCGGTTCATGACAGTTAGGGTATGTCGAAAACTCCCATCTCCCTACATCGCTGTTTTACCTTTTTTTTTGTAAAGGGCGTTTGACCTCCTTTGCATGTTCACTTTGTAAACACTGGGTCAACTGTTCGACATACATAACTGTCATAAAAAGGAATACACAGTTTACGGAAAGCTAGACAGCTAGACAAGACAAATGAGGTTAAAAAGTATATAAATTGTACATTCTTTTTAGAAAATACCAGATTGTTGTTTCGCTAGATAAGACCCTTCTTCCTCAGCTAGGATCGTTTAGAGCTCTTTGAAGCTGCGTTTAAACTGCATTTTTGAAGTTCAAACTTGGGGGCACCACAGAAGTCCATTATATAGAGAGAAATCCTGAAATGCTTTCCTCAGAAAACTATTTCTTTACAACTGAAGAAAGAAAGACAAACATCTTGGAGGGGGTAAGTATATTATCTGTAAATTTTTGTTCTGGAAGTGAACTACTCCTTTAATGTTTTACTTAAAAATGCAGTCACACTGAAATTCCACTGAAAATTTTTTTTTATTTTGTTAACCACCATAAATTCAAAAGACCAACTAACCAATGGCCCAGGTTACTTTCTATGAATAAATCTTCTGAGTGGCTTAAAATTAAGCAGAAACGCGGTAATTTACCTGACAATACAGCAGAGCCACAAAAAAGACCGTAATAATCTGTGCTGATCATTTGCTTTCATATTCAACGGTTTCTCTATAAAGATAAAACACCCCATTGACCAATCATTTTCATTACTGCTAAACTCTGTTCCTATTAAGACCATTTCCACTACCAGCATTGGATGTGAGTGCTGGCTAAGGCCTGAACTAGGCAGCTTTAGAGCAGCACACAGCAGTGCATCTGAGGGTGAGAGTCCATGTGGCGGTTAACAAACAGGTTGGCCCATTTGTACAGTAGTAATAGGGGCTGTGCAGAAACTGCCTCTGCAGGGCCTGTTTGTGGACTGTGTTATGAGTCATGGGCTATTAATCGTACTGTTTACAGTGCTGGAGCACAACTGCCTTCCAGCAGCCATCCAGAGAGCCACTGAGAGGAACCAGTCCTGCTCTCAGCCTGGGACTGTCATAAACACATAGGAAGGAAAAAAAAAAATATATGAACAACTTCAACATACCCAGGGTGCAAATTTGCAATGTATAGATAAACATGGGGAGTACTCAATAAAATCTTAAAACTAAATAAAAAGAAAAGGCCAGAATGCAGAGGTCTTTTAAAGCTGAACATCTTTCAAAAAGCTGTAAAGAACATTCAAAAGTGCATATGCATACCAAGGATGTTTTTCTGACAGTCCAACAGGTTTGTTTGAATTGTCTTGCTGTTTAAAATTCCTGTGTAAGGTTACAACTGTACTAACAAACACCAGTTGAGAGACACATCAGTGTGTTAATGACTTTAGGAAACATGCAACAATGAAAAGCAAAACTAAGCTGGTTAAAATGGTGCAAGTGAAGTTAGGCTACTACCTACTGGTTTTTAAGTCAAAAAAAGTAAGACTGATTGCCACTTGGTTAACTGCTAGTAATCAAACACATTCTTAATACACAAACACAGTGACTGTTTACACAACTGACCCCTGAGATGTGTGGCATGTAGATTCAACAGGAAATTAAATAGTTTAAACCACAGCACTTAGCATAAAGTTCCACTAGACTAGCCAACAAAGTTGGTAAAAAAAAATAGCCATCAACACAACACACAAGCTTAGCCCAACCCTTCAGACCTTGCAAATGCATACTCTAAGTCTACACAACAGAACTGGACTAAAAGGCTTCAGAACAAGAAAAAAAGTGCTGCACAGGGAAGACTGCAGCGGTGGGGGCTCATGCGAGAAATACAAGTAAATGGTGAGCTGAAGGAGAGCTATATATCTCTAGGACTTTCTGATGGTGAAGGGACAGGTTCTGCTCCCAAGCAAGGCTCTACAGTACAAGCGAGCCATAAATAATATCCCAGGGCAGTTCTTCATCCACATAGTCAATAAAAAGGATTCCCATGTTGCCACTGAGGGACTGAAGCCACAGATTGATCATTTCACTGAGGGATTTGTTACTAAACTGTATACAGCAATTTTCTATGGAACAAAGGTGCAACGATAATAAAATCAATTTCCATTTTATTCGCAGTGAATAAATAAATAGGCATAGTTACAGTTAACATATTAATGAATGAAATAATTAAATGTTTAAAGCAGGTATAAGGCAGTAATACAATTTGATATTATTAGTCTTGAATTGGCGCGTTAACGCAGGTGATTCATTTTTCCTTTTTTTTTTCCTCTTTTTTTTCCTCGGCACGGAGTGTGTTTATTTAGTCGCAGAACATCTTTACAACCACGTCAAATGGGGGAATTTTTTCAAGTGCTGCTCACTGCAGAGTCGAATGGCCTCCAGCTCCTCCTCTCTGGATGTCCAGCTCCACCTCTGTGTGAACTAATGGGTGGAGTTATGTTTAGGATAGGGTAAGGGGTAGGGTTAGGGTGTGGTTAGGTGTCTATTTCCACCCATTACCTCCAGCGAGTGGGAGCTAGAGCTCCAGCTCCTCCCATCTGGCTCTGCAGCGAGCACCCTCTCAATTTTTTACCTACTTGCTCAGACAGGTAAACGATGGGTTTATGTGAAGATCATTTTAAATTCACTTTAATTAGCAGTTATTTTTCAAAGTTTAATAAATGTTAAAATTGATAGCTCTTAATTATACTGTAATGTTAAATGTCTATAGTCAATGGTTAAATATTATGAAAAAAAGAACAATTACCTAGAAACATCAGTAATATTGGTATCAGTGATAATCACCTTCAGTTAATGCTGTCAAACGATTATTCGCGATTAATCACATCCAAAATAACAGTTTATGCTTACATATTATATGCGTGTGCACTGTTTATATTTATTATGTATATATAAATACACACACATACATGTATATATTAAAAAAAAATTATATTATTATATATAAATTTAAATATTTTATATTTAAATCTAACATTTTTCCATAATATATACATATATGTGAGTACTTATATACACATAATAAATATACACAATACACAAACATGTAATATGTAAACAAACTCTTATTTTGGATGCGATTAATCACGATTAATTGTTTGACAGCCCTGCCTTCAGTCAATTTTTTTTTTAACAAATAATAAAATATACTCTTTCTTAATGTGAAAACTACAATAAAAATAAATAAATACATAAAAACTTCAACATTAGGTGTGACTAATCGCGATTAATTTTCAGAAAAAAATGTGTAATTAGTTAATTTTATTAATCTACTGTTAGCACTAGATATTATATTTATTCATGCACTCTTTTAATATAAAATACTGTGCTTTTGTGCTACTTTTTATAAGGTCTACATTATAAGCTAGATGCTTCACCACAAAAGAAGCAACTGAAATGCTTAAATTTATACAAAAACTGTGGCAAGTTCTCTAAGATACTTGCAACTGTTTAAACTAATCTAAAACTGTTGTGGGAGATGATCATACACAAACCTCATTGGATTATTTGCAAAATGAATGTTTAGAAATCTAAATGTTATACTAGAAGCTCAACAAGTTTGAAATATATATTGTGGCTATATATAACCCTCAAGGAAAACCGCTGATCTGATCCAGGACGTGACAAGCATGAGGAAAGTTTAAAAACAACCATGAGGCATAACTTCACTGCTAGCTCTCGCCATTTAGGCTGCAGCAAGAGAAATGTGTGTTAGAGAGCAGGAGGCTGACAGTTGAGTCTTAAAGTCAGTTCAATCTGCAATGAATCCTCTACAGCTACTAGCAGAGGAAAACTGAACACAGGGATGCAATCAAAATGTCTACTGTATGTTAAGTTTCCATGTAAGTGGGCATCACCACTCACGAAGCAACAATGGAACATCTGCTGTAGATTTTAACTTCAGGAACCTCATTTGCCTCTAATACAAGCTGAAACCATTCTACAAATTCAGAGACGCACAATTCTAATTAATCACAAGCCCAAATTCAACCCAAATTATGACAACCAAATTGAATGCAGCCATACCTGGGGTTCCCTCGCAGAGCTGCATGGTGAAGCGCGTTGAAGCCGTTATTGTTTGTAATTGTAACATCTGCACCTGCTTCCAGGAGCACAGAGAGCATGTCATCCCTCTTCTTGCTGATGGCATCATGCAGAGGTGTGTCTCCCTCCGAGTCCTGCAGGGGGCAGCATTAAGTTACACACTCTTCAGCATGTGCTGCTTAGACAATAAATGCAACGCAGCTTTATATAAGTCTGTTCACAGACGCGAATAAAAGAACATTTTGAGTTTCACTTTACTGAGGGGTGTGATGTGACTTGATGTACTGTTACCACACAGCAGGCAGAAATATGCTAAAATATACAAACGCTTAATAGGAATAATAATAAATGCTGGCATTCAATGGCAATGTTTCATGTGATGACATTTGTTTTTGAAGAGCAGCCAACCAATCTGTGCTGATTCATGGCAAAACTGCAGTAGATTGTTCACTGCCGAATAGAAGAGAAAATCTCTAAAGTGCCGCAGGGCGTCAATCACCTAGGAAAACACCATGCCTTCATTATCTATTTATCTAGTCCGCAATATAAACAGCATATTAATCAAATAATTCTTTCTAAACTGGGCTAACAGCATATGAATAAATAAATAAATATATTGCCAAACTAGTATCCAAAATCTGCCAACAGTCATATCAAAAATATATACGAACAATTGTGTTTCAGATATTTGTGAGCAACTTAAATTTAGTGCTGTGCAATGATTAATTGTGATTAATAACATCCAAAATAAAAGTTTTTGTTTACAAAATATTTAAGTGTGTACTGTGTATATTTATTATGTATATACAAATATATACATGCATGGATATATATAAAAAAAAAAATGTTGTTTATATATTAAATATATTTATATAGAAGATTAATTCTATAAATAAAAGTATATACACATGTAAATATTTTTAAAACATACTGTATGCGTGTGTATTTATATAGACATAAATATATACAGTGCACAAAGATTATGTAAACAAAAACTTTTATTTTGTCCTTGCACAGCACTACTTGAAAGTGTGATTGTGTATAATAATGCTGAATAGTTGAACTAAACTCAGTTAACTGTTTATTTTCTATATTTGTTCTTTGATATTTGTTAAATATAAATATTGTTAAAAACAAATATTTTCTGGGAAATATTTTGATAACTTCGTTTCTTTTTTTTTTTTATTTTAATCAAAAATGCAAATACAGTAGTACAGTTTAAAATGACTATTTTCTATTTGAATACTTTTTAATGATGTAATTAATCCCTTTTATGGCAAAACTAAATTTTTAGCAATCATTACTCCTCAAGAAATTATACTAATATGTTGACTTCATGATCAAATATTTATCATTATCATCGATGTTGAGAACAGTTTTTGCTGCTTAATATTCTTGTAGAAACCATGTTAGAAAATAAAAATCCTGGAAAAAATGTAGTATGGTTACCACAAAAATATTATGCAGCAGAATTTTTTTTGTTTTTGTTTTCAACATTGATAATAAGAACTACTAATAATATCTGAGCACCAAAAATAAAAACTGGTAATAACTAAGAACCAAATCAGCACTGAAGCACTCCAGTGACACTGAAGACTGGAGTAATGGCTGAACTTTGCCATCACAGGAATAAATAACATTTTAAAATAAATTAAAATAGAAAAGTTCTTTTACACTGTAATGATATTTCACAATATTATTTTTTTTACTGTATTGATTTTTTTTTATTAGATCAAATAATTGCAGCCTTGAGGAGGATAAGAGAATTAGATAATAAGAACTACAAGAAACTACTAACTATCAGCTTTAGCTCAGACTGTGTGTGACCCAAAGTGTCAATAAATAAAAAAAACAAAACAAGGTAGAGAGTTTTCATTATAAACTAAAAGGATAGAAACACTTAAGACAGATAGTTCACCTGCAGACTGGGGTGGCAGCCAAAGTCAAGCAAAGTCTTCACCACCTGTAGGTGGCCCTTGTTGACAGCAATGTGCAGAGGCGTCTGTTTGCGTTTGTTTCTAGCATTCAGGTCAGCCCCACCTCGATGCAGCACCTCAATGACAGAACCTTCGTCCCCGAAGGCTGCGTGATGGACAGCTCGGTCTCCATCCTTATCCTGAAAGAGTTGCACGTCAATCACTGTCAGCATCCTCATTTAAACACATCACAGTTTGATTCCAGTGTCTGACTGTAAAGCTTTATAACTATAACTGGCCTAGAAAAATAAAATGCTGAGGAATGTTATGGACACAGTCATTACTAAGGCAACTGCCTCATAACGATGCAAATCTTCTGGTTAATTAATCAGAGGTTAAAAGTGATTCACAGCCATAAATCAGACTTTGCCTAATAATCTATTACTTCCTCCGACTGACAGTAGCAAGAATTCCAGTCTGCTTTTCTCCAGTGGACCACAATATTTCATCAAGGATTCCAATATGTGAAACTAACAGAAAAACAAACGTCCTTTAAATCGTAAGACATCCTACAAGGAAGATTTCTTCACATGCAACCTGTAAAAGGTAAAATCAGTTTTATTACTGTTAACTAAATCTAAAATTAAAAATAACTCAAAAAAAATATTTTACTCAAAGGGGTCATTGGATGCCCATTTTCCACAAGTTGATATGATTCTTTAGGGTCTTAATGAAAAGTCTATAATATACTTTGGTTAAAAATTCTCAATAGTTTTGTAAAACAACACCCTTTTTACCTCGTCAAAATAAGCTCTGCAAAAACCATCCTATTCTGAGGGATTGTTCCTTTAAATGCAAATAGCTCTGCTAGCTCCGCCCCTCTCTTCTCTCTGTGGAGTGAAGAGCTGCTCTGAGAGTCTGTTTACTTTAGCCGCATTGAACACGTTTAGCCACGAAACTTGCTAACTAGCACGTTATTAGGAAAGTCGATTGCAAAGATTCATAAATAAAACCCTTATACTCACTTCTGCTGTAGGAGAAGCCGAATCACTTATATAGAAGCATTTATATAGATCGGGAGGCGCGTTTCCTTCACAAACAAATGCAATCCACTGCATCCTCAGCAGCTCAGATGTCGGGAGTAAATGACGACCACTATGTTCATTATTACATCCAGCAACACAACACCTCAATCACTCAATCAGAGATATTCTTGTCTAACTTATATCTCAGCTCCGGCATCGAAACAATGGAGGTCGGACTGTTACAGCTGATGTATCTGAGGTAAGATGCTCATGTCAATCATCGTGGGAGCGGCCTCTGTCTGTGCCTTTCCTAGCATCTTTGATTATCTAAAATTTGTATTTTTTAAATAAAGTTTTTTAACATTTGGCCATATAAAAAAATGCCATTACACAGGTGACTACTTTATTACCTTCCTGGTACTCTGTGATTTTAACCATTAACCATTACTAACAGACAAACAAAGCGGGACACAAGTGATTTGTGGAAGTCTGCAATCAAAGCTAACATCATTCACAAAAGCATGTATGATCCCTTCCACAGCATCAAGCTCTTTCCTGCCCCTGGAACATCACCAGACACCGGGACATAAATATTCGTGCTTGATTGTGAGTGGAGAACGGTTCACGTGGCTGGAATAACAATGCCAGCTTTTCCAGCATCCTGGGGTTTTTTTTCTTTCACTTTGCACATAAGCAAACAGTAGACGTGCTGGCTGCATGCCAACATTAGCTTATCCTCAGAATACTGGAAATCATGGGGTTCAGATATCGTTATCTCAATATGCCTCTGAAGTACCTTAAGCCTTCTCCTTACAAACTTAGAATTATTTCACTTTCCTATTACAGCAGTGTGAATCTAAAAACTTTCATTAAAATTTTATTAGTCCAAGTTACTTGGAAGATCACAAAAAGCTCCTCTCCTTAACCTATATCTCTCTCTCTAGATTTTTTTTCCTCTTTGTACTATGCTGGGACATTATGCTATACTGTCACAACAGTATTTTATTATTATTATGTGCATTTTATTAAATTATTACCATTCTACTTATTTATATCAAAATGTGGAAAAAAAGAGATCAAAGTTTCCAAGTTTCTCTTTTGCTGACATCCAACACAGTTTTCAAAAAAATCTGTTAATTATTATTATTATTATTATTATTATTATTATTATTATTATTATTATTATTATTATTATTTTATTCACGATTAATTACATCCAAAATGTAAATTGTTTATTTATTTTTTCCAGCTCATATTTTCAGCCGTTTTTCTGTTTTGGTTGAAAACCGAAAATGACATTTTCGGTTTTGCAAATCGCTAGTAAAAAATATATATAGTATTTAATAACAATAGTCATTTTATTTTTTAATGTCTTTGCTTTCAAGCATTTAAAAAAAAAAAAAAAAAAAAAATAGAGGTGAAAGCTTCTCCTTAGTTGACAACTCAATCATTTTCAAAAAATGGATGCAAAGGATCTACATAAATCACACAAATTACATATTTTGAATTAATTATGGTAATTTTCACCCCATGACAAGTTTGCATCCCTGATTGTTTTGCGTTAAAAATACATAAGGAAACATTTCGTCTCCATGAGGTCTCCTTACGACAGAGGCTTCTGCTTGAGGTGTTTAATCTACAGGAAACAACATCTAAGTGGCTTAAGGTCAGCAGTCAATCCACAGCATATTATGGTTTGCTCTGTTCCAAACGCAATAAACTTTAGTAGGGGGAAAAAAACTGCCAAAAGTGACAAGAGGTGGTTCAGGAGCAGGATACAAGACATACCTCAGCCTCCAGGTCCACATTATGTTTCAGCAGCAGTTTGAGGACGTCCACATGGCCATTTTGGCTGGCTGCCTGCATGGCAGTGTGTCCTGCACACTGCCCATTCACCTGGAAACAAAAAGACACGGATGATCACATCATGCAATTTGCTTCTCTGATTTCATGTTTATGTCATTCTATAAAATGTGTTTGTGTGCATATGCATGAGCGTACACACAAGTGTCTATTTGTGATCTGCAGCATTGCGGTAAGTTAAATCAGTGTGCAAAGGCATGAATATTAATGCTGGAGCCCCTGGTGTATTTGCAGGACATGTCTTGTCCTGCCGAGCATATAATTTGGCCAGTCACCCTAGCCAATCTGACTTCTCTTCCTCCCTCTCTGTGCTACAACCAATTACTTCAGTGAGGGGCAGCAGGGCACAGAGCCAGTCCTGGCACCAACACAAACCAAAAAGGTGGGGGGAAAGAAGACTCAAACTGATCAAATATATTGAGATAATATCTTTATCAGGTAAAGTGACAAGTGAATCCAATGAAAATCCAGGCATTATATACTTGTACATTATCAGTCAAACGTTTTTAGATAAAGATTTTTAATGTTATTTTTTTTCTTCTGCTCACCAAGCCAGTATTTATTTGATCCAAAATATAGCATATAGCAAAAGCAGCAATACTGTGAAATATTGTTACCATTTAAAATAACAGCTTTCTATTTGAATATATTTTAAAATGTCATTTATTTCTGTGATCAAAACTACATTCAGCATCATTACTCCAGTCTTCAGCATCACACGATCCTTCCAAAATTATGCTTATATGCCGTTTCGCTGTTCAAGAAACGTATTATTATTAATATTTAAAACTGTTGAGTAATTTTATTTTATTTATTTATTTTTTTTTTTTTCAGAATTTCTTGCTGAATAGAAAGATACAAAGATCAGCATTTATCTGAAATAAAAAAGCTTTTGTAACATTATACACTTTTTAAAGGTTTGGAGTCAGTATAAATAAATTATATTAAGAAATTATAGAAATTAACACTTTTTTAGCAAGGATGCTTTCAACTGATCAAAAGTGATGATAAAGACATTTATAATGTTACAAAAGATTTATATTTTAGATAAATGCTGTTCTTCTGAACTTTCTTTTCATCAAAGAAACCTGAAAAAAATTCTACTCTGCTGTTCAACATAATACTATGAATAAGTGTTTTTCACTTCAAAATATTCAAATCAAAATATTTGAATGATTTCTGAAAGATCATGCAAATGGAGTAATGATGCTAAAAATCCAGCTGTAATCAGACAAATAAATTATAATATCTGTAAATAAAATATATACAAACAGAAAACTGTCAATTTAAATAGTAAAAATATTTCAAAATTTCAAAAGTTTTTGCTGTACTTCTAGAACTGTAACAGCTAGCGTTGCACTTTGGTTGAATGTGAAAGAAAAAAAAAAACAAAAAAAAAAAAACTCCCTTTCGCACACTGGCAGTGCATCCTATCGCCCTAATAAAGAAACTGGCCCGGGTTATATAAAATTATATAATATTATTTGACATAATAATATTTGACAAAGTTACAAAAATAAAGGTTATGTAAAAACAAACAAACAAACAAACAAACAAGCAAGCAAAAAACACAATTTTCCAAATCCCCGACATTTCCAGGTCTTCCATGACCGTGGGAATAATGCTAATACCAGAGTTTTAAGGATCATTGCTGTCACATGTTCATTGTACACTGCATTCCAGTGTCTAGTCTCTCCATTCCAAACAAAACTCAGATCAACTTCCTTGTCATTTCCTTTTAATCAACATGCTGTGCAATCTTTGGCGTAGTCGAACAGTTTCCCATTGTTATTGTGGTAAGACTATCAAGAGCTTTGAGATCCAGTGAAGCTTTTCAACCCCTCTAAAAACAGACTGTAATAAAACAGCAGTATTAGCAGTATGTACAGATAGATAATATGTACAGATAGCCTTTGAGTAAAACTGTTTAATTGTTTTTAGTCTCATTTAAAATAGGGCTGACAAACAATTGATCGCGATTAATCGCATACAAAATAAAAGTTTGAGTTTGCCTAATACGTGTATGTGTGTACTGTGTGTAATTATTATGTATACATAAATACAAGCACATTCATGTATGCATTTAAGATATATTTACAAGTATATGTATTTATTATAATTATCAAATTTATATAAATAAAAAATATTTTGAACATAAATTTCTCTTAAATATATACAATAGTTTGTGTGTATTTCTATATACATAATTACACACAGTACACACACACGCTAGGCAAACTCAAACTTTTCTGTAGTATGTGATTAATCGCGATTAATCGTTTGACAGCCCTAATTTAAAACAACTTATGTGCCCATGTCTTCATAGGAATGACTGTTGAATACTGTCAGCATGTTATAGACTAGACTGAGGCACTTTCATATTCCATAAACTGAGAGTTTCAAGCTCATAGGTGGTTTAAAAAAAAAAAAAAAAAAAAAAAAAGAAAAAAAAAAGAGCAAAGGAAGTCTCATACATATGAGAGCGGCCATCATTCTTTGATTGTGCGTTTGATCTGAGCTGTGAGATTCCAGTTAGAACCAAAAGGTGCAGCAGTTCAAAGTGGTCTTGCTACAAATTAGAACCAGTATGCTGCTTGATCAAAGTAATACTTGCATAAGTTTCTTCATGCTGCCTTGCACTTTCAGAAATGTAAGGACTGCTACCTATTTGATCAGAAGGAATAGGGTCTTATAACAAGGACTTTTTAACTGTGGTGAGTTTGGCTGTGTTAAATGAAGAATACCTCACTCAAATTGACAGCAAATGAACATGAGCCAAAATATTCATTTACACTGACAATTAAAAGCAAATCAATCAAATACTAAACAAATATTTTGAATTCTGTGGAAATCTGCTGAGCTTTTTGTGGGTGTGCAAATTTGGTACACAGTGTGTGTTATGACAGAAATCTTACGTCTACATCAGGTCTCTTCAGGATGTCCTCTACTTTGGCTAGGTCGCCATTGGCGGCGGCCTTCACCAGCTCTTCATTAATGTCTCCAGACTCCTGTGTCTCAAAAAGCTTCTTGAGTAGCTGAGACAGGCGCTCTGCAGGCACAGAAGGACTCTCTGTCAACACTGCTATAGTGTCACACAGAGTACACAATGACTGATGAGAAATGGATTAATGCTTTTCTGTGGTTGACTATGAGCACTACTGAAATATAGGACATTTTCTCCTTCTGGCAAATCAATTAATGCCACAACATATTGAAATTAGGGCTGCATGATGTCTCGAGATATAATTTAAATCAGAGGCAGAGCAGAGGCACTTCCCTACAAAAATCACACCAAATCTTTCTAAAACTAGAATTATATCCAAATAGAGCATTCAAGTCTTCTGGTAAAAATGTTTCATTGAAAATTCATTTTTTCCCCCAACATTGTGCACCCCTAATTGAAATGGAACAATTTAAACAGACATAAAAGTAAAATGTCATGTGCACTACCATTCTGTTCAGACACATCTACTAATTTATTACTATTACAATATGTTACATTTTATAAGTCACCAAAACTATGAAATTACACAAATGGTATTTCTGGCAATAAGTGACCAAAAATGGAAATTAAAGGAGAACTCCACTTCCAGAACAAAAATTTACAGATAACGTACTCACCCCCTTGTCATCCAAGATGTTCATGTCTTTCTTTCTTCAGTTGTAAAGAAATTTTTTTTTTGAGCAAAACATTTCAGAAATTTTCTCTATATAATTGGACTGCTATAGTGCCCCCAGTTTGAACTTCCAAAATGCAGTTTAAATGCGGCTTCAAACGATCGCAAACGTGCTTGTAAACGATCCCAGCCGAGGTAGAAGGGTCTTATCTACAAAAACTAGATAGTTTATAAATTTACTAAATAATTTATATACTTTTAAATCTTAAACGCTCGTCTTGTCTTACTCTGCCTAAACTCTGTTTTTTTTTTCCCGGTTCATGACAGTTAGGGAATGTCAAAAAACTCCCATCTCATGTTCTCCCTCAACTTCAAAAATCACCCTTTATCACTGTTTTACCTTTTTTGTTAAGGGTGTTTGATCTTTGCATGTTCACTTTGCATAGACTGGGTCGGTACTTCTTCAGTGATGTAGGATGATTTTGAAATCATTTTTGAAGTTGAGGGAGAAAATACGATTGGAGTTTTTAGACATACCTTAACTGTCTTGAGCAAGAATACACAGAATTTAGGGAGAGAAAGACAAGACAAGCGTGTGAGATTAAAAAGTATTTAAATTGTATTATTTTTATGAAAATAACAGTTCGTTTCACTAGATGCGACCCTTCTTCCTCGGCTGGGATTTGGGATCGTTTGGGATCATCTGAAGACACATTTAAACTGAAATGTGTTCCACAAAAAAAAAAAAAAAAAATTCTTTACGACTGAAGACAGACAGACATGAACATCCTGGATGACAAGGGGGTGAGTACATTATCTGTAAATCTTTGTTCTGAAAGTGGACTTCTCCTTTAAATTAAATAAAAAAAAAAAAAAAAAAAAAAAAAGTTACAGGCTTAGGATGGCCTTTGCCTAAATCACAGCTCTGCACACTCTCTGAATCAACTTAATCAGGTGCTTCCTGGGAGGCTGTTAAAATAGTACTGAAGGAAATCCCATTTATGCTGTTCCTTTGCTATCTATCCTATTCATGTATTTTACAAAGCATTTAAGCATAAGTACCAAAAAGTTTTTAAAATTAAACACTTCTGGCAGATAGTGTGTATGCAGGTTTATATGGTTTAAGAGGACATAAATGCATATAATGACACTTCCTGTGTCCCCGTAAACTAGGGGTGTAACAATTCACTCATTTTCTCAATACAATGATTACAAAACCTGACAATGCATATGCATCAATCTTGAAATATGGATTTTTGAATTGTGAATCGTTCCAGCAACCGATTTAAAACACTAAGAATTCTATTTCTATGGCGATTTCTATGGCGATTCAGTGCTTTCAGTAAATTACTACAAGCATGAATTAACGGAGACCTTGAACAGTGTTGTTCGTTTCTTCACATCTCTCCATCACGCGCTCCATTTACCGCCTGTCACAGGATTGCGCACGCTCTCACTGACGCATTTTTTGAGCAGCCAACGTTTGATCTCTCCTTAGTACTCGTGCCCAGTACTGCTAGAGTAAAGTAGTTTAGTTTTACTTTTCTGTATTATGTCAGTAATAATGAGGTAATGTCAGTCATATTATCGACATTACCTCAGCAGTAGTAACTTAATGTCTTTTTTAACTTAATGTCGCTAAACCGATTGTATGAAGGAAATGGTTAAAATAACCACAGCAAATTTTGCACAACTAAAATCTGCAGGTAATTTACTCACCCCCTTGTTATCCAAGATGTTCATGTCTTTCTTCAGTTGATAAGAAATTATGTTTCTTGAGGAAAACATTTCAGGAATTATCGTCATATAGTGGACTTCAATCGTGCCCCCAAATTTCAACTTCCAAAATGCAGTTTAAATGCAGCTTTAAAGGGCTCTAAATCACAGCCGAGGAAGAATGGTCTTATCTAGCAAAACCATTGGTCATTTTTGAAACAAATTAACAATTTATATACTTTTTAACCTCAAATGCTCATCTTGTCTTGTCTCTGGGATGGCGCATGCATAGTCTGTGTAATTCGGGTCAATATAGTTAGGGTATGTTAGGGTAGGGTATTTTTTATAAAGGACGTTTGATCTTTTTTGCATGTTCACTTTGTGAACACTGGGTCGGTACTTCTGCAGTGATGTAGAATGATTTTGAAGTAGGGGAAGAAATGAGAGAGTTTTTAAACCTACTCTAATTGCACTGACCATATTGAACCGGAAAAAGTTCACGCAGACTTAGACAAAATCAGCATTTGAGGTTAAAAAGCATATAAATTGTCAATTTGTTTCAAATGACTGATCGTTTTGCTAGATAAGACCTTTCTTCCTCAGCTGGGTTCATTTAGAGCCATTTGAAGCTGCATTTAAACTACATTTAAACTGCATTTTGGAAGTTCAAACTTGGGGGCACCATTGAACTCCACTATATGAAGATAATTCCTCAAGAAACAATTTCTTTACAACTGAAGCAAGATAGGAACTTGGATAACAAGGGGGTGAGTAAATTATCTGCAAATTTTTGTTCTGGAACTGAACTTCTTTAACAACAACAGCCTTGAAATAAGAGCACAAGGATTAGTTGTCCATCAGATGCATGAAAGTTGCGTTCATTACTATATTATCAGAATCATCACTCGCCAATAGAAAGGAAGAGTTTAAATGCTGCAGCATTTTATTTTATGAAAATTGGATAAAGAAGCTTACATCATGCAAAAGTGTGACAATATGTTATACAGTCACAGTATGCTGCACAATAGGTAACACGATAGCCTACTTTAAACCCTTTTTTAAATCTTTGCTTACATAGGCTACCCTAGAGAGAAATAAATATATAAAAATGTATTTAAAATAAATTTATTTCACGCCAAATATACTACAAATAAATTTACATATTTATGTTCTTAATAAAACACCTTGCTTTCAGTGGCCTATACTAAACTGGTATAAAGTGTGTTAAATTGGAAGAATAGTGCTGAAGTCCAACTAAAGATGATATTTGATTGTGATAAAGTGGAACTGTTTCAAGTATATTAGGTATATAATATGGCTCCTATAAAGTGGCTCCTACATTAGGAGCCACTTTACTAACACATATAAATATATATGGCTCCTACATTAGGAGCCACTTTACTAACATATATATATATATATATATATATATATATATATATATATATATATATATATATATATATATATATATACATACACATATATATATATATATATATATATATATATATATATACACACACACATATATATATATATATATATATATATATATATACACACTTTAAATATCTTTTTTTTATATTTTTATATCTTGCATTTAAAAACCTTTATTCAATGATCATACAGTCCTCAGCAATAGAGCCATTAAAACACATTTTAGGCTTAATATTAGAAAATGTGCATTGTGTACAAGTAGCACTCCAAATAAAGTTTAATTATAATTTTTATATCAGTAATTATAGCGATATATTAGAGCGATATATCAATAAATATGTTAATAGATTTCAACTATACTTAGTTTCATGTAAATGCATTTTAAATGTATTAATTTTTTACTAGAGTAAATTTCTGCATATGTTATATATCATGCCATAGCATCATTTAACTAATGGCTGCAATGTAATTTGCCCCCTGACTAAGCATATTAAAAAAATGTAGGGAAAGCATTTAAATAAGCCTGTGAATACACTTAAAGAATGCAGAATCAAACCGTTAATCGAACTGCATCGAACTTTATTGTAAAATGTTTCAAATTGAATCGTCCTGAATTTGCAAAAATCATTCTTGAATCGAATCGAAACCCTAAGAATCGTGAATCGGTTCGCTGTTCATTCAAAGATTCACAGCCCTACCATAAACCAACTGTCTTAGAACAAAAACCATGCTAAACAGTTTTATTTTTTTATTTTTTTTTTTTTTGGGGGTATGTTTAGGGTAAAGTTTAGGGTAAAGGGACAGAAAAAACAGTTGGCACAGTATAGAACATTTTGCAGTAAACCCATAAACCTACAGCAACGTGTGTGTGTGTGTGTGTATGTGTGTGTATATTACCTCCAGAAGCATTGGTAACAGCAGATCCAGCAGGAGCCACTTTAGTAACAGCAGCTGGATTGTATGTCCAGGATGTCCCGCACACCTCGACTTTGAGGTCACTGTCAGAGTAAATCTGTTGCACTCTTCCCACCTTTCCAAGGGTCTGCACGAGAAAAAAAAAAGATGGGCATATGAGTGTGTGACTGCCCTAAAACGAGTTCCCCTGCATTAAACCCATTTCCTTTCCCTCCAAGCTCTGAAACTGCTGGAACGCTAAACAAGTTTGTGTGCAAACTGCATATTACACACAGGTACAAAAGCCCCTGTGAGAGCAACATCCTAAGTACTGTGGAGGGAGAGAGAGATGTGGTGGTTGGAGGAGAAAAATCAATAAGTGTAAGGTCTGGCTTTTAAAATTGAGATTGGCTCATTTAAAAGAGAGAATACCCGAAGGCTCCTAGTCTTGGAGGACCATATCTCATCTATATTGCTCATAACTGAAGCTATTGGAATTCGGTTAAGCTTTGTCCATTGAGGACATCAAACAGAAGGAGATCCAAGAAATATAAACCAATCATACAGCCCCAATGCCACTCTAAGCATTACATCCACTGCATTAGGAGGCAGAGCTGCTTGAAACAGCCTGTAGATAAAATAAAACAACTGTGCTATTGGTACTAGGTTGCCAGTGGCTGCAAGTGAATCCTCATCAGCCTCTTAAACTCAAGCACACTGGGTCTTTATTACAAAAATGAGGTTTTAATGCATGGTTTTATTGGTCGTTTTATTTGCAGCCAAAACAGAGAAAATTTCTACATTTAGAAGGCATAAAAGTATTTTTATTTTAAAGCTCTGGAAGTCACTCCTGCATATTGAAACAACTGAAAAAGCTGTTGATTAGTCTCTAGATTTTCTTGTGCAGACTAGAGTCAGATGACTTGGTATGGGAAAAAAAGCAATTATTAGATTAGATAAATCCATTACACAGTACTATAAAATAAAATCATTTCAGAGCTCTTTCAGAGCTTAGTGTCGCAATGGTACCCATATGGGCGAAACGGCTTTATTTCTGCAACATTTTCTGATCCTGTTGCACCCTCTCTCTCTCCTTTCATTTTTCAGTCTGCTCTTTTATTACAAAATTAAATAAATTACAAATATTGATGTTGGCATAACAGCCAAAGTGTAATATTCAACTAATCTTTCACAGAAATGATGTCATGTAATCATTAAAGGGATAGTTGAGCCAAATATTAAAACTGTCATCATTTATTTAACCAGACTCCATTCCAAACCTGTATGACTTTCTTCTGCAAAGTAGTCTAAAAGGATATTTTGAAGAATGTTGTTAACCAAACAATTTTGGTTACTACTGACTTCTATTGCAATGTGGTAATATATGTGATAAAACCTTTTCATATATTGTTAGTACACATTCTAATAACTACCAACTTTGCAAATACGTAGATGTCAACTAGCAGTCATTAGGAGCATTAAGAGACTGTCTGCTTCATACATGCTAACACTTTATTTTGATGGTTCCCAGAAAATATTACCCATAGTTTCTCCCTGCACATATCCCCTATAAGTGCACTTATAACTTATACCTTTATCCTGCACTTGCTGCTTATTGCACTCCTGGCTAGCCCTAAACTGCATTTCGTTGCCTTGTACTTGTACATGTGCAATGACAATAAAGTTGAATCTAATCTAATCTAATCTAAAACATTCTACTGATTATACCCTAAAGTGACAGTCTACTAATACTCTAATGAGAATTAGTTGACACCTAGTTGCAAAGTTACATATAGTTAGTAGAATGTCTAAAGTGGACTATTAAAATGAAGTGTAACCATATACATTTCTCAAAATGAAACAAGAAACAAGTAAATCATACAGGTTTGAACGACATGAGGGTAAACAAATGATAACAGAATTTTAGTTTTTGGGTGAACTATTCATTCAAGGATGAGGGAGGTGATGCTCACTGGCAGCATAGCTTCAGCCCACTCTCCATGTCCTCTCTGGAGTAGTTTGATGCGGTCAATGTCATAGCAGATCTGAACCAAGTCTCCCACCATGAACTGAGAGCAGCCTCCCTCAGCACCAGCCGCCACCTCTCCACTACGTACAACGTTTGCTTTTGTGAGCACCGCTGGGTTAAATGTCCACCTGGAACAAACAAAAGGCTCTGTGTTCATTTAAGCACAAGTCATGGACCTATAACAACAGTAGTAAATTGTTAACATTTTAAAAAATGTATTAGTTCAAATGTCAGGCTTTACATGGTTAATACTGTTACATGGCTTACTTTGTGATTGTTTAAGCAGTTTTACACAACTAAGAGGACTAATGGTAATGTTGTAGTCTTATATAATATCAATTTAAGTCTTGATAAACCAATTTACCAATTCAGAAACAAATTTGGATTTGTGGACTGTTTCTATCCAAAATGACAATTTTAATCTATATTTTATTAAATCAACATTAATAATTATTATGATTTGTCATAATTGTGAAGTTTGTGCCTGTTGTGCAGGGAAACAAAAAAAAAAACAACATTTGTGATAATACGTAAGGCTATAAATAGTATTTTCAAAGTGCTGAGTGACTGACCTGTTTCCACTTGGATACTGCACAACAATGTCATGGTCTTCATCAATGCCACACACAGTGCCTGTGGTGGTGAGCGTTTCATACATTCCATCAGTCCAGCCTCCGTGACCATGCTGCAGCGACTGAACAATCTCCAGGTCCAAATCAATGTTGACCAAATCTCCAATCTGCAGGCCTCCTGGGTTTCTGTTTCCATTCTGCTCACCTACAGGGAAGTCACAGACGAAAGAGTAAGCTCAAGAGAGCAACAGAATGACTTCTCATGACCATTAGCATTAAGTCCAACATTTTCTATTGCAACTAGGCATTTTTAAAACCATTAAAAAAAAATGCCAACAAGTGTACATCAATCCACAACAATTTACACAACAGTTATTACACATCACTATAATACTTCATTAATACTTCATGAAGTTAGACTGAAATAAATGTGCTTTGATTGCATTTAATTAGTATCAGTTGTGGTTGATAAATGTGACCCTGGACCACAAAAACAGTCATGAGTAGCATAGGTATATTTGTAGCGATAGCCAACAATACACTGTATAGGTGAAAATTACTTACTTTTCTTTTACGCCGAAAATCATTAGAATATTAAGTAAAAATCATGCTCCATTAAGATATTTTGTAAATTTCTTATTGTAAATATAGTAGTCAACATTTGAAGTGCATCAGAAAAGCTAATCAAAGATGTCCTAAGACAAGAACAGTAATTGCCATTTTTTTATTTAGAAAAGTTGAGATCCACTCAAATTTGAGATATTCAAATAATTTTTGATTAGTAATATGCATTGCTAATGCTAAGGATTTCATTTGGACAACTTTAGAGGCCATTTTCTCAATATTTAGATTTTTTGCATCCTCAAATTCCAGATATTCAAATAGTGGTATCTCTGTCAAATATTGTCCTATCCTAACAAACCATAGATCAATGAAAAGCTTATTTATGTATATATCATCAAAAAGTGACCCTTATAACTGGTTTTGTGGTCCAGGGTCACAAATAGCTGTGAGTAGGCACACAGCACGCAAGTTATAACGTAACTATCATGATTATGATTTACATACAGGACAGCATGGTGCTAGCAACCAAGGTCTGCATCATGGGTTTAATTCACAAGTAATGCATGTATCTATATATATATATGCTTTGCTTTAAATGCAATCTAAGCTGCTTTGGATAAAAGTGTCTGCCAGATGCATAAATGTACGTTGTCACTTTTTTTTTTTTTTTTTTTTTTTTTTTTTTTTTTTTTTAATATTACCTGATGGTATTACTTACATTTATAATATGAAATATTTTCTATATAATATTTATATATTTTACATATGGATGTATTATATACACGTGTAAATAAGTAAAGGGCTCATACAGATACCATGTAATGCGTTATTTTAGTGGGATTTCAAGGACTACAATCAGGCCAGTGGATCAAATTTTTACTTGCCTTGCTATTTTTACTGACAAGCAAAAAGTCAGTAATAAAATAAGAAACAAATAACAACCAATAGTGCAAGAAGACACCAAAGAGAACTCAATTTGTTTATGTGCTGTCTGAAATACGTGCAAAGTCATGTGCGAGTACCAAATTTATTAATTTTTTTTTTTTTTTCTTCTTGCACTTAAATGATTTAACATTGCTTGAATGTTTAAACTGCCAAGACGTAAAACAAATTCTAATTGTCTGGCCCAGTTTCATATATTGTATTTCATAAATTCAAGCACTTTTCAAATAACTCTTAATAAGCTGGTCTGCTTTCAAGGGTTGTCAAGTACTCAAATTCTAAAAACTCAAATTCAAGTACTTTGTACAGGACTTTTTTTTTAAACGCTTTGCATGAACCCTGTTAATATAAATTTTAGGGCTCCAGACTTGCACGTCATCTTATATTTCATACAGTTGACTGCTGAAAAATATGATGCAGGTCTACAACTCCATAAATGCAGTTATGTACTAAAATTCAAGATACTGATGCAAAAAACGTGTTTTGTCTCATATTTATAGATCACCCAATATGACACGGGCAGCATGAGCAATATGACACGAGTGCTGATTTTGTCCCAATCTATCACAAGCTAAAATGTGACTTGAAACAACAGTTCATTAAATAAGTTGATATTGTGTTATTTTAAACAATATTATATGTTTTTGTTGAATTTTGCAGAGACCTTATTACCTTTAAAGCCACAGCAGAAATGTTGCCCATCTCAGAGAAACACAGTGGTGTTTAGTCTCTGAATGAATCCGCATTTTGAACGAATCGGGTGAACCAATGAGTCAAAGGCCCATTCATATAGAGAGACATTTCTTTTCATTATTTTAATTCATGAATGAATCAGCTATTTGAACAACTCTAATGAATGACTCAAAGACATTTACCGCCACCTGCTAGTAGATTAAATGTCTTATTTAGAGTATTGTTTCATAAAAAAAAAAAATAATAATAATAAAAAAAACATAAAAGAAGGTATTTTGAAGACTGTTGGTAACAAAGCTGTTTTGGTTACAAATAACTTTCACTGTATGAACAAAAAAATGTTTCTCAAATTATCTTCTTTTATTTTCCATAGTTTATTAGGCCGTTGCAGGCTAAACGTTTGTGTGTAATAAACTTTATGCTGAATTAAATAAAACATTTCTTTCTAAAGCTACAATTTGTAATGTCTACTTGATACATTCTCAACTGACACAAAATAGCTTTAAATAATCTTTTGTGGGTGTTTTTTATTCGATTAATTAATCAAATCATCATGTAATAAATTAGATTAAAAATTTTAGTCGACTGACAGCCCTAATACATTTATACCACACACCTCTTTTAATATGCTTTACTTAAGTGTTGCACGCACTTGTCTGCATTGCAGTGCATTCCGAATGCATTTTGGTAGAGTTCAACAGACAGCCATTGCTTAGTGAGTATGGAGCAGTGAACACTGCATAGGGACCGTGTAAATTGTAAAGCACAAGGTGTTGCGCTTTGTGAGACCATTTCTTAAGGTTTAAAAGTAATTCATTTGAGTTGACCATCCATGTACAGAACCTTATGGTATTGGCTTGGGTAGCAAAGAGTCAATTATGGACTGGGGCCAAAAGAGCTTTTAGACAGGAATGTGTCACTGTAGCTATGTATATTTGAAGATCAGCCCTACCATACCATCTATTGCTGACACCTAGTGGAGGCATCTCATACAATACACTTATACAATTAAGATGCAATAGAGTACTTCACTTGACCTACGCCTACGAGGCTTAAACCCCTCTGTAACTCAAATATATTCATGTTATATGTTATGAACCTACTAGTATGACAAATATGGAAAGCTTACCCAACACTGGACAGTGGTCTCTGTAAAAAGTGCCTCCTTTGGCATCCTGCACACATTTCAAATCAGACTACAAAAGAAAAAGACAATTAATTATAACAGATTTGTTAAATATATTTTACACAAACGTCTAAACAGTCCAAAAGTCTCTGATACAGTTGTCTGCATGTCCTTCTTTCTATCCAAATCTAATTAATAATTCCAGTGGCAGATGGCTGCGCACACCCTCCGGATATATTGCAATCACAGACAAAAGGCGTTGCCCAACCACAAAATGATTGGCTGAAATTCAGACGTCGCAGAAAATCTAACAGCCAATGAATGGGCAACCTAGCACTTCAATAAGTGAGGCACGCTTTCTGCAGACCACACCCCCTGCTCTCTTTGGTCTTCGTGTTGAATCTCACTCTCTTGTGAAGAGACAGAAAGGGAACAGATTTCTTTTATCATGCAGATAGCTCATCCAGCTGCCCCTCACAATGGCTTCCCTGCACATGGCTCTTATAAAGAAGGCCAGCTTATGGGATGACTAGTCTGTGTGTGGTGCAGTGCGTGTGCAGGGGGGTTGGTAGCAACACAAAGGCCAGTTAACTGCAGTCTTTTGTGAATGTGTATAGTGATGGGGGTGGCTCACCATGCCCTCGAATCCCACTCGGTAGAGGTTCTTGGCCCCGTTGTCCCAGAGGACGTAGGCTGCGCTGTGGGGGCTGGCAGCACTCCAGTCTTGGATCTCTGTCACCTGAAACATAGGAGGATGGTGAGGGAGAGAAAAGAGAAGAGGAAGCGATCCAGACAAGACAAGAAAATCAAAGACTTACTGAACAACCTTCACTTTAGTCACATAACTAAAGCATTCTATGGCCTGATTAATTCAGCTAACAAACCCAATATTCAACAGCACAAGACAGACATCCAATACACGCCATTCAACATACCTAACAGAGTGGCAGAAGGCTGCTTTAATTACGAATGGTGGATTTAGTGGTCAAACTAAATGTTTAAGTTGAAGTAGGCTCATTCCGAAATAAGTGTGCTTGAAAGCACTCTTTAAATGGAGTGGCCTGAAATATCTGATAATTCAAAGACCAAACGAATAGATGACTTGCACAGTACCGTCTGGCATCAGTCTTTGCTCAAAACATGGTTTTAAAAATATCAGTGCTGAACTTATGGGAAAGATTAAAGAGTGGCAAACTGCCTTAGAAAACCACACAAAAATAAATTCTTACTAGAACAGTATTTCCCCTGACCCCTGCCATTATATTAGGGGGGCAGCCCCCAATGAAATAGACTATTGTCTGTGAATATTAAAACGCAAAAAGACAGTTTAAATATGAATCCTCCATGTTCCGCTTGGCTCTGTATGAATTAATGGCGGAAACATGGTTTTGTTTACTACACAAATACTGAAGCACACGTGATGCTCGCAGTTATTTTCGGCCTCTGCATCTCATTATATGACGACATAAACGTATGAACTTAATCTCCAGAGCTGCTGTGAGAGTCACTTCATGTGAATTCCACAGTTTCATTTGAGACAATTAGCATCATACCATAGTATATACACACAAAAACTAACCGACAACCTGTCAAAATAAAAGTACGGTTTAACATGTAACAGAAATGTATTAGTCTTGGTATTACTTTTGTACAGTATAAAGTAGGCGTTTATATTCCTATTTCTGGGAAATTTGAATAAAACTATTAAATGCAGAAATTATAATAATAACAGAAATAACAGAAAAAAACAGTTTGTTTGGTAACAAATAAAAAGGGTTTAATTTGAATTTCATTAAAAATAAATACATGTTTAATGCCTTAATTTGATTATCAGAAAAATTAAAACAAGAAATTGTATTGTTCAAAATGTAGAGATTTTTCGACTAATTTTTTCACTGAAATAAATGTTTTTGTTATTACCCCCACCCCCACTAAAACCGGAGTCCTAGGGGAAACACTGTAGAACATTTAAATCAGTTTTAAAAATTATGTTCCCTAATTGGGATAAGCATAACTAAGAGTAAACTTTTAAAATTGTTTTTAATCTGCACAAGGAGTGTGTAAATTACTGGCAATTAATTTTAATTTGTCTGAATGTCACATACACTACCAGTAAAAAGTTTTTGAACAGTAAGATTTTTCATGTTTTTTAAAGAATTTTCATCTGCTCACCAAGCCTCACCAAACTTACTGTTTAAAATAACCGCTTTCTATTTAAATAGATTTTAAAATGTCATTTATTCCTGTGATCAAAGCTTAAATTTTCAGAATCATTACTCCAGTCTTCAGTGTCACATGATCCTTCAGAAATCATTCTAATATGCTGATTTGCTGTTCAAGAAACATGCTTTATTATTATTATTATTATCAATACTTCAAACAGCTGAGTACTTCTTTTTTTTAGGACTTATTGTTAAACAGAAAGATCCAAAGATCAGCATTTATCTAAAATAAAAAGCTTTTGTAACATTATACGATAGTCAGTATAATTGTGGGGGGGAGAAATAAACAATAGAAATCATTACTTTTATTTAGCAAGGATGCTTTAAATTGATCAAAAGTGATGATAAAGACATTTATAATGTTACAAAAGATTTCTATTTTTAGATAAACGCTGTTCTTTTGAACTTTCTATTTATCAAAGAAACCTGACAAAATTCTAATCAGCTTTTATCAACATAATGTTTTTTGAGCAGCAAATCAGAATGTTAGAATGATTTCTAAAGGATCATGTGACTGGAGTAATGATACTAAAAACTCAGCTTTGAAGGCACAGAAATACATAAAACGTTTAAATATATTAATATAGAAAGCAGTTATTTTAAATAGTACAACTATTTCAAAATGTTACTGTTTTTGTTGTGCTTTGGATCAAATAAATGCACGCTTGGTGAGCAGAAGAGACTTAAAAATTGTATTGTTCAAAAACTTTTGACTGGTAGTGTAATTGGGGCTTCGCATCAAAAGTGTAAACAACTGGAATCAAACTTGTGGCGTTTTTTTTTTTTTTATTGTTATGCTACATCTATATTTTTTAATAACACCAGTTTTAGCAGGGAATAATCAAGCTTTAAGTTAAACCATTTGTATGTAGTTTTAAAATATAGTTACACAAAAAACTTAGTTACTTAGCTTAGTTACTTAGTTACATAGAAAAAAAGTTACTGGGTTTGTAGGATGGATCATTTATGTTGCATGATATAAGTTTTAAACACAGCTGTCTGCTAAATGAATAAATGTAAAATAATGCCTTGGCACCATCTAATTTTGCTTCAGTGAACATGAAAGAGCATAACACATAGCTGTGTCTACATGATGGGGGAAGTTTTTCCATCTCATAAATGATGAGTAAAGAAAAGCGAGCATAACCAAACATGTTGAGGCATTACCTTCCCTCTTCTTCCATTCCCGCCATCCTGATCCTCCCACTGCCAATCCACTCCTCGCACCACCCGTCCTCCTGCAAAGATGCCCCGGGCGGTGATCTTCTTTGACTTGCGACGAGATTCCAAAAGAACTCTGTGCAAACACATAAAATTATGTTACAAAGCTTTACAATAAGAAACAAGACATTGAAAATTATTGCTAAATATTAGAAGTGGAGATGTAACTTCCTGCAATGTTCTATCTAACAAACAAGATGCCACTATAGCTATTACGTGAGATTGTTTAACTCAATTTTCTTTAAATCTCGAAGGTAACCCCAAAACCTGCAGAATAAAATGGATAATCCTGGGTAATTTTTAAATCGCTCATTGTTTGTTTCTAGAAGAGAAGCTTGTCTCCCATCTGGAAGCTGCCCCATGCTGAACCACAGCAGACATGCTGATCCTCCAGCTTTGCTGACATGTGTTCATTTTTCTTCTCTATGTGCCCCTAACTAACTGCAAACTGTTCTCAGTACAAAACATGACAAAACAGGTTATGCATGCTGTGTTTGAGATTGCAAACTTCTGTAAAAAAAAAATCTCTAAAATACTGGAGACTTGCAAACAAATAAAAATAAAGGAATTGTGCATAAAATGATCATATGTACCATAAAGCAGCTGGAAACCACAGCATGGGACAGCAGCTGCCAAGGGAAACACCCAGCAAAAAAGGCCTGGCTTCATCACTGTCTTTGTGTGTTGTACTTCACTAACCATTCTCACTAGGGAAATAGAGTCACACTTAGTTGAAAGGAGACCAGCTGTTAAGCTGACCTATTGTTTCTCTGAGCTCATGTTGAGGGCAGTTATGGGTGGCTGCCACAAGAGACGTCTAAACAACAGCTAGACTTCTTAATAGCCTTACCATATGGAGACAGTGATGTAGACGTTACTTAAGCCAGTAAAAAGGAACAGAATGCAACACTAAAAACAAAACAGCAGCTCCATTTTCATATCCAATGCAAGAAAGTTTACTGAAGTTTTACTGAACCAAACTATTTGAGCTGCATTACGAATTTATATATTACAAATATAGCCTACATCTAGCTAGCAGCTAGTTAAAAGTCTAATAGTCTAATATAGTTTGGTCAGACTCACATTGACCACAGATCATACAAAGCAGAAATAGAAGAGCACATATTTCCTGTTTTATGATCATGACAGAGATTAAACTTTTAGACAGGGCTCGAAATTGACTGTTTTGGTCGCATATGCTCCCGGAATTTAATCTGCACAACCTCAAAATATATTTTGTAGCATTTGTGCGAGTGCGAGTGCGAGTGCGAGTAATTGTTGTGGTGCGACTTGTTTTCATTTCTTTACAAAACTTTCGCCAAGTACTGCACAGTATATGACTGCTGTGAGCTCATACAGTAAGCCGTTCTATCCTACATTCGCTTACATAACCAATTAAACTTCATATTTACATTTTTAGCTTTAATGCAGATTTTAGATATTAGCTGTCAATCACTCACATTGTGCTCCATTGGAACTCGGAAACAGTTTTTGCTCCAAACGTTTTCTTTCAACCAATCTCTGCACTGGATTTGTACTGCATTGCAATTAGGGGTGTGCGATATGAACATTTTTGATTCTTGACGATTAAAATATCCCTACAATCTGCTGTTATTGAAGACATAAAGTAGGCCTATCATGCTACAGTGCACATTTTATCAGTTGTATTTCTGGCGCCTCCGTCTCACGCGACATACATTCTGTCAGATTATTCTGTTTTTGCTTCAGATATTGAAATTATAATCTGAAATTAGAAACGGCTCATGCATGCAGCATCTTTGTGTGGATTAAGTTTAAAAATGCAGTGGTTGCCTCTAATTTAAACAGCTACAGAGAGTTTGACCTGTAATAGAGAAAATAAACATCTGGTTCATGTACTCATTTTCATTCTTGTCCCTTTCTTAAGGCAATAATTAATTATTTTTAAAAAAAAAAGGCTTTAAAAAAAAACCAAACAGAAAATAACTACTTTATTTATTTTCGAAAACAGGCTTTCGAAAATAAACATCTTGTTCATGTACTCATATTTTCATTCTCGTCCCTTTCTTAAGGCAATAAATAATTATTTAAAAAAAAAAAAAAGGCTTTTCAAAATCAGCCCATTTTTTTGTAAAGCATCAGCAATCAGAATCAGCCATGAAGAATCAAGATCAGTGCATTACTAAAAAGTAGTGCGCGGTAAAGAATTCATTTTAATCCTATTAATCATCAGGATGTTTCTGCCCATTCCTTTAAATTGGCAGTTGTGGTGCTCCTCAATATTCACTGGGTGCTCCTATATTTTATTTGGTGCTCCTAACGTTTTGAAATTAGGAGCACCAGTGCTACCAAGTAAAAAAGTTAATTTCAAGCCCTGGTAAACAATTCACTGAATCTTGATGCATCTTCACATATACTTTGGTGAGAGAAACGGGCTATTTTATATTATAACCAGAGCAAACCAAATATTTAGAACAGCACAAATGAATTTACACAAGCAGTTACTTAACTATGCCCACCGCATTTCAAGAGCAGGTACTCTTATGTATGATGTAAAACAAACCATTATAACAAAGTCAGCTCTGTGACTTAGCATCAGACAACAGAAAGCACACATTTTGGTATTGTGTTGCTATTTTTGAACTAAATATAAGACAAGACAAGAACATAGTTCAGTTACAAGAAAAGTGTCAAGTCAGACACTATTCAGTACTACTCATTTTCTTTCAGCAAACAGAGATATTTTGCTTCAGGATGATTATTCACATTTTCCAAGTTTATTTGCTCATGCGGTCTACCGCGGAGTCTGATTCAACGCTGGCAATATTCGAGATTACAGGCTTGTTTCAGGAACAAAATGAACGAAACACCATTCACTAACCTTTCTGCCATAACAAAACCTTTTTACCATAATGTTTACAAAGTTAAAGGGTTACTTCACAACAAAATGAAAATTGTCATTAATCACTTACCCCCATGTCGTTCCAAACCCGTAAAACCTTTGTTCGTCTTCGGAACACAATTTAAGATATTTTTGACTTTTGACTGTCCCATTGACAGCCAGGTAAATACCACAAGACCCAGAAAAGTATGAAAGACATCATTAAAATAGTCCATCTGCCATCAGTGGTTCAATCTGAATTTTATGAAGAGACGAGAATACTTTTTGTACGCAAAGAAAAAAAAAACAACGATTTTATTCAACAATTCATCGCCTCCGCGTAGCGCCATTTTGGAGAGTATCCGCTGGACGCAAACTGTGTACGCCATTCTGTGTCAGCTGTACCACACAGATACATTTTCTACGTATATTTAAGCTTTGATTTGAATGAAAACAGCGTAGCGCCATACGCCAGATACGCTGGCGCGGAGGAGATGAATTGTTGAATAAAATCTTTTTTTCTTTGCGTACAAAAAGTATTCTCGTCGCTTCATAAAATTCAGATTGAACCACTGATGGCAGATAGAATACTTTGAGGATGTCTTTCATACTTTTCTGAGTCTTGACAGTGGTATTTACCTAGCAGTCAATGGAACAGTCAAAACCGGGAGGGGTTTTCATCTAAAATATCTTAAATTGTGTTCTGAAGACGAACAAAGCTTTCACGGGTTTGGAACGTCAAGAGGGTACGTGATTAATGACAAAATTTTCATTTTGGGGTGGAGTAACCCTAACAATAAACAGTTTACTAAGTTTGACAACATGGCTTATCAGAGCAGTAATTTGACTGGTTATCTGGGCTGTCAGTCATTTATGTGTCATAATGTCAACTGCTAATTATATTGCTTAATATTGCACAACGCATCATCAATCGGCCATATTGGCGGCACTGAATGTAAACAATGCCAATGAACTGAACTTTCAATTTTGCTGATTATTGCTGCTAAAACCGGTTAATTATTGTCATGTTTTGGGCTGTACTAATCAGTCAGTCCTGGAAAAAACATTTGGAGTACTATAGACTGCTAAAAGTTATAACAAATCAAGAAGAAAAGTGCAAAAACAAACTGTCCGAGGAACAAAAGTTATTTGTGGTTGACCAAACTGAATCAGGATTTCCAGGACAAGAATGTTGACAAAATTTCAAGTTCTCATCATTTCCAATCGCATAGGTGAAATATTAGTCTAATCTCTTAATTAAAACTGCTTGTACATATCTTTACCACCTATTAAATTTAGTTTGTCAAACTACTGTGCTCTGTGGTTTCAAAAGCATAAATTAGCGGAACAACGTATTCGGTAGTACATTAACCGTGCAATCAATGCTGATGTTCACATCTGAGTATCTCCAGTACGGCTGCACATCCCGGTAACTGACCAAACCGTGGTGTAAATGCAAACCCTCTATACAACTGCTGATAAGTAAATATTATAGAGTAACTTGTGCATCATACAAAAAGGGGCCAGTTAGTTTATATACATCTCAACCAAACAAGTTAGAAGCTAGCAGAATGTTGTATCACTGGTAAATTCAGTTAACTGAAGCAAGAGGAAACAAGAACATGCTAAAAAAAAAACAACAACTAGGGTCCAGTTGTTCAAACGAAATTTGACCAGATTTCATTTGCATCATACACATTTATATTTTTCACTTTTATCCATTTATCCATTAGTCATAACACTGGTAGATAAAGTAGGATATCTATTAAGCATTTAGTACGGTACAGAATACATTACAGTAAAGAAAATAGTTTTTGCCTAAATAAAATAACCAATGTTCCTTTGAAAACAAAACAAAACAAAACCAGCACTAATATAGGAAGATCCTAGATAGCTAAACACCGGATTTTCAAATTTGAATAATTTGGATCCAAATTAAACTTTTTGTACAACTGGGCCCTAGTAAAGATGACAGAAAGAGTGCAGTGTCCCTAAATTTAAATACCAACCAAATCAACATCAGTGGGATAGCTTTAAAGTTATGCACCAAGGATGTCAAACCTAAAGTAACTTGCATTTAGATTCTGTTTTACACATAAGTCTCACGCATTGATGGACATGGTGACCAATGATGCAAACTGCTCTGTACTATTAAAGGCTTGTATTCCCACTGAACTCCAGGCAGCAAAGGTGTGGTCTACCTGTCGCTGGGCAACAACAGCCTATAATTGAAGAAAACGTTGCATGCTGGGTCTGAAACTGGACAGAGAAGCTACCTCATCCACAGAGGGAATAATGCCAAGGAGTCAAGACCACAGGGAGAAAACTCACCTCTCACTACCAGGGGTGGTGATGCGGTAGAACCTGTGGCGCAGATGGTGCTTATCACCATGGTAACAGGTGGTGCAGAGGTCATAGTTGGTGCACTCCGCACATTTCCATCGGATCCCGATGATGGGCTGCTGCCGACAGGTGTCACACATGGTGCCATCATGCTTGATTCCTGTAACATGGTAATTACACATATATGACACAGGAGTTGACTTCTATTTCAATTGCTTCAACTAAAATTTGCTCTACAAGATATAAACACACATACATATACATAAAAATATATTAAACTTTTATTTTTTTAAAGAAATTAGACATTAGATAATATTAATTAATTAATTAGTCCCATTTTAAAGTACCACCAATGTTAAAGAGTCTCACCTGTGGGCGCACTGTCTAATATCCTCACATCATAAGCTCCGGAGCAGCGGTAGTTGGCGGCGGTGCCGTTATCCCACACTACCACCACCTCCTCCGGGCTCTCAAAACTCCTGACAGTGCCGACGTGCCCTTCTCCTCCGTCCTGTTTACCCCACTTCCAGTCAGGCCCGCGGATAACTCGAGCACCCACTCCTTCCATCATGACTCTGTTATTCCTACCGGTGGTCATTTACAAGCAAATATTGCAATAAAAGTTACTTTTAGCTAGCCCTTCAGCCAGCTCAGAAAACGTGAGGTTTTAAATGAACTGATTCGTCCCGTCTTACATCTGGGTCAATGGCAAGTGGAGGAAGACAATTTAGCGGTATGGACAAGTAAAGGAATGACCTAGTTTTCTTAAGTCATACAATTAATTGTCTATTGATGTCCTGACGACAGGATTTAAACTGTGAAATGTGCAAGTTAGCGACAAATAATTGTCGTTGTCGTGAACTATCTCTTACGAGTTAGCGATTTTACGTTGTAATTCTTATTTATTCTGGAGGCAATGTTGTTGTTAATTTGGCAGAGAGTAACGTTACACTTCAGTATCTAACGGATGTTTTTTTTAGCAAAGGCCAGTTAGCCAGTCTAGGCTAACCAGCTATAGCTAACCTTCCTAAAGTTGTAGGCTGTTACTTGACGTTAGAAAACTGCACCAAAAACTTTCGATTTAAAAAACCACAACCGTCGTTTTTATAGTGAGATTTACAAATGGTTTGAGAACTTTGCTGTCCGTTCGCAAGCGTTCAACAGATGGTCCAACTTCGCGTTCAGGACGTTTGTGCGAGCTCCTGCTGTCCGTGAAAAGCTTCTGTAAAAGCAGCTCAGCTTCCAGTGCAACTAAACCACTTTCAGCAAAGCGTCCCGTTTTTTAATAAGTGGCAGTGTAATTATCGAATGAATAGCTGTAGATAAAGTAATTGCAGTTCTTCATGCCCGAAACAAACACACGCACGGGTCTATAAACAGCAGCCACATCGCCACGGATGAAGAGACCTTTGTTAGTGCTCTTCCAAGAATTCCAGTACTTAGTACTTCCTTGTCAAAAAATAATCGGAAAAAAATTCTGAAAGATGTCCGTAAAGCCGACCTTTAAGTCCAGGTAATATCAAAGAATTGGTGAAAAGGCGTTCTTCAGAAATGTTTCACTAAGGTGCAACTCAAGACGAACGCGTCGCCATTATTGTCAATCAGAGCTCGAGCGAGTGGAGGTGGGACTGTTTGGGATCCAAGCAGTTCCCGTGGCGTAAAATGACGTCACGTCAGGATTTAAAGTGAGCAGAGCCCAGACACAAAATAATTTGTGGAAACTTGATTGTCCGTCTGATTGTAGATTGTATCACTCTAATTCTTTATTATGTATTTCAGTATTTCAGTATATATATATATATATATATATATATATATATATATATATATATATATATATATATATAATTATGTTCTGTATGGAACGTTTTTAATATTACATATTAAGCCAAACTTATAATTAATTATTAAAATCAAATAAATATTTAATTTAGATCAAATCAGTTTGTTGTATTTATATTTGTTTTATAAATACTATTTATTTATTTATTTATTTATTTTATGTAAGTTATGTACATGTGCATTTTTATTTTTTGATGGTTTGGGCCTCTCAAAGTATTAAAAATAGTGAAAAGTTTCTGCAGCAATTACTGAGACCTCAATGTTATAGTCTTTTTTTGTTTTGTTTGGTCATAATGTGTTTGAATAAACTTATTTTTGGGATTGTCCTGGATGTTTCAGTTGGTGTTCACTGCAAATCGTGTGTATATTGTGAGGTCTTGGTAGAAGCAATTGGGAGAATATGGAATTAGTAGCCTTTTTTTTATTAAACCCATTTGTATCCCATCTGGTTTTTCAAAATAAACCCAGCTGGTTTTTCAAAGGTTTGGCTCCTTTATCGATACAGTTCACTCACATTCCACTTATGCAAACTCAGTTTCTCCGAAATACTGAAGACTGATTGGATAATGTTCTGCACAAACAAATGGTATTTCAGCCGTCTGCCTATATAAGTCGGTGCTGAGTGCCTATTTAGTCAGAATCTTTCACCTTCAGCATAAAGATCATCTCCTTGATGGACTCTGAGCTAAGAAAGAAGAAGCCTACTACTCACTGTAGAAGAGCCCTGACAGCAAAAAGACTCTTTAGCTGATCAGAGCTTTTCCCCTGCAGCCATCCGGTGAAGCTTAAGCAATTTGTTGTGGTATTGTTGTAAAATATTATGCCACGAGTGTGGCTCATGCAGGGCACCCCTGCATGCCTTGAATGAGCACAGTCAGTGCATCGCTTGCCTGGGCCACACCCACACTGAACCAGCACTCATCGGATTGCTTTCTTTCAGGAAACCAGCCCCGCCCCTCATGCTCTCCCATTTCCTTCCTTCCAGGGGCCTTGAAAGAAGAAACAGCAAAGTCAGAGGGCTGAGCAGATGGGTCCAAATGAGCTCATGCCAGCACAGATCCCACATGCCTCACTCTGCCCACAGAGAGAGGATTCCCTGGTGCTATTCTGCCGTAAAGATCAGTGCCCCTTATCAGGAGAGAGCAGGATATATCAGTCTGGTTTCTTTTGGAGGATCCAGCAAAGATGTCATCAGCAGCTTCTGATGCGGAGGAATGTTCATGCTCTATGGGGGACCCCGGACCCTTCTGTCTAAAGAACCAGGTGATGTCAGGCACAGTGTGGACAGTGAGCTCATCCACATCCTCACCAAAGGCTTTGAACCGCTCAGGGTAGAGTGGTCAACCCCAGAAGACCCCATCTGCAGTTGCCTCAGTGAATGATTCCTGCCAGGGTGCATCATTCTCATTCTGCATCATTCTTTCTGGAAATTCATAAAGAACATAACAGAACAGGTTGTGGCGTGCCCCCTACTCGGCCTACGTTTACTCTTTTGTCTCCGTTGCCTTCACCTCCACTGACAGTGCCAAGCAAAAAGGTACTGTACATCTCTGCCTTGGGATGGAAATTCAAGGCTGTTCACCCCTTCAAGCCCTGCAGGATTTCCTCAGCCCTCTATGGATTAGTCAGGTCCAGACCACACAACAGACCTGACCATGTATGCTACAAAGACAACAGTCCATAAGATTGGCACAGCAATGGCTAGCCTCTGACTTAATGGAGAGAAGGATGCAGACAAAACTGCCTTCCTTGACTCCCCGAGTCTCCCCCACTGGCTGTCTGGCCCCACGGATGGATGTATTGGATGAACGCTTCACTGCAGCACAGAAGTCATCACAAGCTATGCGCCACTTCCTGTCCAAGCACTCCATCTCAGCAGCTGCTTCAAGACGCCAAATGGCCTCGCTGACTCACACCAAATAACAAAAAAAGGAACAAGTGGCGGTCCCCTGCGTTTGTGTAGCGATCTGCCACTGGAAAGGCTCAGGCCACTCACAGCCCAGGTCAGGCTTGGGAAGCCACCTCAAGCATGTCAAATTTGGTCCTGCAAACAGTAATACAAGGTTACTAATTTCCCTTTTGGCTCCATTACCTCCTTGCTTCAAGGGTGTGATTCAAACTTTTGTCCAGGGCAACGATGCTCACGTTGTCCAATTCAAAGTGGAGTGTCTGCTGGCAAAGGGCGCTATAGAAACAGTTTTGCCAGCTTTCAGTGAGTCGTTTTACAGCTGTTACTTTCTTCCAGGCCCATTCTCGATTTGATTGAAGCAGCCATTCAGGATGCTGAATTTGAAATGTGAGATTCTCTTGCAGTTTTGCTTAGATGGATGCTTACTTTTATATCCAGATTATAGCCCCTCATCATAGACGATTCTTGAGATTCATGTTATATACACAGTATATAGTCCTTCTATTCAGACTGTCTCTGCCACTATGCACCTTTACAAAGTGCGCTACTGCGACCCTCTCCCCTCTGAGACAGAAGGGAGTGTGTGTCATGAACTCAATGTCTAGCTTGGTTTGACCCAGTCAGGGCACAAGCTTCATGCCCACAGAAGCTTGCTCTGCTTCTCAGTCACTTGAAATACCTGGGGCTCAGGATCACTTCAGCCTAGAGCTCCCTGCTTTCCAGCCAGTGAATTGCATTCCTGGGAGCGGTTCTTGACTCGTCATCGATCACACTAGGACACTCTTTGAGCATTCAGAGGCTTGATGAACCATTTAAAGTAGGGTCTCTCTTCCACTCAGGACATTCCAGAGAATGCTGGGCCTGATGGCAGCCACCTCCTCTGTGGTTCCGAAGGGCCTGCTCCATCTGCGCCTCTACAGTATTGGCAGAAAGCCTGCATTACATCCCGTGATTGGCATCTGGGATGCATCTACCTAAGGCTAACCTGCAGCTGTGTCAGGGCTGTGGCTCCTTAAAAGGCCCTCTCAGTTGTATTAGACAGGTAATTAGCTGGGACTGGTCTCTAGCAGGAAGGTAGTCATGACAGAAGTTTATGGCTCGGGTTAGGGAGCACAATGCAAGAGCAGGCCAGTATTTGGCTCCTGGTGCAACCTAGAGCAGCAGCTTACAAGTTGATCTCGGGCGCCTCCTCATATGAGCAACCTGCATTCCCTGAAGGTATGCCTTCTGCCCTGATTGCTTCCTCAAGTCATCAGATGAGTCAGTGAGGACAGATGCTCGGTCCTTCTGGTGACCCCACTCTGATAAAACCAATCGTGGTTCCCTGAGATGGTGCAGCTGTTTCTGGCAAGCCCCTTGGTCGATCCCGCTGGGGAGGAACCTCCTCTCACAGGCAAAGGGAACAACCTGGTGCTCCCAACCCGAGTTGTAGAGCCTACATCTATGGCCCTCTCAACGGGAGTCTCTGCAGGTTTCCATAAGGGTTATTAACAGTGTTAAATTAAAGATGTTAATAAGTGATTTTGACATTTGTATCTCTCTCCTTATTCATGTTAGGTATTATATTCAGCAGCAAGTGCTGTCCAGCATTTTTGGTGTTTGGCAACTTCCTTGGCACTATCCCGTTTGATGTCGAGTGCCTTCAATTTCTGAACAAACGTTCGCCTCCATCGGCATACTAAATTTTATTCATCTTCCAGAAGTCAGCTGCTGCCTTCCAGATGTGTTTAATATCCAGATGTGTTGGAATTTTCTTTGATGAATTCACAGTTTTTGACCATCAGGCAAACGCTTTAAAAGAGTGAACCATTTTGCAAAGCAGTTGGTTCAATTAAATTATGGTTTTGAAAAGGTTTATTGCAATTTTCTTTGATAATGAATTATATTTAATGTTGTATTATAATATATTATATTTTAATTTTGCACTAGTTTAGAAATATGAATATAAAAGTATTTTACATGCCAGTACATGGCAGTACTAACAGCTGAATGACAGAAATGTTTGAAAATATAACAGGTAGTATTATATAATAGGACCTTTATTTTGTCATCCTCAAGGCCGGATGTTGTATATCGTTATGTTGTTGAGCCTTCGCAGTGTCAGCGAGGCTAGTTGAGCGGAAGAGGACACCGGTGGAGGGCATTACATCTAACTCCAAATCAACAAACTCCCGTTTTCTTCAAGAGTTTGTCATCAGCTAATCGGAAATGTTTTCCCTTTCTACTTCCCTTCAGCCACAGGTACCAAATCGCTGTTTATTGAGGGCAGCGGATTTCATAATTTAACATGTACGCAGGTTAGCTGGTTAGCTAGCATACATAACAAGCAGCACTTTAATCGTAAGATTTGAACGAATAGTTTTTGAACATCATACTCAAAAGTCAATGTCATCTTGTTAGTCTAGTCGTTGTTATAGCTCACTTGTTATTGACGGTGTGTGTTTATAAAAATGCTGTTCAAAGACATTGTTTTGATAACAGGGAATAAACATGCACATGTTTTCATGAACATTTAATCCACCACAGTGTTTAAGGTGTGCTTAACTGTTGATTGTTTAATAGCTTCAGTTTTGGAAATTACGTTTTAGTAGTCAACTTAAATGTCAGCTGCATACATGTCAAAAATACTTTCATAGCTTGCTGTAATATATCATAATTACAGACTGACATTAAATCATATTTTCATACTTTTTACATAATTTAAAAAAAAAAATCCAGGTTTGTTGGAAATTAAAATATTTTTCATAAGTAACTGCCCCCCACACATCACAAATGTGTAATATTTTACAGACTTTTCAGTCAGTTTTACTGAAACTATTGTCTCCTTGTTAAATGAGTATGCTAACTGTAGAGATAACTTTCATTGTGGTCAAAACTGATGGACAGTTTAATGGGCTTTTTTTGAGAAATCTGTAAATTATTTTCACGCCCTAAAAAAATGTAAAGCGGTAACCATTGTTTTGCCTCTGTGTATATTATTTACATTGTGGAATTTCATAATTTGAGATAACACCCCAATAATATGTTTTAATTAAAGTTGTACTAATAATTTAATTTCCAAGCCACAGAAGAAGAAACAGTTGGTTTTGCTGTTTATCTCCACAGGTAACAGTCCAGCTGAGTCACCTCATTAATGCCCTGCACTCTCTGAAGGGTTCAGTGAGCAGCAATACTTCAGTCAATCACAAACACAGAGAGAACACATCAGAACAAGATCTGAATTGCACAGAGGTAATTCTATTCATCTGTACACTGACAAATACACTACATGTGTAGATTATTGGAGCCCTCCCTTTGTGCTTTCCAGTCAATTATTTCCATTGAAATGTAGTTCTAAAATTGAATAGCTGAATGTTAGCAGCTTTTAAATGAATGATGCTGTTCTGAATCCTAACAATGTTTTTCCTTCTTAAATTCTGCATCTGTGGTGTTGTGCTGGGAAGCCATCACTGACCCTCAGAGATTTAGGTTTGACAGATCTTGGGGTTGGCCGGCTAGATGAGCTGGTGGAGAAGCTTCTGCCCTGTGTTACTCAGCAGGAGTCACTCTCAGAACTGAGAAGTGTGCCAAATGTCTGGAGGACCTCCCATCTTTCATCAGATTCGTTCTTTCACAACAAAAATGGTGAGAGACAATACATTTTCCTTCACTTTCTTGCTACCTGAGCCAATGGCATAAAATTTGAAACGTAAAAACTTGTATGGAATTTTGATGGTTCCATCCAAAGCTGTCTCTGTAGGTTCCATGCAAAGGTTGCTGTTTCTTCAGCGATTTCAGTGTTTTCTTGTCCCAAAAAGAAATGCTAATCATAAAATGCACATTTGAGAATGATGTTACTTAAGCTTCCCTCGTTAGTGCCATTTTTTTGTTATCGATAGACCTTCGATAGTCCATTGTGTTCATGCACTTAACAGTTCACATAATAGTTATTGATTGTGCAGCTTACTTATGTTGTAACACTAAATTTACCACATATGATGTATTAACTGTCTAATTTCTGATTTCCTATTCAGGTTTTTCAAGAATGGGTGGTGTTACTCCTGTGTTCTCTAAGCAAAAACAAGTCACCTCTGCAAACACTATGTACAGATCTCAAATATTTGCCATGTAAAGTGTTTTATTATTCAGTTTTCACACAGTAAACAGTCAAGTTCATTTGACATGATCTGTGTTTTTTTTTCCAGCTGATATTCATCAAATATTAATCTTTTATTTTCAGTGATGATCCCAAATCGTGGCTTTAAAACTCTGAAGTCCAGAACGCGCCGTCTACAAGGAGGCTTTGACAGTTCAGTGGAGCCTGAGGGATTTACACCATCATTTATGAAGGTCACTCATGGAGAAATACAGCACTTTCTTTCAAACGATGTTAACCTAGTGTAGTGTTTATTTACTTACAGCTTACAACACAAAGATATAGTTTGCACAAAAATGAGAACTGGCATCTTGTCCTACCAAACCTGTCTGACTTTCTCTTCTGTGGAACAGAAAAAGATATTTTAATTATGTTAATAAATAAGACTTATTTCCTGCTGAAACCTAGATGTGTTAAAGGCGATGGGGACTTGCATATCAAAATACCTGGCTGGATCGGTGCACGGAAAAGTTTGCCTTGGTTACTATATTTGATGAGCTTTATGTATTAGCGGTGATCAGTGTTTATATGGGTCATTCGATTAAAAATTGGTGCTTTTTGCATCCCTAAGAAATAATCAGACAGATTTAATATAACAATAAATAAATATGCAATTTTAAAAACATAACAATACTATGTATGCTTTCATCAATACTACATCAAGAAAAGTCAATTAAATATTATTTTAAATCATTTAAATAGCAGGACTTTTAATTTTTAACTTTTAATCACAAAAAAATTGCATATTGTTCTAATTGCATATTGTTCTATTGTTCTTACTCCTCTATAATGTTTTGATGATTTATATACTTGACTGAGAGGGGGACATTATGCAATGTAAATCCTGTTACCAATTTTAAATTGTTACATTTAATATAATCAATATCTGCAAGTAAAATCCTTTCAAAGTGCACAGTATGTGCTTTTGTAAACTTGACTATTAGCTAGCAATTAGCAAATTAGTTTAAAATCATCAAACCTGTTACTGTCAATCTGTTACTTTTTAAAAGTAACAGGTTTTGGCATGTGGGTAACAGGGATTACATTGATTAGGTTTGACCCTGTTTTTAAAGATTGTCTGTAAAATTCAAACATTTTAAAGGTCACGTTCTGTATATTATTGAGCTAATGCCTATATCATTCAGTGGCATTTGAGTTCTAATTAAAGTATGGGATCTAGTGTTGGCGCCAATATCCTTGTGGGCAGTGTGCCAACATGTGGTGCTGTAGCGCCTCGGGTGTCCCGAATTCGAATCCCGCCTCATGGACCTTTCCCGATCCCACCCCCCTCTCTCTCTCCTGCTCACTTCCTGTCTCATCTCCACTGTCCTGTCAAAAAAAAAACTAGTAATGCTTGTGTTGGTAAAAGGGTTGACAAAAATAGCAAAACATGAGGTAAAAATAGTCATGAAACAACAATAACAAGCCATTACACACAATCATTTTTTTTGTCATTTTAAGGTGTCTTCTATATGTAAATTTTTGTGCAAGTGCATTGTTCAGAAAAAAACTTTATAAAAAAAACATTATATGAACTATCCCTTTAATAATTATACTTTAAGGTTTTTTTTTTTTTTTTTAGCACATTGTAAATGTCTTTTGTAAAAGAGAGGTTTTGTATTGCCGTTTTAATTTCTTATGTATGTTTTTATCCTTTAGGGTTTGCTTACACGAGACAAAGGGCCAGATGTTGAAACATTGGACAAGCTCCTTAAAAACAAAAACATTCCTGATGGTCAGCATGATGCTTTTAAGACTGGTTTTGCAGAGGGATTCCTAAAAGCTCAGGCACTAACACAGAGAACCCAAGGCAAGTTGTCTTAGGGATTTCAGTAGACAAAGGGCCAGATTTACTAACGGAATTGCACTCTATAACTCCCCTTTTTAGCAAATCTGGCGTAAAAGGTCCGTAAAATCTTTTTTGTGAGTTTTGAAAATAACGTGATCTCGCACCTTTATACAGTACTGTAAATACTGTTAGTCTGTCTCTCACAGCCTTGTTTGTCTGTTGTGAACTTAATGATGAAAGTTTCTTAACCTGATATGATTGTTTCCATTCTCACTTTGTTATTGTATTTAAAAAAACATCATACTGTCATCTCCAATAGAATCATTAAGAAGGACTCGACTGATACTGTTGGTGCTTTTGTTGGTGGGCTTATATGGACTCTCAAAAACACCTTTCCTATCAGGTAAATATGATTTAGAATCTTCTGCATGTGTGATTTGTCTCCCTAAAATCAGGATAGTTTATGTACTGTTTGTCATGTCTGCCAGTGTGAATATAAAATCTGAAAGACTAGTAAAAGTTTTGGCTTGAAAAACCATTAATGCTCTCTCGGCTGGCTTGCCCTTTTATGCCTTTCATGCCTCTTTTGTGGCTTTGAGAAAGCTTTGTGTAGTGCTTTGTGTGTGTGTGTGTGTGTGTGTGTGTTTGGAGTGTGAACTATAATGTAACCGTTCCGGACAGTGCGATTCCGAACCACATCAGGCCTGGACTCAGCAGTGGACCCTGTCCAGATGAAGAACGTCACCTTTGAGCATGTGAAGGGTGTGGAGGAGGCCAAAAATGAGCTACAGGAGGTGGTTGAGTTTCTCCGCAACCCACAAAAGTTCACTGTTTTGGGAGGAAAACTGCCTAAAGGTAAGAACACGCTTTTGCTGAAAGGCGCCAAGCCATACAAATTTTTACATCATCCTTAATTCCCATCCAGTAGTAGTAGTTTGTGTATTTAATTTTTATTTTATTTTTGTAGGAATCTTGTTGGTTGGGCCTCCAGGTACAGGAAAGACCCTGTTGGCCCGTGCTGTGGCAGGTGAGGCAGATGTGCCGTTCTACTACGCATCTGGCTCGGAGTTTGATGAGATGTTTGTTGGTGTTGGTGCCAGTCGAATCAGAAACCTTTTCAGTGAGTACCTAGCTTGCATAGTGCCAAATCAGAATTCAAGCATGATGGTTTATAGATGAGCTCATACTATGTGCCTAATTCTCAGTTCTGTTTGTTAAAGTCAAAAGCCAAAAGTGCTGTCCTATGCCCTATTAGTGAATGAATGATTGTATGCATGTATTAAAGCAGTTCTCCTGCATTTGTTCTCTAGGGGAAGCCAAAGCTAATGCTCCTTGTGTTATTTTCATTGATGAGCTGGATAGTGTTGGAGGAAAAAGGATTGAGTCCCCTATGCACCCTTATTCTAGACAGACAATCAATCAGCTTCTAGCAGAGATGGATGGGTGAGTCATGTGACATCATTGTGACCTATGACGACGCTCTGTGTTTGAGTTAAAATGTTGGTGTCCTTCGCTAACGTTTGGTGTTTCACATATGCAGGTTTAAGCCAAATGAAGGCGTCATCATAATTGGAGCAACAAACTTCCCTGAAGCTTTGGATAAGTGTGTATATTTATTTTAGAATGTGCTTGATTTACAGTATGCCTAAAGATAATAAGATGTATGTTATTGTGACTTTGAAGTTTTTTTTTTCCATATAATGTTGTTGATTGGTCAGAAAATCTGAATACTGTTGTCTTCCCCAGTGCTCTGATCCGGCCAGGCCGTTTTGATATGCAGGTCACTGTTCCCAGACCAGATGTAAAGGGCCGCACTGAAATCCTCAAGTGGTACCTTAAAAAAATTAAAGTAGACTCTGGTAAGTAGTCTATTTTAAAGACTAATTTTTAAGTGTACATATATGATTCTGTACTGTTAATGTTGAAAGGTAGTAAAGTAATTGTTCCTAAGGATTATTGTATTTTCTGGTCATTAGCTGTAGAGGCAGAGGTCATTGCTAGAGGAACGGTGGGGTTTTCTGGTGCCGAGCTGGAGAATCTTGTTAATCAGGCTGCGCTAAAGGCAGCTGTGGATGGTAAAGACATGGTAACCATGAAGGAGTTGGAGTTTGCTAAAGACAAGATACTGATGGGTAGGTATCTCTAACTCTTGCAGAATGAAGTAAACTCTACTGATCATATTAGACACATACTTCTCTAAATTTTAGATGATGGATTGAGTTTTTCTATAGTGATGCACCAAAATGAATTTTTCTGCAGAAACACCAAAACAGACAAAAAAAAGTTTTAGTTATTAACTTTGGGGGACTGAACTGTATGCTGTTGTACTTGATAAATGAAACAATTTGTAGTAGAGTTGTTTGGCAACAAATCATGTTTTGATATTTTAGCAGAACAAATTTCACATTGCTATTAATATTTAATCCTGTTATGTCCATGCAGACATGTTGACTTGTTGTGACCTATTTTCATTGTGTACATGCTGACAGTCAAAAACGCCCTTCAAAACCATTTCGGCTGATTTTTGCTGTTTCTGTTGAATATTTTCAGGTGTTGAAATTTCAGTGAAATTTCACTTTGCACTTACATCACGGTTTGGTCAGTTACCCGGATGTGCGGCCATATTGGAAATACTGATGTAAACAACAGCATTGATTGCATGGTTATTGTACTACTGAATACGTTGTTCTGCTAATTTACGGTCTAAACCATAAAAAAAGTGTGTCGAGGCTGCTCATATAGAGAAGGACTAGAGAAGGACTTAGTAAGCTGGAAAGAGCATAATATTTTGACAAAATAAAGTTAATAGTTGGTAAAGATATGTACAAGCAGTATTAATTAAGATATTGGCCTAATATTTCACATACCTGACCGGAAATTATAAGAAAAAACACAAATGTTGTCAGTATTCTTGCCCTGGAAATCCTAGTTCAGTTCAGAGTATGTGAGTGGAGCGTTGTGATTTTTAATGGAGTGAGGAGCAGAAATTTAAAAAGTTGGAGCGCCGTGGTTTTTACTCGCTCCCAGAGCACTCCAGCATCGCTCCATCAGGAGCACAATTCATGACAACAACCCATAATATAGCTGCATATTTAACAAGAATTAAAGTGTCAAACATAGCCTGTTTAGCTAGCTTGATAGAGATGGATCGCTCAAATTAGAAAAAATGTGAAGACTAGGATGACGGCAGTGGACATTAGCAGAAAGTTATAGTTTTCAATGAATTAGTTTGTTCCTTCAAGATACTGAATACTTTCAAGTGAAAGCGTGATTTAAACAAGTACAATACTTATTCACATGCACTCACTCTCTCAATAATGCATGCAAACAAATGTAAACTTACTGTACGTAAAATAACTGATGAAACATACTGTTATTTTCATCACAAACATTTGCACTGCAAAAAGCAGCAATTATACCTTTGCTGACAACCATGTTAGCTTGGTATGAGGAAAAAAGTTTGCATACTAGTGTTCCAATAAGCCGCTTAAAACTATCCTGTTGTTTTATTTCTGTTATTTTCTTTTATTATACGTTATGAACAGAAATGTGGTATTTCAAACATACTGAAATAGTTTAGACGCGGAGCGAAGGCGGAGTGGCGTTTCTGGTATCAGTGAGCGAGGAGTGGAGCGGGAAACGGTGAACCCGGAGCGGAGCTGGAGCAGAGCGTTATAAAATGCTCAGAGAGCGGAGGGGAAATTGTTGTTGCTCCACTCCGCTCACATACTCTGGTTCAGTTTGGCCAACCACAAATGTCTTTTGTTCCTCACAGTTTTTTGCAGTCTTCTCTTTGATTTGTTATAACCTTTGGCAGTCTATAGTACTCCAAATGTTTTTCCCGCTGACCGAGTAGCACAGCTGAAACATGACAATAATTGACCATTTTCAGCAGCAATAATCAGCAAAATATGCAAGTTCCTTTCGGTTCAGTGGCATTGTTTATGTTCAGTGTAGCCAATATGGCTGATTGATGATGCATTGTGAAAACACTCTATTCACTTTTTCTTCTCTGCAGGACCGGAACGCAGGAGTGCAGAGATTGACAAGAAGAATAAAGAGATCACAGCATACCATGAGTCAGGCCATGCTATTATTGCATACTACACCAAAGACGCCATGCCCATAAATAAAGCCACGATTATGCCGAGAGGCCCCACTTTGGGTCATGTAAGTACATTTTAACTGATTATGAGAATCTCTATGTTGAAAGGGCTCATCTCTTCACTTTTCAGGGTTAGAACATTTTACAGATATGAGCTGCATGTTTATTTTTCAAGTGAGAGACAGTCAGCCTTAATTTAGTGCCTGTATATTTGTTCTGTTCTCTTTTAGGTATCCATGCTTCCAGAGAATGACCGCTGGAGTGAAACTCGTGCTCAACTTCTGGCCCAGATGGATGTCAGCATGGGCGGCCGAGTGGCTGAGGAACTCATCTTTGGCAGTGAGAATATCACCACTGGTATGTTGTGGTACTGTTTGTTTTGGTGTTGCAGTGTCATTCAAATGCTTATTATACTAGATTAAAGACTGTATGGTTATATTATAGAGAATGAATGTTTATTGTATGTCACATTTTTCAACAAATTGATGCTAATCACTTATTTCTGTTTGATTCATCTGTGTACTGTTTTGTTGTTTTTACATAGGAGCATCAAGTGATTTTGACAGCGCTACAAAAATAGCCAAAATGATGGTGACCAGATTTGGCATGAGTGAAAAGGTTTGTTATATTTAGCAGATTGTCTTTGCTTACTAAATATTAGTGTTGTCAAAATTAGTACGTTAATGCAGGCGATTCGTTTTTTTTTTTTTTTTTTTTTTTTTTTCATTTTAACTTGTTAAATATTTAACGCAATTAACACAGGGGCGGGGCTAGGTTTGGCCCAGGTTGTAGCTGCCTTAAAACTGTGCATGTAAGTGTTTATTATTTGTCACATTTAAAGCAGTGTCAGATCCGCTTTAAGTTCAGCAGCAGCAGCTTTTAAAGTAACAGCAGCCAAAATATCCTAATAACCAGGTCCTGTGATGTCTGTTAATCAAAGAACAAAATTAAAAAGAGGAAATCAATTACTTCTGTAGTATTAAGCTTTATCTTTTGTTTAATTTAGATTTTAGTGTTTGATAACTTTATTAAATTTGGCTATATTTTCTTGCTGAAGGCCACAGTTACTGTAATGGGTTTATGTGAAGATTGTTTTAAGTTCACTTAAATTGCAAGTATAATAAATGTTAAATTGAAAGCTCTCAGTTATACTGTAATGTTGAATGGCTATAGTCAATGGTTAAATATTAGGAAAAAATTCATAGAGACATCAGTTGGAATCAGTGATACTTGCTTGAAGTCATAAAAAAAGATGACATTAAACAAATATCAAAAATATACTTCCTGCATGTTGTTTCTACATTAATATAAAGATTGAATGTGAAATTATTGCATTATAAAAGTATAATTAAAAATTGTAATGTTAGGTGGGATTAATCACAATTTTTTTTGTAAATGTGCGATTTATTATTAATTATTTATTTATTTATTTATTTAATCGATTGACACCACTACTAAAACTAAAACCAGTCATAAGGGTCAAATTTTTAAAATTGAGCTGGACTTAACCTAAATAAGTAAGCTTTTCATTGATGTATTGTTTGTTAGGATAGGTCAAAATTTGTCTGAGCTACAACTATTTGAATATCTGGAATCTGAGGGTGCAAAAAAATCTAAATATTGAGAAAATTTCCTTTAAAGTTGTCCAAATGAAGTTCTTAGCAATGCATATTACTAATCACAAATTAAGTTTTGATGTATTTACAGTAGTAAATTTACAAACTATCTTAATGGAACATGATCTTTACATAATATCCTAATGATTTTTGGCATAAAAGAAAAATGGATAATTTCATATACTGTGCTACTTATGAATGGTTTTGTGGTCCAGGGTCACAAATTGATTTTATTGTGAGATTTTATTTTACTTTTTATTATAAATGGATGCACTTTATTAGACTTTATTAGACTCTGATTGCATCCCTTTAAAAGAAAGAAGTCATATACACCTAGGATGCATGGAGGATGAGTAAATAATACGCTACGGTGTTGAGTCCCATCCTCAGGCTGTGAGATCACAGATACATGATATTATTGTGCTAATTTATTTAATTATTTTACATACTTGGTTTCATTGCCCGAAGCCAGCTCCAGAACTGATCAGCCTAGCCTATTCTAGTGCAAGTTTATGCATTTTAAAAAACACTCATGTTATAAATGAAGCTATCTACACTGTAATGAATAAATCTCTTACAACACACGGTGTGTTACGGCTCTGACGCGGCAACCGGAGTAGATCGCGGCTTCGCTATGTGTTTCAACTCCCTGTACTGCACACGTCTGAGGGGCGTTACAGCTCTGAAGCGGTCACTCTAGTCAATGCTTGTGTTTATACTCGCCATGCTGCGGCTCGTTAAAGTGGTTCTCTGCACTGCATCGCTAAAGTTTGGCTAATCCCCCCAGCTCGTCCCTACCCATCCCCCCAAAACAATTTGATTTTAATTAAATGATATTCTAATGGACCGCATTGTGACATCATTGCATGCGGAAAACAAATGCTGTAGTCCAAAGGAGCTGTTCATTGTAGTTGTATCTCTTGGAAAGAGATTTTTTAAAAACAAAATATCTCCCTTTGGAGTGGACTTTGGGATTTGTAACTTTTTGGATCTTTTTTTTATGCCCAAAGATACACACCACACACTGACTAAAATTCAAAAAGTAAAAAAGCATAATAGCACCCCTTTAAGAGTTGGTTGTATTCAAACTTATTGATGGCAAGGACTCCCAAATGTTATAAGCGCTTGCATATTTTCATGCATAAAGACCTGTTTATGTTGTCTAAGGAAAAATAAATTGCATGTTATTTTCTGATTCATTTTATATATATATATATATAAATAAAATGAAGTCGTTTGAGTTTTCATGACAGGATTCAATAGAAATCAAGGCAGCTTGCTGGATTTTGAACAAGAGCTTTTGACTTTTTTTCAGAGTTAATGACTTTTTGTAATGAGTTTTTGTCTTTTTTATGTAATAGTTGGGTGTCATGACATATGCTGACCTTACCAAGCAGAGTCCAGAAACTCAGGCAGCCATTGAACATGAAGTCAGGATACTTCTAAGGGTAAACTTTGATCTGATTCAATTTCTTGATTTCTGATTCAATTTTTTGATACCAGCTACTAATTTTTCCAGTTTTTGGCTCACTTTTTTTTGAATTTTCCTAGGACTCCTACGAGCGTGCTAAAGCGCTCCTCAAGTCTCGTGCTAAGGAACACAAAAGTCTTGCAGAGGCTTTACTGCGGTATGAGACGTTGGATGCCAAAGAGATCCAGCTGGTCTTAGAGGGAAAGACATTAAACGGCAGATGAGGACTCACCAGGACCTTCAGGTAGCAGGGAAAGGACAGTGGAACCCTGAAAGACGTGAATGTACATATGCAACCAAGAGCTTGGTAGGCCAACACACCCCATTGGTAAAGATGTATTTTTCTTTTCCTGAGCCAGATCTCTAAAATTAGTTTCGGTTTTACACGCTTGGGATTTTCTTCCAAAGAAATTGTTAATTGTGAGAATTCAAACACATTTAGTATCTATTTCAGTGTTTTTCTGTACCATTGACTGTAGGTGCTGCCTTATTTGTAGTGGAGCAGACGCTGATTTTGAATAAATCATTAAGCTGTAAGCACCAGTTTAGTTTACTATAAGGTTAGGAACAAATTGCTGTTCACTGTTGTCTGAGCCAGGCTGAGCATATGTTACATGGTGGCCTTTGAGAGATGTAAGGGAATGTATTTTTCACTGAGGGACTATGGAATGTTTCAAAGCACTTTGGTACTGGGACATTTATATTATTTGTGTGACACATATCATACTGTCTGCTTGTGAACAGTGCTCTTTCAAAATACATTTAGTCACAATAAGTTAATACATCACAACCCCAGTATGTTATTAGATAAACTTTCAAACTAGAAATTCCAAGTGTCCCAGTAATCAATAAACTCCTGTAGTTTGAGCACTTTCATGAACCACACAATACTATTTTTATACCATTATACGATCTGAAATATTACATGTTCCATATTATAGGTTATTCTCTTGCATCAATTTGATCATACATGGCAATCATAAAACAAAAGGGAGAGTAAAATTTAATATTCGTTTCAATTCAATCTTCATTTCTCGGGTTCCGGTGGTTATTACACTGAGTTTTCAGCTTTATTGTGCATATTATTTATTCATGTACAGTAGCTCTGCATCTATGAGTTTACCTTGCCTCCATGTATGTTTGCCTTTTACCCAAGCTCGTTTTAGTTGTGTATATACAGTATATATTTATAACCAATAAAATTAAAAAGCGAGGATATTGTATGATTGTATATATGTGTATTAGATTGATTTTAGTCTTGAGTTCTGCCTGGTTTGTAATTTAAAATTCTTTTTCTTTTGATGCTGTTGCGCAATAAATGAATGGGATCTTAACTGAATAAAGGAAACATAACTCTACATAACTCTGCATAACTGTTATTTTCATGTACTCTGATAACTTCTGCATGCAATAACGTCATATTACACAGCCAAACCGGTCTAAACTAAATGCTTCATTTTACAAAGAAAATGTAAGTAGTGCAAAAGTTGGTGTTATAATACAGTGTATTGCTAAGGAGTGTTTCTTAGTATTTTGATATGTGGGAATTGGTTGTTCTAGGTGGTTGCTTACTGGCCCAAATTAAAAGTCTGAAATCCATCCACCCAACATTTTGACAGTTCAATAGGTTCATAATTAGGTTGTGAAAGAAATTCAATTAAATGTTTCACCTTACTAATTAACTGAAAAAAGCACAAACACATTAAATATGGTAAACAGACTTTCATTGGAGGAACAGAAATCACTTTTATTAAAAATTTTAGCGTATTAAAATGACAATCGACAGGTTACATGTTACTGTAATCATGTTACAGTTACTTGCTATCCAGCTGGTCTTAGAATTACAACCAGAGCTGGGTAGATTACTTAAAAATTGTAATCTGTTACTGGTTCTAAAGTACATGACAAAAATTGTAGTAACCCCTCGTAATCTGTTACATTACACATTTTAGGTAATCTAATCAGACTACTTTTTGATTACTTTTAGATTACTTTTGACCCAACTCATTTATCACTTTGATTTAAATAGGATATTGTACTATATTGACATAAATACAAGTAAATAAATACAAGAGTAAGAAAATATATTCCATTTGTTAACAACTTTAAGTGCATTAAACGTATCACGTCAAGGTTAAAATAAAAAGGTCAAAGTAAAACAAATCATTTTAAAAACAATTTTAAAATCAAAATAAAGAATGTACTTAAAAATTAAATATTTTATTTGTTTACCTGCATGTCATGTGACTATAACCAATGTCAGATAACCAATGAACATGCAAATGTGATTCTTAATTAAAATATTTATTTTAAAATCTCAGAAGTACTTCAAGTATATATAATAAGTAAAAGAGGATCAGATGACAAAACAGTTTGTGAATTTGTGCATTTTGAAAGACAAAAGCCTTCCAAAGACATAGAAAAACATGGTTAAATAACTTTGAAGTGATAATTCAAATAAAAATGTCATCAGTAGTTGATGCAGTGTTAAAACTTCTTATATATGCCTAAGAAAAAAAAAACTTGCATATGAAATGATTTTGCAAATCAGTGGTCAATATGACTGAATATCAGTGGAGTTATGACTGAACTTCGTATAAATGTCCACAAAATTTGAAGACTTTCTGACTGTATATAAGCAGTAGGCTATTTTAGACAGGAAAATGTGAAAGACAAAAAGGGAGAATCAATAAATAATGAATTTATTGCTTTTGTGTAAATAATATGTGATCATGTAATCCATAAAAAGTAACTGTAGCTTGATTATGTGTATTTTAAAAGGTAATGTAATTTAATTTTGATCTAACTACAAGTACTTAATTTTTGGAATCTGTTTATGTAATCCAGATTACATGTAATCAGTTACTACTTAGTCTGATTACAATTACATCTTTTTGTGCATTTCTGGGATAAAAATGATATGGAAGACATTTAAAACAACATGTTTGAAGATCTGGTTTGACTATAGTTTGAACATGCTTGTAAGTGCTTTAAAAGTAACTACAAAAAATTGTCTTTTTAAAATATTTTTTATTCAACGAAATGTTAATTTTACAATTGTATTGAAAATGAGAAGAAGAAAAAGCATTCATTGTTGCGGCTGCCATAATTTGTGGCAAAATCCAAAGAAAGTTAGAAATACTGGAATAAAAGCAATGCCATGAAGCAGCCCAAAAGTAATGACCAGGAGCACAATGGTGAAGAACGTTCTGAATATGTAACTGCTGGAAGCTGAAAGCACAACCACACCCACAATTGTAGACAGAGCCCCTTGAAGTATGGGGTAGCCCAGGTGTGTCATTGCCTGCACAACTCTTTCATTCACATCAGGCTTAGTACTGGACACAAATGTGTAGGAGATATGGGCAGAGAAGTCCACAGAAAAGCCAATGCTAATGACCAGGTTTATCATGGAGATTGAATCAAGACTAATGTTAAGCAGTGCCATGAAGCCGGTGACTCCCAAAATGACTGAAGTGATGGCAAAGGCCACCCACAAGGCACAAAGAGGATTTGGAATCAGTACAAGGGAGATGACCAGCATTACTAGAGTTGCCACAATGACTGTCTGAAGAGTGATATTCCCTATTACTGTATATTGATCATGATATATAAATGCTGGATGGTAGACCAACAGTGGACATGGGCAGCTCTCTGCTGTCTTCCGTAGTGAGTTCAATATGATCTTCTCTGTTGAATTTTGAACAGCTGTCTGAAGAAACAGACGTGAAGCAGTTATTTCATTATTGGTTATGTTGACATCCTGTTTGAGCATTGGTTTGTGGTCCAGAAACTGATAAAGATGTGTTTTAAATGGACCTTCTGAGCTGATGTTGTTATTGTGTTCCTCGGCATACTTTTCGAAGGAATGAAGCCAAGATGTCGACAAGTTCTTTACAAAATTCAGCTCTTGAAACTGTACAACACACAACTCAAGTTGATTGCGTTTGCTCTCCTCCCAATATGGAAATGTGTCGTTGATGGCTAACATTACATTTGGACCATAATAATCAAAGTATGTCTTTTCAGCTTCATAATATTGGACAATGTATGATTTATCAAGAGCTAGGTTCTTGAGATCAATTCCTTCCTTAAGTTGCAGGCAACCATAAACACTAACAGCGATGTATGTTAAGTAAATTAAAATGACTAATGCTTTACTCCAAACTGTTGTCAAAAATGGTCCATAATACTTCCTGAAGAACAGTGTCATTGGGTGCTCCTCCTCAGTTCCTGTGTTATGGTCGTAAGATCCTCCAACACAGCAGAGAGTATACAATTTAGACCGTCCTGGTGGGACCTCGTCTGGGACCTTCATGCAAGTCAGCCAGTGTCTGTTTGCCCCTTCCCTTCTGCCATTCAGAGCCAGACAAGCTCCAAAGAAAGTGATGTTATAGAAGTAGGAGAACAAGATAGCCGTGCCTGCATACAGGCAGAAAGACTGAACAGAGCCGAAGGGATTGCCGTAGCTGAGGTAGAAGGCTAGAACGTCAGTCAGGGTGGTGATAGTAATGGAAACGGCTGCCTCCCTGTAGGTATCAGCCATGCGTTTTGGCACCGTGTCTTGAATGTTGGTCCTTTGCCAGCTGGAGATCATGATAAACATGTCATCGATACCGATTCCTAGAAAACAGTTTCACATCTTGGAATGAAAATCTGTCAGTTAAAGTCCACTGCCAGAACAAAAATTTACCGATAATGTACTCACCCCCCTTGTCATCTAAGATGTTCATGTCTTTATTTTTTCAGCTGTAAAGAAATAATGTGTTTTGAGGAAGACATTTCAGGATTTTTCTCCATATAATGGACTGCTATGGTGCCCCAAGTTTGAACTTCCAAAATGCTGTTTAAATGCGGCTTCAAACAATCCCAAATGTGGTTGTAAATGATCCCAACCAAGGAAGAAGGGTCTTATCTAGCGACACAATTGGTTATTTTCATTAAAAAAATAAAATTTAAATACTTTTTAATATCAACCGCTCGTCTTGTTTTGCTCTCCCTGAACTCTGTGTATTCTGCCTCAAGACAGTTAAAGTATGTTGAAAAATCCAATCGTATTTTCTCCCTCAACTTCAAAAATCATTTGAAAATCACCCTACATTGCTGCAGAAGTTCTGACCCAGTCTTTGCAAAGCAAACATGCAAAAAAGATCAAACACCCTTAACAAAAAAGGTAAAACAGCGATATAGGACGATTTTGAAATTGAGGGAGAACATGAGATGGGAATTTTTCGACATACCCTAACTGTCATGAACCAAATAAGAAAAACAGTTTAGGCAGAGCGAGACAAGATGAGCATTTGACATTAAAAAGTATATAAATTGTATTATTTTTATGAAAATAACCAATCGTTTCGCTAGATAAGACCCGTCTTTCTCGGCTGGGATTGTTTACAACCACATTTGGGATCGTTTGAAGCCGCATTTAAACTGCATTTTGGAAGTTCAAAATCGGGGCACCATAGCAGTCCATTATATGGAGGAAAATCCTGAAAAAAACATAATTTCTTTACGGCTGAAGAAAGAAAGACATGAACATCTTGGATGACAAGGGGGTACATTATCTGTACATTTTTGTTCTGGAAGTGCACTTCTCCTGTAAGGAGGAGAATGTGAAATGTAGTGCTCAGTATACTTTTGTGTTTACACATTTTGATCGGGTAATCCAATGTGACTTATAGCGAGTGGGGTAAGATGTGTCACCCCCTTAAATGTCACATGGCCATTATATATTGGCACTGAAAATCTGCCCATGTCTGAAAATATTTATTATGCATATTAGTCAGTTGTACATGTATTAAACCATGTAAATGGTTAAATTAAGCATTTTTTTTTGCCGCAAATGGTAGCATGTATCAGGTAATGTATACCAGGTGAGCTACTAGCAGTGAGCTTTGCTTAAAAATGTTGAAAAATTGTTTCAGTAAATTGAAATATTCTAAATATTAAATATTTTTTGGCTGTAATATAAAATATAGATAACATACAGCAACACTTTAGAATGGGATTGTGTACAGTATTACTAAATAGGTATTTAGGTAACACTTTAGGTTAGGAACCAATTTATTTCTGTGCAGTGGAACAGCCGTAACAAATTTTCAAACTTGCTGTTATTATCCTCTACCAATTGTGGGGTTGAATATGTTCAGAACAGTAAAGATAATAAACAATAGCTGCAAGCAGCAATTACCATGGTTCAAGCACTTTAAGGCATTTAAGCACTTATGAAAAATAATCAATGATTTGGTGACTGTTATAACACCAGCTGTGGTCTGATCTCCCTAAAACTTTGCATGCTTGTTAAGAATCAACATCACATGTGCTCACAATGTTTTATGAAGTTTTGAGTTTTCCATGCAGCTTTATATGCTTTTGGTTATATTTGGACAGGCCCCTTTTCTAAACGACCCCATTACAGCTTGCCAAAGGGTAAATTTCAACTTTTTTTTGATAATTATTGACCTACAGAGTCCAGAGAATTGCACTGCAGTGTTTTTTCCCAGACTGAGCAAAAAATGTAGGACTAGTTTGCAAGAGTAGGTTATTTTTTTGTTTGTTTTGGGCTTATTTCTACATTTTCTCAATCATTTAACAAATGGTTTAATTGACAGCAGTGGTTCTAGAGGCAAAGTTGTTCAGAACAAGGAGGTCTATTGCATGATACGAATATTGTACGTATGTGTGGAAAAACCATGCTAAATACAATAGTTTACTCCAGGGCTGATCAACCCTGTTCCTGGAGATTACATTCCTGCAGAGTTCAGCTCCAACCCTGATCAAACACACCTGAACCAATTAATTAGGATCTGAAGGAGCACTTGATAATTACAGACAGGTGTGCTTGATCAGGGTTGGAACTAAACTCTGCAGGAAGGTAGATCTCCAGGAACAGGTTTGGGCAGCCCTGGTTTGCGCCCTTGAAAAATGCAAAATCCCCCCCACAGTGGCCAATTTTTTTCAAATTTCTCACAAACCTTTAGGGCCATGAGTCAAACAGGCCCACCGAGTTACGTCTGATCGACCTCCGTTAACCTTGTCTAATAGGTGCTCAAAGTTCATCAGCCTATGGTGGCCATATTTTTTTGAGATGCGCAAATGTCTTTATAGACCACTTTGGACCGTGTGTACCTATTTTCATGACGATAGGACAACCGGTTGCATAGTTATGCCCATTTTTATGTTTTTTCCCCTCTTATAGTGCCACCAAGTGGCCAAGCTCAGCTCTTACGTACGCGTTGTAAGTTTGACGAAGATATCTTGTTCGTTCCGTTCAAAACTTATAGCTGTTTTAGTAAAAATGCCCCTTTCAAACATTTTGGTGTCCCTTTGCAATGGAGAGTTAAAAGTTCAGCTTTTTTTGGATAATTATGGACCCTCACTCTCTAAAGAATCTTCCTGCACTGGTTTGGTTCTGATTAAAGAACTAAAATTTCAAGATGTTCATGTCTTTCTTTCTTCAGTTGTAAAGAAATTATGTTTTTTGAGGAAAACATTTCAGCAGTTTTCTCCATATAATGGACTGCTATGGTGCCCCCAGTTTGAACTTCCAAAATGCAGTTTAAATGCGGCTTCAAACGATCCTGAATGCGGATCCCAGCCAAGGAAGAAGGGTCTTATCTAGCACAACGATCTGTTATTTTCATTAAAATAATACAATTTAAATACTTTTTAATCTCAAACGCTCGTCTTGTCTTGCTCTCCCTGAACTGTGTATTCTGGCCCAAGACAGTTAAGGTATGACGAAAAACTCCAATCATATTTTCTCCCTAAACTTCAAAAATCATTTCAAAATCATCCTACATCGCTGCAGAAGTAACGACCCAGTCTTTGCAAAGTGAACATGCAAAGATCAAAGGGCCAGAATAAAAATAGGAAAACAGCGATATAGGGCAATTTTGAAGTTGAATGAGAATATGAGATGGGAGTTTTTTAGACATACCCTAACTGTCATGAACTTACATTATTATTTTAATGAAAATAACCGATCGTTCCGCTAGATAAGACCCTTCTTCCTCGGCTGGGATCGTTTACAACCGCATTTGAGATCATCTGAAGCCACATTCAAACTGCATTTTGGAAGTTCAAACTCAGGGCACCATTGAAGTCCACTATGTAGAGAAAAACGCTGAAATGTTTTCCTCAAAAAACGTGTTTTCTTAATGACTGAAAAAAGAAGGACATGAACATCTTGGATGACAAGGGTGTGAGTACATTATCTGTAAATTTTTGTTTGGAAGTGGACTTCTTCTAGAATTGGTTCGCAAAAGCAGTGAACCAAGGATTCCAACGACATAAGACACTTGAGCCTGTGACAAACGATTAAGCAGTTATGAGCGGTTTAGTAGATTTGATTGCTGTAGCACCCCCGTCAGGCCAACTGGGGCAAGCCTTGGTGACGTTGTAGAGTAGACGCTATAAGTACTATTATCCCTCCAAGTTTCACGTCTCTACAACTTACGGTTTGGTCTGCCCAATCAGTTTTACGTGGAGATTGCTGATCCTTGGCCATTATATCAATTACAATAGGGTATCAACGCTACGTGCTTGAACTCCTAATTTTCTAAAATACATTATCTTACCAAGAATAAGGAATGGAGAAGATGCCACAGTAATAACAAATGGCACCTTTATGAGTAACAGCAACCCAAAGCTGGACAGCACAGCTTGTGCAGTGGAGAAAACTCCAAGAGAAGCCACCCATGCTTTATTCCTCACGTTGTCAAACCTGTTGAGTGTAATGAAATAATACATAACTATTTACAATTAATATCAGATTTGCAATCTTAAAGATTTTTTTTAAAGTTCATGATCAGTATTACACAAACCTCAGGCAAGATATTATTGAAAACGAAATGGCAAGAAAATAAGTAATTGCAAAAAGTTCAGTGACAGATTGGGTACTCTTCTCAAACTCCTTTTGTCTTGACATGGATGTGAAATACGATACCTGAGAAAAGAATTATCATTTAGTGACACACTTAAGATTGATTAGACTAAGAATCACACTATGAGATACAGAAAATGAATGTAAGAATGCTTAAACCAGTTGGCATTTATTATAAAGATAGCTCACCACAAAACATTTCATAAAATGTTGCAAATGGCCTTTGATTGTATACACATGATGCAATGTCTTAAGTGTGGCTGAAGTGCACTTTTCTCCCCTGAATATGCAAACGATGAAGCACTTTTATGTGACTTGCAAAAATATTATGCAACATTAATGTGTTCCATAATTTAGGAAACTGACAGTTAAAAAGTTCTCATGACTGAGCTCATGTTGTTTTAAATTTCACCAGATTAATCTTTCATGTAGCATTATAGTAATTCTTGAATTTGGGTATGTTTACAAGGAATGTATGAGAAGATTCAAAACTGGGAAACATTTACAAATTTTTAACACAATGATTCAAACCAATAGTGACTACAAAGATACTTACTTCTGTTTCAGAGGTCGTTACATTAGAAAGCAAGTCTACCAGTTCTTGAAGCCAGGCATCTTCCAGTGTATTATTGCTCTCTTGCAGATAATAGAAAAGTCTCATTGCTTTGGCACTTTGAACAACTCCACTGTTGTCCACCTCCACCTTACTAATGATATTTCCCATGTGGATACAACTAAGTTCAGAGTGACAGTACTCAGGATACGTTATATTGACTAAATGAATGTTGCTGGCATTGTAATTTAAAATATCAAGCATTACGTTAGAGTTGCACGATCCGTTCACAGCTGCGCAAATATCCGAAAACTCAAATTGCTGTGCGTCACGAGTTGCGGTGATTCCTCTAACTTCTCCATCTATGCGGATGATCTCCTCTAGTGCGGCAACACTGAGTATGTTTGTCTGAGAGGAGAATATCAAAGATGCAAAAACCCCGTCAGTGTTCAATCGTATAATTGAAAATTGAGAGTCAATTTGTGGAAAAGTTTCTTGAAAGAAACGCCTCTCCACTTTAGCACGACCGTTTGTCGGTGTGAACTGCTCCACTATGTCGTTGGATTTCAGGTCATTCAGAAAGTAGAATCCTCCTCCGAGACCTGCGGACACCGCCAGCGGAAAAGTGACGAACCACCACGGGTGGAGCCCTATGAATTTACCGACATTTTCAAAACAAAGTCGGATGGGCTTTTCAATGCAGTCTGTGATGCAGGACACCATGGCTAGGCTACTGTAGAGATGTGCACTGATCTGTGCACCTGGCGGCGAGGAGATGTGCGGATTATATATACCTCATTTGAATATGTACAAACACCTATTTTTGTTATTGTAAGTAGCTGTTGTAAATGTATTTGCATGCCCTCTCATTTAGGGGTGGGGCATGCATAACCGTACTTGTATACAAGTAAGTTACATTTCACCAAATATTCACATTTCACATATTTTGTTTTAGTGTGCCAGTGTGAAACAAGATGTTTCCAGATATTCCTTTCAGCATTAATTGCAATAATCCAGTGCGATTTTTGTATGCAATTTGTATGACATCAGACAGCATAATCCACACTAAAATCTCATCTCAACATCATAAATCCCATCTATAATTTCATTAAGAAACAAAAACGGTCAAACACCTGCTTCAAAATTCTGTTAAACTGGAATATAAGTAATGCGTATTATACCTATTTAAAAATAGTCACTGAATGATGAACCAATGGTGGGAAGTATTCCCTGGAATAAAAACCCATATATAATATAATGAAAAGGCAGTCTAGACATTGTACTTGTGGGAATGTCTAACATTTTTGGTGGTAAATGGAAATTTGCAAGTGACGTCAAAAAGACATGAAGAATATAAAAAGAGCAGGCTTACAGTAAACAAACAAAAACAGTGCTGATACAAAGGATCTTTTTAGTTTTTGTCTTTTGGTATCTTGGAAACTATTTCCTTTAGGATTGCCTCTCAAACCTATAATCAAAAGGTTGAGCTTTTTCTGAAGGAAACAATTTTCTGAAGCAGTGATCCAGGTACCTCCTGTATATGTGGAGCAATTAGCTCCCAGTGAAACAATGGACCTCTGAGAGCGCAGACAATGGGAAAACTCTTTAGAAAATTGGCAACGATTCTGAGATCTTCTGACAGAAATTGGAGAGGGATCTTGAGAAATAGTAGTTCTTAAAAAAAGTTCCCTTTGTGTGGATAATTACAAACCTGACAGTAAATGGACATCTTTTAGGCCCTGAGAAAGCTTTTTTAATGATAGATGTAAACTTTTACAAATCAGACTTAAAGTAATTCAATTTGATGTTTAATGTAAAAGTTTACCAGTCTGTCTAAAATTAATTCAGCTGGGTGTTTAATAATAGTTTCGACATGCAAAGGTACACATACAAAAAATTAATGCCATTAAGGATTCTGTTATTTTTGTCTTTGTTTCAGGAAAGGTTTTGTAGATGGATTATTAAAAATAAATGTCTGGTGCAGAAGCAGCATCTTATCTTGCTGCTGAAATGGCAGTGGAATAGGTCACAGAGCAGCACAAAAACTGGAGCTGGTAACCCAAGGGTGTCCCATCCCATGTACCCTGACTGTACATTAATCGAATTTCTAATCGTGATTACAATTACAGATGCCACAATTATGTAATCATTCAAAGGCACAATTACAAAAAAAAAAAAAAAAAAAAAAAAAAAAAATCCACATACATTATACTGCTCTCTTAAGAGTGTGTGTATTTTGTGTTTGTTTGTTTTTTCCTCTTTGTTTTCATTTATTTTTTTTTATATATATATTTAAAGAAGAAACTATATATAAAATGTGTCATGCAGTTGCTTCAAACAATGGTATAAAGCTATTCTAAACATCATTCAATGTAAATTGTGATAATCGTAATTAATAATCGCAATTAAAATTTCAAGGGAATAATCAGCAGTTATGATTTTTGTCATAATTGTGCAGCCCTACTGTACATAAAGAGTCATACTGTATTGTGTTTGGGTTAAACCCCTGCATGAAATTTGACAGATTGTATATTTATATTTAACTTTGTCTGTTTATATTATTTTATCATTTAAAAGTGCCAGATGGTGTATGTTTGTACATAAGTATATTTGTGCTGTTCAGGTCTGTATGTAGTGATCAGTCAGTGGGTATATGTATCTGCACTGTACGTGCTGAGAGGGGTCCAGGGGTTTGTTTAAATGTGCTTGTTGTTGAACTGGTACTGTTATAAACAGTAGCCTATTTAAAATAAACTATAAACGAAACTGAGTTTTGGAGCATTTGCGGTTCAGAGGCCTTTTGTTTTGCAGTGATGACCGCAGTAAGTGGTCTGCTGCCCTCTTGCGTTTGGATCCAAACTTTCAGCCTTAATGTGAAGTAAAGAAGAATAAACCTGAGAGAAAAATAACAAAGCCGTCGATGCTAACTAAGAAAACCTCTGATTTTTGGCTTTTCTCTCTTTTACTGTTATTATTATTATTATTATTATGGTTGTTGTTTTTAATTAATGCTAATTATACTTTGAAATGGCGCCATCACGGACACACCGCTGGATTGTTAATTATTTTGCAGAACATTCTATTGCTATTATAACGTCATACTATACAACAGTGCTGCTGAAATCTTTAGTTGGTGTGTGACTAGGACAAATACAAGGTGCAGTATCTCTCTTTCCGTTAAGATATCTATACAGAAATACCTAAAATAATCCTTAACTTGTGGTGAAATATATATTTCTGAAAATAGCCTTCCTGATATATTCCTGATATAACCTTGTACTCCAGTTATATCTGATCAAATGCACACTATCATTCCTTGATTGAAATGTTATGAACAGCAGCTACGCTAATTATTCTCTGTCTGCTTTCTGGTTTTGCCATGGCATGAACATCCTGAGGTAACTAGGATTACACAAGTTTCAGTCTGGATCCGGCTTCTTATGAAGATTCAAGATGACGCCAATCCCACAGAGGACCTCAGATCACACCAACCCTAAACCAACATTCAGAACTACCAATTTTTCCTTACATTACTCAGTGACAAGAGACAGGAAAGATCACAGAACACCACTAAATTAACACGGTAAGTTAAGTTACCCAAATTTTTACTCTAAAACCTGAATGTTACATATAAATATGGGGGTGCTGAGAGGTGCTTATTTAACATTGTGCAGGTTGTTTATAGAGATAGATTGTGGCTACATTTATGCATTACATTTACATTTATGTATTTAGCAGATGGTTTTATCCAAGCGACTCGAGGTTCATAAGCAATGTGCCTCAGAGCCAATATTTACAGTATACAAAGCCACTAATTTAGCTTTTTTAAATAAATGTGGCGTTGTATACTGTGAATATTGTTGCCTCTGTTACAAATTGTTTATGCTCCTCTATAGTAGGTCACTTTGGATAAAAGTATGTGCTATATGTATAAATGTACATGTAATTAAAAATGTATAGATAGATCCTTGTTCTGTGTCTGTATTCAATTGCTATTCCTTGGTGCCATTAACAGCTACCTGGACCAACCTCTGGTGGCTGTCTTCCCAGCTCCTGGTTGTTCCTCCTACCTTTCTGACAGCCAATAGCTTTGGCATCACTTCTGCTAAGAGTTCTTCCCCACAAGCATCCACTGCCATGGTTTTCATTCTCTGCTCTCACAAAGATTGACGTTACTCTACCTGTCCAACCTCCGAAGTCACAGACCAAACAACCTCCCCTATTTGTGAAGACACAACTTCCATTCAATCTACTGCAACCATCACTGCCTTCAAGAAGCAGCTGAAGACGTGCCTCTTTCTCAAGCAGTTCACTTAGACCACAATTATAATTTAAGGCACTTTGTATACGAACATCCTAGGTAGGGGTCCAAGCTTCGAAGATGTTGGAACTCTGAGGATGCAAACTAAGTTGCATAAAAATTGGCCCACAGAAGCATTAATCTTTGATTTGGGTTACCGTTCTCTGTGTATTCCAATTCCAATGGAATTTGCAACTTGCTCGGGACAAAATGTTTGTTGTCATGAGAGTTTGTTGTCAATAAACTAATTTATGAATGAAATGGTGTCAAGTATGGATTACTCTGTGAAAAAGTAGTGCGCGATGATGGACAAACTTTAGTTGATGGGCATTTGCTGCATGACAGTGAGGCTGACAGAGGTAAATGGAACCAATCCATAAGCCTTAAAATAAGCAGTTGTAAAAGTATATCCACATTGCATTAACACTATATTTGCACAGTTAAGAATATTTTAGTGTGACAAAATGGCCTTTTCTGTTTACAGTTATATCCATTGTTATCTTAAACTTTAAAAGCTTAAAGCCCTAAAACGAGAGAGACTCTTTAGCCTAAGCAAAATGGAAGTTTTAACATAAGAAGTGCTGTTATACTATCATACAGTGCCTTGCGAAAGTATTCGTACCCCTTAATTTTTTCCCCCCATATTTAATGTTGCTGCCTTAGGCTAAACTGCTTTAAATTATATTTTCCCCACATCAATCTACACTCCATACACCATAATGGCAAAGCAACAACAACAACAACAAAAAAAAATTAAATGATTCCATTGCATAAGTATTCATACCCTTATCTGGGATGCTTGAAATTTGGCTCAGGAGCATTCATATTGCTTGTAGATGATAATACACTTTGAGTGAAGTTAACCTGTGCCAATTTCATTTGAATGGTTATGCTTTGGAAATGCATATCAGAGCAAAAACCAAGCCCTGAGGTAAAAAAACTTGCCTAAAGAGCTCAGAAACAGGATTGCATCAAGCCACACATCTGGGGAAGAGTTGAAAAAAAGAAAGAAAAAAGAAAAAAAATGCTGCATTGAAGGTTCACAGAAGCATGTAGTCTTAACTGAAGAAGTTTGAAACAACCAGGACTCTTCCTAGAACTGGCCTCCTGGCCAAACTGAGCAATTAATGGTGAAGGGCCTTGGTTAAGACTGGTGACCTGAGCTCTGTTATCATATGCAGAGATAGGAAAGACACAGAAGAACAAATAGCACTGTAGCACTCCAGCGATATGGCGGTGTGGCAAGACTCACATGAAAACACATTTGGAATTTTCAAAAAAGCACCTAAAGGACCCTCAGACTGTGAGAAACAAGATTCTTTGGTCTCATGTTTGAAGGAAACCAAGCACTGCTCATCACCTGCATAATACCATCCAAAACGTAAAGTGTGCTGGTTGCAGCCTCATGGGACTTGTCAGAGTAGAAGGAAAGCGCAGTGCACCAAAATATTGAGATAGCATTAATGAAAACCCAGTCCAGAGCATTCAGAACCTCAGACTGGGCAGAAGGTTCACCTTCCAACAGGACAATGAACCTAAGCACACAGCAAAAGTAGTTTATAGACAACTCTGTGGACAGCCTGGGCTTAAAGCCAATCAAATATTTCTGGAGAAACCTTAAAATGTGTGTCTGCCCCCATCCAAGCTCACAGAGCTTGAGACGGTAAGAGGTGAAGAATGAAGAATGGCAGATAATTGCTAAATGCTGATGAGCAAAGCTTGTTGCATCATACCCAAAAGACTTGAGGCTGTAAAGGTGCTTCAGCTGAGTACTGAGTTAAGGGTATGAATACTTGCAGTGTGCATATTTCTGTTTTTTTTTTTTTTTTTTTTTTTTAATAAATGTACGAAGTTTTAACAGTTCTGTTTTTGCTTTGTCATTATGGTGTATAGAGTGTAAATTTATGTGAAAAAATATATAAAGCAGTTTAACATAAGGCAGCAACATAAGAAAATGGGGTATGAATATGAATACTTTCGCAAGGCACTGTACATGTGACTGGGAGTGCTCTTTAGGTAACCCACATTTGGCTCCATCACTTACTTATGGCCACACCACCCTGAGCGTGCCAGACCCCAAATAATCCAGACCTAGGCATTGTGCCACGCTTTCATGGGAGTATTCTTTAAATAGCCCACTTTTGGACACATCACTCACTTATGGCCACATCATCCTGAGCGTGCTCATTCTCGTCTAATCTCAGAAGCTGGGTTGCACCTGGTTAGTACTAAGATAGGAGACTGCCTGGGAATACCAGGTGCTGTAAGACAGTGGATCTCAGTTACAATCCTGGGGACCCACTGCTCTGCACATTTTGTATTTCTTTTTTATCTGATACACACACAGTTTCTACCAGGATGAACCAGGTGCTAGTTCAGAGCCAGTGCTATTGCCAGTGTTATGCCAAATTCTGACCCTCGCCAGATTACTACCTCCCTCCCCCCCAGTATTAGAAGGTTTAGGATTAGGCATGGGGGAGGGGTTAGGATTAGGCAATCAGGTAGCGATTTCAACGAGAGGGGGTAATAATTTAGCAGGGGTCGAAAATGGGCACAACACCGGTTTGGAGTTAGTTTAGCTGGTAAGCCTTCTGAGAACCAGTTTGCCTTTCCACAGGCTCGAGAGCCACCACAGAGCCAGGTCTTACATCACTAAATATCTCTCATCTTTCCCAGCAACACAAATACACCAGGCTTGCTTGAGATGCACTGGCGCCACGCAGACCGAGTGGCATACGGCACCAAAGCACCGCGAGAGCGATTGGAGAGCAGACAACTCAAAACTTTAAGTATTTGAATTGCTCTCGATTGCACTTCAACACCACATGCATCCTTAGCAAGCCTAATATCAACAATGGCGGATGTTGCGCTGCTATTGATGTTCATGGTTTTAACTACGTCGACATCCAAACACAAAGAATCCGACGTGTTCGTGTTTACCTGCTATTTAAAAATTATGGTCAAAAGTTTCTTGGTGGTCACAGTAACCCTGCCACCTGCTCCTGAAGCAAATGGTTCTTCTAGACCAGCCATGTTTTGATTCTACTTACGAACCACTTTTCCTGGTTCAGAGCTGGTGCTTTGAGTGTCAAAAGACAAAGAACCAGCACTCAAACTGCCTTGGTGGAAATGGGACATGGGATGAAATTTTCCCCTATTACTAAGCCACACATTCAAAGGAACATAGGTGGCGCTGTAGTTTTTAATGCTAGATATAGCTAATTAACTGCATAGTGAATGACTTATAAAATTTAGTAATTATGAAATTTAGTATTGCTACTAGGTAACTATATGAACACTATATTTGGTGACAACTGGCCACAAGTTGCTGCACAGTAACTCTGGAATCGTCATGGAAGAATAAATTTGACCTTACAAGCAGGCCCTGCCACTGGCCCGGCCACTTCAGACCGAGTGCTAGGTCAAAAGCCACAAAACCAGTAGCAGGGGTATATTTGTAGCAACAGCCAATACATTGTATGGGTCAAAATGATCTTTTTTTTCTTTTATGCCAAAATCATTAGGATATTATGCATAAAGATCATATTCCATGAAGATATTTTGTCAATTTTCTACCGTAAATATATCAAAACTTAATTTTTGATTAGTAATATGCAAGAACTTCATTTGGACAACCTTAAAGGTGATTTTCTCAGTATTTTAATTATTTTGCAACCCTCAGATTCCAGATTTTCAAATAGTTGTATCTTGGCCAAATATTGTCCTATCCTAACAAACCATACATCAGTGGAAAGCTTATTTATTCCGCTTTCAGCTAATAAACTTTATCAATTTTTAAAAACATCGACCCTTATGCTTTTTTGCGTCACTTATCTAGTCAGAGGCCAAAAGGGCGCTGTTTGAGCACCACTTGAGGTCTATCTGTGCACATGCCTGTTGCCAGTGTTACTCTTACCTTATGAGTTGTGCAATACCTTCTTGGTAACAAGTATGCATATGAGTCAAAATGATGAAATGTTTACTGACAAAATGTAGAAAACTTGGGATTTATTTAGTCAGTCAATTCCTCATCATGAAGAGTTATTCCACTTCCTATCTTTTTATTTACACCATTTATGAAAGCATGATTAAAAGTAGCTCCAGTGTCCTCAGTCAAAACTTATTTCAACAGTATTTCTTGGATTTCTTACGCAACATCTAACATGATACTGGTGACGTCACGCTCCAGTCGGAAGTTCCAGCGCAGCAGCAGTGAACGCCGAGTTTAACCAAAAGCTTTAGTGTAAACAGCCAGAACATGGACGACGACGTGTTGACGACTTTAAAGATTTTAATAATTGGAGAGAGTGGTGTCGGTAAATCAAGGTGAGGTCTAAATCTGTTGGTGTTTTTTTTCCCGTTTAGTCTTTCCCTTACAGTAGGATGAGCTGTTAAATAGCGTTAGCCTCGTCAAGCAACAAGCTTCGCTAAACTATGTTGACTGTCGCCTTTGCCCAGACTTTGCCAGTTCTATTCAGCCATTAAACTTAACTTTTAAATGTTGTTTTGGCCTCAAGAACAAACGGAAATACGCTATATTGTGCTACTCGTGGTATTTTAGCCTTCAGATGTGTTGACTTCTAAGCACTGTAGATTGTTAGCTTTAGAATTGTTAAGCATGGACATATATTTAATTTGACTTTTTGGAATATTCTGGTAATGAATACTTTGTATAATGTTACTGTTGTCGCATCCCTTTAAATATTTAATAAGAGCAGGGCAGCACTGTTAGCTGGCAGCTGTTTCTGTAGCAGTCATGCTATCTGCTCGTTGTGTGATAGTTACCTCTAGATATACAGGCCTTAGATTGAGTATATAGAGGGGTCAAATACTTACTATAATGAAAAGATAGTACTTTAAACATGCCTACTTATGATGACAAAGTTATTTAGCTAATTTGGTCTTAAAGTAATTTTTCAAAGCCCTAGTTACCTCATCCTGGCAGGAAAGTGAATGTGTTCTTCATATTTTAATTTATTGTCATGCATTCAGAAAAAAAAGTGTATTCATGTAAGAAAGCAATGATATGAAAATATGAAAAATGACTTTTTTTTATAAGTCTTTAAGTTTTTATATAAATTTGTTATTTACCCTTTTAATGCTGATTTTCTTATGTTTATCTGTTATGTCCTCAGTTTGCTCCTGCGCTTCACAGATGATACATTTGACCCAGAATTAGCTGCAACCATTGGTGAGTTATTTATGAGTGTTTGTGAATATTACAGTTAGTAACCAGATATTGTTAGCGGGCCTGTAATCAGTTAATGCTTAAAACTAATGAGCTTATAAACTAAATCTTACTGAGCAATTTAGTCTTGTTGTTACTATTTAGTTTTACCTCCTTAACAAATATGATGCCATCATTGTGAAAATACAGCATAAATTCACTTTTTTCATTGTTTTTTTAGGTGTGGATTTTAAAGTGAAAACTATTGCAGTAGATGGCAACAGGGCAAAGCTGGCCATATGGGTAAGTGCTGTAGGACATTCTTTGAAGACTTATAAATGCTCAACAACACACAGAGATGTAATGGCTTAAATGCATGTAATATTTTTGGAGTATTTGTCATGTCCGCTACTCTTGCAATTGTATATTCCACTAGATGTCACTATCACGCTTTGTAGAATTAAGAGACTTAGTTCTGTGTAGAAAGCTGCCGAAATCCTCATGAACTTTTGTTTTAGGACACGGCTGGTCAGGAGAGGTTCAGAACTCTAACGCCAAGCTACTACAGAGGAGCCCAGGGTGTCATTTTGGGTTAGTGTTGTTGCATTATTTATTTTATTATTTACTACACAGCTCTTTGAAATATTTGATTTTGATTGGTCGGTCAGGAGTTCTGCAGGCAGATATTTTGTACAGTGGTAATCACCGCTTTTCTACATAGCTATCTCTCAGATCATTCTGAGGTGTGTCTTTATTTAATCTCTTTATTCATGTAACAATTAGTAATGTTATATGTAGAATAAAATGTACAGTGGACCAAATGTTTTTAAAAAAAAAATACAATTGCATTGTATCAACTCTCAAATCCAATCAGATTCTTGCGCTAGTTGTTTAATGCAAAACTTACCTCGTTTTTGTTTTCTCTTCTTGTAGTGTATGATGTTACAAAGCGGGACACGTTCACAAAACTTGAGAACTGGCTTAATGAGCTGGAGACATACTGTACACGCAACGACCTGGTTAAAATGCTTGTGGGGAACAAAATTGACAAGGTTTGTTTGATTAATATTCTAAATGTAAACCTGCTTGATACAGTGTTTTGTACACCTGTGAAGGTTATTTTAAATGAACACTGACTGCCCCCCAACCCCCCCGAAAAAAAATGACAAAAACATTTTTAAAAATTCCTAATGTTCAAATTTTTACTTTAATATATTATATGTCCCTTTAAGTAGACAAAATGATGGATAGTCCTGCCCAGGGGAAAGTCCCCTTGGTCCCAACTCTGTATATCTGGAATGTAAACATTAGCTGTTAAGTCACCTTGGTTTTAATGCAAACAAAAATTATGGAAGGTCAGGTGCCAATAAATTTGAAGTAAAAGATGGTGAATTGTTTTGTTGGTAAATTCTAGGCAAATAAGAGCCAATGCTCGGTCTAGAATTTAAAGTCTAGTCTCATCGTCAGAAAACTTGAATCTTGAAGTAATGTTAAAAGGGCTTCAGGTAAGTATTCAGTTTGCTTTTTGCTGAAATACATAATACTATATGTCAGGGACTATTTGGTCGACGGCTGGCACTTCATTTATTTATTTATAAATTTATAAACTCAACTTACAGTTCTTTAAAAAAAAAAAAAAAATCCAAAAATATAAAAAAGGCAAAAAGTGCATTATAATTTTAAACAGTTCTTTCTTGTTTATGTACGAAGTTGTTTACCAACGTTTTAAATAGAAACATGAGCTCCTGTATTTTTGGTAAGGAAAGTTCCTAAAAAAGTAATGGAATGTGACCTTAAAGACGTGTTGAAGTTATGTGTGTGAGTTTCCTATAACTAACTTTTTTTGTTGCTTTGTCTTGGGGTGAATCAGCATTATAATTAGAAAGACCTATTTGTTTCAGGACAACCGTGAAGTAGACCGGAACGAAGGCTTGAAGTTTGCACGAAAACACTCTATGCTTTTTATTGGTATGTTTCCTCTTTACTATCATTCATTTTGTTTTCAGTTAGATTGGATGGTTTGGATTGTCCTACCTGAATCTTAAGCTAATTTGTTGTTTGGCACTAAAGTCTCCTGTGATCAGAGTTTGTGAATGAGCATGATGGTCTGCCTTTGTGTAGACAATTCCAGGACAATTCCAGTCTTGCCAGGATTTTCTTTATATTTTCCAGGCTCTTTGAAATAAAGTTACAAATGTCAGAATTGTTTTCAGTTAGAAAAAGGTGAATTTGTGTTGAACGTGCTTATATAATGGCAAATACATTTGCCTTTGTTCCTGTAGAGATCATGGAACATTAGAACAATACGTCTTTTTCTGCCATAGCTATTACTCTCTGATTGCTAATTTCTGGCAAAATTCATATTTTATATTTCGAGTAATCCCCTAACTCCTGTTTGATCTTAAGTGCCAAGATCACACATCCTTTACAAAAAACTTGCAATATACTTGACTATACTATTGTTTGAAACCAATACACAATGCATATTATTCATATATATATATATATATATATATATATATATATATACACATATATATATACTTCAGATTGTGTTCAGTTTTGGTCAGTGGTGTCCAGTTCTGCTCCTGGAAGGGCTGACATCCTGCACAATTTAGCTAGAACCAGCTTTAAAGGGTTAGTTCACCCCAAAATGAAAATCAGCCCATGTTTTTTTTTTTTTTCTTTTTTTTTTTTCCACCCTCAAGGCAAGGTGTATATGACTTTCTTCTTTCAGTCAAATGTAATCAGAGTTATATTAAAATTATCCTAGGTCTTTCAAGCTTCATAATGTTTCTGGTCAGCAGTCCAAAAGAAATCCAATAAAGCACATCCATCCATAATAAAAAGTGCTCCACACAGAACTTCCAAAGTGCAGTTTAAATGCAGCTTCAAAGGGCTCTAAACAATCCCAGCTGAGGAAGAAGGGTCTTATCTAGTGAAACAATCGGTTATTTATTTATTTTTATTTCAATTTATATACTTTTTAACCTCAAACACTCGTGTTGTCTAGCTCTGTGTGAACAGTTAGGGTACTTCTAAAAACTCCCATCTCATTTTCTCTTCCAACTTCAAAAATGACCTACATCACCACAGAAGTACCAACCCAGAGTTTACAAAGTGAACATGCAAAGATCAAATACCCTTAACAAAAAAAGGTAAAACGGTGATATAGGACGATTTTGAAGTTGGAGGAGAAAATGAGATGGGAGTTTTTCGACATACCCTAACTGTCATGACTGGGGAAAAAAAAAAAGTTCACACAGAGCTAGATGAGTGTTTGAGGTTAAAAAGTATATCAATAGTATTTTTAAAAATTTGTTTGTTTTATTTATTTATTTATTTTTTTTAGAAAATAACCGATCGTTTTACTAGGTAAGACCCTTCTTCCTCGGCCGGGATCATTTAGAGCCCTTTGAAGCTGCATTTAAACTGCATTTTGGAAGTTCAAATTTGGGGGCACCATAGAAGTCCATTACATGGAAAGAAATCATGAAATGTTTTCCTCAAAAAAAACAAAACCCAACTTCTTTACGACTAAAGAAAGAAAGACATGAGCATCTTGGATGACAATGGGGTAAATACATTATCTGTACATTTATTTTTTTAAGCCTAGTCCTAGACTAAAATGTAAGTCTGAGCTGTTTCAACTGAAAGAATGATCTTAAAATATTAAAATATTTAGTTTTGTCTCAAGATGCACACCAGTAATGTTTTTCCTAAGGCACGTGTATATAATTATACTCAAATGTCCTAATTGAACTATGGCCTAATTCTGGCTTAGGCTAAGCCCTGCCTGTATGAAACTGAGCCATAGTTTTTTAGCTTTATAAATCACCTTATTACTTTTTTTCCTCTCTTGTCTTAACCCATGTGGTGCCATTATCAGAGGCTAGTGCAAAGACGCGGGACGGGGTTCAGTGTGCCTTTGAAGAACTAGTTGAAAAGATCCTACAGACACCGGGGCTCTGGGAGAGCAGCATCCAGAACCAAGGTGTCCAGCTGTCTGATCATGAACAGCAGCGTCAGGGTGCCTGTGGGGGTTACTGCTCCCTGGTTTAACGTCCTCACCTCAGCCCAAGAACCACAAACTGAGATTGAAAGCACCGTTTTCTTTCTTCTGAATGAGAGCTTCCTCTGAGGGGGAATGGTCTGCACCCTTAGAGCTGGTCAAAGGGACCTTTGCAGTTTGCACACTTTCTGTCACTCAGATGTTGTTTCATTCTGTCCCAGTATTCTGTCATGTTATTCTCAAGTAATGTATCACAGTGCTACATTACCTGTAGCCAATGTAAACTGTTATTATGCAAAACAAGTCCTTTGGTAGATTACACCCTGAGCATGTTAAAATATGCCAGATATTATGTCTCCCCCCAGCAAGACAAGACAGAGTTGACATGCTTCCCCCTCAATGCAAGCACCGTCTTTGACCTGATGTGTGTAGGCCAATAGGATTATAGGAGCTGAGGGGTGGAGAAACAGCAGGATCTGATCAGTGTGATGAACTCGTTTAACATGAATGTCATCAAATGTCCTTTGTACCTGTACTACATTTCGTCTGTTTAGCATATTCTTTGCTTCTCTCATTTTAATCTACTGCTTTTTATTTAAATCCGTACTCCCATGTTATTTTTTATAATATTTGGCCTTAGAAATATTGCTAGCATGATTCTACTTTCTGGAAGAGTTTGAAATATTATTTTGTAAATAATATGTCTTCAGTAGCTGTTCTGAATCATACTTCACCCAGTAGTCTATGAAATGCTGTTTAGCTGCAGCTCTCATGAGTTGAGATACATTAAGCATGTTTAAATAATGTAATCTATGATGACTTTTGTCTGAATAACACATGGGATGATCCATTTTACTTCACTGTGTTTTAATCTTTGACCCAATTGTTGTTTTCTTTTCTAGTTAAATGTGAATGGATACCAAAAGAATTTCTGTATTCATGTTTGTTTTTATTCAAGACGCCGCCTTGTGATTTGATATTGATTCATATCACATACTGACTTGAAACACAAGAATTTGGTCATGCCTTAATATTTATTAGATCTGCATGTTTAACGTGATCTCCAATACAGGTTTTCACTGTGAATCTGTAGAGAGTGTGTTATTGTAGCCAGTTGAAATGGCCCGTGGTACATGGGTAAAGTGGTCATTTCATTTAATTATAAACATATCTTGGTCCTAAGGTTTGAGTATTAACATGTTTGACTTTTATTCCCTTAATAGAGGTGTTTGCTCTGCTGCAGAGGAATTTATTCAGTCATAGGAATAATTGCTTATGACTTCCAGCGCTCTAATTAGGATTTCTTACAATTTATCAAGTATTAAATTCACATATAGCAGTTCTGTTTTCATAAATTCTTATGTTCAGTTTTCTAGATGCTTGCTTTTATTTTGGCTGTATTCCTTCAACAGCGATGTTCTAATCTGTTTGCTATTTTCTGTTATGGAGTGGAAAATTAGGAGAGATTATATATCTTACATTCTTTTTGCATTAAAATATCTAACTTGTAGAAGTGTTTATAACTTGATCTACCAAAGCATAGTGCCTTTTGTTAAAGTTTGTGTGAATGTCTGTTCAAAATTATGTCTTAATTATTAGTATGTCATTTTTAGTAAATTAACTCCAGATGGGCATATAGATGTTCTGAAGATCACATAAGGCAGGAAATTGATACCTACAGCTACAGAGATTTAACAAGCCATATACTGTGTACTACATACACAAACTCTGAAATATACAAAGAACATGCTAATCACAACAAATGTCAAGAGCTTTCAAACTGATATGTGGCACCTCAGGTCATTTGATGGAACTTAGACATTCGCTTCTTTAATAGAAAGCTCTGGTTACACAGAACTCTGATTGTCAGAAATGAAATAAACATAAAAGCAATATGCAGTGATGTTGCTCTAAATATGTTTAGACCAGCATAATTTATGCAAAAGATCAATAAAGAAATTGGGAGTAAGTGACAAATTTTAGACCCAATATTGCCAGTTATAAGCTGGCATACAGTGCCTTGCAAAAATATTCACGTCAAACTGCTTTAAAATGTTTTTCCCACATCAATTTATACTCCATACACCATAATGACAAAGCAAGAAACAGATTTGTACAAGTTTATTAAAAATACAACACTGAAATAAGTACATTTCATAAGTATTCATACCCTTAACTCGGTACTTAGTTGAAGCACCTTTACAGCATCAAGTCTTTTTGGGTATGATGTGACAAGCTTTGCACATCCTCACCTCTTCACGTCTCACGCTTTGTTAGCTTGGATGGGGGCTGGGAGACACTTTCAGGTTTCTCCAAAAATATTTGATTGCATTTAAGCCAAGGCCTGGGTGGGCCACTCAAGGACCTTCACAGAGTTGTCTATAAGCCACTCTTGCTGTGTTCTTAGGGTCATTGTCCTGTTGGAAGGTGAACCTTCTACCCAGTCTGAGGTTCTGAATGCTCTGGACTGGGTTTTCATTAAGGCTATCTCAATATTTTGGTGCACTGAGCTTTCCTTCTACTCTAACAAGTCTCTCAGTTGCTGCCACTGAAAAACGGCCCCAAAGCATGAGGCTGCTATCACCACACTTGACGTTTGGGATGGTACTCTGCAGGTGATGAGCAGTGCTTGGTTTCCTTCAAACATGATGCTTGGAATTGAGGTTCATCAGACCAGAGAATCTTGTTTCGCACAGTAAGGGGGTCCTTTAGGTGCTTTTTTTTGCATATTCTAAGTAGGTTTTCATGTGTCTTCACTGAGAAGAGCATTGAGTTTAGCCACACTGCCATAAAGACTGGATTGGAGGAGTGTTGCAGTGATGTTTGTCCTTCTGTAAGTTTCTTCCATCTCCACATATGATCATGGAGCTCAACTAGACTGACCATCAGCTTCTTGTTCACCAGTATAACCAAGCCCTTCTCTACCAATTGCTCAGTTTGTCCAGGAGGCCTGGTTGTTTCAAACTTCTTCCATTAAGGGTAATGGAGACTACATGTTTCTGTGAACCTTCAATGCAGCAGAATATTTTTTTTTAATAACTTATCCCCAGATCTTCCCTGACACAAGCCTGTTTCTGAGCTCTGCAGGCAGTTATTTTGACCTCAGGGCTTGGTTTTTGCTCTGATATGCATTTTCAGCTGTTATACCTTTCTTGAGAGGTGAGTGCTTTTCCAAATCACACTCATTCAAATGAATTTGCCACAGTTTAACTCCTCTCGAAGCGTATTAACATCTACAAGCGATATGAGTGCTCCTGAGCTAAATTTCAAATGTCCCAGAAATATGAAGGTATGAATACTTATGCAGTGGAATCATTTAAGTTGTTTTTTTATTTCTAATAAATGTTCAAAGTTGTTACAAACCTTTTTTGTGCTTTGTCATTGTGGTGTATGTAAAAAAGTAATTTAAAGCAGTTTAACAGAAGGCTGCAACATAAAACGTGAAGAAATTAAGGGGTATGAATACTTTCGCAAGGCACTGTATATGTTAGGAGAGCTTTTTAGCCAAATAATCAGCCTTGTTGACTGACTAGTCAAATGTACATTCGTAAGAATTTTAGATTCAAGCATTTACATGCTTTTTTCCCTGTCCACCTAATTCTTCAACCTAGTAAGCCTATAGGTGAGACTTCCGGGAAACAACGAGGAAGAATAACAATGTGTTACAGTAAAACTGTTTGCACTACAAACTAGTGTGTTCATAATTAAGAAAATATATTAAAATAATATGGTAAGACACACCAATTTGCGATATCAAGCAGCAAAACAAGCTGTTTTGTACAGCTAAAAATAGCTTGACATGAATGAGACCGGAAGCCAGACTCATAAAATTTACTTAAAAATTTTCATAAATGGCCATGCCCACTTTTACTGGAAAAATAAGGTGGCTTGATTACACCTTCCAATACATTTGTAATTTAATTCAGGTCAAACTCGTTGTATATTTATGCCAAGAACTTGACTGTTTCAGATGAGAACAAAACCTGAACTGATATGAGCTGAATGATGACACTACTGTCTTCTGTAAAGCTGCTTATATCTGAATTGAATGAATTTCATAATTAATAAACTTCACAGGGTTATTGAGCTGTAATTGGGCTATTGTCTTGTTACAGCTGTTTTACAGCAGAATGTAAATTTCTCTTATATTTGATTAAGTTTGCATCTTTGGTTATTTTTCCTATTTATTAATGTAAAACAGCTTTGAAACGATCTGTTGTATAAAGTGCTATATAAATGAAGGTGACTTGACTTGACTGAAGTGTTTACAGTAAGACTTTTCAGTCTGATTGAGTCATCAGTCTGATTATTTGGATTTAATGATTGCATGTAAACGGAGTCACTGAACACTGAAAAAAAAAAACACTACTGAAACATAAACACAGACAAGAGCAGTGATAAAAACAGTGAAGTCTTAGCGCTGTTATATTTTAAAACAGCATGAAAGGGAAGTTATAATCGTTTTTTGTTCCCTGTTGTGACGTACGTCCAAATGAAATGCCTTCTCGAATGAGTGGAATTTGATTTTGTCCATCAGGAATTGATTGGACCATTGGATCAATGTTGTTGTTTTCTTTTGTTGCTGGAGAGGAGGAATGTGACTCGGCCAGTCAAATTTGTGAAATAAACTTAATTGTTATATAAGACAACAACTACTCATTTTTCTTTGTAACCTGTTTTCTCATCCGCTAGACATATTTTACACAGAACCACATTCTGGAGGGTGTGAAATGAAATTACAAGTAAATCAAACATAATTAGTTATAAATAAGCTCTCATGCCACATTAAAGAGTGAAATCTGATTGCTTGCAGAGCTCCTTTGTCAGTACATTGTACAGTTTCCTGGAAAGTAAACACTGGAGAGATCTTCTAAATTATTGTCAAAGTTACATTTCTCATAATGACTTCAGTACAGCCACACCACAGCACAATCTGTAAGCTTTCAAATATGGACAAACCTCAGTTTTACTAAGAAATGGCCTTAAATCATTTTGTATACATACAGTAAGTCATTTCTAATTGTGATTTTGATATTACGTGTCCGATAAGATCTGTCTAAAGTTCACTTTCCAGGCAACTGTACAATACACTGGCAAAGGAGCTCTGTAAGCAATCAGATTCCACTCTTTAATGTGGCATAACCTTTTTTTTATATATAAATATCACTGTGGCCCTCATGATGCCTGGAACTAAAACTACATCAAAATCAACAGATTCCCACCGATGTTACACTTTTCCTGCTAGTTCTCCATTTCGTTTAGAGGTGTTTTACTATTTGTATTGGGCTCTTTGTGTTGATATAGCGGGTGCAGTTGACCACTGAATCATTCTAGATGAGGGCAAGGCCAGAAGGATGGTGAATATCATGTTTTAGGCTTCCTTGAAGCATGGGTGGGGAGAAAGAAGACTTGAGAGCAAAGCATAGTGAATGTGGTCAGGGCTGTAAGGAGATATATACTGTAGGGTAGACCATCCTGTATGCTCAATTCCAAATTCTTACTGCTAGCTGAACCGTTTTAAAGCAGCCAGCAAGACTGAAACATATCGGACTGTTCAAACAGCTTATCTAGAAGGCCTATCAGGTACATAACTGAAATGCAAATGCTTAACCAATATGGCCTAGTACAAGCAGCTGAGCTCTGTGCAGATGTCAAGGGTAATTGTTTTGACATGGGTAGTGCTATTTCTTTATCAGATGGAAGTTTTAGTTGCCTTTACCAAAATGTGGCTCCAACTCTTTATGTTCCACACTTGGATAAAAATTTATTGAGGTCCATTTTTCATTCTGAAGCATCAGTGAATGTTTGAACCTTTTTTGATAGCTGTGTTTGAGTCCCTCAGTTGTCCCCAGTGTGAAAAGATGGATCTCAACATAATATACTCCCTGCTGGAAAGGATTAAAATATGCAAAAGATGCTGGAAAACTGAAGAATCTGCATGACCTGGAGGATTTTTCTGAAGAACAGCGGGCAGTTTAACTGTTCAGAACAAACAAGGTACTCATGAACAACCAGAAAACAAAAAAAAAAAAAACAGTTGTAGATCATCCAGGTAACCACACACAGTATTAAGAACTAATGGGTTCCCAAACTTCTGAAGGGGGTTATTTTAATAAATTTCAGCTATTTTTTGGTTTAGTAGACTATATGTAAACATCTTTTATGTAAAATATCTTACTCAGGACAGTGCTAAATAAAAAAAAATAACATGCATTTTGTATGATCTCTCTTATTTTGTTAAAATTATTCACATTTTCACAGATTCTGCAAGCAGTTCTTAACTTTTGCATGCAACTGTATATAAATATGTAAAATTGTTAATTCACTCAAATTTCTTATGGTTCTTCTTTACACTGTAAAAAAACAACTTAAAAAAAAAAGCTGTTTCAACTTAAAAAAGTAAGTGTTCGTACTGCCTTAAAATTGTAAGTGTAGTTAGTATTAAATGTTAAGTTGTACTACATGAAAACATGTATATTTGAGTTGAGTAAACTTAAAATTTGAAGGCAGCACGAACACTTACTTTTTTAAGTCGAAACAGCTTTATTTTTTATTTTATTTTTTATTTTTCTGTGGTGCTAATTATTATTATACTATTTATTTTGACGTACCAAATTTTGGTAAAAATTTAGGTCAGGTAAGTTTTAGAACGGAAATTTTTTATCAGTGACGGAAAAAATCTGAAGGGTGTCCGTGATTTTGACAGATTACACTGAGGGTGATCTATTGTAAATTGTAGCTGTAATTCCCACCCCTGTCCAGTTAGTGGCGAGTGCGCTCCAATGTGGCAGCAGAGCACTGGATCCAGAACAAAAAGGAAACTATCACAAATGTTTTCCTATGCTTTTGATTACGCACAGGTGAGTACACAGAAGCGATCTATCACGCCAAATTAAAAAGCGCTAAAATGGTATTTATTGCTTGAATTTCCTGAGGAAATTGACAGAGTTTGAAATCTGAGACTTTGTTTCACATCAAAAGTAACACAAAGCCTAGCCTATTGCTATTTATTGGAAGGAAGACACACTATGTACTGTCCATTCATCAACTGAAAAAAGCATAGACCAAGAGATCGATTGTGATTTAAGAATTGATATTGGTTCATTAAAAATTAGAATCTATTAAAATCGAGAAATGTATTAAATTTTGTTTTTTTACACACCCCTAGTATATTTTTTTGTTTTTAAACACTGCGCTGTCATCTTGTAGGTTCATGATTAAAAATGAAAATGTGAACAAAAATAAAAGCAATTCTAATTAAAAATATGAAAATCAAAATGATGGGTAATAATAGATTATGACGGAATGTTGAAGTCTAGCGCAACCTCTGAAATATATATATATATATATATATATATATATATATACACTCATTCAAACTGTATTTAGATAATACTAATATAACACTTAATATCTCTGACTTTATATCTTAGTATTGTGATTCTGTTTCTTAAATTATATCTTACAACTATTGCTTTGTTTCTTTTAACAGCTACTTTATATGGACAATTGTGACTTTATAGTTGCAAGTTATATCATGCAATCACAAGTTAATTTTGCATAATTGTAACGTTATATAACACGGTATGATTATACATCCCACAAAGTGACTGGATTTCTCATTTTAAATTTTATCCCACAATTATTATTATTATTTTACTTTGAGGGAATTTTATCAAAGCACAACTTTATTCTATTTAAAAACTTTATTTGCTCTCACCTGACTGTATTTTGCACATTAATCATCACAGGCAATGGCCCAAATGAAATTAAACGCTATCCAAAGTCAAACCAAAAGGTTTGTTCCAAAAAACAAAAAAACAAAACAGTTGCTTCACTCATCGATAGAATATTAAAAAAAAAAAGAAAAAGAAGCTTCCTTTATATGTCATACTTAAACACAAGAATCCACATGTATATGCCATTGCCATAGGATGACAGTAATCCTGTGTCAATTAAAAATAAAATTAACATAACTTAGAAAAAAATGAATACACATATGAATATATTACATTTTAGCCACTGACAAAAATTGTATTTGAGAAATGATGAATTTTTTGTGCTTCTGTGTTTAGTGGTAGTGATCGTCCACACATCAAGCTTTCTTTACTATGTCACTTTTCATCAGACAGTTGGGGGGGGAAAAAAGGAAAAAGAAGAAAAAAAGGCACGCTGGTCAGTCAACATGTATTTTTCCTCCCAGAAAAGGCTGTTGTGGATCATTTTCAACAAAATTATTGCATGTAGTACATACTCAAGTGTTCAGGTAGTCTTTTAGCAATTATGACCTAGTACAGACCGCTGTCCAGTCTGTTAGCCACTAATGTCGGGGTTGTATGGGCACTTTGACAGTCTTAATTTCTGCTATATGGGAAGACTTCTGGATGATACAGCTGGTGGTGCCCGACGTTGAGCTCTCCTTTCCTTGGGCCAGGTTAGTCAGGGCCATGGCGGCATGGAGCTCCTTCCAGTAGGTCTCGTTATTTCCTCCTCCACCACCTTTACGAGCACCGCTGTTGCCAGATGGAGAGGAAATGGTTAATGAGGAGTTTTAGCAGTACTTAAAAACCTTATGATTCATTAGGCAACAGCATTCTTACCTCTCGCTTTGGCGTGTGCCACAGTCCAACGTCACTGAAAATACAGTTTGGTGAAATGAGTTATAAACTGGATATTCAAACTGGCCACAAAAGCTACTTGGCCAAAAGCTGGCACGTCATTTATGCTGCTAATGAAATATCCCTGAGCTGCTCTCACCCCATATCGATGGAACTGATGAGTAAACATGTTTTCACATGTGCATGTATGTACATGGGTGAATAAGTGGGTGTTTGTCGAGCTCAGGGAGATTTAAGTGGAACTCCGCAGGCTGTGCCTACAGCCACATTCATGCGCTCCAGCCAAAACAAATGCAATTATGCTTCCCCTGCGCTCTCGAGATGGAAAAAGCATATCTGCTCTGTGTCAGAAACAGACACGTTGTTCCACTACTCTGCAACTGATTTGCATTTTTTAAATTATTACACCTTTTCCTTTGACTAATGACTACTTGATTGGTTGTGACATTGCGTTAAAGGAACAGTTCACTCAACGTGAGAAGTTTATCATCATTTACTATGTCGTTCCAATCCCATGTGACTTACAAAAAGGAGACATTTTGTCCAAGCAATCGCAGTAGTTTTTAAGCTCCAAATATAATACAAAAGCAGCATATAAGTAGTTCATACAACTTGTACAGGCACACTTTAGTTTGGGAACCAATTCTCACCAAAAACTAACTTTTAGCTCCTAATTCTCTGCTTATTAGTAGTAAGATAGTTGTTACGTTTAGGAATCTTAAGGAATCTAAAATTTGGTCAATCAAAATAAGGCATTAATATTCAGGGCTCTACAGTGTGACCATTTCAGTCACATTTGCGACTGAAAACTATTGCGTGCGACTGTAAAAAAATATTTAGGAGCACCAGTGTGACTGACCCGATCAGCATATGTGTTTGCGCCGAGAAGAGCTTCAAAGGTTTCTATGTGTTTTTGCAACATTGAGTAATGTATCACAGACATATCTCACGAATCCTTTTTATAAACAAAGTGTTGAGAGAGTGTAAATAATAATGCAGTGTAGAGAGCTTTGATATTTATAATGGATGGACTTTGTGAAATCGCGATGAACTAAGATGAGTGACAGCTTTGAATGATTTTTAAGGGAGTTTGTAAATGAGATACTGATTTAACACAACAGTTAAATAAACAAGAAGTTAATATTAAGTGACTTACATTGTCTGCCTATAACACAATTGCCTGATTTTGCTCTATTTCGTCGTCAAAAAATCTCCATAAATGAACGTGCATTTTTGAACGAATCTAGTGAGTCAATGATTCAATTTCCCATTCATAAAGACAGTCACTTCCTTTATTCCTGAATGAATCAGCCGTTTGAATGAATCAAATGAATGAATGATTCAGTAATTAAATCAGTGACCTACTGGGAAGTTTAGCTTCATTTTTAAAGTATCTTTAAGTTATTTAAATCATTTAATATTTCTATATTCAAAATTTTGAATTTGATTGCACTCATGCCACCTCATTAAACATATAAAAATACAACTACAAGTCACTTTTGTTTTCTTCTGTGCCACCTCTGCAGTACAAATTAATTTTGTTAATAGCCTACTGATTTCATTTGATTAGTAACTTATTCTTATTCTACTTGTTCTTATTCTGGTGTTTCATTTAGACATTTTAAAAAGGTAATAAAATATAATTTTAAAACAAAATCTGACATAAAAGATGACATACTTTTAATAAAGTTAGAAAAATGCCATTACAAAGGTAAAAACAAAATTCTCCTGTGAATCACTTTGAGGAGTCAAATATCACCTCGTAATGGGAAGACTAATTTTTGATCAGATTTTTTGATTATTGATTAGAACTGCTCCTAAAAATAAAAGTAATCGTAGAGCCCTGGCTTTTTAAGTACTAATAAACAGCCAATCGGTAGTATTCTAATAAGCAACTGGTCAAAAGTGAGAATTGTGAAAATTGTGCTCTGTCATCTGAAGGCATATCTGATTTGTTAATGAATCCGTTTTGGGAACCAGATTAAGTGGCTAATTAGAAAAGTATGGCTCAAAAGAACAATCTGTTTATGACTCAGTATTCAGAAAATACTATTTCTCTCATGGGCTCTCAAAGCGCCAAGGACGTTGAAATAAATTTTGAACTGTTCTTCAGATAAAGCTTCAAAAGACTTGAAATACAGGGCATGATTGGTATGGAATATTTTTATCACACAAACTTTCTGAAGCTTGAAAGCTCCATTCCCTTTCTTTGCAATTGAAACAGAATGACGAGTACATTCTTCAGAATTTCTCCCTTTGTGCAACATGCAAGAAAGAAATATAGGTTTGGAACAAGGATGAAAGAATATTGAATACACAGCTAACTAGCATTCAGCATTTGTGTTATAGAGTAATTAGCTGTCTTCAAGCAACCATTTGCAAGATGAACACTTTCACACTATTTGATATTGCCAGCAGTGTGAAATAAATGACAGGAAACGTCATGTTTGGTTAGATGAGGGAGGACAGTTCAAACAAATTGAGATCCATCCATTTGTTTCCATCCATTAAACTTTCACAGACATTGTAAATTTATTTTCATAGTCATTTTTTGGAATTAGCTTAAATATCGTCCTTCGTTCGGTAGATCTACATAAATCGGTTTGTAATAGTAAAGCTGCCTCTCTTCTCTGCTGAAAGCATTGAGATCAGTAAAGAAAAATCTCTCTTATGGGAGCTATGAGAGGGAAAATTGGACGACAGGCATGAGCACACAAAATGCTATTTTCAATATTCTTTGCCTAAAACATCTCCAACTCGGATTTCTTAAATAGTATTTGTGCCAAGAACTACTATAAACCATTAATAAATCATTTGGCTCTGGTTCCTTTGTGCTACTGGATGTCTCTCATCTTTTTAACTTCATTTCTATTGTCCACAGATACTTTGGATTGACTTAACCTGTAAAACACACCAGAAAATACCAAAAAGAAAATATACCAATTCCTCTGGCTAAAGACGGGAGGGCTCCAGTGCTTGTATTACACTTCTGTATTTTAGCGTTTGCGTACTGGCAATTTTCGTGCGTACCAGCACTTCTGACATGTTGCCAGTACTCAGAGTCAAAGCGTCAGCGTGTTAATTGGGGCGTGGAGTACCACTTCTTTTTTTTCCACTTCAAGCACTGGAGAGCTCTATTAAACAAAATCAAATTAGCTATGAACTGAGATCATATAAAACAAATGTAGAAACATATTGATAAATCTGTGCTGAGTTTTCTTAACAAATGTGTATTTTCATTTCATTTTAACTGGAAAAAAAACAAATCTCCTCAAATTCCAAAATATTTAGAATATGTGGCAATGTAATCTGCAACTAGAATGTGCTACATGGTGGTTTCATTCTGGAAAAATCAACAAACTAACAATTAAAGTTGCCATAAATAGCTGTTTGCAACCCATTTACTTCTGTAATGTGATATATTTTTTGTTAAGTAAAACAAAATATTCAATGAGAAAAAAAGGATTAAATGCAAAACCCTGAATGAATGCAGAATGAATGCCTGCCTGAGTCACTGTTTTGCTCTCTTTTCAGCCTTGTGCTAAAAAACAAAACACAAAAAATCTTTCCTTTGTGTTTTTCATGTGCAGACAGCAATGCTGTTAAAAAAATCTTGTTCACACTGATCCACTAAAACCACTTTTAAAATGCTGTATCATGCATGCCAGTAGTTGGGAATGTTACTTTGTAAAGAAACAACACACTAACATGTAATATGCATAATGAGCATGACACCACTGTTTTCACAAAGTTTTTTTTTAGTTTCAAAAACTTTGAAACTGTGTTTTCACATCCCCAAAACGCTGTTGTGTAAATGACCAGGCAAAATGCATAAATTTTTAGTCGAAAACAGTGTTGTGTAAATGCCTCCTTAGTTAAGTGACCTGAGTGATGTCTGCTAAAAAAAAAAAAGTTGTAAAAGTTATAAAATTTTTTAATAAGAAAAATATACATTTTACATAGACAAATGCACCACGAATCATTCATAATAAGACCAGGACCGTGCATTAAGAAAGTAATGAGGGTCAGTACACGTTTCAGGTTCAAAATTCAATTTCATTGCAACTTCTTCTATCAAGACCAAAACAAGCCCGATATTACTAATTTTCACACAATAAAAAAATGCTTCAACATATTTTACTGTTTTTTGTCAAAACTTAACTCACTGCCTTGTGGGAATGCCTCTGTGTGGCTCATAGTGGCCAAAAGGCTCGTAAATGTTCCCTCATCTCCTTTAAAATTCTATCACAGGCTTTTGAGCACCATTCTCACAGCTATCAGTAGCTGAGCATTTGATCCATTCTGAACTACAGAATGGAGTTATTATGTGAAAATACTGACCTTTTTGTTTTATGATATTTTTGTGGAAAACAAGTGGTTTTCCATCTAAGGAAACTGTAAGGTGTGTCTCTGGGTCACAGGCATGCTTCAATGAAACAATGACATTTAAGCATGGGCTGATTCGTTGTAACCAAAACATGAAGAAAATATTTACAACTAATCAGCATTTTGATGACAATGACAGCATCACAATGGAACAAGTCTACATGCAACAAAAAGTTAACAGTTGCCAGCTGTTTTCTTCATATGTAGGAAACATTCCTGACAGCCTCTGTTTTTACACTGACTTGGAGTGAACAGTTTTGTTATTACTTTATATATTTATTATGACAAGTTAGGAGCAAGCTTAGTTAAAATACCCAAATAACTGCCAAGACTCATTACTGATAACTATCAAATTACTGAACTGAATTTTTTGAAAATACATAAGGAAATGGCAGGCAGGACTGTCACACAGCATGTAAAAAAGAGAGAACATTTTAAGTAAATAATAATTTAGAAATTCATTATTATAAATAATCAATAATAACTTTCAGTCTGTTCATCAGGCAAAGTTGTCATATGGTAGAAGACTTATAATACTGCGACAGGCTGTATGAATAGTTATTCATCAATAAGTGTATTTATTTATTTGTTTGTTTGTGTAGTCAGTGGTGGCCCTGGTCAATGTATGGAAAAGCACAGCTTGGACATTCTCCTTAATATCTCATTTTAAGTTCCATGAAACATTATTTAAATGTCTTTAAATGACAGGCTTTAAATTATATGTTGTTCTTAGTATTTTGCTGTCAGTATTAATGTCCTTGTCATGTTTTAGCAAAAATCACAAATGGCCAAAGAGGCAAAAAAAAGCTAGTTCTTCTGAATGACTAAATTGAGTAAGGCCACATAAAACAAATTTAATGCCTCAAATGTTCTGAAAAATGGCAGCTGAACATGTTTGACACATTCACCTCTGTATTGAGCCTAATTTTTATTTGTAAAGATTAGGTCTATTTGATCTAAAACAGAAAAAAAAAATAATGTCAAAAACGTATTGTCATAAAATATGTGAAATATGTGTTTTCTGTAGTAGCTCATAACTGTGGATACTATTGTTATAGATTGCATTGTTAGATTGCTTATTTTCATTACAAACACCTGCATGTTTTTATGGAATCATACTTCATAATAAATGAAACAAAAAAAAAAAAAAACCCCAGAGCATTCCTTCATTTTCCCAAAACGAGACCATTCCAAAAGGGCACCGAAACAAAATAAACAGAGAAATAGAACATTTTGAAATGTTGAGGTGGAATTATGTTAATGATGAATTAGACTCAACTCCTTTGGCAACACTAAAGCATTTTCTTTCATGAGGCATCAGCAGGTGTTCCTATAGCCTACGAGTCCAGGAACGTTCCACTCACTAATCAAACCATATGAAACCACAGCTTTACATTCAATTTAATTATTAATTCTAATGGGATTCACAAAATCTTTCACTGTTTGTCTCCATTTATGTTTTTTTTTCCCATCTGTTTGACATAGTTTAACAAGCTAGTCAGAGCAAACTATGTTGTCTGATTTAGTTGTTTTCTTGGAACACAAAAAGAAGTTTAGCCAAATGTTGATGATGCATTTTTCCACAATGAAAGTGTATGGTGATCAGAGATTGTTATTGCTCCAAAAAAAAAAAACACTACGGAAGTATTGTGAAAGTTGTCATATATCTGTAGTAATTCATTTGAAGTCATAAAAAAGCTTTGTCTAAGAAGAAATCGCTAAGTATGGGGCATAAAAAAGCAGTGTGAATATCCTGCCTAAAATCATACATTTAAAAAAGACAATTTAATACTTACATACTAAAATAGTTTCATTTGATCTAATATTTTCCAAAAAGGGCAAAACAGTTTTGAACTGTTTTGAAATGCACAGCAGCAAGCACCAAAATGTTTTAAGTTTTCTTGACAATGACCTCTTTAATTAATTACATTTTTGAATCTTGAAACATTGTTGCAGCTCTTACCTGTACGGTAGGTGAAGTTTGCCTCAGCTTCTGATGATGGTGAGAGAAAATCATCCTCATACTCGTTGGAGCTAAACGATCCAGAGTGGTTCCTCTTCCGAGAGTCCATAACTTTTTCGGAGGCCATTACATGTCGAAGGGAATCATTTAGATATCGATTTAGCAAGCTGTTCTTGTATTTTGGTGGCGATACATAATCATCACAAACCGAGGGGTCTGCGCTTCGCCCCACCCCTTTGCCTCTGCTGTCCTGAATAACGCTCTTGTGCAGGGGTCTGTTATAGTCTGATTTACTGGCCTGAATCTGTAAAGGATTCTCCCCATCTGTGGAACACAAACATATTCAGCTTAAACTTTGCATAACAACATAGTTCAATTACTAAGTTGCTGTTGTAAAGACAAAAAGAAGCAACAAAATTTTTTTCCACAATTATGGCATTTTGTCTTTAAAGGGCAGAATACATCAGTATGTCCACAGAATAGGTAAATGCCTTAAATCCGCACCGTCTGATGTTGTGTCATCACTGCTAATGCTGAGTCTCTCTGCATTGCCTTGTACATATTTGTTGTACAGTTTTATGCGTAAGGCCCAGCTCAAGTCAGGCTGGCGAACTGTGTTCTTGAGCCTGCGCCTTGCATTCGCAAACCAGTTTGAGACCTGAAAAATACAAATGTGTAATTGTTAAAGGAGAAGTCCATTTCCAAAACAAAGATTCACATTTAATGTACTCACCCCCTTGTCATCCAAGTTGTTCATGTCTTTCTTTCTTCAGGCGTAAAGAAATTATGTTTTTTGAGGAAAACATTTCTGCATTTTTCTCCATATAATGGACTGATATGGTGCCCCGATTTTGAACTTCCAAAAAGCAGTTTAAATGTGGCTTCAAACGATCCCAAATGCAGTTGTAAACAATCCCAGCTGAGGAAGAAGGGTCTCATCTAGCAAAACGGTCAGTTATTTTCATAAAAAAAATACAATTTAAATACTTTTTAATCTCAAACGCTCATCTTGCCTTTCTCTCTGTGTATTCTGGCTCAAGACAGTTAGGGTATGTCGAAAAACTCCAATAGTATTTTCTCCCTCAACTTCAAAAATCATTTCAAAATCATCCTACATCGCTGTAGAAGTTCCGACCCAGTCTTTGCAACGTGAACATGCAAAGAAGATCAGACACCCTTAACAAAAAAGGTAAAAAAGCAATATAGGACAATTTCGAAGTTGAGGGAGAACATGAGATGGAAGTTTTTCGACATACCCTAACTGTCACGAACTGGAACAAAAACAGTCCTAGCAGAGTAAGACAAGATGAGCGTTTGGCATTAAAAAGTATATAAACTGAATTTTTTTAAATGAAAATATCCGCTCGTTTCGTAAATAAGATCCTTCTTCCTCGACTGGGATCATTTACAACCGTATTTGGGATTGTTTGAAGCTGCATTTAAACTGCCATTTGGAAGTTCAAAATCGGGGCACCATAGCAGTCCATTATATGAAGAAAAATACTGAAATGTTTTCCTCAAAAAACATAATTTCTTTACAACTGAAGAAAGAAAGACATGAACATCTTGGATGACAAGGGGGTGAGTAAATTATTTGTAAATTGTTGTTCTGGAAGTGGAGTTCTCCTTTAAATCAGGAATAGGTTTTTTGCTTATCTTTCTTGCACTGACGTGTACACTGTAAAAAATAAAAAACACAATTTGTTGAGTCAGCTTAAAATAATTTGTTACCCTGCTGCCTTAAAATTTTAAGTTTAGTCAACTTGAAATGTTAAGTTGTACTAAGTAACAACTTAGATATTTGTGTTTGCTAAACTTAACAGATGGGTAAGTAACCCAGCTGCCTTAAATTTTTAAGTTGATTCAACTCAAATATCTATGTTGTCACTTAGTATAATTTAACATTTCAAGTTGAATAAACTTTTTTTGAGTTAACTGAACTTAAAATTTTAAGGCAGTCAGGTTACAAATTATTTTAAGTTAACTCAACAAATTGTTTTTTACAGTATAATGTTTCAGTGAACAGTTAAAACATGATGCATTGCATGGTTTATTTGTGTGCAGTTAAGCCAGCTGTTTTTCATCCCTATATCACTTTTCAGAGTCGGGCTGTTGTGGTTGATTTTTGTCTGCAGTTTGAAGATTTGACATATTTAGATTTTTTTAATTTAAATAATATTTAAAATAAATATACAAATACATGAAATTTATGTTTGGTTACATAATCAATGGAATATTTCTACAGTTCAGTGTGATTCTTGACACTAGATAGAAGGGGTCACAAACTAGTGATTACACCAGTGATGTATTCATACAGTAAATTTACAGATGAAGTAGTGTGTCTGCAGCAGAAATGACATGTAATACATAAATCAGCAAGGTGTTATATGCATTTTTATGCACTTGTAAATTATTCAAGCAACTATCCTGGCCTGCTTCTACTGCAGAAATGTGTTGTACAGTTACTCTATAAAAAGAACAAGTTTGGCAATGGTGACCTATTATTTTTTTAAGATGGTAAAAAGTAATATTGCAATTAAATAATAATTTATAAAAAATCTTTAAAATCTGTGTATTTGTTTTGATGCTGGTAATGGGATAGTTTTTGTGATGTTTTGATATAGTTTGGTTGTTGTGATGTTTTGTTACATCAGCCTGCCTTCCCTGACCCGCTTTACAGTACAATTCATAAAAACAAAACAAAACAAAACAAAAAACCAAGATTCAAAATGATCTGGATTTCTGCTTAAGTGGATTCTAAATGATATCAGATTTTCCATCTATGTCATGATATTAAATACAGATTTATTTAACAAATAACACATGCACCAGTTTGCAGTGCCATAAATTTATTGGACCAAAAATTTAAACATTTAAGATCATCAATGGAAAAAGTATGTGTCCCTGAAGGATACTACAGTCAGATATTTCAATGCATTTAGACTGACCTGCTCTGCAGTATCAAAAACACATAGTGCCACGCTCTTCAAGAGATTCTGTTTATGTGTAATATAACTCGATCAAAGGAGATTTCAGCTGACCTCAGAAAGAGACCTGTTGAAGTTCATAAGACTAGAAGGGTTGCATAAGAATTTCCAGACACGGCCCTCGGTCCATCCATAATCAGGATGATAGTTTACAAATGGAAGAAATTCAACACGACTGTTACTCCTCTGAGTGGGCTTCAGCAGACTACTAGTGCACTTGATAATGTATGTGAGTTTACCACTAGAGAAACACTAAAGATAAGAGGAAACCACTAAACCATCTCCAACATATATGTTAAAGAATATACAACAGCACTATTGGAACAATGGCTTGTGGACAGGTAAGACAAAGGTTGATTTTTTTTTGGCTAGTTCTACCCAGCCATATGTTTGTACGTGCCAACACCAAAAACTCATCCGAGTTGTGAAAAATAATTCAGGGAATATGATCATTTAGGGTCTGTTTTGATGCCTCTGGGCCTGGACATTTTACAATCAGAAGGACTAATGAATTCCAAGCTGTACCAAGAAAGCATACAGCAGAGCATCAGCACATCTGTCTGTTATCTAAAACTTGAAAGAGGACGCTTTATGCAGCACAACAACCCAAAACACAGAAGCGAACCACAATAGCAAAGAATTTGCTATTTTTATATCAGCCAAGTCAGAGTCATTGAAATCCAGTCATTGCAAAAATACAAATGGACTGAAACTGTTTAATACTGGTACATTTGGGTCCCTAAACAAGGTACAGGCCATGTCTGCAAGATACTTAATGTTTAAGCACTTTTTCCATTAATGATTTGCATCCGAACCTAAGAATATTTTAGGATGACCCATCATAATACCATAATTGTTTATTATACAAAATTAAGCACAATTGTCCATAAATAACTATAAACTGCACAGACTTTACAATGTGAGCAATTATTATAATGACATAAGCTTGACAGGAAAATGACAGCATTGTTTTATATCAGAACAGACCTGCAACCAGTGGCTTAAATGTCACTGTGCAATTTTTTTTTTAAAAGGATCGGATCTCTTTTCACACCTTCACTTCTACATGCTGTTTTTATTTCATAATCCATCCCTGTACTCCCTCAAAACCACTCCAGTCTGATATGATCAAATATTAGTCTCATTCAGTCTCTCATTTAGTGTTTGTTTTGACCTTACCTGAACCAGGGTCATGTGGGAGCCCAGAGCCAGCAGTATCTTCTCAGTCTTGGTGGGGTAAGGGTTGTCCCTGTGCTTATAGAGCCACTGCTTCAGTGGTCGAGCCATATCCTGGAGGGCCTGACGTTTGTGTCGTACCTTCCCTCCACTGATCAAGTAAAACAACACAGAGTTGTTGTAATTTTATATTCCCAGATTTGCAGATGTCAGTGTCTATGTTGCATATAATTAAATCTTAACTAAAACATAACTGTTAATTTCCTAAAAAAACGACATTGTTATCTGTAGCCATCGGTCCTGATATTTCACAGCATGATTTAATGGAATATACGTCATTGGTCATCTTTACGGCAAGTTTTACCACAAGCTGTTATCGCTTATATAATTTTTTTCCCTCTGTTACTTTGCTTATTTTATAATGATTCTTTGTAATCTAATGCAAAACTAGCTGACAAAAATGACTTTTAATGGCAGTTGGCTTTTCGAGGCTTTTGTTGTGACAAACCATCAACAAAGCATACCACTTACCACAATATAGTAACAAAAATATAATCAAAAGTAATCAAAACATCTTACATCAGTGGTAATAAGACCAAAGTGCAGAACACTGCAGCTCAAATTATTAAACCGTTTGAAAGAAAATAGTTGATGTCCAATTAGAAAATGTAGATAGCACCAAGACAATCAGCAGATGTCACTGTGGACCAAGTACTGCGTGTGTAACATCCCTGTTGCATCTTTACCTTGCACATATAGTTATATGATGTACCGACTGGTTTTATATATATAACCCAGTGATAATTTACTTATATTGTAGGCCTATGGTTTGAGGGTCACATCTTTTTCATTTTTCCATAATCCTTTTGGTAAGAGCAAAAATATATTGCGTGTTTATATAGTGGGCTATATTGTACTGCTTTCCTATAAATTAGGGGAGAAACAGCCTTGTACATTTAAACCACCAATTCAAACCTACTGCCAATATTCAGTAATCTCCATCCTGCTTCTCATTATCAGCTAGCAGAACAAAACTGGTTTGTTACGTTACATTTACAACAGAGATAAGTGACATTTTTAATACTTCCGATATGAAAAGCATAAATCAACATATTGTTCACGAATATTTACTTATGCATATGAAGCGATAGAATATGAAAAATGCTGCGTCCATTTAAAGTAGCTACGCTACATTAACTAATAATGAATCACATGCACTCACATTTAGACCGTTTCATGCATGGTGATTTTGTGCATCACATACATACCCGTTTCTCCTGTGTTTGAGAGCTTCGGTGCCACCCATAACTTTGTGGCTTGTCAGTAAATCTGAATGTTGTCCATCAATCACCTCTAAATAGCTTCTGCTGGTTCTTTCCACGTTCTGTGCGCTCTCTTCAAAGTGCAGCTGATCAAACTTACTGAAGACTGCCGTGTTCATCGCTGCTCGCGGTGCGTTCATTAAATGCCATGTGCCAAATGACAATGTAGCTCCAAAGTGTGTCCAGGAAATTTCCTTATACTGTTACAATGCTCCTGTGAACGAATGGGTTGTTATTTGAAATGATTCTCCTGATTTACAAATTCATATATGCAGGCCAAAGGCTATTTAGAATATAATTCACCAATAATGCGTTATACAATGTATTCAGTGAATAAAGAAGTAAAATATGAGCAATGGGCCAATAGAATTTAAATACTGCGTTTAAAAAAAAAGTAAACTTAAATAATCTAATTAAATATTATCTAACAGCATTACAATAGCAACTATAACAAATTGCCTAAAATGGAAAAATACTTACAAAGTTATCCTGTTAGTTGGTAAACTACAGCGACAGTATATTTTCAGTGTCTTCCATCGCATCTGCTCATATTCAACAGCACTGCGCTCAGCAACTGCGGCTCTCCACTATATCAACCCAACACTAGAGGGTTTCGCACCCCGGAACATGAATACAGCGCGAATCTCGTCTTTCCCACTGAGTCTGGCGGGCTCGTGTCCATTCAGCTACTGTGCGTCTGGCTGCAAGCGGGACTGGATCATCTCCAGTGGAGTTCTCATATGTAACCTTCTTATTTCACGGATAACATTTTATAGGTTAACATTTTATAGGCTCAGCTTAGCACTGGTAATTAACTAGAACAGTCTGGTTTAAAGCAGGCGCTTTTTATCCAGTTGTTTATTGCTGTTTGATAGAACAGACAGTGAAAGTATAAATCGAGGCGTGAGAACTAGAAAGGCGTGACAATTCAATCGTTTATAATAAAAATTTGTACACTCATGGATGACAGTATACTTTTAGTAGAAAGAGTACAAAGAGCTAATCAAGAGCTTTCATTTGATCTATCTATCTATCTATCTATCTATCTATCTATCTATCTATCTATCTATCTATCTATCTATCGTAATATATATTCGTAATATATATTACGAAGCCTTTATAGAGTCCTTTACTAAAAACAACAACTTAAAGAAAATATAGATTCATGAAACACACTTTAACTGTTTTTCCTCTGATCCCAAATTGTGAAAAAAAAATAAATATATATATAATGGCATTATGTGCAGCATATCGTAAAAGAAATCTGATCTTATAGGTTTATTTAATCAGCTGATTATACTACGTTATTCCGCTTATTTTGATTACCAAATAAATAAATGGGCATGAGATATTGATTTTAGTTAAAAATAAAAAATAAGTAAATTAGTTTGTTTAGGCCTGTTTATTCATTTACTTAGTTACTCACTCAAAGGAAAGACAGGACATGAACATGGAAACATCTGATGAGAATATATATATATATATATTTACATATTTTTACTATGTAAAGTAACAGTTTTCTATTTGAAAATATTTTAAAATGTAATTCATTCCTGTGCTTTCACTGAATTTTTAGCATATTATATATATATATATATATATATATATGTATATATATATATATATATATATATATATATTATTGTTGTTGTTGTTATTATTATTATTATTATTACTACAGCTGAGTAGAATTTTTTCAGGTTTCTTTGATGAATAGAAAGAAGACAAAAGAACAAAAATCTGACTCCAAGCTTTTCAGTGGTATAGTGTATAATGTTACAAGAGCTTTTTTATTTATATTTCTGTTTTAAATATTGATGATGATTATAATAATAATAATAATAATAATAAACAAATTGGCATATTAGAATGATTTCTGAAGGATCATGTGACACTGAAGACTGGAGTAATGACGCTGAAAATGTTCAAATAGAAAGCAGTTATTTTAAATAGTAAAAATAGTTCACAATATTATTGATTTTGCTGTATTTTGGATCAAATAAATGCACGCTTGGTAGCAGAAGGGACTTCTAAAAACATTTAAAACATCTAAAAACTACTGTATATACACTTATACACTTACACTAGCAGTCAAAAAAATTGAACAGTAGTTTTTTAATGTTTTATATATATAAATATAAATTACTCCACTTATCAAAGTTTATTTATGATGATTTGCAACTATATTTGATACATTTAGCACATTAGCCATCAGTGCCACCTCAAATTGGACTCAGAAGAAAAACATTTTTATGACAAAATATATGTTTTTAAATTACATATAATTATGGTTATGGAGAAATCTTTTTTTTTTCCCCACTCAGACCTGAGCACAGATGTTCTCACATAGGGGTGTTTTAGTTCAAGCTTTTGTAATCACAAAGAGCATCCCCATATGACACCTTAAAGCAGACAGCACATTCCTCTCTAGTAGCCCAGGCATATAACACAGCAACACACACCATAAATTCCTTTTCCTCAGAGATAGCCTCGCTACCACATTTGTTGACACTAGCTACACGCAGCCCCTTTTTCACCTAGGAAAACACAAAAAAGAAGGGACACGTTAAGGTCGAGTTGTTCACTTAAGTCGCACAATGCTGCAAATGTACTAAACTTTCCACATAAAAGACGCAGGTTAATTCCCACTTGTTTTTCCACTCAAAGGAAGTATGCTTAAACTCAGCTTATTTTTAAAGATGTTCCAAACCCAGTTTTCCAAGAAAATGTACTTGTGCACTAAGATGTACTTTTACATGCGCTCTTCCTGTTTCTTTTGCTCTAAGTGTATTTGTTGACTTAATACTGAGTAATGCTGTGTAATGTAATGAGAATATATGGTTATGAAGCTATAAAATTCATTGCAAAAACAGCTGCAGTTTCTTCACAGGCCCCAATGAAAAAGCATTGGGCAACTTGAGATTACTGCAATATAGTACCAATTAGAGCAAATCTGAAACCACGAACACCACAGCCACAAATGCGCTGCAGCACACAATAAAACGAGCACGGCCCAGAGAGATGTACGGTATGTTTGTGAATGACAAAATCGGTTTTATATTCCCATGGAGTGATCTGAATAGAAACAGTGTCAGCGAATGTATCACACGTACCACGAGCCGTTTGAGTCATTCAGGTAACAGCCTCAGCGCCTTCTTGATCTGTTGTTTTGATTCCTAAACTTTGGTCACAGATGCAGCATTGCATGTACTGGAAAACATATGAAGACTGCGGTACGTGGCGCTGTCCCATGAAATGTGTGCATAGTTGCTGTTACAGGCCTGAGTTTATAATCCTAGAAGAAAAAAGCTTTCAAAAGAGACAAGAAAAACAGCTATTATGTTTCCAGTTTTGGTCTGGTATATCTAGCAGTTCTTTTATTAATTGCAGCTAATGCTGCTTGATAGACTCGCTACTATAATGAACTCGTTTTTTTCATTGGTTTAACTGAGGAAATTGGCTGACAGGACATTTTTTACCTATGTGATTTGTGTTTGGCTCTTTTATAGCTGCTCGACATAATTGGCTATACGTTGCTTTAGCAATCACATCTATTTCTTTGATTGGGCAGCTGTTGTTCTGAGGCGGCAACGATGGTTCTGAAAGGTCACAGTATCCACGTGCAGTGGTTCTCGGCCAGAGCCAGCTATCGCTGACAGGCTGTAGAGAAGAGCATAACTGCAGCGTTACTGTGTCTCAGACTCTATAACCAACTCCACATGTCTTATCTAAATAAGCAGTGCGCCAAGACAGATCACATTTCCTTCTGGTGCTAGCCAGACGTACGGATTACCTTGTCACTGGCTTCGACGTAAAAATCGGAATTAAATTGGTACTGGCACATGAAACTGTGGTACCAGTCGTGTTAAAGAAATACTGTACTTTGGTGTATTAAGTGATTCTTCACCCCTTTTACCATATAGTTATTGTACGTTTCTTTTTGCCATACAGGAAGTCTCATCTGGGTACATTTACCGCACAAGAAATTGTGAAGTAATTGATATCCATACAATATTAGACCTTTGACATTCCACTAATATAAATCTTTTGAAGAATTCTCCCCACGACTTGGGCCAAATGAAATGTTAATTCATACCACAATCACAGGGTGAGCATAGTTAGTCAGACAAAAAGCAGCCTGAATGCCAAGGTGCAGTCATGGCAATGGCTGGAAAAATTGAACAGAAGGCAGAATGTGGAACGTACTGTAAGATCATATTAGTAACAGGATCATTTTCAGTGGGTAAAGAGACTGTAGACACTGGACAGTATTAAGTATGAAGCACTGGGTTTACAGTCAATATGAAATCATAACTGACCCTTGACCCTGCACGTTATTCTGCAAAATGTAATGGTCTGGCCACATGGACTATTTGTTAATGCTAAATTTAGCTACCAAATTAAAGTCTATTAAGACGGCCAGGCAAATGCTTGGTAATCCCTGTGCTAAGGTAATAAATAGAAAATAATGATTTGAGATGCTCTAGATGATGAACTTTAGGTCTGGCTTCATTCTGGTTCGAAATGTTTTTAGATGCAATCAATAAAATCAACCTGGGATGCAAATGGCATTTCATGCTGAATTTAAGAGAGAAACACTAGAATTACTAGAAGTCAGATTAGCTTCTTGAGGTGTGTACACATTTTGTTGGCAGGTAAAACATGTATTAATAGTGTGCAGCATGAACTCAAAGCTGTAATACCACTTTATTTAAACCAGACTGTAAAAAATCCATTGCTTTTTGCAGGCCGCCTGATGTAATTGCATTTCCATATGCGTCCAGCCACCTTAACATTGTCTGCTCATAATTCCTTAAACATTCTCTAATCAACATATCACCGTGTCTAACAAAATGTTAAATCCCAGTAGAGTCTATTTGCGTCATGTGTTTTTCTTTGCTAATAAATCTACCAAAGTGGAATTATATCCACAGAGTATAGTAAATTGAGTATGATGACATACCAATGTTAGCGTCTTCTCATACTTGCTGTTTTGCCCATTAGCTAGCTGGGGAATGGTCCAATAGAGAGATGCACCAGGTAGTTTAATATTCTACAGTCATTGAATACTCTTTGTTGGTAATGCAGTTTTTATACATGGAGCAGGAGAGTATCATTTTTTTCTGAAATCTATTAGCTGTTTTTATAGCATTACACAGTTTTCACTTAATGCACCCAAGGTGATGCTAAATAGTGTATAACTGTGGATCTTCAAGATTCAAAAGGTTTCAAGGCGAAAAAGCTCCACGGGGTGCATCCTCTCGCACAGAAGTTATGTCGAAAATTGTTCTTTTAACTCATTTGAGAGCACCTAAAATGTATTGAGGGCAAGGGCAATAACTGGGACAGGTATAATTGTGTCTGCTCTTCTGCAGGTGGCTCTTTTTAAGGGCTCACCCTATTTTAGCACCTTACATGACCACTAAGGTTTTGGACACTGCACTTAGAAAAAAAAAAAGACTCTAATTTACAACCAAATGACAGCATATAAGAGCTACAGAGCAATTCTCTATTTCTTAAACATAATACAGTGTGTGAACTGTTAAAATTAGGAACAGTTTTGTAACAAGACTTTTCTGTAAAATGCTCTGATATTATTGGAATAGTTCCCAAATCCTTCAGAGCCATAGATGCAATATACAGTTGAGGTCAAAAGTTTACATACACCTTGCAGAAGCTGTAAAATGTTTTTTTTTTTTTTTTTTTTTTTTTTTTTTTGATAGTTGTTCATGAGTCCTTTGTTTGTCCCGAACACTTAAACACCCCACTATTCTTCAGGTCCCTCAAATTCTTTGTTTTTTCAGCATTTTTGTGTATTTGAACCCTTTCCAGCAATGACTGTATGGTTTTGAGATCCATCTTTTCACACTGAGGTCAACTGAGGGACTTGTGTGCAAATATTACAGAAGGTTCAAACGCTCATTGATACTTCAGAAGCACACGTGTATTAAGAGCCAGGGGGTGAAAACTTTTGGAATTTGAAGATCAGGGTAAATTTAACTTATTTTGTCTTCTGGGAAACATGTATCTTCTGTATCTTCTGAAGGGCACATTTAACACATTTTCATTTTGTTCAAAAGTTTACACCCTTGGCTATTAATGCATTGTGTTTCCTTCTGAAGCATCAGTGATTGTTTGAACCGTCTGTAATGGTTGCATATGAGTCATTCAGTTTGAAACTATCACTAAAAACAAACAAAGATTCACATATAATGTACTCGCCCCCTTGTCGTCCAAGATGTTCATGTCTTTCTTTCTTCAGTTGTAAAGAAATTATGTTTTTTGAGAAAAACATTTCAGCATTTTTCTCCATATAATGGAGTGCTATGGTGCCCCGATTTGAAATTCCAAAATGCAGTTTAAATGTGGCTTCAAACGATCCCAAATGTGGTTGTAAACAATGCCAGCCGAGAAAGAAGGGTCTTATCTAGCGAAACATTCGGTTATTTTCATAAAAATAATACAATTTGTATACTTTTTAATGTCAAATGCTCATCTTGTCTTACTCTGCCTGGACTGTTTTTTCCCATCTCATGTTCTCCCTCAACTTCAAAATTATCTGCTGTTTTACCTTTTTTGTTAGATCTTCTTTGCATGTTTACATTTTTCAAAGACTGGATCGGTACTTCTGCAGCGATGTAGGATGATTTTGAAATGATTTTTGAAGTTGAGGGAGAAAATACGATTGGAGTTTTTAGACATACCCTAACTGTATTGAGCCAGAATACACAGAGTTCAGGGAGAGCGAGACAAGATGAGCGTTTGAGATTAAAAAGTATTTCAATTGTATTTTTTAATGAAAATAACCAATAGTTTCGCTAGATAAAAACCTTCTTCCTCAGCTGGACTCATTTACAACTGCATTTGGGATCATTTGAAGCTGCATTTAAACTGCATTTTGAAAGTTCAAAATTGGGACACCATATCAGTCTATTACATGGAAAAAAATCCTGAAATGTTTTCCTCAAAAAAAAAAATGACATAATTTCTTTACGACTGAAGAAAGAAAGACATAAATATCTTGGATGACAAGGGGGTGAGTACATTATATGTGAATCTTTGTTTTGGAAGTGGACTTCTCCTTTAAGAATGAAGTGCATGTAACCTTTTGAACGGGGTCATTTTTTATATATTTAACTATTATTTTTTCTTGTGGACTATATGTAAACATCTTTTATTTGAAATATCTTATTCAGGTCAGTACTAAATAAAAAATAACATGCATTTTGTATGATCCATCTTATTTTGGTAAAATAATTAACATTTTTCAGATTCTGCAAGGTGTATGTAAACTTTTGACCTGAACTGTAAATAGTAACAATAACTCCCCTTTTTTTGCCCAAATCTACTAATTTAAATCCATTGCAAGAGATGCATTGTATACATTCAGTAACCTAACTCTGCCTGTGCTGTGATATTTTAATTTTATCTTCTGAATTTAAATTCAAGTCAGCATTTTTGTTAAAGTATTATAAATTCATGAAAATCTTGTTTGCCAGATCAGACTCATGTAATGCAACCAACATACTGAAACATTCAATATATAGAGAGGGAGAAACAAATAAACAGAAAATTATATCATAGAGACATTCACAGACCCACGTGAGTGTAAGTTAGGTTATCAGATAATTTGACCTTTTTATGTTTGTTCAGATTGTAAAATTTCAAATAGTGCAAGTCCTCAAACAATGTAATAATATTTATGAATATAAAAATTCATGATATTTGTAAAAAATGTAAACTGAAAAATACATTTAAAATGTTCTTAAAATTAACGTTTAATGTGTGTATTTATTTAAGATTACTCCATATGACATTTTGTAGATTTTTATGTTGGACTCTCCAGTTTGCCATTGACCCAGTACCCAAAGTATTTTCAGTACTACAACAGTTTATTTTATTTTTTAGATAATTGTTGTGTTGCAGTTGGTGCCTTTAGAAGATATTTGGCTCAACTTTCCAATTGTCATTTACTGATTGATTTCTGAAACAAGATGAGAATACAGGTTTTAATTGTAATTGTAATTGTTGCAGTACAAATATTGCACATCAAATCTGGCAAAGCACTGGAAGCTGCACTCCTATTCTGTCTGCTTCTATCAAGCAATTACACATCCAGTTCTTCAGCCTTCTTTAGTAAAAATAAGCCCGGCTGAAGAGGCAATGCCCAGCGTGCCTTTCCCTTGATGAATTGCTTTGTGAATGTGTTGGTCTGTGCCACGTACACTCCCAGAAGTCCCTGGGTGTTTAAACACTGTAGTTACTATATCATATAATTATGACTTTGCCATCAATCACATTTTCATACTAATGCATCATTAACCCAACAAATAGCTCCCATATGTTCATCCGAACCCACTCCTCTGGTCCAAATACTGTGTGCCTGCCACATTATTTTCCACAGAATTGTAAGTGTACCATGCAACACATGGTTCCTTCAACTCATAGGCTACATCTTGTTTCACATCCCTAATGAGTCGGGTCATGTTTGCTAGTTAGGCAGTCATTGATAATTCTGTATGAACGTGTTCTTTCGAGAGCCATGCGGATGTGTCAAGACTTCCCTCCGTTCCTGGGCTTTCAAACGTACCGCATTGCTTTTGCAAACAAAGCTTCATACGTCTCTGTTACCAGGGTCTGCAATCTACTCTGACAGCCGCCGGCTTGCTACCAGCTTTTCTTCTTGGACGCTGACAATTTTATGTTTTTCTGCTCGCTCATAACTCCAGGTCTCGGCTTCAAGATGAAATCCCCTTGTAGCACATTAACCTTCTTACTTAGCATCATGCTGGTTTCCGTCGACAAGCAATGGGCAATTTTATGCCTTTCACACCCAATTGACTATATGATCCAGGGGAGAGGTGAGCCTCCAAAAACTTTTGTTATTTCACGTTTCTCATTAGACTCATCATGGGTCAGTGTTGAACATGGAGCTTTGCTAATGACATGGAGGAAACTGCACCTGCAATTATGGCTCTCATTATTGTAATCATCTTTATTTATGACTCCCTGTTTAGGGTATGGTTGAACTCAAATGGAGCATAATGAGGTGTTGGGATGATAATGAATTCATTGTGAAGATGATGAGGATGATGACGGCATAATTCTCCAATGCTATAGTGACTTACGGTGTCAAACAGCTTTTGGCCCATGTGTGAGGCAGCTGGCACCTCATTGCATAGTAGAGGGCCATGTGGTAAACATCATCCTACAGGCGGTAACTGAAATGTGTTTTAACAGTCATTTTTTTCTGTTGACATATTAGTGAGATATTAGAGTTATATTAAAGGAGAAGTAGACTTCCAGAACAACAATTTACAAATAATTTACCTAATAATTTACCCCCTTGTCATCCAAGATGTTCATGTCTTTCTGTCTTCAGTTGTAAAGAAATTATGGTTTTTAAGGAAAACATTTCAGGATTTTTCTCCATATAATGGACTTGTACGAACTGTAGTACGTAGCGTTGTGGACATGTATCCCAGAGCTAGCGTTACACAAGCTTTTGTGCTTAAAAAGTATACAAATTTAAATTTTTAGAAAAAAATGACAGATCGTTTTGCTAGATAAGACCCTTGTTCCTCAGCTGGGAGAGCCCTTTGAAGCTGCATTTAAACTGCATTTTGGAAGTTCAAAATCGGGGGGCACCATTGAAGAAAAATACTGAAATGCTTTCTTCAAAAACCATAATTTCTTTACGACTGAAGACAGAAAGACATGAACATCTTGGATGACAAGGGGATGAGTAAATTATTTGTAAATTGTTGTTCTGGAAGTGGAGTTCTCCTTTAATAGACCTAGAGAATATTTAACCAATTAATGCCTATATTCACCCACCTTCCCCCTCCCAAATACCTTTTAGAATGCTGCATTTTTTTTTAAACAACATTAGGCTTTATATAACTCCCATACAAAGTTTTTTACAAACCATAAAAAAAAATCTGGTGGAGCCTTTAGCAACTTTAATTGCCCATTGGCTTAAATGGGTTAAATATCATCGTCATTTTTCAGGTTTAGAAAGACTTAAGAACACTCCCGATATTTTAAAATGAACCAAGACAAACAACTCAACGCATAATCCTCCAAAAAGGCCATCCAAAAAGAAAGACCAGACACACAAATTAGGATATTTTGCAATGGAAAATGAATCTCCCATCAGTGTGGAAAAACATAAAATTTGGCTGCATGTGTAGGAATCTTGTAAGTTATTTTTCTAGTAGAAAGGACTAGCAATCCAACATATTCTTCCAAAATGCCACTCTTCCGGCTTTACGCATATAATGGTCAAGTCTGATCAGCTTTCCAAGTTTTTATATATATATAACAGACTTTTAAGTCTGAGTCTATAAATGGCTGAGCCAATAACATGATTAAATGGAGAAATTATGTTTGACTTTTTGCTTAGGCTGATATTCCCTGATATAACCAATTCTAGGAGCCATAGCTGCACCTATAAATAGTTTGAGACAGATGGTGTGAAATCTTCGATATGTTGTGTCACTTCCCTTGAGACACTTTCATAAAGAAGACGTACAAGGTGTAAAAAAGAAAGACACAGATACATTCACCTCACTGGACAGATGACTTTGCCTCTCAGCCAGAACACTGGAACATGCATGGCTGCGCCTCTGATGCATGAGTTAAAGCCATAACATTTCGTTAACAGGGCAGATTGAATTAATACCCATCCGAGGACCACTCCAGATGGCTGCTGCCTCTCTCACAGCCTCTCATTGTGTAGGAAAATAAACATCCGTAAATCACCACGATGGGAGTTCCTACAATCAACGGCGCTGAAGTCATGGTCCGAATCATGCCTTCTCAGAGGACCTGCTGATTTTGTGTGGAATACTGTGTGCTGTAAAAAGTAATCGCCTGACACAACATAACGTAGCTGTTTGAGACGGATGTGGTCTCATGTTCTTTTCTAAGCTGATGTTTTTGGCTACAAATGTTTGATTCTGCCAAGGCCACGAAGTAGCAACACCTCTGCTCGCATACCTGCTAACAATGTCTATTTGTATCTTCAGGAACTATTACAGGGATATTTTAACACTCCAGAGAGGAAGCGTCCTGCTTTTGGAGTCTTGTCTTGCTTGGCCACCGTATTACAACAGCCACATAAAGGAGTGTTTTTATTGGAAAATAGGTGCTGCCTGATACCTTTTTATGCCAAACTAAATCCATATGAATAGATGGCCTTAAGTAGAGGCTGGTTACGATTGCAGTAAATAGAGCTTTTTGTGGATATTTTACAAAAACATTCATTACGTTCATGTTTCTGCCATGTCAAATACGGTGAATTGACTCTTGGGAGTGTTCTGGTTACACGCACAATGGGAAAAAGATTAAAGAGGTCTTTCTCATTGAGTTCATTTTCAAGACATTAAACTTGTTAAAGGAGTAGTTCACTTCCAGAACAAAAATGTACAGATAATGTACTCACTCCCTGTCATCCAAGATGTTCATGTCTTTCTTTCTTCAGTCGTAAAGAAATAGTTTTTTTTGAGGAAAACATTTCAGGATTCTTTCCATATAGTGGACTTCTATAGTGCCCCTGAGTTTGAACTTCCAAAATGCAGTTTAAATGCAGCTTCAAAGAGGTCTAAACGATCCCAGCAGAGGAAAAAGGGTCTTATCTAGCGAAACGATCGGTTAAAAAAATAATTACAATTTATATACTTTTTAGCCTCAAACACTTGTCTTGTCTAGGTTTGCATGAATACTGTTTTTTCTAGGTCAAGACAGTTAGGGTATGTCGAAAATCTCCTGTCTCATTTTCTCCTCCAACATCAAAATCACCCTACATTGCTGCAGAAGTACCAACCCAATGTTTACAAAGTGAAAATGCAAAGAAAGTCAAACTGCCTTCACAAAAAAGGTAAAACAGCAATGTAGGACAATTTTTTGTAGGACAGTTTTTCGACATACCCTAACTGTGTTCACACAGACCTAGACAAGATGAGCGTTTGAGGTTAAAAAGTATATAAATTGTAATTGTTTTTTTTTCTTTTTTTTTTAGAAAAGAACCGACCGTTTCACTAGGTAAGGATCGTTTAGAGCCATTTGAAGCTGAATTTAAACTGCATTTTGGAAGTTCAAACTCAGGGGCACCACAGAAGTCCATTATATGGAGGGAAATCCTGAACTGTTTTCCTCAAAAAAACACAATTTCTTTACAACTGAAGAAAGAAAGGCATGAACATCTTGGACAAGGAGGTGAATACAGTATCTGTACATTTTTGTTCTGGAAGTGAACTACTCCTTTAATGGAGAATTTTTCCCCAGAAATGCATAAATGGAAATGAATGAAGAAAACAGCAGAGTATTCCAGTTCCTATTTGTTTGGTCTTTCTTTCTTTCAGTGAAAAGAATGTCTATGATAAAAAATCAAAACACTTGGGAAGTCACATATAACATTTTACAACCAGAACTAACAAAGACTTGTTGACCTCGGCACATAGCCAGGGTCTTGTTATAATTTCCTATTTGCATGTTGTAAGGAAATCACATTTTTGTAATCCCAGTTCCAACTTGAATGGCCAAGTGAATGATTTGTTCAGAGGTAAACAGGAGATTTCTTTGGCTCTTTATGTGCTCTCTGGTCATAGTCCATTAAACCCACAGGCCCTCAGCTCTGTTCACAATACTACCCAAAGGTTCTACACTAACAAGAAGTGATCGGACATCACTGTAAATCACATCTTATGGAAAAACAAGTGCTTCGGTTTTCATATATTGGAGCAAAAGGAGTTTCAGTGTTGTATGAAATAACAGGAGGGTCAAGAAGTAAGTCTAGCCCTTCATCTGAATATGTGTACATATTCCCTGCTACACAGTATGCAAGAAGAAGTTTCAGTATAATAAGTACAATATCTGTACATTAGATTAGGAGAACAATATCCAGATGACCTACTGCATCTGATGAAAAGTGTAAACCCAGTGGACCCTTCACTATTCCCTCAGCTGGGAAGGTGTCATATTTGAAAAGATAGGAAAAAAAATGGTGGACAATCTTGAGCTTCTGCTACACTCTAAAAAATGCTGGGTTAAAAACAACCCAATTATTTGGCAACCCAGCGCTAGGTAAATATTAGACAGAACACATGCTGGGTTATTTTTACCCAGCTGGTTGGGTTAAATGTTTTTACCAAATTTGCTGGGATTTTAAGTCAGTTATTGTTTAAAAAGTATTATATTGCTTGTTTAAAATGGACTGGAACTTATAAAAACACACACAGAATTACTAGAGGCAACAGCAATAATCAAAAGAAGATCATTTATTATTAAGCAAGAACACATTGACAAAATACAAGACAAACTGAATTTATTTGGGTGAATACAGCATAGTTTACAATATTACATACACTTAAACTCCTTTAACAAGCATTTTAGACATAAAAAATGTAACATTTAAAAGTAGAATTTTTATTCCAGAGTATTCATCCATTCTCTGTAATCGCTTTTTACCGCACTAGCGCTAATTCTCCTGCCGGTGAAGGGCTGCTGTTCGCTGGGTTAACTGCAAACTTCATACCACAGCCTTGCGTTTCACTCGTAGCTGAAAGATGCCTCCAAAGATGACTCCAAAAACTGCCCATAAACAAACAGTACTGGCTTTGAAGAACATATTTTAGGATTAAACTGATTAAACAAGGCAAGGCAAAAAACAATTACATCCTGCGAAACAGCCGCTGCTGACGCAGCTGACATCTCGTCCTTAATACAATTTACAGCACAGTAAAGACTTCATAAATTAAATAAAATGTACACAAACCTTTATTTGCAAATCAGCAGTGCTGAGAACCACTCTCTCCGGTAGAGGACTCAAAAAACTTGCGCTCTGACTGACTGTAACTCAGCAGACACAGGCTCAACCCAGTGGTTGGGTAGAAAAAAAACAAAACACCCAGCGTTAAAAATGACCCAGCAACTTAGTTACAGAAAAACTATATTAAAAATATTAAAAATAACCCAACAAAATGACCCAACGGGCTAAACTCAGCATTTGGGTAAAAAAATAACCCAGCACCTGGGTAAAAATATTAAAAATAACCCAATAAAATGACCCAATGGGCTGAACCCAGCATTTGGGTTAAAAAAATAACCCCGAGTGTCGGTATGAAGCTGTTTGTTGTAACTACCTAGGTATTATGCTTTGTGATCTTTTGGTCAGTGCAAGAGCTTCAGCGCCCAGATTATAGAATTATTTGGATACTGCCTAAGAGTTTTTAAGCAGATCCAGCCTTTATTGTCTTCTCAACTGTCTGGAAAGGTGAGTAATTACATAAAGTGAAGATCCAAGGTGCATTTCATTGTTTTTTCATCAGTCTGGAGTTCTGTTAAAGGCAAAGTCTCTGGAAGATTTTACTTGTGTGAATGTACGAGAGCTGTCAGTTAGACAGATAACCTTCCCAGTGGGAACATGCACTCTTGCTGGTTTCAGGGTCGCGTGCTCATGAAGGTGGAGCCCAACAATACAACCGCAAGCTCTTTCATTTACTAGCGGGGGGCAAAATACCAAAATGAGCATTTGTGTTTTTAAATGAATGGATACAATGAATCACACAGGATGGTGGTTTGACGGTTATGGTCGTGACCCAAGCACAGTTTGTCAGAGTTTGGTGATTCAAGTTTAAGTGAAGTTCTCATAAAATTGAAGCATTTGTGGCATATTTCCATCCCAAGGATATTTCGTTCTAAGTGGTGGTCTGTTTTATTCATCTTGATCCATATTGATCATAGAATTGCTTACCATGATGGTGAGGTCAGATTCACCCAGTGTACAGCGGTTCATTAACTAATCAATCTCATGTGCTTCAGTCAGCTGTAAGAATGGCCCGTTCAGTCTGATTCTGTTGTGATTGGCTTTCAATATGTTTAGAATCTCTCTGCTTCTCCAGTGTGTGTCTTGTATTCCTCAAGTCTCCATAAATAACGCTTAATTGAAACTGTCCAGCTGTCAGAATGATTACACGCTTTAGTTCGCCATTTGGCGGCAAGAGACAGAAGTCTATGCGTGCTAGGTTAAACAGTACAAGTTTGTGGGGAATTCTTCACTTTCCCAGCCAACATAATCATGCCACTGGAAAAAAAGGGCAAGCAGCTTACTGAAACCTAGACGTACACCTGTGTAGTGCAGTACAGCGATGTAAAGGGGTGTGCAGATGCTCTTATCAGCCTTGATAAACAAATACTGAAACATTTCTAAGGTCAGGGAGGAGTGGTGGTTTTTAACTAATCCATACTTGGAAAGAGAACTGGCTGCTAAAAGACTGCTAGCTCTAGCATGCAAAATCGCAAAGCCGTTTTTGCATTGAGCCAACACAGATGCGGTACAGTGGGACAACTTTATGAAAGACTAAATAAAACATTTTGCTGGTACAAAAGCAGCCTGTTTCTGGAGCCTTTCTTTGGAAGTGGATCTGTGGACTGGTAAACTAAACAATTCCGCTTTCTATTTTTTTATTGATTTATTGGTATTATAACAACATTCAAATTGTGTGTGTTTTGTCACAGAGCACAAGAACTTGCTGAACTTAAAGTATTTTTCTTTTATTTAGCATTTGTCTTTTTTTCCCGAAACTAAAGCAGTTTCAATTTTGGTTAATACTATTTAGATTTAGATGAAGCAACAAATTTCTAAATGTTTAGAAATAGATGTTTATTCCTAGTTTGGAACAAAAGCCGCAGATTTACCAAAAAACATTCATGTTTCAATTTTGGCCTAACTAGCTGCAACATGCGCTTGGGTATAAATGAATAAAATGGTTGCAGTGTTGGATGATTTGCCAATATTACTTTGATGTTGAGTTTCATGCAAGAGTTTCATAATATTTTTAAAAATCCTTTCTAGTAAATCACCAACACCTGAGGTCATGGGGCCCTTCGAATATAGTTGTGGACAATTTCTGTGCAAGAAACTGAACATTAATCGCAACATTATTACCTGTTAATCATAGCCTGATGTCTGGTTTGCGGACAAACCGTGAGTTGGTTCTTTTTATTGAACTGGATGAATCAGTTCACCAGATCAAGCTGAACCATTACAAGTTTGTTTCTCAAGCCAACACAGGTTAAAAGGGTACAGCTTTTACACTTTTTTTCTTTTCTTTTACAAGTTGTGTTTCTTGTGTCACAGTAATGATCAATCTACTGGTTATTTAGTGCTGTAACACATCCTGAAGTTTGCCAGAGTTTTTCAGTAAAAAAAAATAAGTCGGGTTTAACTTATTTTTTTTTTAATAAGTCCCGCTACAGTGACAGCAAGTGTTTCTTTGGTCCTGCTGCTAATGTGGTGACTTTCTGTGTCTTGCAGTATTTGTTAAAACGTTTACGCCATATTATACTAACAGAACATGCCAAGAGTGAGGGTCAGAAAGAGGTCTGATTCAGCCAGATGTTTTCATCTAGATGGTAACATGATTATTGTTATTGTTACATTATGTTGAGAATTGATATTATGCAAATTTAATTTAATTTTCATATTGTTCATACTGTTAAAAATGTTTTATAAAATGGATTGACATTGCCAATAATAAAAAAAAAGATATTCTAAACTATTTTGTTTGTACTGTTGGGTTACTTTTCAAACATTTGATGAAACTGAAATTTTAAATTAAAATGTAATTTAATACCTTTTTGCAAAGATAAAGTTAAATATTAGCATGGTCGTAGTCAGGTATTGTAACGGAGTGACTGAGACAAGAGGTGTGCGGATCAATTTGCAAAGCTTGTATTATGAGACATGGTCAAAAACAGGCAAGGGTCAGACAATGGCGAACGGGTATACTGTAGGAAAGACAAAACCAGGGACAGGCGTGGGTCAAACAACGGCGAATGTAATCCAAAGGGCGAGGCAAATGGGTATCCACACACAGGCAATAGTCCAGACGAAGACCAGTAAAAATCCGAAGCGGCAAGACAGAGGGAAATCCAAGACAGGCTAACGTTATAATTTCAGGGCAGGCAGCAGACAGACAGGACGAGATAAACCAGGAAAGGATCAAGACACAGATGAAACAATAAACAAGACTAGACTCGGAAAAACTCGGAGTGGCTCCGTAATGTAGCTATCACTGATGTAGCGATACTCGCTAACAATACTCTGCCTAGAATGGTGGTTAGGGCCTCGTATTTATAGCGTGTGTTATTGGCTACAGGTGAGTGCGTAATCAGTGCAATGGAACATGGGAAATGCAGTCCAGGGTGACGTGTAACAGTCAATATAGTGAGTGAGTGAACACTCACAGTGAGTGGTGTGAGTGTCAATATAATCAGAAGGTGATCTCTGGTGGCGAACGGATGGCAGACCACAGACAAGATTCGTGACAGGTATATTTAATTAAAACAAAAGTAACACTAAATATCTAGCATGTATTGTTGTTTTACTTTTGACCCACCTGTGTCCGTCACAACAAAAGGACCAAAAGCAAAGGCTGGTCAAACAAAGGTATTTATTAGTCTTCAAAAAACTAAGGCAGTCTACCGTTCACTGGCCAAAAAGGGCGTTCGCAGAACTGGAGGTTAACTCAGGAAAAAACAGGAACATAGGAATAAACTTGGAGGGAGAGCAGTCCCGGGCAGCAGGGTGAGGGGTGCCAACCTAGGCGGTACAGTCTGGTCTGGAGAGCAGTGTCCGGAGGAGAGAGAACATCAAGCGACAGGTAACTGGGAGGCTAGACAAAACACTGGTAAATAGCTTGACAAGACACGACTTGACAAGACATGACTAGAAAAGACGTGATCAGATTTGAATTGATCCTGAGCTTAAGGTTCACTGACAGATAGGTAGTAAAGCACAATAATCTGGCGAAAAGCATAGGAACATGCAGAGAGAAATAGACAGGGAAATCAGCGTAAAGATGGAACAAGAGCGCTGATTGTGACCGCGAACAGCTGAGTCTAGGATAGGAGAATAAAACAAAGAAAAGAACAGACTAGAATCAAACCCGGCTCGTGACAGTACCCCTCCCCCGAGGAACGCCCCCTGGCACACCCAAAGCAGAGGACTGGTGAGAGCGAAGGAAGTCCTCGATGAGCGAGTGGTCCAGAATGTCCTGGGCTCCGAGCCGTACCCCTCCCAATCAACCAGGTACTGAAAACCCCTTCCCCGAGGGTGGACGGCCAGCAGCTTCTTGACCCTAAAGACAGGAGAACCCTTGACAAGGACAGGGGTAGGGTGGCGAAGGACGGGAGGGTGGGCGGATAACGGATTTGATACACAAGACACACGGGTGCACACGCTGTAAAAAGAGTGGTAGTCTAAGACGCACCGCCACCGGACTCAGAACCTTGACAATCGAAAAGGGGCCAATAAATGTAGGTGCTAACTTTCGAGACTGGGATTGAAGGGGTAGATTACGAGTAGATAGCCACATTCTCTGGCCACAAATGTAATGAGGGGCCTAAGAGCGGCCATGATTAGCGGCTCGACAGGTGCGTTCTCTTGTCTTACACAATGCAAAGTGCACCATCTTCCAGGTACGTTGGCAGCGTTTAATAAGGGCTTGGACAGAGGGGACGGAAGCTTCTGACTCTTGGGAGGAGAATAGGGGAGGCTGGTAACCTAGACCATGAAATAAAGAGAAAAACCGGTAGAAGATGACGGTAGCGAGTTATAGGTGTATTCAGCCCAATCCAGCTGCTCACACCAGGAAAAGGGATTGCGAGCAGCTATGGAGTAAACACCTGAGGATCTGATTGACGCGTTCGGCTTGCCCATTAGTCTGTGGGTGAAACCCTGACGACAGACTGGCTGTTGCCCCAATCCGTTGACAGAGTTCAAAACTGAGGTCCTCTGTCGGAGACTATGTCAGAGGGTAGTCCGTGAATCTTAAAAATGTGATCAAACATGGTCTGCGCAGTCTCTCTAACGGAAGGGAGCTTCGAAAGGGGGATAAAATGAGCCACCTTGGAAAACTGATCAACGACCGCAAGAATTACTGAATTACCTGCCGAGGGAGGTAATCCCATAATGAAACCCAAAGCGATATGCGACCATGGACGAGATAGGATGGGATGGGAAGGGGACGAAGCTGACCGGCTGGAGGGCCGTTGCACACAGGACATGAGGCAACGAAATGGTGTACGTCCCTGACCAAAGCTGGCCACCAAAACCATTGGTAGACAGAGGCCAGGGTACCCCTTACCAGGGTGCGCAGCGAGTCTGGAGGTGTGACTCCAGCGGAGAACAGCAGGACGTACAGACTTAGGGACAAACAATTTCCAATGGTAAAGTTGAACCGCCCAAAGAACAGAGCCCAACGCGCCTGCTTAGCATTTAATCTCTTAGCTGAATGGATATAGGCTAAATTTCAAATGGGAGAGCCGCCCCCTCTAACCAATGCCACCACTCACCTAGTGCCAATCGAATGGTCAACAGTTTGTGGCTGCCCACGTCATAGTTACGTTCCGCTGGCGAGAGACGGTGAGAGAAAAATGTGCACGGGGGAACACGGTCATCTTGGTGTGAGCGCTGCGAAAGCACTGCTCCCACACCAACATTTGATGTGTCAACCTCCACTATGAATTGTCTTGAAGGGTTGGGAGTGATAAGAATAGGGGCGGAAGTAAATAATTTCTTAAGACAGTCGAAAGCCTCGTGAGCAGTCTCTGACCATGTGAAATGGGACTTGGTCAAAGTGAGAGTGGTCAGGGGGGCGGCCACTTGACTAAAATTATGAATAAAGTGACGATAAAAATGTGCAAACCCCAGGAACCTTTGGAGAGCTGTGCGAGAATCAGGGAAGGGACAATCAATACGGCACACACCTTAGCCGGATCCATACTGATGCCATCGGTGGACACGACCGAACCCAAAAATATTACAGAACTAGCGTGGAAGATGCACTTCTCGGCCTTAACAAAAAGTTGATTCTCCAACAGACGTTGAAGAACACAACGTACATGTTGGATGTGTTCCTGGGGGGAGGATGAAAAAATGAGAATGTCATCCAGGTAAACAAAAACGAAAATATTCAACATGTCCCTCAGGACGTTGTTCACACACGGCTTGAAAGACAGCTGGGGTGTTGACGAGCCAGAACGGAAGGACCCAGTACTCAAAGTGGCCTAGGGGAGTGTTAAAAGCCATCTTCCACTCGTCTCCCTCCTTGATGCGCACTAAATGATACGCATTACGAATGTTTAATTTGGTAAAGATCTGTGTTCCCTGCAAAACCTCGAAGGCCGACGACATAAGTGTCAACGGGTACCGATTCTTGACAGTTATTTCATTCAGCCCATGATAATCTATGCAGGGACGCAAAGAACCATCTTTTTTTCTTTACGAAAAAACCCGGCACCGGCGGGAAAGATGGAGGGAACAATAGTACCGCCGACTAGTGAATCGGCAAGGTATTTCTCAAGCGTGTTCGGGAGTGGATAAAAAATATAGTTTACCGCGAGGAGGAATGCCACCTGGGATGAGATCAATACTGCAATCAAAAGGTCGATGGGGAGGGAGAGAGGCAGCCCGAGAACGACTGAAGACCACTTGCAAATCATGGTACTCCCTGGGCACCCCAGAAAAAAAAAAAAAAAAAATCACAGAGCTCTTCCTGAAACACAGAAGCAGAAGACACAGCAGGCACGGCAGAGACAAGACATTTAACATGACACGATAGGCTCCAAGACATTATGGTCCCCTCTGCCCAGTTAATCTGAGGGTTATGCTGAGTTAACCAAGGGTGCCCCAAAACGATAGGTGTTAGGGGGGGAACGAAAAATAAAAAAGGAAATTGTCTCTTGATTATTGCCAGATTGTGAGACTCACCAGAACAGTGGCTCGAGAATAGGTAGTAGGGGGATAATCTAATACCCGGAGAGGAATGCCGTAATCAAGAGCCCAGTCCTCATCCATAAAATTCCTCTTGGCCCCCGGAGTCATTGAGAGCCACACAGTAGTGGGTGGCACAACCACAGCGCAGAAGGGCAGTGAGTGAGGTACGAGTCTTGTGAGACAGGGAGAATGTTGTCACGCTCGCCAGTACTCCCCGGTCTACTGACGAGCCCTCCCTTGATCTCCCTAGAGAGTCCCTCCAGGAAGCGAGCCTTAAGAGCTGGTTTGTTCCACTCGCAAGTGGCCGCTAAGGTGTGGAATTCAATAGCATAGTCAGCAGTGGTCTGTCTGCCCTGGTGAAGTGTAGCAAGTTGTTGAGACACCTCGTGTCCAAAAACAGAGTGGTCAAACACCTTTATCATCTCCTCCTTTAAAAGAGAGAACTGCTCACAAGCAGGGCGAGGGGCGACAACCTAGGCGGTACAGTCTGGTCCGGAAAGCAGTGTCCGGAGGAGAGAGAACAGCAAGCGGCAGGTAACTGGGAGGCTAGACAAAACACTGGTAAATAGCTTGACAAGATACGACTTGACAAGACACGATCAGATTTGACTTGATCCTGATAGAGCTTAAGGTTCACTGACAGATAGGTAGCGAAGTACAACAATCTGGTGAAAAGCCTAGGAACATTCAGAGAGAAATAGACAGGGAAATCAGCGTAAAGAGGGAACAGGTGCCATCCCAATCAGCGTGAGCCCTGATTGTGACCGCGAAAAGCTGAGTCTAGGATAGGAGCGCAAGACAAAGAAAAGGACAGATAACTAGAATCAAACCCAGCTCGTGACAGTGTCTTACTTTTGTCCCAACTGAGGGTGTTGAAAGTAACAATGTGCAACGTATGTGCAATGTGAATGATACTAAAGTCATTCCACATTTGTACAAAACACCACCTGGTATTGATAAATATATTTGTCTAAAACGTTATCTTTTAAAATGACGTTTTTTTGAAAAATGGTACTTTTGCCCCGCTCTCCCCTGCATAAAACAGTCCTCATAAAACAGGGTTCTGGTAGCTATGGCTCTAAGTATCTGAGGTTTGGCAGTGAGGTGTGCAACCTCTGTGCTGCATGTCCAGTGAAAGGTGTGGTCCTCTGGATTTTAGAGTGCACTTCTTTAGCCTTCTTCATTTTAGCACTTATCGTGAGTTAGTGAGCTAAAAAATGTTTAAAACAGCCCCCATCAAATAACTTCATCCCTGTGAGATTAGATTTTGTAAACATGGAGTAGTTGACTTGATTTCACTGCTGACCACAAATGTTCGTTCTGTTGCTGAGAGACAATGCCTGCCTATAGTTTTGCAAGAGTTTTGACATTGGGGATAAAATGTGCTTTGTTTTATGCAGTTTCATTAACATTGTTCTTACATTGCTTCTGCTGCTGTATTTTGTGATAATCAGGAAAGCACAAATCTCTTGTTCACCATGAATTATGGTAGCATATTTAACTCAATCAGTTATTTTAAACCCTTGTCCGCAGCTCTATTGGGCTTGCCATATTTTTGTTGGCGTTTTCATTGTGTGCATGTGCGCGCATGAAGTATCCTGGTCTTTTTAACACACTCGGGCCTCGCCGTTCAGATAGCCCTTTAATAGCAATGACGTGAGCCCATGAAGGAACCTGACCTCTCGTAAAGCCACAAAGCCTGGGCTGTCTACCCATCCAGCTCCTCCACACAAAACCAGACAAATACTGTATCCATCTCTTCATCCAGATTTATCTTTCTACACTGGCCTCTTTCTAGTCATTATAAATCAGTTACATTAAAAAAAAAAAAAAAAAATGATCGAATTGACTGACATTTGGATGAGCCATGACTGACTAATAAACTCATTTCACATCCACCGCAGATACATGGAAACTTTGAGTGGAAAATGACAGTACTCTCAGTTTTAAAGGCTTGATGTAATTTAATTATTAAAAAAGAGATATATCTATCTATATCTTTTGTCAGGACATAGAATTTTAAATATAATTTTGTCAAATTCAAAGCTTTAGAGGTCTTTATTGAAAAGGGTGTAAACAATGTTTTACATGCTTGTACAATGAAGCATAAATTGCATATGTGCCTGTGGAACAGTCCTTACTAAAAGTTTACAGATGGCAGGTAATTAAGTTCACAGTTATAATAACTTAGGACATTACAGAGACCTTTGTACTGACTCTGAAAAACACCAGGAGAAAGATGCCAAGGGTCCTTGATCACCTATGGGAATGTGCCATAGTCCTGCTGCCGGGAGGCAGGGGATCTGTGGCCAGAGCAATAAACTGTGATGTTGTTAATGTAAGACAACTAAGATGCCACAGGAACTTAGGAAGGACAGCTGATCATCCTGGCAGTGGCTAACCACATGTAACCATGTGTCATTATTCCATTTCAGTTTGTCAAATGTCTGTGAAACTTGTTCAGTTCATGCATAAGATGTTTGCTGGGGAAAAAAAAAAAAAACAGCTGAAAGTAGAAGGATGTTTCTTTCCTTGCTGATTTTTTACACAATGTATATAAATATACAGTTGAGGTCAAAAGTTTACATGCACCTTGCAGAATCTGCAAAATGTTTTATTTTTATTTTTTATTTTACCAAAATAACAGAGATATAAAATGCGTTATTTTTTTATGTAGTACTGACCTGAATAAGACATTTTACATAAAAGACATTCACATATAGTCCACAAGAGAAAATAATAGTTGAATTTATAAAAATCACCCCGTTCAAAAATTTACATACACTTGATTCTTAATACTGTGCTGTTACCTGAATGATCCACGGGTTTTTTGTTTTGTTTTGTTTTTGTTTAGTGATGCTTGTTCATGATTCCCTTGTTTGTCCTGAACAGTAAAAATCCTTCAGGTCCCACAAATTCTTTGGTTTTTCAGCATTTTTGTGTATTTGAACCCTTTCCAACAATGACTGTATGAATTTGAGATCCATCTTTTCACACTGAGGACAACTGAGGTACACATGCAACTATTACAGAAGGTTCAAACACTCACTGATGCTCCAGGATGAATAATGCATTAAGCTGGGGGGTAAAAACTTTTTGAATTTGAAGATCAGGGTAAATTTAACTTATTTTATCTTCTGGGAAACATGTAAGTATCTTCTGTAGCTTCTGAAGGGCAATTTAAAAATAATAAAAGATATTTAGGCAAAAAAAAAAAAAAAAGTACATTCTTCATTCTTCATTCTGTTCAAAAGTTTACACCCCTGGCTCTTAATGCATTGTTTTCCTGTAATAGTTGCATACGAGTCCCTCAGTTGTCCCCAGTGTCAAAAGATGGAACTCAATATCTTAGTCAATGTTGGAAAAAGTTGAAATACACAAAAATGCTGTGGGACCTGAAGGATTTTTCTGAAGAACAGTAGGCAGTTTAACTGCTCAGGACAAACAAGGAACTCATTAACAAATATCACACACACAAAAAAGACAGCTGTGAATCATTCAGGTAACAACACAGTATTAATAATCAAGTGTGTGTAAACTTTTGAACGGGGTCTTGTGGACTATATGTAAACATCTTTTGTATGAAATGTCTTATTCAGGTCAGTACTAAATAAAAAAATAATATGCATTTTGTATGATGTCCTTTTTTTTTTTTTTTTTTTGCCTTTTTTGCAAGGTGTAAGTAAACTTTTGACCTCAACTGTATATGTTCATGCAGAGTTATGAAAGAGAGTGACTCTGCATTCCATAAGTGACTTGCCTGATATTTAGGAGTCAGTTGATTGTCGAGTTTGCTTGATGTGTACCATATGAACGGAACCACAGTTGGTGGAAAGCAGTAGCGAAAAGCTAAAAGCAGCTAAAATACTGAATCCATTAAATTTTGAATAGTTTAGAATAAAGACACAATCATAATCTTTCACTACTTTGAAAAGATTCTGACATACTGTTTCTGAAGTCTGCTTCTCCATGGTATGTGTGGAGTTCTGTCCCTCGTGCTGACCAGGCAACTATCCAATGCAACCCCAGGAACTCTCCTGTTACTCTTCAATTCCACTTTAATATACTGAGTGCTGGTGAAAATAAACTCCACTTCCTCTTCTTGCTTCCGTAGTAACCATTAAGGTCACCTTGAGCAAACGTCTTCCTCTTAATGTCCATGTCAGCTCACCTTCCCAAATGCAATGTTTGGGAGGAATTGTCATGGGAATTGCTCTTTGGTAGTTTTAAGCCTTAAAAAAACAACTGAGGTGCTTTGGATTGATCCTTTTGAGAGGCTGACTCATGGATCACCTCGTATACCTGCAAATGTTAATGTTCTTCAAGAACGCTAAGGCATTTAAATCATCATAAAGCCCGGAGATCAATGTCAGGAACAAATCTAAACTTGGATTGGAACTGTTCAGTACATAGAGCTACCTGGATGTGTTTCAGCGGTCTAATCCAGAGTTCAATCTTGTAGTCACAATTTACGAAAAAAAGAGAAAGGAACTGTAGTACTCCACCTCACTTAAACCAAATTGAGAACACATCTTTTCAGTGGAAAATCCACGTCTGTAAGTGATTAATGTCAAAACATGAGCCACAACAGTGCACAAAGCAATATGTGTATAGAAATCTAGTAATACAGCATAATGTATATCATTATGTAGGAATTAGAGGGAGATAAAAATTCTTTACAATTACTTGTTTCTTAACATAAACAAAACTATTTCAACTTCAGTGCAGTGTCATGAGTTTGGCGGTTATGAATGGAGTTGATTCATGACCGGCCAGCACACACTGCTTATAAGCGTATAATTACAATAATATGGTGTGCCTTTTTTATATGCAGAAAATCTCCAAAACATAGTCAAAAGATATCATGGGTCTAAGTGGTTCAGTGAAGATGAATTGCTTTTTCAGACATGAGCCCATGTATTTGGGATCCAGTGAATCTCTGTTTCTATCTTTGTCAGCTCGTCTCTCAGCTCGGTGAATGCTGTGGCCAGGTCGTCATTGATGATCAATTTCTCAAACAAGTAGCCATATTTATTCTCCATGGCTTGGCTACTGGTAATCATATCCTGAAAATCCTCCTCCTGTAAAAAAATGAATAAAAGGGCAATGCATGAGAATAATATTACATTGTTCATTGTTTACCCACAGAAATGAATCATATGAAATGGGAACTGGATGAATGGGATTTAAAAAATATTGTACTTTCAACAGTAAAAGCCTGTAAAAATGTTATGCTAAAAGAGTTCCCTTACTCTACTGTGAAAAAGTAGAAAAAGTGGGAGAGTGTTTGGAAGTAAAAATGAACAAGGAATAATATTTAAAAAAAAAAAAAAAAAAAAAGAAAAAAAAAAGAGAAAATAATAATAATAATAAAGTATCACTATATTAGTATATTAACTTTATTTTAGTAAATGAAATACGTTTTTTTTTTTTTTTAGAAACGCCAAATTTGGGGGAAAAATCCATTAATTTGCAAAAACGTCACTTCAGGTGTTTTTTGAGTTGTGCGAAAAAGGCTTAATGCGAATATAGGGAAATTGAAATGTATTTGCCAAATAAATTTCTCTATGCACATCAAAAAAGTCATGTGACTTTGTGCAATGAGATGCCATATCCTAGTCTAATCCTCAGAAATCACACCCATGGAACGTTGGCTAAATGTCTGATGCATAAGGCACACTTAGCTGGAAACACTTTAGGAGTTTCGAAGTCGTCACCGGATTGGTTAGATTATACAGGATTTCCAGGCGACATGTGTGTCGTGTTTTTTAACATTCTGCCTGGAAACAAAAATGCCGTGGCGCCAAATCCCCTCACAAAAGAAGAAAGCCATGTTTACACCTGTGACAACAAGCACTTATCAGGATCAACTAAACAATTTTCAAAAGTATGTGAAAAATTTTAAATTTGCAGCATAGAATCTTTAAAATATTTCAGAGGGTTTTACACACCGGTCTGTTATTGTGGTGACATTTCCACACCCCTAAACATGACACCGCACAAAACGAAACGTGATTGCTTGCTGTACCTGTCAGTCATATGGCCTTGGCCATTCAAAGCGGCCAAAGTTCCCATACCTTCTGCCGTCAGTCTGAAGGTCCAACTACATGACATTAGCCATAACCTGACTAACCAGCGGACTGATCTTGTTGCACAGCATGTGAAATGTTGTTCTGATCATTCTTAAATGCCTGAGCAAAGTCTGTCATCAAAGTATTTCTGTATTATTGGATTCTGCATTATTGTGTTTCGTCTGCTCGCTCTGAGGCTTAAGTAACTTATTATATATGAAAATTGATTTGGAATTGAAAATGATGATTCGTAAATGTTTTAAAGGGATAGTTCACCCAAAAATTAAAATTAGCTCATTATTTACTAACCATCCAAGCGTCCTAGGTACATATTGTATGACTTCCTTCTTTCAGACAAATCTAATCAGAGTTATATTATAAATGATCCTAGCACATCCAAGCTTCAGAATGGCATGGGAGGGTGTTTCTCTTCATCAGTCCAAAACAAGTCCAATAAAGTGCATCCATCCATAATAAAAAGTGCCACACACTGAATAAAGTGTGGGTGAATAAAGGCCTCCTGTAGCAAATCGATGCATTTTTGTAAGAAAAATATCCATATTTACAATGTAAGAATTACTTTAAATTATCTTGCACCAACTGGTCGTACACAAAAGCAGCTCCGAGCAGATGATGTAAGACATCGGTGTTGCGCATGCGCCGCTCAGAAATGACAAGCGTAAATGTACTGTGGATATAGATAAACACAGCACCGGTCATGAATTAGAAGTTCAAAACAAGGATTTGTCAGCGATATATCAAGAGGAGACTTGTTTTCCTTTGCTAAAGTAAGGAAACTTTGCTCCTGTAAACGTTGGTTTGTGTGAGACTCACTGGCGCATGTGCAACACTGACGTGCTACGTCATCCCCACGGAGCTGCTTCCGTGTACGACTAGCTGGTGCAAGCTAGATTAAAGTGATTCTTACATTTTAAATATGGATATTTTTCTTACAAAAATACATCGATTCACTATAGGAGGCCTTTATTCACACCCCGGAGCCATGTGAGGCACTTTTTATTATGGATGGAGGCACTTTATTGGGCTTGTTTTGGACTGATGAATAGAAACACCCGCCCGTGCCATTCTAAAGCCTGGAAGTGCCAGGATATAATTTTTTTAATATAACTCAGATTGGATTTGTCTGAAAGAAGAAAGTCATATACACGTAGGATGCATGGAGGGTCAGTAAATAAATTTTCATTTTTGGGTGAGCTATCCCTTTAAGCGATATTTCAAATTTGCACATTAGTTAAATTCACAACTTTGAATGGAAACCCAGCTATTGTTGCTTTGTTCACCTCATGTTTCTAAATAATAAAAAATAATCATTGATTTTTTTAACCATAACTGACATTTGCAGACTGCATGCCAGAAGAAGTAGGTTCCACTGCATACAGACGGTTCATTTAGGTGGGATACCATGCTTTGGAGTGTTGTCCTTGTTTTGGACAGCCTAGTAGAATGAACTGCTTAAGTTTAAGCCTTAATTTACATTCTTTATATAGATATAGTCATCTTGAACCGTTTAGAAAAATAGCCATAAGAGTATGTACAGTTCAGTGTATTTAAGGGTTCATATTAAATTTATTCAGGTCAACAGTCAGTGTGAGAAATGTTCTTCCTTGCTATATTGCTCACCATTTTTTAACAATGAAAAGACATTTTTACCCAAAGCTGCAGATGGTCTGAAGAATACATCTTGCCTATAAATGTCTTTCCTTACTGCAAAAGGTATTTCACTTTTTGCGGTTTATGAATTATAAAAATGATGTGACATTATACGTTAGACTGAACTGGCTTGGATTGGAGTAAGAAAAGTAAAAAAGGCAGTAAAGATGAGTCAGTCCACTAAATCATCAAAACAAGAGATGTCCAAATGTGTCTTGTTAAGGTCAGTGCTCAGTGCAGTCATTATAGGACGTGTTCTCGGTTAATATGGAAAGATGAGCAACACATTTGCACCCAAGAGCTTGGTAGTTTGTAAAACAACATCCAGGTGTGAGCGAGATGACCTAAGTCTTTTATAAGACCCCGGGGCAGACTTAGGTGCTCATGCTCACAGCATGACACAGATGGGTCTCAGTGGGGTTACCAGAAAACCTTCTACCCCAAGCCTGAACAACCTCCAAACTGTTGGGAGTGTAAGAAGATGAACCTGCGTGTGCTCATGGGGCACACCTGCAGCCCACCCTGGAGCGATTTTTAAAAGGGACCCTTTGTGCATTAAAGGTGCACCAAATGCCAAAGAAGCTGAAGTAGGGTCAAGATGATAGGTCAGGCCTTTTCCACCTATGCTGTGTACTAAACTGGTATAACATCAGGAAAGTCATGAATATGAATGTGGGATTCTCTCATATAATTTTTGGTCCCACATTACATAAAGTGTCTTTAACCACTATGTACTTACAAAATAAGCTTTTGATACGCTATAATTATTGAGTACTTTTTGTGTTCTTCAAAATAAAAAAAATATCCACAGTTTCTGCTATTGAGATAAGGTTAGGGTTAGGGGTAGATTTAGGCTTAGGGGTTGGAGCAGTGATTACATTACACATTCTTGCAAATTACATGTAGGTACTTAAGATGTAACTACAATCTAACAACACAATAAGTACATTGTATCAAATGTGTATTTTTATCCTGTAAAGTTTTACTTAGGAAAATCTAATTTGAAATGGAACAGTTTACTGAACCTTTAGACAATAAATAAATAAAATAAGTTTGCAATGTTTTATTGACTATCATATTTGTCAAATGCTTTTAGGCTCATATAGTATGATATAGGACAATGTGGAGTTCATACTCCAAGAAAAAACCTCAGTTTTTTTCAAAGGCCAAAGTAGAACAGAAAAAAATCATATTTATCATATTTAAAATGCAAATTGTAACATAATTTTTCTAAAAATAAATAAATAATATACACTGACCAAAATGATAAACACAACACTTTTGTTTTTGCCCCCATTTTTCATGAGCTGAACTCAAAGATCTAAGACTTTTTCTATGTACACAAAAGACCTATTTCTCTCAAATATTGTTCACAAATCTGTCTAAATCTGTGTTAGTGAGTACTTCTCCTTTGCCGAGATAATCCATCCACCTCACAGGTGTGGCATATCAAGATGCTGAGTAGACAGCATGATTATTGCACAGGTGTGCCTTAGGCTGACCACAATTAAAGGCCACTCTAAAATGTGCAGTTTTATCAGACAGCACAATGCCACAGATGTCGTAAGTTTTGAGGGAGTGTACAATTGGCATGCTGATTGCAGGAATGTCCACCAGAGCTGTTGCCCGTGACTCCAAATGCTTTTTAGAGAATTTGGCATCCAACCGGCATCACAACCGCAGACCACGTGTAACCACACCAGCCCAGGACCTCCACATCCAGCATCTTCACCTCCAAGATCATCTGAGACCAGCCACCCGGACAGCTGCTGCAACAATCGGTTCGCATAACCAAATAATTTCTGCACAAACTGTCAGAAACCATTTCAAGGAAGCTCATCTGCATGCTCGCCCATTGTTGTGCATCCATCACCTCATGTTGCAGCATGATAATGCATGGCCCCATGTTGCAAGGATCTGTACACAATTCCTGGAAGCTGAAAACATCCCAGTTCTTGCATGGCCAACATACTCACCGGACATGTCACCCATTGAGTATGTTTGAGATGCTTTGGATCGGTGTATACAACAGCGTGTTCCAGTTCCTGCCAATATTCAGCAACTTCGCACAGCCACTGAAGAGGAGTGGACCAACATTCCACAGGCCACAATCAAAAACCTGATCAACTCTATGCGAAGGAGATGTGTTGCACTGCGTGAGGCAAATGGTCGTCACACCAGATACTGACTGGTTTTCAGACCTTCCCGGCCCCCCTAATACAGTAAAACTGCACATTTTAGAGTGACCTTTTATTGTGTCCAGCCTAAGGCACACCTGTGCAATAATCACAATTGTAGTTCAGCTCATGAAAAATGGGGGCAAAAACATGTTGCGTTCATAATTTTGGTCAGTGTAATACTGCGTAGGTAATCAGTTAACCCTAAGTATCTTAATTCCTGTAAATGTTCATCTTGAAAAATTACTAACAACATAAAAAAAAAATTCTTATGTTTAAAAAAAAATCACAGCAAAAAGACAACTTGAAGGGTAACGTTTTTAGAATTATTCTAAAATGCCTTTTACTTCCTAAAAAAGTATAAAATATCAGATGACAGAAGGTATGTAGTAGATTGTGTAAAACAGTTTGATTATGTTAATACTTTGGAGGCCTTCAAAATTAGAGTGTCAAAGACTGACAGAGAAGAGAAGAAATTGTTGAATAAAGTCATTATTTTTGTTTTCTTTGCGCACAAAAAGTATTCTCAGAGTTTCATAAAATTACGGTTGAACCACTGATGTCACATGGACTATTTTAATAATGTCCTTACTACGTTTCTGGGCCTTAGACATGGTAGTTGCATTGCTGTCTATGCAGGGTTAGAAAGTGCTCAGATTTTATAAAAAATATCTTAATTTGTGTTCTGAAGATGAATGAACATCTATTGGGTTTGAAACAACATGAAGGTGAGTAATTAATGATAGAATTTTCATTTTTGGGTGCTGGGCATGTTACTTTAAAGAGTAATTAGTTATAGTTACTAGTTACTTCTGACAAATAGTAACTTAGTAACTGAGTTACATCATCATAAAAGTAACTAATTACCAGCGAAAGCAACTATTGTGTTACTTTAAAAAAAAAAAAAGTTCATATATATTAAATAACTTGGATGCCCCCCGATATTAAATAAGTTAAATGAATCAAATATTGTACACTAATCTACACTATTTTAATGATGCTGTGGGACAATGTGAGAGACATCTTCCAGGGGCTAAATATCATATTGGGGTCGCTTCAACCTGCGGACATACAAAACATCCCACAGATAAGAATAAGGCATAATTTGAAACTGCAACGGGTCTACTTTTATGTGTATAGTCATAATAACAACAAAGCAATATACTTTTGTAAAATAAAGAAAATAAACAGTGTGCGATCTCTGCCGTCTCAGTCTCCGTCACCTCTCTTCACAGACACATAAATAAAAAAAACAGAATCTCAGCGAATATCTGCCTCACATGAGAAATATATGTATAGAAAGCTTGAAATGTCTACTTTTAAATGAAGTAAGTCACGTCGAAAAACAAATATTCTCTGATAAAGTAATCTGTATGATACCAACGTAAGTTCCAGTTTTTCCCGTCTAAACACATTATCTCTAATGTAATCACGCTCAACTTTTCAAATGTTAAACATCCACGTGAGACATGCGTACATGTAGGTAAACGCCCACTTCGCCTCTGTAAACAAACGTGAACATTTATCAGGTTCATCTCAGCTACTTTTCATTTCTGGAAGAAGATGCACTGAAAGGAATAAGCCAGAATGTACCTCAGAAAAAGAACTCAATGCAACACAATGCAATGCGCAGCTTTGCAGGTTCTATGGCTGAGAGAGAGCCTACTTGGATGAAAACCGCTTCAGTAACGGTAACGACGTTGTAACGGGGAAAACAGTAATTCTTTTGATTACTCATTACTGAAAAAAGGAATGCCGTTAGTAATGCCTTTTATTTATAATGCCGTAATTCCTATCCCATCATTTATTAAGCATCAAAGCATATAATGTAAGTCACATTTTTATTTAAAGTAATTTTGGTTTTGATTAATTTATGTGATTATCTGATTAATTTTGTCTGCAACAAAATGGCTTAGTGTAAAAAGGTGCTTAGTATTCAGCTGGTCATGTGTCAACCTTCTGTATAAAGAATAAAATAGCTTTTCGTAGAACTTCTGATGTTTTCATCTTATGTGCATGCAAACATTTGAAAAAAAACAAAACATTAAAAGTATATTCAAGTATCAGCATATTTATTTCTTAAAGGGGTCATTGGATGCCCATTTTCCACAAGTTAAAATGATTCTTTAGGGTCTTAATATAAAGTCTGTAATATATGTTGGTTAAAAATTCTCAATGTGTGTAAAACAACACCCTTTTTACCTTGTTAAAATGAGCTCTGCAAAAAATCATCTCATTGTAAGGGGTTGTTCCTTTAAATGCAAATGAGCTCTGCTCGTCCCATCCCTCTCTTCTCTCTGTGGAGTGACGAGCCTGTTTAGCCACTAAACTTCCTAACTACCACGTTATAAGGAAAGGGGATCGCAAAGATTCATAAAAAAACCCTTATACGCACTTCTGCTGTAAGTGAAGCTGGATCACGAATGATTTGCGCGAACATAGACGGATATATGCAGATAGGGTGGTGCATTCCCTTTACAAACAAATGTAATCCACTGCATCTTCAGCGGCTCAGATGTCGGGAGTAAATGACGCCCACTATGTTCATTATTACATCCAGCAACACAACACCTCAATCGCTCAATCTAACTGACATCCCTGCTCCAGCATCGAAACTATAGAGGTTATTAGACTGTGACAGCTGGTCTGAGGTAAGACGCTCATGTCAATCAACTATCGCCACACCGACAGACATCTGAGAATGGCTTGATTTGAAAAAGGGGATATTATTTTTACAGATTAATTAAAAACCACTGCATGGATTTTTATCATTATAGGGTAGATTTGTACATACACTGCCAACACACATTAATGTTCAAACAACATGAAAAAGTGAACTTTGCATTCGATGACCCCTTTCATATCAACATCAAACAATCAGACAGTATAACAACCATAATGCACAAACAAATAGAGTCAGCAGGAAATTACAATGGTTATGTCTCTTACTGTAAATATTTTTGAAGGTGTTTGCTCATTCTGACTTGACAGAACTTTTGCTTTTCTTCGGCTCAGTCTCAAGCGCTCTATTGATGGGGGCTTCACAAATACAACATAGGGTTTAAACTCAGAGGTGTATAAGGCTGCTATGACCTGTTAGAGAATAGAGAAAAAATTGTAAACAATGACATAGAGTGAGCAAAATGGCAACATATGGTAACCATATTTTTTCTGAAATAATTTGTGCATGTGTCCATGCTGTATTGTAACTGTTTCATTTCAAACCATTTTCTATGACATGAACACTAGACCATTTCCAAAATTCTGCACAAGGCCTGCAGCATCAGCCATGCATAAATGTGTCCGTAGTATGTTCGTTAATACAGTGAGAATGTTCTTATAAATGTTACAAGCTGATGAAAAATAATCAGACTGCAGGAAATGTACCAACTGGAGTGGAGCTGACAGAATCTCCCCATCCAGAATGACATAATTCCTGCCCTTGAGTCTGTATTCCAAAGTCAACAAATATGACATGTAATATAGGTCTCACTGGCTCTCGCTCACTCTGTTTATCCCTGTTTCTCTCTTTCCTTCACCGTTCATGCTTCTGGAGCGAGGCACACATTGTGGTATTTGTATCGTATAGAGCATGTGTGGTTCTTTAATAATATGAAATAAAATCCATTAAACAATATGAAAGTGGGAGTTGTTGTTGATACCTGATCCAGTGCTTCTTGGCACTTACACACCAAGCAGCACATGAATGATCTTTTACTCACGTGTGGCTTCACATCCAGTAGGCACACCTTGCTCTCCGCTACAGCCCTGCGCACTGAATCCAGACTCATACCGTAGTAGTTCCCTTTGTATTCACCATAATCCAAAAATCTAGGGGAATATAGAGCTTTTTATAATTTAAACCCATAATAACTTAAAAATTACAAGTCTGTTTTTAAACAACAAGTTTCTGTTTAAAAACAAGATGGCCATAAATCATTTTTATTATCAAATTTCTATTCCAGTTTGCTGTTATACATCATTGGCATCATTGTCACGTTAACATAAACACTTGGCTACCACTGAATATGTTTGTAGTTAAAGAGCGGCTCAGTGGATCGTCCCAAACTGCCATATGGCTGACACACTGTGGTTACATTTTAAGGAAAACAATGCTATATAAAGTGCTTTAGCTCTTCGCACAGGAACATCACAATCATTTAGAGTAAACTGTAACATTTCAGCTGATCATTTTTTTTGACCCAGTATGTTTTATGTATGTTACACAAAAGAGAGCCAGCTGTTTGATCAGACATTTTAAGAATGGTCTCTAAAGAACGATCTAGCATGAAAATGCAATGCATTCCATAAGTGTCACATTCACATAGAAAATACGATAGTAAATCAATTTTAGTTATTTATTGAAAGTCAAATGCACTCTGTAACCTACAGCGACTTAAAAATGGAGAGAAGAATAATTTACTAATAATGTGTTATGCCCATTGATAGCATCATTTTTTGACATTCTGCTAATAAGTTAAATGATTAGTTCACTCCCAGAACAAAAATTTACAGAAAATTTACTCACCCTCTTGTTATCCAAGATGTTCATGTCTTTCTTGCTTTAGTTGTAAAGAAAGTATGTTTTTTGAGGAAAACATTTCAGGAATTTTCTCCATATAGTGGACGTCTATGGTGCCTGTGAGTTTCAAAATTCAGTTTCACTGCAGCTTCAAAGGGCTCTAGACGATCCCAACCAAGGAAGAAGTGTCTTATCTAGCGAAACGATCGGTTAGTTTATAAAGAAAATTACAATTTATATTCTTTTTAACCTCAAATGGTCAGCTTGTTTAGCTCTGCGATGTGCATGTGTACTCTGTGCACTCCGGTTCAATACAGTTAGGGTATGTCGAAAAACTCCCATCTCATTTTCTTCTCCTGCAGAAGAACTGACCCAGTGTTTACAAAGTGAATGTGCAAAGAAGGTCAAACTGCCTTTATAAATAAAGGTAAAACAGGGATGTAGGACAATTTCGAAGTTGGAAGAGAAAATGAGATTGAGATGAGTTTTTCAATCAGAGGTTGCACTAGACTTTAACATTGTCCGTCATTTTGGGTAGAATTTTTTCGTAAAAATTCTGTCATAATTTATTATTATCCTTCATTTCAAATTTCATATTTTAATTATAACAACACATTTAATGGATTTTATTGTACATTACATTTATTTTTGTTCACATTTTCTTTTTTAATTATGAACCTACAGGATGACAGCGCAGTGTTTAAAAACAATATACGCTAGGGCTGGGTAAACAATCGATTTCTTGATTTGAATAGATCTCATTTTAATGAACCAATATCGATTTTTAAATCCCAATCAATCTTTTGGTCTTTGCTGTTTTCAGTTTATGAATAAACTGTACATGGTGCGCCTCCCATTCAATAAATCGCCAATAGGCTGAGCTCTATGCTTTGTTACTTTTGATATGAAACAAAAGAGTCCTAGATTCTGTCCATTTCATTAGGAAATTCAAGCAATAAATACCATTTTGGCACTCTTTAATGTGGCATGATAGATCGCTATAGCTAAAGTGGGTAGGCTACTCGCCTGTGCGTAATCAAAAACATTGCAAAAGGTTCAGACAGTTTTGTTTTTGTTCTGGATCCCGTGCTCTGCTGCTACACTGAAGCGCACTCACCATTAACTGGACAGGGGTAGGAATTACAGTTAGAATTTATAATAGGTCACCCTCAGTGTAATCTGTCAAAGTGACTGACGGTTTTCAGATTTTTCTGTCACTGATAAAAAAAATGACGGACAATTTTCAGTTACTATGACCTCTGTTTTTGACATACCCTAACCGTCTTGATCCAGAGTGCACAGAGTACGAATGCGTATCGCAGAGCTAGACAAGACAAGTATTTGTGGTTATAAAGTGTATACATTTTTTTTTTAGAATATAAAAATGTTTCGCTAGATAACACCTTTCTTCCTCGGCTGGGATTGTTTAGAGTCCTTTGAAGCTGCATTTAGGAAGTTCAAACTCGGGCACCATAGACGTTCACTATATGGAGAACATTCCTGAAATGTTTTCCTCAAAAACATAATTTCTTTACGACTGAAGAAAGGAAGACATGAACATCTTGGATAACAAGGGGGTGAGTAAATTTGTAGATTTTTGTTCTGGAAGTAAACTAATGCTTTAACTCCTGAATCTTGTGGCAATACAAATTGCAAATACAAAAGTAGATGAAATAGCAGACTACTATAATCTAGCATACTTTAATTTTCATTCACCACCTGCTTTCATGAGCAGTAATAGTGTAATGATAATTGCAGCAAGCACATACAGTACGTTTTTTGAATAATCTATAATGAAACTAATTTATATAAAAGAAGGCATGTTTATGCTCAATATATAATGAATTGATTTAAATATGCATTTAATATTTAGTTAAGCTAGGCACTGGCTTATAGGGTTTTGTGCTTTGCAGAAGTGACACAACTGTTTGGTAATTTCAACCCAGAATCATTTTCTAATTTTCAAATCATTTGCCTTGATGGTCTTTACTGAAGCAGAGATAGGTTCTAACTCCTGAGCACTGGTAGTAACTACTTTAGTCTTTGGCTTTAAGGCATTTCTATGGTAATCAAAGATGATGGTAATTCGGTGGAGTGATGCAAAAAGCAGTCCGCTTTTCCTCTTTCTAGTGCGCCTCTCTGGAAAGTTGGGCTGTCTGCTCTCCGTCATTCCTGTCTCACTTGCTTTGACTTCTTTCCCTATGTCCAACTAACAAGACAAAAAGTCATTTCAAACCACAGAGGGCTCTTAAAATATCCCCCTAGTTTAATATAATGTGACACTGTTCACGGACACATGCTTTTGAGATTTCCTCTCACTTTTGAGTGAAAATTGGAGAGAGTATTTCCTGTCAATGGATGTGATCTGCGTTTTCAGCATTAACAAGGATTAAATGTGCGATTTAAATTCCATGAGCATCTTTAAAGGAAGAAATAAAGCAGTCAGCTTCTTATAAATCCACTATTTAAAGTTATGATTTTAGATAAAAACAAGGTTATCATTAAGTGGTAGATTAATAGAAGTGTTGTTTATTAACCTGTATTAACCTTTTATTCATGACAACAAACTTCCATAATTGCTCACTAAACAAAAGAGGTTTAGCAATGCAAAACAACACAACTCAAAACTAGCCTCTAGATAAACTACAACATGGGCAGGGTACCATTCAGGTGTGTTTAGCTTACTTGTGGTTTAGGATATCTTTTACAAAAGAGTGTTTGGAGACAAAGTGGTACTCCACCCCTTCTCTCTCATGCTTTTTCTGCTCCCGAGTGGTATCTGTCGAAAAAAAAAAATCAACTTAAACCAACCAGCTGATAAACAGGAACTTAACTATCCTTTTCTACACATATAGATACAAAAAATATAGATTTTTTTTACAGACCCTGATATCTAAAAAATAACAGTAGGGTACAACATTTATGGAGCAATAGATTTTGTGTGAAACTAAATCATAGTCATTCATTTTGTTTTAAAATCTTATAAATGTATGAGGTGGCGAGGGGGGGCCTTTTATCCCACACATGGGGTAAAAGGCTCACCAGCATGGGATAAAAGGCACACAGTATTGATATAAATACTTCAGTTAAAATAATGTTTTTTTTCAATAATGTCTAAGTTAATACTTGTTCAAAACAATCACTTTAGCAGATTTTGTACTATTTTCTGCTTATTTTAATAAATAAAATAATAAATTTTTGTTCAAGAAATATACTATCATTAAAATGTGTAAATGTAAAAATGTAAAATATATATTTTAAAATACAGAAACAAAATCATTTTAAAATGTAAAGATTCTGAAAGCACTGAAGGAGATCCCCTAATAATTGAATACAGATTTACAGTAACAACAAATTATATTTTATTATACTAAATGATTAATATCTTGTTTTTAAATATGATGGTTCCATTCTAAACATGGTGGTTATTTCAAAGATGGTCACCCAACATAGTATATGATATTTAACATCTGAATCTAACGATGTCATGTCAACAAATGAAAAAGTCTGCCTTCTCTTAATTATCATGTTAATCATTGTGCCTTTTAGCCCCAACAGCAGGGACACTTTTTACCCCAAATACCATACTTTAATTATCTTAAACAAAACTGAAAATCATTAACAAGACCTTTGTCTCATGGTATATTAAAACATTTTTGCAATTCTCATTTGCTACTTAAATCTACAACATTTTTAAAAACACCAAATATTAGATCAAGCAAGCACAGCATTGACTTTGCGCCATTGCCCGCGATTGCAGTCAAAGATCAAGCAAATTTGCATGTGTATCTTGAAAAGCGGATGTTTTGGAAAGCGCTACGCCACGTTTTTCTGCTATGTAGTGGTTTAGAGGAAAATAATATCTATGGATTATGTATATATAAACATTAATTCAATAAAATTAATAATAAAAGCCTGCAATAATTGGATATTAGTATTGTTATATGCATTTGCAGTACATTCAAAAGTATCTATTGTTTGTTTCATTCATTCATTTAACTTTAAAAGCCATAATGCCAACACAACATTTATGGGGAGCATGAATTTTAGCCTCTTTTCTCCTCATTGGGTTTGACCTCATATAGCTTGTGTTAATGCATTTATGCTTTTAATGTATTGTAGCCTCTCACACACTCTATCTTTGTGTTGGAGATTTGTTTTTTTACTAAATACTATTAAAGGGGTCATCGGATGCTAAGTTCACTTTTACTTGTTTAAACATTAATGTGTATGTACAAATCTACCCTATAATGATAAAAATCCATGCAGTGGTTTTTAATTAATCTGTAAAAATAATATCCCCCATTTCAAATCAAGCCATTCTCAGATGCCTGTTGTTGTGGCATCACACCCACAGAGGCCGCTCCGAACGATAGTTGATTGACATGAGCGTCTTACCTAAGAGCAGTTGTAACAGTCCAACCTCCATGTTTTGATGCCCGAGCAGGGATGTAAGTTAGACAAGAATTGAGCAATCGAGATATTGTGTTGCTGGATGTAATAATGAACGTAGTGGTCATCATTTACTCCCGACATCTGAGCCGCTGAAGATGCAATGGATTACGTTTGTTTGTGAAGTGAATGCGCCTCCCGATCTACATATATCCGTTTATGTTCACGCGAATCATTCGTGATCCAGCTTCACTTACAGCAGAAGTGAGTATAAGAGGTTTTTATGAATCTTTGTGAACGCCTTTCCTAATAATGTGCTAGTTAGGAAGTTTAGCGGCTAAACGCGGCTAAATGCGGCTAAAGTAAACATGCTCGTCACTCCACAGCAGTGGTGGACGAAGTACGCAAGTTGAGTACTTGAGTAAAAGTACAGATACATATAATAAAATATTACTCCAGTAAAAGTAAAAGTGCTCCTCCTTTAATTTTACTCGAGTGAAAGTACAAAAGTACCCGATTTTTTATGTACTCAAGTAAAAAAGTACTGAAAGATTTGTTTTGCAATTTTATATAGACTACTTAATTGAATTTTATATTATCACATATTTTTTTATAATCCTACTGCTCAAAATACCTGGGATTTTTCCAAAAAATACATTTTTGTTGTTGATATGGACTATGTTGATGAGAGTGATGTAGTAATATTCAATATGAACCTTACACTGCGATGTACCTGAGAGAAAACAGATTTGACCATAAAATTTTCACCAGTAAGAAAAAAGTGTTTTAAAGCTTGTTTTGCATAACGTCACAGTTATATATGACATGAGAATAAGGCCTGAAGTTAGCAAGAACATTTTAAGGAAAATATAATTATATTTTCATAATGATTTTTTCCTTTCAAATATTGTATGTGTAAAAACGCCCCTGGCCAAATGCACCCAGAGGGCATCACTTTCCACTTTGATAATTACTGTAGTTACCATGTTCTGAACATCACATCCTTTCTAGTATCTAGGTGGTTGAATAAAAACGTGGACTTTATATCTAAAAATTACCTCAACTTAGCACCAGCAAGCAGCTAGACAGTTTGCATCAGCTAACAACATTTACTTATTTTCAGTATGGTTTAATAAACATTCATATCTGTCTACTCTAGCTGATCCAAACAATATAAAATTTTATGCTGTTGCTAAACAATATAAAAACAGACGTCACGTAGGGCTACAAGCGTAGCATTTTAATAAAACTGCTAACGTTACATTAGCGAGGAATATGAACGTGCATGAGTTATATTTTATTTAAGCTGTTATTTAAATTTTTCATTTTTAATGTGTCTGAATTCAAGCATTTCAGTGCGCTTAAACAGATCACCTTTTACAGCAAGATGTAATTCACAAACAACGGACAGCTTTGAACTAAATATGATTTTCAGTTATAATAATTAATCCTAAAATTAGACATTAGTAACTTACTTTTCGCAGCATCAGTCGCGCGCGCACAAGATCTCCCGTTTCTTACTTGTGAATTCAGTTGACTGGAGACTCGCTCTAAACGGATCATTTGAATCAGTGAGTTGTCGACTCGAGAACAGCTGCAATCGGATCATTCCAATTCGTCAATGAATCGTTTGGCGCGATTGGCGAATAAATTTAACAGGTTCGTTGAAAAGAATCAGTTTGTTCATGAATCAGACACCGCTTGTGCGTCTCAGAGCACGTGATACATTATAAGGAGTAATGATGTGTTTATGAAATGTAGTGAAGTAAAAAGTACGATCTTACGCTTTGGAATGTAGTGAAGTAAAAGTGAAAGTTACTCAAAATAAAACTACTCCAGTAAAGTAGACATACTTGAAAAATGTACTTAAGTACAGTAAGGAACTACAACTACTTCGTTACTGCCCACCACTGCTCCACAGAGAGAAGAGAGGTGTGGGGCGAGCAGAGCTCATTTGCATTTAAAGCAGCCTCAACCAGAATGGGATGATTTTTGCAGAGCTGATTTTGGCAAGGTAAAAAGGGTGTTATTTTACACAACCACTGAGTATTTTTAACAAAAGTATATTATAGACTTTTCATTAAGACCCTAAAGAATCATATCAACTTGTGGAAAATGGGCATCCGACGATCCTTTTAAAAACAATTATTTGAAGTTCACTACACATACACATTTAATACAATTAAGCACACTTCTTTTTCACAAGTGGAAGCAGAGCTGTCTCTGGTAACATGTGTCCAAAACTGAACAGGGGTTAGGTAGTAAGACCCTTATTTAACTAGACTGAGTCACACAGAAAGTATGCTCAGAGGTGAGCTTAACAAGGCCTGAGGAGCTCGCCACACACCCTAACTCTAATTGTCCACACGTTCTCTGCATATTCCAAAATAAACTATAAACTTTTACTGCCAGTGGGGGGGCAAGATGTCGGGCCAATGTGATTTGTGTATGCGTGTGTGAGTGAGTGTCCACTTCACCTAACCATGCGAATCGCACAAAAACCTTCTGTTTATAGAACATGCATACTAAGTGATATGGCTAACATGGCAAAAAACTGATCTAAACCTATCAACATAACACTGTTCCCAGTCATTAAACAGCAAATACAAGCCCATTTCAGTGTGTCGGGCTTTGAAGTACAAGCTTTGTATGGACATTTAAAGCCAGCAGGAGTCTGTTACAAACATTTTATTCAACTAAACTGGAACCAGTGTGATCACAGTTTATTATAGTTGAGGTTGCCATTAGTCGTGGTGGGCATGTACAGCTACATGTTGATGCAAAATCATAGCCACAATCTTACTGATCGATTTTAGCACTTATTACTCAAATGTCATAAATCAAATAAATGTATATGTCAGACAGAGTTAGACCCTAACCCTGTTTCGCTACAGTTCGGAAGCTTGGAACACAGTCAGAAACATGGAAAGCTGTTAGTTTGAGCTTCCTGAGGAGAGACACAGGCAAGACAAATGCCGACCTCAGGCAGAAACCTGGCTTTATTCCAGAATAAGGAGAAAAAGTCACACTGCTCACTCCATCACTGCATCGTCAGTCTAGCTGTTAGTGGCTATGATTATCCTGTTCTTTCATCGCTCTATCGCCCCCTGTCCTCATCACTCTTAGACACTCAGAGTGGCAGTGAAAAGCTGGTTCTGTTCTCTTCTCCACTCTGGCAGTCTGTCACAGCTTTAGGCCTCAATGTGGAAAGATTTGATGGTCTGCCTACATATTATTCATGAACATTTACAAGAGTGTGGAATCAAGGCAGTAGTTTTACTTTTAGGAAATATGGATGTTCTTGATTCTTGTTTGTCAGTTTGCCAAGTTAAAACCAGAGTTAGAAAGTAACTAAGCGTGTTGTATGTGTAGTTGTATGTTTATATATACTGGTAGGAAGTCAAATTCATTTTCATATCAGTAAATTCACCCATCAAATAAACAATTGACAAATTTATAGGATTACCTGTACAGGAAAGTTATTTTGTTACGTAAATTAAGATGTTTTCTAGTTGTACTGGTTTTTAGTAGGTTACGTTTAAGTTTAATGCTATCAGGCTTCAGTTCATTAGTTTTTTTTTTTTTTTATTATTATTATTATTATTGTTTTTTTTATAATAAATTGTCTATAACAAAAAAAAAAAAAAAAAAAAAAAAAACTAAAAAGACATTCTCTCTTAAATGGCTTCTAAGTAGTTACTAAGTATTTATTTTAAGAGCCAGTTCTCACTATTAACTAGTTGCTTATTAGCATGCATATTACTAGCATACTGACTGTTTATTAGTACGTATTAAACACATATAATGCCTTATTCTGCATGATCATAGTACCCACAGAGCAGACAGCTTTGTAGACAACCGACACTGACATCCAAAATTTTCTCCAAATTTTACTCAAAACAATTTTACTGCAACTGCAGTTGCAGGCTTGTCCAGCTAATGCACATGCATCTTTAAAGGGGACATCAGATGAAATATTTCTTTGTATTTACTTTGGTTTCTGGCAGGTCTGGACTTTTCAAAAGAAAACACACAGCCAGTTTGTTACTGGTTGTCTGAGTCTGAAACTGTGTCAAGCAGCAAGCTTTTAATGCGCAGATGGTTTCTACATAGATATGGGTCACTGTGAACAGAGCTGCTTCTGACAAGGTAAAAAAGTTTTTAGTTTTGTAGTTTAACACAACCATTGCACTCTAAAAAATGCTGGGTTAAAAACAACCAACTTGGGTTATTTAGCAACCCAGCGCTGGGTAAATATTGGACAGAACACATGCTGAGTTATTTTATTTAAGTCAAATATTGTTTAAAAATTTTTTATATTGCTGGCTTAAAATGGGCTGGAAATTAAAAATTACACACAGAATTAATAGAGGCAATAGCAATAATCAAAAGATGAACATTTATTAAGCAAGAACACCCATGGACAAAAATATAAGACAAAATGAATGTATTTACAGTATTACATACATTTAAACTCATTTAACAAGCATTTTTGAAATAAAAATGTAACATTTAAAAGCAGCATTTTAATTTAGGTGTATTCAAGTGTATTGTCTCTAATCACTTTTCACCAAAATAGTGCTAATTCTCGTGTTGGTGAAATCTAAGCTGGTGATGGTCTGCTGTTAGCCAGGGAACTACGAAACTCAGACCAGTGCCTCACGTTTCACTCGTAACTGAAAGATGCCATGACTGACTCCATAACTTGCCCATAAACAAATAGTAGGGCACACTGTGGCTAAAGGCACCTCAGGGTAAAAGGCACCTTTGATATTATTTTCCTCTAAATTTGTTCATCTATAATTTGTTGTTACTAGTGTGAATCTGTATTGAATTATTATGGGATCTCCTTCAATGCTTTCAGAATCTTTACTTTTTAAATGATTTTATTTTTGTATTTTAAAATATATTTTTTATATTAACATATTTTAGTGACAGTATATTTATTGAACAAAAAATAATTATCTTATTTTTCAAAATAAGCTGAAAATAGTACAAACTTTGCTAAAGTGATTGTTTTTAAAAAATATTAACTTAGACAATAAAAAAACAAAAACAAAAAACATTATTATAGCTAAAGTATGTGTATCAATACTGTGTGACTTTTACCCTGTGTGTGGGGTAATAGGCCCCCCTTGCCACCTCATACATTTATAAGATTTTAAAACAAATTAAACAACATGTAGGATTTATTTTTACTCAAAATCTGTTGCTTCATAAATGTTCAATACAAAGGTATATATTTTTCTGCAATTATTTCCTTAAGGTGTGCCTTTAGCCCCGTTGTACCCTACTGAGATTAAAGATTGTATTTTAACATCAAAATAAGTTATGTTCAGTATTATAATGAATAAAATCAATTTATGTTATCTTGTGAAACGACCACTGACTGACGCAGCTGACTGGCATCACGTCCTTGTATATTGCGTTGCTTAAAATAATATAATTTACAGCACAGTGAAGAATTTATAAATGAAATAAAATGTAAACAAACCTTTATTTCGCTGAAGAAGTGTACCAAATCAGCGGCGCTGAGAACTGCTATCTTCTGTAGAAGATGCAAAAAGTCTGCACTCTGACTGTAACTTAGCAGCTGGGTTGTTTCGTCAGAGACAGGCTAAACTCAGTGGTTGGGTAGAAAAAATAACCCATTATTTAATAACCCATTAAAAATGATCCAGCAGCTTAAGTACAGAAAAAAATACCCAGCACCAAAATAATATTAAAAATAAATCAAATAAAATGACCCAATAATCTGAATCCAGCTTGGATAAAAATAAATAAACAAATAAATAAAAAATAACCCAGCATTTTTTAGAGTGCAGCCAAACGATTTAGCACCTGGGTAAAAATATTAAAAAACAACCAAATAAAATGAATCAACAACCTGAACCCAGCATTTGGATTAAAAAAAAACAAACAAAAACAAAACAAAAAAACAACCTAGTATTTTTTAAGTGCAGAAAAACTACCTAGCACCTGGGTTAAAATATTAAAAAACAACCCAATAAAATGACCCAGCAGGCTAAACCCAGCATTTGTGCTAAAAAAAAAAAAAATAACCCAGCATTTTTTAGAGTGTGGGGAATTTTAACCATCGTGTGTTAGACATTTCATGAAGACCCTAAAGAGTTGTACCAACTTGTGGAAAATGGGCATCCGATATCCCCTTTAAGAGTAAATAAATCTTGCAGATTTACGAACAAACCACTCATTTTAAAATCTTCCTGGTCTACTGACATTTCAAATGCTTTAAACATTACAATGCTCATCATAACTTTCATTAACTTTACAATCACCAGCTAATTACTCTTCAGCAGCGATGTCATAGACATATACAGAGCTACTACTAAAATGAAAGTCGAAGACAAAACTCCAAAGATGGCTGCACACGTCTTTCTCTGGTGCATAAGGTTTATAGCCATCATTTTGTTTTTATTTCCACCATATTATTCCCATGAGTGGTCTGTCTCATCCTTCTCATGATGACCCAGTTGTTATTTAGTTTGGCTGGTAACTTCCCCAGCACAGTTTTGAGGTGTGAACTGGACTTTAAACAGTCCTAAAGTGGTTTACACACAGTCTTCTTGGTTATTTGAAACAGATAAATACTATTAGCTTGATTTACTGCACAAATGTTATGTGAACTCACATGGCACAGTTACAGCAAAGTGTTCTGGGTCAGAGAGTAGAAGTCTTCTCTTTAACTCGGTCACACCAACCCCATTAGGCCCTGTACAAAACACAAAGCAATAAAACAGCCGTCAACATTCACTGAATAATTCATTCAGTTTCAATACAAGCTTATCTAAATCACCAGTACCAATATACATTTTCATCATGACTTTAGTCAGTACACTCATGATCCCTGTCCAAACATTTTCTCTCTTATCTTGCGCCCAATATAAAAGACTGCAGACTTGGCTGGTTAAGTGGTACACGAACAGCTTCAGTGAAGTCCTTGTTTGTAGGCGGACATGTACTGTATTTAAAGTCTTCATGGACTGTCTGGGCCATGAAGTGGCCCATTATTCCGACAGGCATCTGCTGTTTCCATCACTGGGACTTAAGTATGAGGATGATGGGGTAATGCTGTATTGATTTCAGGCTGTGGCTCCCGCCACTCGCACCCTTTCCAAAACACAGATCCAGTCTCTGCTCTGGCCCGAGCACCCCCAGAAGGAAAAGCCATACTACTGTAGTGAAAATGAAGAATCTGTCTGGTGCCCATTCATGAGAGACTAAAAGCCTGTGCCTGCCAGCCACAAACAGACGGTATACGGTCGCTGCGGGTGCATCTCTAGAAATCAAAGTGAGTATGTTATCGCTACACTGGCTGCAACTGGCCTCCTTGATGTGGAATGCGATTCTGGAGTGAAATTCCTGCCATTCTGATAATGCATGAAATGCTTTTGGCCATCTCAGTTCACGTTTGGCCCAGTGTTGCTTTTCACAGCAAATGAGTTTTACAGAGTGAGAGGAAAGAACTAAATCGCATTGAGGTTCAATATGAAAATATTAAATCATCTTGTTTGACCTCACGTGGGCTTTCTGCCTGCCTTCACTGTCATCATCCACCAGTGCTCATCTTGCAAACAAACCTGCGGGTTGACGGTCTTCGAAATATTTGCAAGCTGTGTCTGTGGTCAGTTGAACAAACACATTAAGGAAGATACAGTATATTTTCATTCCGGGATGTCTTTTAAGTTATAGTTCTATATGGCATACCTAGGCAAGGAGCGATCACAGAGTTAGTCAAATTAGACGTTAACGTTCTGTCTTCATGGCCAACATAAACTCATGAGAATGACACACATTAGAAGTGAAACTAGTAATTTGTACAACAACCTGCTCATTAGTGATGAGCAGACTGCTTTGGTGGGCTCAAACTTTTGTGGACATTTTGTTTGTCTCATATGCAAAATAACAAATGACATATTAGAGTTCATAAAATAGAACAGGAAAATTCAGGAAAAAAATAATATACAGTATGTATTTTTTGTAGTTTTGAATTTTTTTTTATCCAATTGAATTTTTTTATCCAAATAAGTGTTTTGGGGGGAGTTGCACTACATGACATTTTATAGCTTAAACTTATCTGGTAACACTTTATTTTGATAGTCCACTTTAGACATTCTACCAACAGTAAGTAATTTTGCAACTGCATGTCAACTAGTCATTAGAGTATTAGTAGACTGTCTGCTTAATATCTTCTAACACTCTTCTAAACTTTTACTGCAAGTATATGTCAACTTATTCTACTAACCCTAAACCTAACCTAACAGTCTGCTCTGAGAGTTAGTAGAGATGTAGTTGCAAATGAATGATAATTAGTTGACATGTAGTTGCAAAGTTACTTATAATTAGTAGAATGTCTAAATCGGACTATCAAAATAAAGTGTAACCACTTATCTTGCTAAAAAGGTAAAATTATCTGATATTTTATGATCAACCTAACACAATGTCATAAGAATCTGCATGGGTCCTCTTAATGATATTTTGTCTTTTTCTTCTCTGATTTTCTCTTTTATGTTTCTGGATCTTCGTGGCAGCATATGATTTGTTGGACCAAAGTTTTAAAATTAACACACACGGACTGACGTCACTAGCACCTCCGGCTCCACTGCGCGCTGTGGCTCTGTTGCTCCATGCGGTGATGGCTTGTCGTTCGTGATGGGCTCTGGCTCTCCATCAGTGGTGGGCTCGGGTGTGCGCTCCGCACAGCAGGGAGATGGTGGGCTGGGCGCTGGGTCCGGAGTGGGACTGGCGACTGAAAGGAGATCTGTTACTTGCCAGTACCCACTCCACAAACTCTCCTGAAGACCATACTCGGACAATGGTGCTGATATTTTCATATATTGTCGTCCAGGTAGCTGGTGTGACTAGCTAAAACCGGGAACATTCTGGTGTGGTTCTCGAAAGATTGATCCCCCTGCTCCAGCAGAAGGAGGAAGAGTTTGGGATGGGAGAAGGGGTCGAAGGTATCCATACGGGGAGACACAATGGAAACAAAAACAAAAACAAAAACACGGAGGTAACTGTTTCATAATCAAACTAAATGAGAACAGGAACTTGACCAAATAAGGACAACAGGAACTGAAACAGTGGCAACACAACACAAAACAGGTCCATAGTCCTGACAGTATTATTGTAATACATATTACTGTAAGAATTAAACTTGAATGTATTTGTGAATAAAATAATATAAGACAAAAATAATAATATGAAAAATGCCAATAAATAGAAACATTAATATATAGGAATAAGTAAATGTCATGTCACTGACCCAAATTCCACTTGTCTGAATCCAACAAAAGTCTGTTCACAACAAATTCAGACACTGTGGACGAATCAAAATATCTAGAAGGAAAAAAAAGAAGCAGCACTGTCTAATGCCACATTTTTGTTCATTTTTTTCTCATACATCAATGGTAGACAACCCAGGTTCTGACCTTGCTGAGATGATTTACCGTCTTTGAAATAAATCCATGCAGTCCTAGAACATACTGGCTCTTTGGCCAGACTTGTCAAGGCTCACTTGAAGTCCTTCAGTACTGGGAGAGAGTTCACTGTGCTCCTGTACAATTCTTTTGTTGTTTGTTTAGGAAAGTAGCCTTGCATTCACCTACACCTTGCCAACAGCTGTTCTCACCCCTGATATATCTAAGAATTATTGCTTTAAATTTACCACAGGGACACATTCTGCAGTGCATAAAAAAGTGAAAAAGTTTGAATGATTTCACACGCCTCATCGAATTTCTAAGTAGAATATCATGCATTCGTAATTACGCAAACAATGATGACCTTTTAGGCAAACAGTTACTAATTTTATAACAATAGAAATTCTACCAGCCAAGATGCCATTCAATTTAGAATATTTTTATCTAGACGCTTATCAACAGAGAAGCTGAACTTCCATTTCATTAAACCTCTGAACAGATAGCGCTGAATTTCATGCTTAATGGAATGTCAACTTTTGATTATGACCATTTTCTAAACTCTTGCTACTGATGGACTGTGGCAATAGGGAATGAAATGACATAAAAATAGTGAATGGCTCCAGCTGCACGGAGGGCTGCCTGGCATATTCAAGCACTACTTTCATGTTTATATAATAAGCATGTATTCTGTTGGCTCATTTGGAGTCTGACTTTGGAAATGACATTAAGGTGAACATTTTGCAGACCCAGGTCTACGTCCAGGCAGTACAGTGAAAACAGATACATGTGTTAATTTAACTTTCTAGACTCTCTTTCTCTATACAGTATCTACATTTTAACAATACAATAGGTACAAATATCAATAAAGGAACAGTTCACTGAAAATGGAATTTTCTATCATCATATTTAACAAAATCAATAATAACAACCCTCAGCATTCCAAACTTATATGCCTTTTGTTCCCTTTGCCAAACACAAAAAGAAAATATATGAAGACTTTTCCATGCTCGTTTTCACATAGTTACAATGAACAGCAACTGAAGTTGTCAAGCTTCAAAAAAAGATAGAAAAGAACCAAAGAAGTATCATAACAGTGGAACATGTGACTTTTATGCTTTATTCAAAGTCTTTTGAAATTATACTATATTAATACTAAAAAACTTAACATATGCCCTAGCTCTCCTTGCTTAGTTCACAAGAGTTAATGAAAGATGCAGTAACGTCTGATTTGTGATTTTTGAACGTCTGAGTTGCAATTCTGAGAAATATGTCTTGTAATTCTGACTTTTTTCTCAGAAATGCGAGTTTATGTCTTAAAATTTTGGCTTTATAACATGCAATTGTGAATTAAAAAGTCAGAATTGTGAGATATAAATGCGTAATTGTATGAAAAAATAGAAAAAAGTCTTTTTTGTCTTCAGAATTACACTTTATAACTCAACTGTGAGTTTATATCTCAATTCTGAGAAAAAAGGCCAGAAATTTGCAATTGTGAGATTAAACATTTCTTTCTTTATTTCTTTATTTTTCAATTCAGTGGTGGAAACAGGCTTCCATAGCTTTTGCAATATTGTGCCCTTTTAAATTCTTAGACGAACTATTTCTTTAAGCAAGTCTTTCTCACCAGTTAGAAGCACAAGGCGGTAAGGCTCTTCAGGCTTTCTCCTGTAAGGGAGGACCTCCTGATATATTCGTAAGTGGATACTGGCATGTCGTTCATCCATCTTCTGTCTCATGCGTTGACTTGTAGACTCCTTCCGGCTCAACCGGAAACTTTTCCTTAAACCAGCTGTTGAAAAGGAGAAAACAAAATCGATTAACTTAACATCACATGTAGTTAGTTTTAGAAAAATACTTGGAATCCTTTTATCATTTTTTATTGATTTAAATTTACATAGGTATGTCATAATATGTCAAGCATGATTTGATTCTTTTTTTCCCCCTATATTGAGTAATGTGTTTAGAAATTACAGCATAATTTGCTCAGAGCTCCTACCAAGCAGAGATGCCAAAAAATATTTGGGCAGTTGTACTTACATCTGTTTCTTATTAGACAAGTGTGTTTGTCTGGATCATTAGTGTATGTTTTAGATAGCTGTCAATGTCTAGTTTTGCTTTGGAATTGTTTTTTGGAACCTGAAACCAGACATGAGGACCAAAGTAGGGTCAACAAAAGTGAGAAATCAGTAGACTTGAATGTCAAAACTATAGTCCGTGTGAGACCCGCTGTTTGGTAAATCTCTGAGAAATGCAAGCATTGTTGAGCTTAACAGCAACCAAATAGAATCAGCAATGTGGCTGTCAGAGGAAAACTTTAACCATGAAGAAAACCCCTCAAGCATCTGTCCAACAGGAGTATTCACCAGGGTGCAGGAGATTATGTGTGATGATGGAAGATTAAGTAGCACATTACTAGTGGTTCTTAACCCTGTTCCTGGAAGCCCCCCAGCTGTACACATTTTGGATGTCTTGCTTATCTGACACACCCATTTGACATTTTGGAGTTTCTACAAGCAAGATGATAAGTTAAATGAGGTGTGTTTGATTAGGGAAATATCCAAAACTTGTAAGGTTTGGAAACACTGCTCTGGGATAACAAGCAGAACTGATTATTGCAGACCATGATTAAGTGCAGTAGAGGATGGACACACTACCACATATGCTTCACTAGAGCAATAAAGTAGAGGTGGAGTATGCTTTGTCATGCTGAGGCTTTGTGAACTGCTGATGGGTTCTTATGGCCAACATAGTGATTGGAGCATTGAAGTTCTTTAAGAACAAATAAAGGTTTAAAAACTCTTGGAAGAGCTGAATGCTCTTTACTGACGACAATTTGGATCTTACTCAGATCTATTTCCATGCAATCAAGATATAAGCAAACTTATATGTGAAGCACATTGTTTCAAACTTGGACAAAATTGCCTTCCTCTAATAGCGTGCTTAGTACTTAGAAAAGATAAGCATGTTGTCAAGGTACTCCGTCAAGCATGTTGCAAAATACTAATTCTGGAAGTCTGTAGTGACATAAAAGACTGGGAGACAGACCAAATCAAGCTGCATTACCTGCCCTGTAGGCATAATGAAGATGCTCTTCTACTCTTTCCCTTTCTGAGTGTAGACCCTGTATAGATCCAGCTTTTTGAAGATGGTGGAACTTTGTGGGAACTCAAAAGCAGTAGCCATCAACTTAGGACATTATTACTTTGTTTTTTAAACCAACTGTTAATGCAGTAAGTATATTCTTAAGTACGTAAGTATATTCTTCCCCCCAACAAGGAAAATCTACATGTGCCGGAGATGTGGATAAAACCAAAACCAAAGTCAAGGTCTTCTCCTCTCAGTGTGCCTTTCTTTCTCAAAACAGGGACCCTCCAGGTCAGAAGCTGCCCATTCCTGATCTACTGCATGGCCAAAAGTTCAATGAGGGGAAAGATTAATGCTATACTGTATATGTAATATGACAACATGAACCTCAAATGTCAGTGGGGATGCTAGCATTCTGCAAGTGAGCAGACATGACAAATCAAGAAGTGCGGGATAAATAAGCGATCAGGGAGTTGCAGTATTCAACCATTTTATGATGTTTTAATGGTAATTTAAAGGATTAGTTCACTTCCAGAACAAAAATTATGTTTTTTGAGGAAAACAGGATTTCTCTCCATGTAATGGACTTGGTGCAGTACCAACAAAGTGAACATGCAAGGAAGAACACCCTTTACAAAAAAAAAAAGGTAAAAACCCCAATGCAGGACGACTTTGGAGGTGAAAATGAGAGGGGAGTTTATAGACGTACCCTAATTATCATGAACGAAAAAAAAAAATAGTTCACACAGAGCTAGACAAGACGAGCATTTGAGGTTTAAAGAATATAAATTATAATTTATTTTTTTTTAGAAAATAACCGATCGTTTTGCTAAATAAGACCTTTATTCCTCGACTGGGATCATTTAGAGCCCTTTGAGGCTTTAAACTGCATTTTGGAAGTTCAAATTTGTGGGAACCATAGAAGTCCATTACATGGAAAGAAATCTTGAAATGTTTTCCTCAAAAAACAATTTCTTTATGACTGAAGAAAGAAAGACATGAACATCTTGAATGACAGGGGGGGTGAGTACATTATCTGTAAATTTTTGTTCTGGATTTGAACTAAGCCTTTAATGGTGTACTGGTCACTGTCTCCTCCTGCACTGTGGTTAATATTTCTTTTTCATCTTTTTACAAGTAGTTACCTGTACAAAATACAGAAAATAGGGCTTTTATGCATATTCTGCCATGGTGAAGTGATGAAATTTGAATGTTCATAACTTATTTAATATCAGGGGAAGCATGTTTCTTCTCTATCATTATAATAGTATAATAAAGAACCCAGCTGCCACTATATAAACATAGCTTTTAGCAGGCATACAGCAAATGGAATCCCAAAGGCCCTTATTACATAAACTATCCAACTCAGCAGTGCTGCAAACTAAACATACAGGCATCAGAAACGTTATTTCCAACATATAAATCAAATGTAGTATTGTGCAATGAACAAACAAAAATTCCTACAAGAGTTTGTAAGATTTTTTTGTGGAAAAGATACATACATCAAACTGTTTTCAAGTAACATTCAACATAACTGACACAATTTATAAACAGATTTGTATAAATGTTGGGCAATCATTGTCAAAAACGTCTGCTGCCGTGCTGAGAAATGAAAACTGGAGGCCATAGAACAATTGCCCAGTTCATATGGTAGCTACAAATAATAACAGTATCATAAACACATTACAGGGCACTGAATAGCTGTTGATGTTCATCTATACCTCTGGGAATTATGGAGAGCCTGAACATAGGAACATAACGGTCTTGGTGAACAGAAGTCTGCTGCAGTATCCCCTGTACAAATACTTGTTTGTTTGGTCCAACCAATATCAATCTTGCTGAATCCTTTAAATGCTTCCAGACATTTAGTGTCCCACATAGAGAGCAAAATTAGGACTGAAGGCCAACAGCTTCTGGATAAATAAATCAAAAAGAAGCTAGGAAGATTTGATGAAGATATTTTGACAGAGTGGCCACTGGACTAGATAAAAACAACTCTTGACAGTAGATTTTCTTTCTTAGTTTCTTTTAATTGTTGTTGTTTTTTAATTCATACAGGTCAGGATATCTAAGTAGATGTAAGTAAAGAAAAAAAGAACGCTGAGAATACAAAAAATTATACTCTACACTGTGACAATGTTTTGTTATGTAACCCAAAACTTGCTTCATGTGGTAATTAACTAAATTAACTAAATAAACTTGTAAATTCAAAAACTACACTTAAGATCTGGATGACTAAATCAATCTTCGATTACACTGATGGAACATAGGAATACAGATGAAAGTTGTTTCTCTCAGTATTCTGTCACTGAAAGATCCATTAAGGGCAGAAAGAAGGGAAAAAAAGTTCTTCAGTTCTTCATATTCATTACATTCTCACATCTAGCAGAGAGCAAAAAAAAAAGAACATGAATGAAACATAAGCTATTATGAGGTTATAGGAAAGATGTTTTATGAGCAAAACAATGCTGCTAAAGATAAACCAAAGAGAATCTCCTAGTCTGTGACACTGTAATTCCATCAGCCTTCATGCTCATCTCTGTTCACAGATGACCTTGGTTACAACTAATGAACGTTACTGCTTGTTTCCATCCTGTTCAAGGAAAGCTGAGCAGCTGGCAGTAAATAACCTGGATAAGACTCGATTCTTAATGCAACTGATGACTGGCGATGGTGGTGCTGACAGAGGCTGACTTTATCTAGAGATTAGAAACTTGGAACCTGCAGGATTTTTCATGTCGGAAAAATGACAGAAACATAGCCACATGACCAGTTTCAGAAAATAACACCGTGCAGGAGTCACCACTCCAGAAGGTTAATGGTCCTTAATTCATGGGCTACACCAAAGCAGGGCTTTCACCACATGCATGCGGTCTCGCGGAAGCCATGTTGTGGGAACGGCGAGGCTCTGACTTACTGAAATGATATGGGCATCTCCTAGCTCTGACATCTGTGAAATTACACTCAGTGGGTAGAACAGCCTCTGTCTTATTATAAGTTACAGAGATGTTTGAGTTTTTGGAAGCAGTTTTGTTAGGATTGACTCGGGATCATGGTAATCCTGGCGGTCATGTTGTTTTCCAGAGTCTGTAACATGGAAGATCACTGTAGACAGGGAGCAATGGATCTCAGCCAAAAAAAAAAAAAAAACAGACAAATCATGACTAATCAAATTAGCTGCAAAATGTTTTGGGCCTTTTAGTCCATGTGTATTAACTTTGAAGTCATCTATAGTGTGTTACTGCAGGAGTTTTCAAATTGCTGTCTGGGGATTCCTGGGCTGAGATAGATAGAATACACTCACAATGCATCACAATACAGAAGAGGTTTTTCAAAGTAAAATTTGAATTTTGGATGTACTATCCCTTTTAGAAAGAGTGAGAGGTATTCCAAAACACACTGGACACTCGCTATACCTCCAGACTGCTGCCCTCGCGTTCCTGAAGCGATGCATGAAGCCACCCTGATGAGCCATTAAATCATCGATAGCGATTTAACGTGCGAGCAGTGAGCCAACACAGACACCATATATCCCATGCTGCGGAATCTGGACAGACAATCCGCTAATATGACGGGGAGCGCTTTGTTATGCCTCTTCAGAAACCACACGGAACTCAACCTCATCAAGTACGCAGTCCACATTATCTGCCACAAACGGTACATAAAATGTATAACATACATCATATGCGGTTGGTTACATCAGACTGCATGCTAAAACCATTATCTGTTTGACGAAGACTTTCGGCTGCCATATTACGAAGTCTACTAACGCACATGAGCTGCGGCTACCTGACACCAAAAACATTCAAATGTCTGGAGAAGTAAGCAAGCTTTCAAGCATGCATTAACTATTGGCGTGTAGCATGTGGGACTGCATACTGATTAAATAATCTGGTTTGTAAATAGAGCCTGTTTTTAATGCGTCTCTGTTTTTCCATGTCTGGTTATTATTGGGATTTGCTGATACCTTTTCCAGGTTTCCCCAGTTTAATATCCCACCACACCTCTCCCTCATGACCCTTTTCATATCCCACAATACCCTGGGCCTTGTATCTCCACGTGGTTACTCTGAACAGCACCTCTAAATTTTAGCAGGGGCTTTGCTGAATAGATTTATAGAAGAATGTTGACAATTGCTCAAAAAGCATCCAGTGCTACCAGAGCTCTCCATCTGTGGCAAAGGCATCCAATTTTCCATCACATACTTGCTGCGTCGCTGCTGTGATAAATCTGAAAATTTGGAGCTGGCAAAATAAGCCCAGTATGGCTTGGTCCCATTGTAATGTCTTAAGCATGTTTTCTTGAGGGACCGCAGCAGTCCTGATGCTAGTTTGGCCATTGCGTGTCCTGGAGATTAGCTGTGGACATGCTGGCTTTTGAAGTGGGGTCAAGGTTGCCAAAGAGCTGAAAATGAGGCGCGTCTCTGCTAGACTCATCCGGTACCCTAGCTGCTAAATGAGCACAGTGCATGTTTAGCTCACAGATGGCCTTTATCACTAATGGACCAGCACAAAGCACCCAGTCTGGAGCCATCAAACCTCTCCCATTAGCATGAATGCTCAAACCAGATCAGACTAAATCTAAAACTAATGATCCTCACCTTGAATAAACATCATCCTCATAATGGTGTGGGAACATAATGCAAAAATACAAATGAAACAGGACGAGATGGATATCTCTAACAACTGTCCTGTCCATCAGCACTGTGACTAACAGGCCAAGTCACATAGAGTTGAAGTCAAAAGTTTACATACACCTTGCAGAATCTGCAAAATGTTAAATATTTGACCAAAATAAGAGGGAACATGCAAAATGCATGCTATTTTTATTTAGGACAGACCTGAATAAGATATTTCACGCATAAGACGTTTACATATAGTCCACAAGAAAAAATAATAGTTGAATTTATAAAAAAGTTAAAAAGTTTACACACAGTTGATACTGTGCTGTTAATTGAATGATCCACAGCTGTGTTTTGTTTTGCTTTAGTGTAGTAATAGTTGTTTATGAGTCCCTTTGGTTGTCCTGAACAGTTAAACTACCTGCTGTTCTTCAGAAAAATCCTTTGGTTTTTCAGCATTGCTGTGTATTTGAACCCTTTCCAACAATGACCATATGATTTTGAGATCCATCATTTTACACTGAGGACAACTGAGGGACTCATATGTAACTATCACAGAAGGTTCAAAGCTCACTGATGCTTCAGAAGGAAACACGATGCACTAAAAGTTTTTTAACTTGAAGATCAGGGTAAATTGAACTTATTTTGTATTCTGGGAAACATGTAAATATCTTTTGTAGCAAAAAGGGCAGTACTAAATTAAAAGAATATGATATTTAGGCAAAATAAGAAAAATGTACACATCTTCGTTCTGTTCAAAAATTTACACCCCTGGATCTTAAAGCATTGTGTTTCCTTCTGAAGCATCAGTGAGCATTTGAACCTTCTGTAAGTTGTTGCATATAAGTCCCTCAGTTGTTCTGTGTGAAAAATGGATCTCAAAATCATACACTCAACACATCTGTGGATCATTCAAGTAACAACATAGTATTAAGAATCAAGGGTATGTAAACTTTTAAACGGGGTCATTTTTATAAATTCAACAATTATTTTCTCTTGTGGGCTACATGTAAACATCTTTTATGTGAAATATCTTATTCAAATCAGTACTAAATAAAAAATAACATGCATTTTGTATGATCCCTCTTATTTTGGTAAAATAATTAACATTTTGCAGATTCTGCAAGGTGCATGTAAACTTTGACTTCAATTGTATACTGTAAAAAAAAGTGTGACTGGCTAACAATGGGATCAAACTGAAATGCATATTTGTGTTTATGCATCTTTAATCAGATTATTTTTTATCAAAAACAATTTTGAATCAATATGCACATTTTAGTTGTTTTCTGGGAATTGGACCAGTCGACAGCCAGTGGACTGCAAGTGAGTGGAAGAAAAATGTAATTAAAAAACAAAAAACAAAATATGTTTAATGCAATGATTTTAAAAAACATTTATCAAATTAGATTTTTGGTTTTAATTTCTTCATTCTGCTGTTCTTTTATTTTTTTAAAGACATAAGTATAACAGCATTATTTTATTGTTGACAGTACTTTTTAACTGTAATAAATAAATAAAAATCTAAATATAAGTATAGTCCACTTCAAGTTAATACAACAAACATTAATAGGGCAACATTGTAATTTCTGGAGGCTAATTTTGAAGTTTACAGTTCAGACAAATAAATTCTCACCTATATGTATGCCACTTATTGCGCCATAGTCCACATCCTCTGCTTATCGAGTGAAAGCAGGATTGAGAGAAAAGAGAAAAAAAGCACACTCTAATCAAATAATGATAAATGTGAGATGGAGTCTGGGCAACCCTTAATCAAGAAGTGGTGAAAGAAAGGGGTAATTTGCAATGTTACTGTTTTTTACACATGATGTAAACAAAGACAAAAATACTGGCAAATTAGAGTTGGGTTACTGTTATGTGACCGTGCTGTAAAGGATGAAAAATTACCTTCCATGTTGTCTTTTCAGTGTGAATGAAAGGGCAAGAGAGAGAGAGAGTGAGAGAGAGAGAGAGTTGATCAGAAATTGCACTCACAACTAGAAAAAGTTTTTCACATTTTGTAGAGGTTTCTAATACTAAGCAAATACACTCTTATTCTGAGATTACACAGACATCATAGCTATTTGCCGAAGAAAGAAGCTGCACTTACATACAGCAAAAGGCCTAGCACTTCATCAATCAATCTTACTGTATAATCAGTGAGCATGTGATGTCGTTTTTACTGCCTAAATTTGGTCTGTCATGGTCACAGAGTTCAGCTGCACCCTGACAGTTCACTGACCGCTGACAGTTCACTGACCGCTTATGCATATTACTCACAGGACTTCAATGTACTTTCTGTCCTAAGCTGATTGGCTACTAGATGCATCTTACAGGAGTAGGGGCATATGGAGTCCAATAATGATAAGTAGATTGACTGACTGATTGAGTGATGCATTTTATTTTACTTTATAATCTATTTTAGATAAACCTTAGAGAAACCTTTTAGATAAACCTTTGCTCATCTCTACTCTTTCATTTGGTGGCTTTAGAATGTAAACATTTTTTTTTTTTGTGATGGTTGTACTGTAAAGTGAGAAAATAAAGGAAAATGTAATTATTTTGGAAGAGAACAAACATGCTTTTACTTCTCAAACAGGACAAGGTAAGTAACATAAATACAAAGCTTACAGTATGTGTGTGGCCTTGTGTTTAGAAGCCACAATGCAATGGCAGCCAAGGGGCAAGACATGGATGTTCAGTCCAATTGTCCATCATGCTGTGGCCAGGGTGGATTTTTGGAATAGTAATTGCAATTTTCTGTGACCAAGCTCAACTTGTCCTAACCATGTCCTCACCTGCGGTTCACTGGGGAATGATGTGTTTCATGCTTTTACAGAGCCAGTAAAAATGCTGGTGCTGTCTTGAGTTTAACATGTGGCATTTTGGTAACCTTCTGCTTCGACCTAAGCTCTGTGTTTGAGTGTGTTATAGGGAAGGCCGTAAAGTGACCTCGTCGATCATCGCCGTGTGAGGACTCGGAGTCGCAGAGCAGCTGTCACTCTCCTTGCATCCAACCCACAGATGGAGCTTTTATAGGGAAGGCTGTTGCTTTGAACAGACCTACAATGGCTTTTCAAGATGAGATCAAACTATTCCAGATCCATCTATTGGCTTCTTCCTTTTCCACCCCACTTTAATTCCCTCTACAATTTATACTGCAGCAAAATAAAGATTTAGCACAATGGCAACTACATGTTACTTTGCATGCATACTGTGTTTTCACTGTTCATAGGTTCAGATTAACTAGGTCAGATGTAGTGTTCATTACTTATTTGTTGATGTCATACTTGTTTATAGAAGCCAAACTGTAATAGTAAGGAATGAATTTCAGATGCATTACATTTTAAACCAAAATATCAATATCTGATGTTTTTTAAACAAAGAGTCCTGTTTAAAGGAAAAGTCCACTTCCAGAACAAAAATTTACAGATAATGTACTCAACCCCTTGTCATCCAAGATGTTCATGTCTTTCTTTCTTCAAACGATCCCAAATGAGGTTGTAAACAATTGCAACCGAGGAAGAAGGGTCTTATCTAGCAAAATGATCAGTTATTTTCAATAAAAAAAATACAATTTAAATACTTTTTAATCTCAAACGCTCATCTTGTCTTGCTCTCCCTGAACTCTGTGTATTATGGTTCAAGACAGTTAGGGTATGTCGAAAAACTCCAATCGTATTTTCTCCCTCAACTTCAAAAATCATTTCAAAATCATCCTGGATCACTGCGGGAGTTCTGACCCAGTCTTTGCAAAGTGAACATGCAAAGAAGATCAAACACCCTTAACAAAAAAGGTAAAACAGGGATATACAGCGATTTTGAAGTTGAGGGAGAACATGAGATGGGAATTTTTCGACATACCCTAACTCTCATGAACCGGAAAAAAACAGTTCAGGCAGAGTGAGACAAGACGAGCGTTTGACATTAAAAAGTATATAAATTGTATTATTTTTAATAAAAAAAATTACCGAACATTTTGCTAGATAAGACATTTATTCCTCAGCTGGGATCATTTACAACGTGTGAAGCCACATTTAAACTACATTTTGGAAGTTCAAACTCGGGGCACCATAGAAGTCCACTATATGAAAAAAAAAAAATGTCTTCAAAAAACATAATTTCTTTTTGACTGAAGAAAGAAAGACACAAACTAAAAGAACACCTTTTCTTGTACTTACTAGACAATCGTTTTTTAATGTTTCTCATTCAGAACATAGTGAAGTCTTCAGCAAAAATGAAAGATTGACTGAGACTGTTCTGAACAGTGCGTCTGCAACCTTTCCAATGGCTTAGTATGAATGTGTTCACACATAGTAAAACATTTTTTAATATGTCCGGCAGAGCCACTGTGATTTACAGCACTTCCTCAGACTTTATCAGGTCATTTATTCAGCTCACGTCTCCAGAGAGCAGCTCCAGGAAGATGCCTGGCACCCTTAGACACACTCTCATCTCTGACTGTCACTAATAGTTTTTGTAGTGATCTTAAAGGGGTCATCGGATGCCCATTTTCCACAACTTGATATGATTCTTTAGGGTCTTAATGAAAAGTCTCTAATATACTTTGATTAAAAATTCTCAATGGTTTTGTAAAACAACACCCTTTTTACCTTGCCAAAATCAGCTATGCAAAAATCATCTCATTCTAAGGGGTTGTTCCTTTAAATGCAAATGAGCTCTGCTCACCCCGCCCCTCTCTTCTCTCTGTGGAAAGACGGTCTTGTTTACATTAGCCGCATTTAGCCGCGTTTAGCAGCTAAACTTCCTAACTACCACGTTATAAGGAAAGGCGATCGCAAAGATTCATAAAAAAAAGGCTTATACTCACTTCTGCTGTAAGTGAAGCTGGATCATGAATGATTTGCGCGAACATAGAGGGATATATGTAGATTGGGAGGATATCTATCAGATATTCTTGTCTAACTTACATCCCTGCTCTGGCATCAAAACATGGAAAGTTACTGGACTGTGACAGCTGGTCTAAGGTAAGAGCTCATGTCAATCAACTATTGTGGGAGCGGCCTCTGTCGGTGGGACGGCACACTGACAGGCATCTGAAAACGGCTCGATTTGAAAAAGGGGATATTATTTTTACAGATTAATTAAAAACCACTGCATGGATTTTTATCAATATAGGGTAGATTTTTACATACACTGCCAACACACATTAATGTTCAAACAACATGAAAAAGTGAACTTAGCATCCGATGACAACTTTAAGCATGACATCACTCCATTTCCACAATCATTTCCACATCACTCTTTAAGACAATGTGGGATGTTGACTCTATTCTTTGTTTATGTATTTCATCCAACATGAGCTCAAAAATAACAACACCTGCTTTTCTGTATTTGTTACAAATGACCCTAAAAAGGCTAGTTGTTGTGTTTTATGACTCTATATAGCGTATATAGTATTTGGTATACTGAATGCTGTGTAGAAGTCTGTGTAGAGATCTTTTTTTTAACAAATTCATTTAAATGAACTAATAAAAATTAATTGGACTTCCAGTTATTTAATATGAGACAGACTCTGTCCCACTCTGTTGCCTAAGCTCTTGCAGACATAATATCTCACTGCAGGCTCAGACAAAGTGCAGGGTGTAAAACAGCTAAAATGACCCTACTGCCATGTTAGGCTCAAGAATGTGTGCACAGCAGCAATCACAAGTCTGCTAGTGCACATCAAGTGCACCATTTGGGACAGGGCTAAAGAGAGTGGATATTTTTAGCATTTGAATATTTCAAATGATGCCTTATCTGCATGCCATTTCAATACTGCTTGGTTTAGTCAGGGATTTCTGAACTTACCACCGAATACCTTTAACTCTCTCAGTGGGTGGAACAGAACTGCTGGCCTTTGTAAAGTCACTCTCCTGTAGGTAAACATAGGAACCATGCTGAAAACATCAACATCTCAGCTAGCTCAGGGAAATTCCGTAAAGATTCCGTAAGATATCGTAAAGCTGTCTATTCAAAGTTAAATGAAGTTCAATCTTACATAGTCAAAACACTGAAGTCTATTCTTGCTCAAAACTGTTCAATTGTTTGGCGTCACTAAGAGGCTCTAATGCTTACCAAAGCTGCATTCATTGAAAAATGCAGTAATAACCATAATAGTGTAAATTATTATTATTATTATTAATATTATTTTATTTATTTGTGTGATAGCAACATTGAATTTTCAGCAGGCATTACTCTAGTCTTTAGTGTCACATGATCCTTCAGAAATCATTTGAATATGCTGATTTAATGATCAAGACACAGTTCTTAGTATTATCACAATTAACAGTTGTGCTGCCTAATATTTGTGGAAACTGATCTTTTTCAGCATTCTTTAATGAATAGAAAGTTCAAAAGAACAGTATTAATTTTATTACTATTACTATTACTATTATTATTATTATTTGTAACAGTGCAACAATGGCTTTACTGACCCTTCTGGCCAATTTAATGTATCCTTAATACATTAATAAAAGTAAACAAAACAAAACAAAAAGTCTTTCTAACACCAACATTTTTAACAGTAGTCCAAAAACTAGCAAATAATAAAAAAAGAATCTGCCAGCTTCTGCAAGTCTATAATAAGTAATAAACACACAAATTCACAGACAAAATATAGGTCTGTGCATAGATATCATGTTAATTTGTTAAAATTAGTTTTTGTCTATTTAATATCATTAACCTGGCAAAGTATTTCATCCTTAAATGTACTTGTTCGACTTGTAAACAAGACTTTATTTCCAGTCAGACTAAAAAAAATTTATTCTTGAAAGCTGGATAAACCAGCTTGCCAGTTTAAGAACACACTTTACAGTTTGTGGGAACTGGGCTCAGACGGTCAATGAACGGACTGTGGTGAATGTGTCATCTTATGTTGAGACTAGATCAAGTTATTTAGCAAACCTTTCAATGACATCACCAACTGAAAGACACACAAATAACACACAATCTTTGTAGGCTGATATATTCTCATTGTCATTTACAGGCACTCAACTGTCCAGACGAAAGACACATTTTGATGAGATTGATTGTTTTTCTTCTAAGATCGAAAGTTTGACTAAGGAAATGTCAGACTGTGCTGTGTCTAGCTCAACACTCGGAACATGATGACGGTATCTGAACCTGACTGACAAAGTCTGTGTATGACTCTGACAACAGAAGGATTTAGTTTCTCAGTCTAGACTTGAAGTGAAACTTCGCAATAGTCTGATTATGAAAGTTTTCTTACCTTTCCTGAAGCTGCCTTGAGGGAATCAATCCAGCCCTGAGGTTGGCGTCGCTGTGCCGCCTGGCTTGCCACCAGGTGTCATCTTCTTGGCTTACAATCTGTAACACATCTCCTTTCCAGAATTCCAACCCGGCGTCTTTGCATGGAATAGCAGGATCTGCTTGGGGATCATAGTCAAAAAGTGCCCTTACAAAGATCTGCAAAAATCCACAAACACATTTTGATGTCACCAGGTTTTATCTGGAGTGTAAATCAATTAAGAAAACAGCTCTGAAACACTTAATTATGAGACCTTGTTATCTGCTGTGTCTGGCTCTTCTTTGGTGCCTGGGATGACTTTGAAGGTCACTGCTCCTTCTGACTTGGCCTGGAGGATGTGATAATAATACACAGGCCCAAAACAAGCTTACAAGGTTCAGATTCAATAACACTTGTTAATAAAGACAGAATGTAGATTTGCTATTCTCCAGAAAACCCACAGAAACAAATGCACAAACACACCAAATTGCCAAAAAAAAATTCACACATACACAGCTACAGACTAACATCAATTTATATTTTGGATATTGCTCTGGTTTAGTTCTGATATACACAGCATAGTCATGTTGACCAAGAGAGGTTTGCTGGATAAGCTAGTTAAAAAGTCTTGTGGGGATTGGGAACCAGCATCCAAAACACAAAACATGCTGATGATCAGGAATGCATACTAGTATGGGAATGATCTCCTCTGGGTTTTTGTCCTCCATTGGAACACCATTGACTTCCTTAAGCTTGTCACCTTCATGAATTAGACCTGTGGCATTAACCAATGAAGCAATGAGAACAAAGTTATTTACAGCAGAATGAATTATGTTGAACATTGTGGAATTAATTTAACCAAGAGCTAAACCAGGAACTATAAGCATTGGTAAAGCACCGTGCCATGGATATTTAAATAAACAACACTATTGCATGATTTGCATGTCTTTAGTCAGTAGTATTTAGAGTTTATTTTAAAATCTGAAGTAAGCAAGAATTTTGAGTAGCCACAGCACTTTTGTTTCATAGTGTGATGTACATCCAAGAAAAAAGGGATTACTAAAAAATGGAAAAAATGACTGGATGGAAGGAAATCTGAATTTAAGTTAAACAGACTAAATGATTGGAAGGTCATGACAGTTATGAATTCATTTTGATTAAAAATTATGAGCTATGAGTAAAAATAAAACATATGTATGGATAAATCATTCACAATAAGATCAATAAGATGGTGAATTTCCGTTTCATGCCAACTTTAAAGGCTTCTCTTATGTCTATATATGGATTTTAGTTCTAATTATAACTTTTATTTTTAATAGTGCTGATCAAGAACATAGTGGTGATATATAGCATTTTTTTTTAATACTAATAATACATTTAAATGCTTCTCACCACTTCGATCAGCAGCTCCTCCTCTCATGACCCGAGCCACAACTATAGCTCCACTGGACTCATCTCTCTTGATGGTGGCTCCCTGGACCATAGAAAAGTTTGTTGAGGTTCTATCATTTAGAAATTTGAATAGTAAAGGAGTAGTTCACTTCCAGAACAAAAAGTTTTTGAGGCAAACATTTCAGGATTTTTCTCCATATAGTGGACTTCAATGGTGCTCACGAATTTGAACTTCCAAAATGCTGTTTAAATGCAGCCTCAATGGGCTCTAAACAATCCCAGCTGAGGAAGAAGGGTCTTATCTAGTGAAATGATCAGTTATTTTCTAAAAAAAATGTACAATTTATATACTTTTTAACCTAAAATGCTTGTCTTGTCTATCTCTGCGTGAACTCTGTGCATTCCAGTTTAATACAGTTAGGGTATGTCAAAAAACTCCCATCTCATTTTCTCCTCCAACTTCAAAATCACCCTACACTGCTGCAGAAGTACCGACCCAGTGTTTACAAAGTGAACGTGCAAGGAGGGTCAAACACCCTTCACCAAAAAAGGTGAAACAGTTATGTAGGACGATTTCGAAGTTGGAGGAGAAAATGAGATGGGAGTTTTTCGAGATACCCTAACTGTCATAAAATAACCAATCGTTTCGCTAGATAAGACCCCTTTTCCTTTGGCTGGGATTGTTTAGAGCCCTTTGAAGCTACCTTTAAACTGCGTTTTAGAAGTTCAAACTCGCGGGCACCATAGAAGTCCACTATATGGAAAACATTCCTGAATGTTTTTCCTCAAAAAATGTGGGCAGTGCGCCGACATATGGTGCAGTTGTGCCTTGGATGTCCCGAGATCGAATCCCAACCTTCCTGATTCCACCCCCCTCTCTCCCACTCACTTCCTGTCTCATTTCTACTGTCCTGTCTGAAAAAAACAAAAACAAACATAATTTCTTTACGACTGAAGGAAGAAAGACATGAACATTTTGGATGACAAGGGTGTAAGTAAATTATCTGTAATTTTTTGTTCTGAAAGTGAACTTCTCCTTTAAAGTCCTAAAGAGCACATTTACTGTAAAGCTCAAGTTCATATATCCAGTTTGTAAGTGTCAGGTTAAGTCCAAGTAGAAATCTCAGAAATATCTTTAGAGAGGGTGATACAGGTGTGAATATCACAATAACACAGGAATTTTAAACATGTTATGCAGTGAGAGCTGAGTATTAAATGTTGCATGAAAGCATGGTAAAAAAAGTCAAACTTGATGAGGGAAACCCTATTCATGAAAGCTCAAATTAGGACAAAAAAAAGCTTTTGTTTAAATCACAGAGATTGTTGACATTATATGTCAAACATCTTATCCGTTTTCTTTTAGTGTCTGAAGGAAAAATCAGCAGCCAATGAAATTAATCTTTCAGGTTCATTGGCTCTAAACACACATCAAATTTAACATTGATGAATTAGACACACATCTGTGTTTTGCTACAATTCCATATCCATTAGCACCATCTCACATCACTTGAATAGAAAAATTTCTGCTTTATTCATGTACCAGAATTTTAATTTCATACACATCATCTCCCAAGACAATCAGTACACTGATCGTGGCCACAATACCACAGCTCCACTAATATTGTTTAGGTTAAACCCTCCAAAACATATTAACAGCTTTCAAAGCTCCTAAAATAAACTCTAGTCCAAACTATGGTGAACTTTCAGTCCTTAAAAGGCCCCTTAGATTAGGTTTCAGGAGGCCAAGCTTTAACAAGTCAGACAATGAGGTACATGATGCTACATTGATATAGGAGCTAGGGGGCCCTGCATAGTTCCTCGACCACGGGAGAAGCCGAAATGGCCTGTAGTCCTTAATCGCAGGGCTATTAGGAGGACAAAAAGATCTCTCCGGATTGTGGAGAACTTTTTAGTTCCTTCTCATGCTTCTTAAATAGAAAATGGAAAAGCCATGGCCCAATGTTTATAACTCTCTACCCATGGTGCGGAAAAAAGTTGGGCTCTGGTCCGGGCTTCTTTAAAATAGCCTGCTCAAAGAGAGAACAGCAGATTTAAGGTTAATGTAGCCCTATGGCAACATCACTGATCATTATTTGTAAGGTAACCCCCATCTGCCAGGTTCCGAATCACTACAGAAGTCCCTTTAAACCACAAATATTTTTGCTGGAACATCGAGCACAGACCAACCCTGATGACGGGAAATGCAGGCACTTTTGTTTGTACAGTATCTGAGTATATACTGAGTTGATAGCAGTGCACTAGTATCAGATGTCATGTAGAAGATTACTATGCAGAGAAATTGGGAAACAAGAAACTGAATGTATTCTACACCAAACCACTGAAACAAGCCAAAAGATAGCAACTATAGTAATAATACAGTAAAAATAGTAACATTATGAACATAGGCTGAGGGTGAACCAACTCCAGTGTAAGGCTACATAGATCATAAACTAGTCTTTTTAGGAAAGAACCAGACATGGGTGTCATGTAGGCTGATAAAATATTTTTAATGGGACTAAATTTGTATTTAACATGATCACAATTGAATAAAATCATTCGTTATAATCACTAAAGCTGCCTACACTACGAAATGAATCTCTTACTAACATTGTAAGTAGATCTGTGCTTTGTTGTTATGATGAGAGAATTCAAGAGTTGCGCGCGCTCAACAAAACTGATGATTTTCAGCGATGAATGCCTCTGACTGGCCATTGCATTCCTAAGCGCAATAGAATCGCGTGTGATTAGTTATAATGTGCAACACTGTAAAAACGCCTAAAAAGGATTACGGTGCAACATGAGCAGATCTTAATTCAATTCCGCAATGGACACTTTCTGCTCATTTTCACTTTGTTAGCACAAACATAATAGATTTAATTTGTTTGTGCAGGGGCATTTTTGTCCAATTTAGTGGCATTTTTTTGGCCCAAGTCCCTGTGGCCAGGGGAAGGCTAAACTTTCCCCAGCCTTACGCACACTCCGCCTATGATTATGAACTATTACTACAAATAAATGAATGAATAAATTAATTAATTAACTAAAATATATGTTAAAATAGAATACATTTTAAAATAGTAATTTATTCCTGTGATACAATTCCTGCCCTTACTGCAGTCTTTAGTGTAACATGATCCAGGTATCATTCAAAAATGTTTTTATTTCCTTTTTTGTAGCAATGTAAAAATTTTGTTTTTGTTACCTTTTTGTCACTGTCACCTTTAATCATTTTTCAGTCATTTTAAGCTGTATGTGTCCTTGCTAGCTTAAAAAAAAAAAAAAAACTTTGAACAGTATAGTATATTTAGTGATACTCTGCATCTTGTTGTTCCCACAGACTGCTTACAAATTTTGTGCATTTGACTGTTCTCTGATTAATTCATCATAGACTATTCCATTCTAATTACAATCATGACAGACAACAGATGGAAAAAAAATCCAGTTTAGTGAGCGGATGGCATGGAAGGACTCTTTTAGTCATATCAAAAAAGTATGATGCTCTTTCCGTTCATTCTCTGGAATTCATAAAGCTCCATTCAAATGGCTGCCTTCTTTAGCATTATTCACCAGATGTTATAGACGAAAGGACTTTTTTTACAAGTTATGCATTATGAATGGGAAGACAGCCACACTGTGCGTCAGAATGAGAAGGATAAACCACAATAAAAAGATAGATCTTGTTTGAGAGGGTTCAATCTGAAGTCATGCATTTTATTTGCAGAGCACTATACAGTGTTTCCTATTTGTATTTAAAGCATCTCATCTAAGTATCACAAATGTTACAGATGGTTTTGTTCAGAGATGGAAAATATGATTCTGGAGGTAGAGTTGAGGGTAAAACTGATCCAGGTTGCACTATGATACTCTTTAGCATGATAATCTAAATCTTACCTCTAAATATGCGTGCCCTATTAGTGTTATGTTGATTACAATCAAAAACAATTTAGAGAAGTAATCGATTTCAGTTGATTTCAATTGATTCCTAATCAATTTCCTGGCCATGAGCTTAATCTAAACATGAAGAATAACTTTATGTAAAGTTCATCTATGAATGACCTTTTCGAACAATAGCCTTCAGAAATTAGTTTGTGAAAGCATCTGACAGTTTGACGTTGCAAGGCAGACCAATGCATTTTATATTTAAAGCTGAAAGCAGATCTCTCTCCTAGATTGTTTTTATGGTGATGGTCCATAATGACTTAAATGCTGAGTTTATACTTCTACAAATCTCTTTTAACCAACATGGACTATTTTCTTATGTTTTTTATACATGTTATCCAGAGGCACCCACCAGAGGCTCCTGGTTTTTAACCAGGCGAACAATCTTGATTGAATCTTCTTCTTTCTCAATGTAATCGGGCAGTGGGGGCAGAGGCGGCAATCGAGGGTCAAACTCTTTCTGAGACACCATGTCATGCACTGAGAGAAGAGCCTGAAAAGGACAGTGAAAACATAGAGGTAATCTGGTTAGAAATTTGGTTGGCTATATTTTTAAGGGATAATGTGTGATGGAAAAATATATAAAATATATAGAAGTGAATACTGTAGTACAGCTTAGCACAGAAGCATGTGACTAAAAATTCACTTAGTTGTATTTATTTATTCATTTATATTTTTTTGCTAATTTTGCGATTTAAAGCTTGGTAAGAAACCATGAAACTGACTGTGATTATGTCATTTTTATTATTTTTTTTACAATGTCAGATTACAAAATAAATGATTTGCAGATAACTAAATAAATTAAGAAAAAAAAGTCTTGTCTTGTAAAAATATTGACTTGTCACTATTGTCTTTATATGTTTAAATTATTCTTAGATTTATATTATGAATGTGTTTTTGTGTGAAAAAAGGGGTTCCTTGCAAAAAGATGCAGGGTCAAAATAAATCATATTTTAGAGTCTAGCAACCTTTTTAGTTGTCATACAAAAGTAGCTGAATTACATGACTGACCAGTCAGAATCAAGTATTACATATAATCATGCAACAATAAAGATTAATTTATCCACTATAATTCCATTCACAAGTTTGGGGTCAGTAAGATTTATTATTATTATTATTAAAAGAAAATTAAATTTTTATTGAGCTAGGATACAACTGATCAAACGAGACAGAAAAGACATTTATAAAACGCTGTTCTTTTGAACATCGAAGAATCATTTAGGAATCCTAAAAAAAAGTGTCACATTTTCCACAAAAATATTGAAGTCGACACTGAGCGGATGTTGTGTCTCTTCTTCCATATGTATATACGATTCCTGAATTTAAAAAAAACGTAGGGAGGGATTTAATGTGGTCCATCAGGAACTGATATGTTTGTTGGATCATTGTTGTTTGCTATCTTCATTCGAGCCAGTGAACACATCATCAGAGAAGAGAAGAGATGTCGTTATTTTGATCTAAAGTTATTTTAGATCTATTTTGAGAGAAGTTATTTTGATTAAACATTATAAGGGCAGATGAATTAAAAAAAAAAAAAAGATTAAAAATTAAGAGTTTGAGCATTTGATTGTTAATCAGATTTTATGGTGACTTTAAGTAGTAATTGTTTTCAACAGTAATAATGTTAATAAGATAAGAATGCAAATAAAATAAAAATGTTTCTTAAGAACCAAATCAACATATTAGATTTATTTCCAAAGGATCAAGACTGGGGTAATTGACAATGTTGGGGGTAGCGCATTACAAGTAACGCAAGTTATGTAATCAGATACAGTTCTACTGTACAGATGTGCATTTACTTTTCCTTCAGCCTTAGGCTTATTTATTTCACTTTTTGGTGTGAAAGGGCTTTTACATTTGCTAAAAATCGAACTTTTTATATTAAAAACAAACAAGCCCTGTCCAGATGTAAAACGTAACGCAAAAGTAATGCAAAACTTTTCATAAAAAGTAACGAAATAATGTAATTAGTTACTTTTTTAGGAAGTAACAATATTGTTAATACATTACTTTTAAAAGTAACTTTCCCCAACACTGGTAATTGATGCTGAAAATTCAGATTTACATTTTTAAAAATATATTAAAATATAAAAGTTATTTAAATGATATTCCTATATTACAACAGTACTCTTTCAGCTAAATTTTTGAACAAATAAATGCAGCCTTTGTGAGCATAAGTGACTTCCAAAAAAAAAAAAAAATTGAAAATTTTACTGACCCCAATCTTTTGAACGGTTACACTACAAAAGCTGTCACTGGGGTGGTACCTTTTTAAAAGGTACACTTTTGTACCTAAAGAGTTCATATTAGCATTTTAAAAGTACATATTAATAACTGAAAGTTACAAAAGTGTACCTTTTGAAAAGGGACTGCCCCAGTGACAGCTTTTGTACCTTTATTTCTGAGAGTGTATAGTGTATATATAAATGGTAAAATATTCTCAGAAAATCTGAAGGTAAATCAACAATCAGCACTGCTGACTGGTCTTCACACTTTGCTTGATAAAGAATCTTTCCACATTGAATATCACCTTTCTGAGGCAACCCAGTGCTACTTCATAAAATGTGAGAGCCAAACATACGATCCAAGAAGCAACATATCATTAGACCAATCACAAATAAAGCTGTCAAAGCCCTCATAAGTGCAACTCCTGAACTCTATAAACTTAATGTGTGGGTCTGGTTTTTAACAGGCCTAAAGATGAATTATTTTCTTTTGTTCTTTTCATATCCAGTTCATGCTTGGATTCAGAGAGTAAAGTATATTTTCCATATTTTATCAACTGTATACAACACACAACTCAAGAAAATAGTATTAACATGACACCAAGTGATGAGTATTTGAGAAATACTTATCATTTGAATGAAATTTCCGCCTAATACTATTCATGTACTTTGTCTATTGACACCAGCCCACCATAAAAGCAGGAATTCTTTTGTTTGCTTCTGTTTTCAGTCAAATCTTTATGTCGATCCTATGCCTTTCTTGTGACTGTCACTAAATCTTGACCTAAATGTGCGTTCTTTTCTCACCTGTACATGAGGTTTGGAGAGCAGGTATAACAACTCTGTTGTCTCTGGGCTGGCGACTTCACCGTGCAGCTCTTTTGCCAACTGGAATGAAAAATAAGAAGCATGAAACATTTAATAATGTCTAAATGATATGGTATAACAGGCAAGAGTCTCTGACCATCCCATTTGGCTTAGTTTATGCTCCAGGTATCATGAACTGATCTGGTGCCAGTTTGCTTTGGCAATGCTCAGAGGTCTGGTTCAATCTATCCCAGCCCACTTGACAATATTATGTGAATGTTTGCATAGCAGGTCAAAAAGCCACAGTACCAGAAGCCCTGGAGAAATAGCTGTTTCTGTTGTGGTTCAGCCAAGCAACAACCAACTAGACTGAATGCGGTTGTGAGTGACACCTGACCCGACATTAAGCATACATTAAATCTCCAAAACTGAAATTTTACACTGAGCTGCGACGTAAGGAAAACACTTTTAATGGCTTAATGCTCCAAAATGTCCTGCTCGTTTTCAGTCTGAGAGAAGATGGAAAGTGATATCACTTTAAAACTGCTCCTTGCCTTAATGAAATACAGCGTGCACCGTCAAAAGCTGGAGATAATCTTTGTTTTAAGAGTCTCTGCAGAACTGAGTTGATAAAGACAGAGATGATTGTTTTTGCAAGATGTGCAAGGAAGAGGAAAATCTTTAGTTGAAGAAATGTGAATACTCTTGAAGGGAGATAACTGTAATGAGGAAAGAAAGAAGTGTAATCCAACTGTTTTTGTGATTTAAAATACTCAGCAAAAAGAGAAACATTTATTAACAACTTTTTCAGTCAGTAGTTCTGCTTACCAAACTTATAATTAATATTATAATTTATATAAGTTTTCTATTTTAATATATTTTAACATGTAATTTATTCTTGTGTCATTTTCAGTCATTACAGTCTTCAGTGTCACATGATCTTTCAGAAACAAGAAACATTACTCAAGAAACATTTCACATTATTATTAGCAATGTTGAAAACAGTTTTTTGCTTCTTAAAAGTTTTGTAAAAACCATGATTTTTTTTTTCAGGATTCCTTGATAAATAGAAAGTGCAAAAGAATAGCTAATAATTTATTTGAAATATAACTCTTTTGTAACATTACAAAAGTGTTTACTGTAAAATATTTTTTTAGAAAGAAAGAAAGAACATAAAGATAAAAATAATAACACAATTAAGCAGAAAAAAATAATTTATATAATAATTTATAATATAATAATTTAGCATTTATAATAAGAAGAAATGTTTCTTGAGCACCAAATCCGGATATCAGAATAATGTCTGAATTATCATGTGACACATATACCTGAAATAATGACTGCTGAAAATTCAGCTTTGTTATCAGTGGGGGGTGGGGGGATCCGTTTTAATCAAAAATCATTTTCAAATCAAAAATATTTATTTCAAATTGTAAGAATAATTTTCAATATTATTATTTTATTTAATTTTTTTTTAAAGTATTTTTAATTATACATGCAGCCTTGGGAAGCATAAGAGACTTTCAAAAACAAACAAACAAATAAATAAATGGGAAAACACGCACACACACATTTGAAATCCTTCCCCTGCCCCCATTTTTTCAGGAATTTTATTTGTTTGTTTGTTTGTTTGTATGTATGTATATATGTACTGTATATACAGTGCCTTGTGAAAGAATTTTTTTTTTTTGAAAGCATAATGTTTGACTGAGTTTACGCCCTGGCTCTCGCTGCCTCACTCAGGAACATTCATGGAGATGTCCATAAGGCACTCTTGCCTTGTGTGATAGGAGCTTAGAGTCATTGTCCTGTCGGAGGGTAAACCTTCTGCCTAGTCTGAGGTTCTGAATGCTCTAGACTATTAAGACTATTTTTATATTTTGCTAAATTGAGCTTTTCTTCTTCTCTGCCAAGTTCACCAGTCTGAAAAACACCCCCACAGCATGAGGCTGCCACAACCATACTTTATTGTTGGGATGGTGATGAGAAGTGCCTGCTTTCCTCCATACATGATGCTTAGAAATGAGGTTCATCAGAGCAGAGAATCTTGTTTCTCACAGTCTAAAAGTCTTTTAGGTGCTTTTTTTTGCAAATTTCAAGTGGATTTTCTTGTGTCTTCACTGAGGAGAGGATTGAGTCTGACCACACAATCATAAATCCCAGATTGGTGTAGTGTTGCAGTGATGTTTGTTCTTCTGTAAGTTCCTCCCATCTCCACTCACCAAGAGTGACCATTCGCTTCTTGGTCACCACTCTAACCAAGGTCTTTCTCCATTGATTGCTCAGTTTGGCCAGGGAGCCAGCTCTAGGAAGGGTCCTGGTTGTTGCAAACTTTTTCCATTAAGGATAATGGACGCTACATACTTTTGTGAACCTTCAATGCAGCAAATTTCTTCTGAACTCTTTCCCAGATCTATGGCTTGACACAATCCTGTCTCTGAGCTCTACAGGCAGTTTTTTTTTTTTTTTTTTTACATCATGGCATGGTTTTTTCTCTGATATGCATTTTCAGCTGTTAGACCTTTTATTGAGAGGTCTGTGCCTTTTCAAATCATACTCATTCAATTGAATTTGCCACAGGTTAACTCCACTATTCGAATTGTAATAATATATATAAAGTATATGGACTTCACTTATCAGCTATAAGAGTTCTTCTCTTCTGGAAAGGCTTTCCACAAGATTTTGTGGTAATTTTTGCTCTTTCATCCAAAGCATTTGTGAGGTCAGGTAATGATGCCGGATGAGAAGGCCTGGCTCAAAGTCTCCATTCCAGTTCATCCCAAAGTTGTTTGATGGGGTTGAGGTCAGGGCTCTGTGCGGGCCAGTCAAGTTTCTCCATACCAAACTCTTTATGAATCTTGCTTAGTACATTGGGGCACAGTCAGGCTGTAATAGAAAAGGCCCTTCCCTAAACTCTTACCACAAAGTTGAAAGGATAACACTGTCCGAAATATCTTTGTATGGTGAAGCAGTAAGATTTTGCCATCACTGAATGTAAGGGGCCTAGCCTAACCTCTGAAAAACCATTGTCCTGGTTTACATCAACAACATACAGTGTGTACTTCTGGAACAAGACTGACCATTGTTACCATGTCGCACTGGCCAATGCTGATTATTCTTGGGTGACCAGTGCCTACAGAGTACTGAGTGGATACAGTGAGGAGAACTTAGGTGTGGTTGATAGGACATTGTTGCGGAGTGGATTCGGTGGTGGTAGCATCTGTGAATCTATTGTCCAATGACCACTGGAAAAGACTGACCATGATTTCTGAGAAGAGAAAGGAGAGGATGTCTGCTTTGCTGTACTTTGTCCCTGGGAGTTGGTGAACTGGAAACACGTGAAGATGTGAGCACATCTAGCTTGTCTTGGGTTAAGACGCTTTACAGATGTCCTCAAGTTTAGGGTGGCATGTGTATACCTGGAATGGATGATAGGCCTCCTCCAACTTGTGCCACTAATCTTCTAGGGCCATTTTGACAGCGAGGAGTTCTCTGTTTCCAACTTCATTGTTTTGTTTTGCTGGGATAAGCTTTTTGGAGAAGACAGCACATGGAGTTGGAAGGTCTTCCCTTTCTGCTGAAAGAGGACAAAACCCACACCTGCAGGTTGATGCATCTACTTCTACTATGAAAGGCTTGTTGGAATAGGAGTGGATAAAAGAGGAGCTGATGAGAAGGGACTTGAATGAGAGAGGGACTTGAAGCTGTGGGTGGCCTCTGGGGACAGAGATTTCAATCCTTCGATCCACGGAGGGAGGTAAGCAGAGCAGTCAAGATACTGTATTTATTAATGAATCAACAGTCTAAATTGAGAAACCAAGGTTGTGGGAGTGAGCTAGGATTGTACTGCCTCTACCTTCCCTCATCCATTTTGATCCATTTAGGGCTAAGGTGGTATCCAAGGAACTTAATGGAATGGAATGTACATTTTTCAGCTATGAAGTAAAGGTACTCCCTCAGCTTGGCAAACACAAGTGCGACATGGTGACAATGGTCAGTTTTGTTCCAGGAGAAAACAATGGAGGTACTCCTGGATTACCTAGTTTAAGAACCCTTGGAATATGGAGGGGGCGTTGACCAGGCCATATGGCATGATGCAGCATGCATCTTGTAGTGGCTACGAAAGCTATTTTCCAATTAAATTCATTATCTGAATGAGGCTGAATGTGCTGCAAAGGTCAACCATCATAAAGATTCCAAAGCAGCCGGGATGAGGGAAAGCCTCCATCCTTTTTCACCACAAATAAGAAAGAAGGAGATGTTGATGGATGAATGTAGCCCTGATGTAGTGCTTTTTCCACATACTATTCCATGGCCTTCTGTTCAGGAATGACAGTGGATAAATCTTTTCTCTAGGCACTGGTTCACCGGGTAACAGTTCAATTGGGAGGCTTGCTTAGGACAGAAGACTCCCTTGAACTGAAAAGAACAGTAAGGAGCCTTGACAGGCTATTGTTCGATCAGGCTTTCGATGGAGGTGGAATTGACTTCCAGCACCGGAGACTTGGATGGAGTAAGTGATGGAAAGCAATCAATGAAACACTGAGAACTCCACTTCAGCATGTGTCCTATTGACCAGGATACTATGGGTGAATGTTTAGCGATCCATGGGTACCCCAAGATGTTGTCCATGTGCAAGCAGCCTTACTGAACCCACACAGTACTGGATAGTGCCATGACCCAGAGGTTTTCTTATTATTGAGAGGATCCTTTATGAAGATTCACAGATTTTCCCAGAGGTGTGGCGATTGTAACAAGTGACAAAACTAGTGGTTCTGGAGAAGCTGGCTGGTGATAGAAATGGGAGGATTGCAGGTGAGGTGTATCGTAAATGCAATTCTGTGAGCCACATGAATGGACAGCAATGAATCTTACAAGCCTGATGGAGTCACTGTAAGCAGCGAGTTGCAGCCGCAACACTAGTTTGAGTCCTTGTCGGTATGTTGCCAACAATGTTGCCACTGACAAATGTGAGGGTCTGGAATTTTAAAGCATAATTTATGATTTAAGTTTTTCCTTTATGTAATTGAGAGTTGCTCACTGACTGAAGTATCACCAAGAGGATGTCCAAAAACCTCATGTAAATGGGATATGAGGTTCTGAAGTGACTGAGTGGCAGAACCAGCTTTACTCCATATCATTTCTGCCCACTGGAGAGTTCCTTATTAAAATGAATCAGGGTGTGTAGTCCCTGCACAGTTCATAGTGAGTTGTGGTCTGGACTTCTGTCACAGAACACCAAATGCTGTAGACAAGACTTCAGGAACCCAACTGCAGGTACTTATTGCATAGCTGAACAATATTGACAGCTAAGTAAATCTGCAGATGAGATATTGCAGAGATAGAGTAGCAATACTAATGACGATGTCTTTTGCAGAATATCAGAGCAGCACACTACACAGTGGAGCAGAAGAGTAGGGTAAGACCAGACGTGCCACCTTCCACGTTGGTTGTTTGCGCTGTGCCGATCGATCATTGTATGACAGCAAAGTACAGCAAGAATGATTCAAAAGCATGGAGCGTCTGCTCTGCTCTCTATAGCTCTGGTCTGTGCTCTCTATATTTGATGTCGTACAACGATCAATCAGCCAACACCTGGTTATTTTAGGCAATTTAGAGATCCTGTGCTGAACGTGTCCCCAGGAAGTGGCGCGTCTGGTCACCCTACAGAAGAAACAAGTAGATACACATGGGAGCACTTATGGAGATGTAAGAGATCGTTGGAGTTAACACTAGAGATTGCTGGAGTTAATGTTGGAGATCACTGGAGATAACAAGGAGATGTTGTTGTGGGTACTAGTTTCTTTCTGTAGCTGTCCAAATGCAATATTTGATCAAAGTAAACAAATAGTACATACATATATAGCATATAATATTATAAATTATATATAACAAATAATCTATAGTTAAATCTAAGCTTTTTCTCAAATCTTTCCTTAATTCCAGTTGACACTGCAATAGGGGCTTAACCAATGGTGTGAATTTAGGACAGGACTATTTATTTATTCGACCAATGCAGATGATAGGGTTGTTTGGGAAGCTTGTTTGAAACAATAATTATTTTTTAATTAATTTCCAATTTGTCATGCTAGTGGTGCAGAAATTATACACTGCAGTTTTATAGAGTTTAGGGAAAATTGGGTCATGCTGGGCATTTATACACAAAAATGCCATTTTGGCCTTGAATATAGATTGGAGCTGCCAGATTTAAAAAAAAATACAATAAATAAATGAGTGTCTGTAAAGCTGCACATATATTTATGTGACACTGGGGTGTTCACAAGTAATCCCTTCCAGTACACTTCAAACCGACAACACTAAACAGACTAAAGGTCCTGCAACTGAATCCTGTCCCAGCTCTGCTGGATTGTCTGATCACTCTGGTCTGGAGACAAAAACCACTAGATGCCCCAGAGGAGAACTTACGTCCTGAGCCAGGCCCTGTGTGCTATCCAACAGTGGAGCAGGCCGCTGGGCTCTGTACTTCTGCAGCCTGTCATAGACCTGTGAGAAGAGGAGAAGTGGCATTAGACTGCCGTCCGATGCCCAGAGGGTTACCGCTCACCCTGTTGACCTTCACCCCTGAAATTCATCTAGTAGCAAAATGTTTCTCTGTATTATGTGAGATAGATATCACACAGTCTGACAATCAGAAGTAACCGAAGTGTAATATATCAGTCAAATCCATAGTGACATTGAAGAGTCAGGAAAGGCAAAGGAATTTTGTGTGTTTATTGTTTATCTGTCTGTCCATCCACTGGCTGGACTGTACGGTGTAGGCAATGGGAAAGCTATTAGAATATCAGCCAAGAAAGATGTAATTTATTTATGGCCCTCACACAGCTAACAGAGCTCATAAAGACGAACATGTTTCAAAACAGATGTATTAAGTAAAACAATTTTCAATTTTTTAAAAGATGATGTCACACACTAAAACCAGACACATTTTGGCTTGTAGGTTTGGGGCCACATTTTCTGTTAACACAAAACTGCACGTAAAGCATCTTTACACACTTGCTGTCCCATAATGTCTCTTAATGTTTCTTAATGTGAATCCACATGCCAAATATCACATCTTCTATAGAGAAATGCCAAAATATCAAAATACTTACGTTTAAATATAATTATTAAATATAATGAATTATTTATTTCCACAATAAGAGAACTGCCAGTATGTGAACCCAGTGATATGCAAAAACTACAATTTATGGAGATTCTGACTCAGACAGCATCCATTAATTTCAGATTCTTATAGTACATTTCTTTTTAAGGTTTCTTCTTGTTTGTAATGACAGTATAATTGCTTATTTTCCAAAAGAAAAAGAGCTCTGATTTCCTTTACAGTCATATGTCAAAAAATGCAAAAACATTATTTTTGTGCATACTTAGTATAATCCTTTAGTTGCATGTTTGTGTTCGGTACTGAGATGGACGCTGGCATTCGTTGGACCTTCTTGAGAATTGGTATATCAGTCGAAGACACTTCTGACTCACGCTGAAATGTTCTGCACATGAAATACATTCATAGCTTGCCTCTTGAGATACTTGATGTAATGAACACTTTTCTTTTTAATGGTCCCTTAACAGGTGTGTGTGGGTGAAGTTTCAGGCAGTTTCAGCAGTCTTCTGTGGTTTCACATGCGTCTATTTTAGATTTTTTTTTAAATATAATTATTAAATACATGTTTTCATGACCTCATTTTAATTTATAACAACATGGAATATTTGTATTTTTAAAATTGTTCATAATTTTTTTTTTTCTCCATAAAATTAACTATTATAAAGGCAAAAAAGATTATTAAATTACAGGAAATTAAACATACACTTTCCCAGATATACACTACTGTTCAAAAGTATGGGTGTAGCTAAATGTTTTAATGTTTCTAAAAGAAGTGTGTTATGTTCACCAAGGCTGCATTTATTCGACACAAATAATACAATAAAAACAAAATAAAAATATAATAAAAAAATAAAACAATAAAAATATAGTTTAGTAAAATATAAAGTATAGTATTTTTTTTTCTGATGGCAAAACAGAATTTTCAGCAGTCATTACTCCAGTCTTCAGTTTCACATGATCTTTCAAAAATCATTGTAATATGCTGATTTGATACTTGAGAAACATTCCTTCTTATTAGTATTATTGAAAATAATAAGCTGCTTAATATTATGTGTACATATTTTGTGGAAACTGTGATACATTACATTTTACATTAATTTGACTGAAACCTGTGTTCGAAGGTACAGCATTTATATGAAATGTCTATACAAAATAAATGGGTTGAATATATAAAATATATCAGTGTATTTTACCTGTCAGTGATGTTTTTACTTGACATATGTTTAAGTAAATTTGTAATAAACACAAGTTATGACAGAAACTGTGTAAATAATTATGTCAACAACGGATCATACATAATTTAATAATTAGATTTACAAGATTTAAATGTAAAAACTGCCTTATGTACAATTTACATGTTTGCATTTGTGTGTGTGTGTGTTTGTAAATTGCAATTGAATTTATTAATTTGGACTACTGTGGAATAGTTGTTAATTGTAACCTTTAATATTACAACAATGTGCAAGTATAGGGCTTCCTGTGTAGTTGACAGCTTTAGTAATCAGTCATTAGTTTAGATTTTTAAATTAATTTTCACTTTTTTAATGATTTTTTTTTTATTATATTACTATATTTGTGATGTTGTAAATGTCTTTACTGTCACTTCTGATCACTTTAATGCTTACTAAAAGCATTATTTAAAAAAAAAAAATATATATATATATATATATTTTCTGACCCCAACATTTTTAACAGTGGTGTATACTGATTAATTAATTGATTGATTCATATTCATAAATATAAAACATATAACGTGACTTTCATAAATACTATTTGTATTTAATGTATGTGTTCATTATTAAGTTTTTGGCATACATTTTAAGTATTTTTGTATTAAGGATAGAAATACCTTTCAAACTGTTTTGAGCAGTTGTGTAGTTTCTCTAAGTAAAGAAAAAAATCTTGATAGGAAAATCTGATTCTTTCCTAGCATTAAAAGACCAACATCCAGCAAGAGCACTGTACACTTAACAGCTCCACGTGACTCATGGAATAGAGCACCCAGCAGTCCAGCTGAGCTGTGTTTGGGCTTTTATCACAGTCCTTTCCCCTTCGACCTCTCCTCCCTCCCTCCCTCCTCGCCTCCCCCTCTCTCTGTGTCACAGACAGCATGTGCTGGATTCATTAGACCCGTCTGCCAGCAAATGATGATGCTGGGTGTTCACTCACTGCAGTGTTTGGAGAACTCAGCTTTCAAAAGATTTCATCCTGAAGTGTGCCCGATACTCATAACTAAAACAGAGTGAGTCAGTAAGGGAATGAGTAACCCTCTGGTGGTCTTTGGTAATTTTATACTAAATAACTGTATGTTTTCAATGTCCCATTGGCACTTGATATATGAAAAAGTGGACATGACATAAAAATGCTAAATGGTCTGTAAAAATAGTCACACTTGTAATCTTTGCAGTCAAAAATAACCATTTAAAATAAAAATACAGAACATTTGTTTTGTTGCAGTTTTCGACAATATCTAAATATACTGTATATCCAAATGCAAAACCTAATAAAATTAATTCATTATGTCTGAAAATGCTTTTAGATGCAACTAGGGAATGCACAGCCCTATCTAAATGAGGAATACCAGAGGGTGGAACAAATGGATGAACAACTTCACTCAATGAAGGAAGGAAGGAAGTTAAGAAGGAAGTTTGGTCTCATACTGTATAGCATGCCATGTCAGTTCTGTGCTTTGGCTTGGCCCTTTGTTGTGTTAAACAGTAAAGCGTCCTGCTGAATTCAATTACAGCTTGTTTCACTTCTGTTTCAGTTTTTATGACTGATCTTTACTATGTGTTTCTAAATCCCTACTGTTACTAATACTCACAAACCAAGACTGCCCTGCTCTTGGATGTTGAAGCCCTATGACTTGCAAGAGCTCTTCCAAATCTTCATGGCAAGGGCATTTCAGAAACCGCCTTCCAGTGGTTCGAGTCTTACCTCTCAGATAGACCCTTCAAGGTATCTTGGAGGGGTGAGGTGTCCAAATTGCAACATCTAGCTACTAGGATGCCTCAGGACTCAGTTCTTGGACAACTTCTGTTCTCCATCTACATGGAATCACTAGGTCCTGTCATTCAGAAACATGGCTTTCTATATCACTGCTATGCTGATGCTCAACTCTACCTCTCATTCCATCCTGATGATCTGACGATAGCTGACACGTCTTGCTGGATGAAGAGCCATCACCTTCAACTCAACCTTGCCAAGACAGAACTGCTTGTGGTTTAGGCCAACCCATCACTTCATCACAATTTCTCCATCCAGCTAGGCGCATCAACCATAACACCTTCCAGGACAGCCTGGAACCTTGAAGTTGTGATTGATGATCAGCTGAGTTTCACAGACCACATTGTTAGAAGTGCCTGGTCTTGCAGATTTGTCTTATACAAAACTAGAAAAATAAAGCTCTTTCTTTCAGAACATGCTACACAACTCCTTGTTCAAGCTCTTGTTCTGTTCAGGCTGGACTACTGCAATGCTCTCTTGGCAGGTCTTCCAGCCAGTTCAATCAAACCTCTGCAACTAATCCAGAATGTGGCTACAAGATTAGTTTTTAATGAGCTGAAAAGACGGCATGTTAAACCTCTGTTCATCAGTTTGCACAGGCTACCAATAGTTGCTTGCATAAAATTCAAGGCATTATTGTTTGCCTACCTAAATTTTGTCTAAATTCACTACTTCAGACTTATGTTCCCTGCAGGTGAATGGCACATTATAGAGCTATCCCAAAGAGGCACAAAATCACTTTCACTGACTTTTGCCTTAACTGTTTCCTCCTAGTGGAATGATCTGCCCAACTTGATCCGAGCAGCTGTTTTTTTGACCCTCTAACACTAGCACTACCTATTCTATTTCTGTTCAATCTGCTTGTTTTCTTTTTATTTATTGAAAAACCTTGATCTTATAACACTAGCATTCCCTATTCTTTTTCTATTGTACCTTGTTTTCTTTTTATTGGTTTGATTGCTTCTATTGTCCTCATTTGTAAGTTGCTTTGGATAAAAGCGTCTGACAAATGACTACATTTAAATGCAAACCTAATGTAAATGAATGAGAATGAACTGAAATCTGAAATAATGAGCTGCCCAGCCACAAACAAACAAACAACAACAACAACAAAAACATTAAAGTTCATTAACCCTCTGGGGTCTGAGGTGATTTTGGGGGTCTTTAGATGTTTTGACATGCCCTGACATTTGTGTTTATTTCAGCTACTTATAACATACTACTGGCCAACATATATATTTTTTTGTATTCAGCACAAACAGTGCTACAATAATATGTGAGCAAGATGGATGTACATGTTTGCATTTTTTTAGAAAAAAAAAGATTATGCGTGGTTAGTAAGTTTTGGAAAAATAAATGTAGCTGAAATAAGGCCATAAAACTCATACTGAATAGTCATGAACAAGGCTTTTAAGTAATCACTCTTGTAGGCTAGAATATTTACTTCAAAACGATGTGAAAATGATTGTGCTCACTCTTTCACAGAAAACATAATATTGATGTAAATTTTCTAAGACATGTTTTATGATAGAAAGCCATATCGCTTTTTCCCTTTTAACATTGCAAAGGGCTCACAGTACTTTGGACCTTCATAAACATCTTTTTAAACTAATGAGACTTTGTATCTCTAAACTGTTTGTGTATTTCTACATGCTGTTCCATCCCAGAACCTCATCAGAATTGTGACTTTTGTGGTACTTGATATATGAGAAAAAATGTGGACATGACAAAAAATGCTAAATGATCTTTAAAAAAGTCACAGTTGTAAAACTGTAAAACTTTGCAATCAAAAATAACCACTTGAAATGAAAACACAGAACAAATTAGTTTTCTTTGATAATGTCTAAATATAATATATATTTAAATGCTAATTAAAATTAATTATGTCTGAAAATACCTTCTGAAGCAACTAGGGAAAACATGGTCCTAAATAAGGAATACCAGAGGGTTAAGAAAGTGAATAGATGAACAAATTTGTTTGAACAATTTCAATAAACAAGTTCACTCAATAAAGGAGGGAAGAAAGGAAGGAAGCAAGGAAGAAAAAAATTAGAACATCTAAAAAAATGGGCTGCCAGACACACACACACACACACACACACACACACACACACAAATAAATAAAGAAAAAATAAATAAATCTAATGACATTTTTATCACTTTTTCTTTTTAACATTGCAAAGGGGTCACACTACTTTAGGCTTTCATAATCATAATTCTTTTCAAATAAATATAAATTTTATAAGATATTATAAGACCAGGCAGATAGGATAAACTAGGGCAAAAATCTGTGCAAAATCATGTGTTCCAGCCTTAAGTCAGTGAATGCAAAAATTTGTGAATGAATGAAATCATGGATGTATAAAAGAGTCAGTGAATGAATGAATGAATGAATGTGTAAATGTGCAGGTGTAACTTCTTATGGTCAAACCAACAACTTGATCTGAATAATTTCACCCAATTCAAGTTGTAGCCCTGGCAAACAGCAGTCACTAAAGTGGGCTAACAACACTCATATACTGGTTGCTGCTAAAATAAAGTCTGACCTTAATAAGCAGATGCAGAGTATTGCCCATGAGCATGTCCTGTAGAAAAGTCCTGTCCTCTGAGGTGTCCATGTGAGACTCCAGCCTATAAAGCAAAGACGCCAGTAACCTACACACACCTGAAAGTAAAAAGGAAAGGAATATGATAAATAATCTAATAGTCTCTAAATATTCATCTACATTCTTATACTGTACATTTTCTTTTTTTTTAAGAGAGCAAAAAGACATGATCATTTAGGATATTTGTGATTTATCTCATTCACATATCGCCCTCTACTGACAATAAATTAGGATTTGCAGCTGTCACCCTCTGTATTGAAACTAAAAGGGGATGCTTAAATGCAGATACAAATATAAAAGTTAGACATTATAAGATATAGACATATATAGACATTATAAGTTTTTACAGATCTTATAATTAACCTTAATTTTAGGAGAGGTGCACTAGGCTTGAAACTTAGACATAAAAACTAGGCTTTTAGATTAGACATAAAATATGAAACTGCTTCAATGAATCTTCCATAACAGCTGTGAAACAAAGCCATAAAGTAATCACATCCAACAGACTCAAGCCTGAAGCCAAAGTATTTGCAAGCATCAAAATGTATTTATGACCCTTAACCATCCTGCTCACCTCCTGGTCCAGATGATGAGTTTATCATTATTCCCGTGGTTTGGTGATGATATACAGAAAGCCAGCAGATAAAGGCCCTGATTATGCAGGAAAAAAATGGAATATGTAATTAATATTTAATTACAATTATTTTATTGATAGACGTATTACGTTAATTCAAATATATATATATATATATATAAAAAAAACTAAACATAAATTTAATTGTGCAATTTTAAGGGGTATCACATATGGGAATGCTTCCACCTAGTGGTAAATATTTCCCCTCAAGCTTTTTAGTGGTGTACTTCATTGTCATACACAAGCATTAATATTTTTAATCTGCAAAGGCATTGATCAAAAGTGACAGTCAAAACATGTCACAAAAGATTAATATTTCAAATAAATACTGTTATTTTGAACATTTTATTCATCAGAGAATTATGAAAAAGAAACTGTTTCCATAAAAAAATATTAACCAGCACTTTTTTTAACATTGATGATTAATAATAATTTAGAATAATTTCTGAAGGATCACGTGGCACTGAAAACTGGAGTAATGGCTGATGAAAATTCAGCTTTGCCATCATTTTAAAATATGCTTATAAACAAAACAGCTATTTTAAATTGTAATTATATTTCACTATTTGAGCAAAAGCAACTTATTTTAAAAGGTTTTAAAAGGAAAAAAACAACAACATTTGAACAGTAATGTATAAGTGTTTAACAGTATTACAACTGAAACAATAAGGCTTGATCATACTTGTAAATGTCATAATTTAATTGGTTTAATAATAAATAACTTTTTTTTTTTCTGTATTTTATTGCATTTTATTCAAAAAGAAATGTCATTATTATAATATTATGCTATTATCTTACCTGGCCTGTAGAATGAGGTTCCAGTAATGGTCTTGTCTGGTAGTTGACTTCTAAACCCTGCATGAAGGAAAGGAGTGTGACAGAGGCTCACTCACAAACTATCAGGCAGATTGATCATCATCAATAATGACCTAAATAAAACAGACAAGCAGAAACACTCAATAATGCAGCACAGCATTTGACCTCTTTAACTCCCATATAGCACAAATAAACCACCTTCTGCAATAAAACAGGCACATTCAATACTAACAACATTTATTTACTAAACAATTTTAAGTAAACAGTTGATAATATGGTCTTGTAGCACCTCCAGTCTAGTTAGAGAATAAATCAAGTGTCAGTCTAGAAAGAAGTGCAAGAAGTTTTTCAGTGTTTGTTTAAGAAAGCTGCACCATCAGATGTGCTTACGTAAATAATTAAACCTTACAAACGTCAAGTGAGTCTCGGGTGATCTCATAATAATTCCATATAGCTATACAGTATTAACACTAATATCACATGATTAATATCATATTTTAAAATTTATAAGAAATGTTGTAATTCTGTCTAAGGTGGACACCCAGCTTTATAAATGATATCGGCCATTTGATGCTAACCATTTACTGTCAACAAATGGAAAAGTCAGCCACCATTTTATCACGTCAATATTTATGCCTTTAGCCTCGGCAGTGGGGGCGCTTTTTACCCCAAATACCATACTTTCTATATATTCTTCAGTTACTGAAAAACTGTTGCTTTAATTAAAAATTACTATCAAGATTCTTGTCTTAAAATACATTTGGCAATTTTAAGAGTTATCAGTAGGTACACAAATCTATAGCATTTTCCAAAAATTAACTATTAGATCAGCTCAAACGCACTGACTCTGCGCTGATACCCGCGATCACGTCAAACACGTATGTTCAGGAAAGAGCTGGTGTTGGTTTTGTGCCATCTAGTGGTTTAGAGGAAAATAATATCAAATGCGCCTTTCCTGCGTTGCGCTTTCAGCTCCGTTGTGTATCAGTAGTGCGTACTCAGTCAATTTAATTGGAATTGTACTTTTCACATTCAACTCTTTTTTTTTTAGCTTTACTTAAATACGTCTAGCACCTCAACTGCTACTGTAGGTCCGTGAACACAGGTTGCAGTCTTTCTGCTCGTGCACGTCGCGTGCTGATCGCGAGCCTGGCAGGTCGCGAGCACTGGTCTCAGCGCTTTGCTCGTGCACTTGCGGGGCGCAGTCGCGAGCAAAACGAAGAGATGGACCGTCAGCTCTTTCCCGAATAGCGAAGCAGCACTGCAGCAGAGCTACTTTTACAGATATTATAGTTTGTTTTTGCAAGCAGTACCAGTAAAGAGAGCTGTAGTGCAGCAGAACTGCTTCAGTAGTAACACTTCACTTCCACATCATTGCAGCATTAATGGTAATGCATGCAACGAATCCATCCAGACTCAATGATGGGTAAACAGACATTTACCTCCAGTTTACACCCTTCAGCTAATCTTTTAAAGCTTAAACTAAGCGCATATTATGTTCGAAGAAATAGTTTCAAAGTAGGTTTTTCCTCTGATAGCGAGTTGTTTTTATTTCTCTACGTTAGCATTGTAGCTTGCTAGCAGAGAGCGCGTTTCTGACCATATTAACTTTCTTGTCTTTTACAGGTGTAATGATCGAAGAGATCCTCAAGCCTACCAGGTACACAGAGAAGTATTTTATCTTTGAAAGTAGTCACGTAATTTCGAGAGAAGCCGAAATAGTATCAACATTTTATTAGCCGGCTTTAGCACAACACAAGAGCTCACAGGCCTAGTTCCTGCTTGCTACATGAAACTATGTTATACACTGCACGTCATACTTTATAGGTAATAGCGCTCAATTATTTGTATTAGGCAAATTACTCTACAGTTAAACTGGAATACTAGCTTATACAGGTGTAACGTTAATGATGTGACTAGAGAGCTCACGTCTTAGCTTGCTAGCTTGTTTTGAAGTCAGCCATCCTAATTACTGGATTCACAACAAATCGAAAATAGCAATTCTCATTTACTATTAGGTTTTATCAGATCTGTTATTACATATTATAGTGAATTGACTTCGTGAGCTCAACAAACACTGATAAGAGTGCAGATCAGCTCTTTCCCTGTTCAGTTTCAATAAACGTCCTATTTGAGTTTCTTTCAAAAGCACCAGGTTTTCATTCATGTTATTTGTTGTGAAATAACTTCCTCAATTGCATTTAGGGATTTTATAATATTGAAACCATTTCAGATAATCTCTTCAAGAATAAAAGTTCAAGCTCAGTGGTCTTTGTACACAGGTTGTTGTAGTCCTCTGATGCATTGTATTTTGCAGTCTGTCAAATATCAGTCAAAGAGTCACTCGTCAAATGACCATCGCCATGACAAGATGCGAGATTCGTCAGACTCCACTCCACCAACTAAAATGCTGCGGCGTTCAGACAGTCCAGACAACAAGCACAGTGATGGAACGGGGCACATCCAAACGAAAGCACTCCACGTTCACCGGACCCGTGAGAGGGACAGCGGTAAGAACATGGGTGAGAAGGGGTACAACATGCATATGGTTAATATTGTATGGTTGCATGTTGTAATTCCTCAGAACCCCAAAATCCTATTTATAAGTGGGTTATATGCGGAAATGTCATAGTGTTAAATACTTATGCGCTTGTTATTACACTCTAAAGTCTTTACAGGATGTGTGGTTAAGAAGGGCATTAGAATTAAGAGATCAATAACATTTCACAATTCGGCACCTATTATATTTTATATAGTTTTTTAAAAACTATTTAGTTTATGCTTTTGTTTAGGCATTATTAGTAACTGAAATTAGGTGCTAAGAAATAACATGAAGTCATATAAACACTGTTATTACAGAATAACTTATTAATGATATCGCAATGAACCCGCATTTCAGATAACTGCTAAAATCTAGAACTGTGACAAATGATTCTGAGTTCGGCAAAACTGTTTTATTGATGTTTTATGCATTATATTTAGTTTTTATGGTTTGGTTTACAGGTCTGTATTTTAATATTTGTTTATTTAATTTATTACTAGGCCTAGATCAATATTAAATGAGCAGAATTCTGCCTGATTCTTATAATCCATGTTCATGTTATTATTGATATTAATATATAGTAATGTTGTTTATAGTGTTTTGTCTAAATTACAAATTCTAAATACTTAAGTCAATTTAGTCTTCACAGTAGTAGTATGTAATGGAGTTTGTGAAATGGATATTAATTTTGAGAATTGCTACCTTTAACCATGTTAACGGGTAATAAACTATATAATTAAAATAGCCAATAACTAACATAATGCATTATTTCATTAATCCCTGGTTTGCAGTCTTGCATGTTAGAATGCTGTGTTATTAATGTAGTTACTCTTGAAAATGTACATTATAGACCAATTTGGAGTAAACGTCACAGTTGCGTCACTTGCAGTTGCGCACACATAGTGGTTGCAGAAAAACAGTGGTAACATGGAGATAATCGGATAAAATCTATGGAATAAGAGAAAAAAATATTTTTGTGCTTTTTGATGTCAAAATCGGAACGCAAGTAATTTTTATAGAATACTGTCATCAAAGATGCAATATGAAGCTAAACACAGATGGTTAAACGAATGTACTATGGATGGAAACTGCTATGAATACTCTACTTCTAAAGCATATATTGGATTTAAACAACAGGTCTACATAATATTCACATATGCTGTTCATATTATTTAAACCTATTACTATTAACATTTTTACATCTTTTTTATATTTACATCTAACATCAATTTTGTTGAATAACAGTGCTTATCACTGGGTGACAAGCTCTTGTGATATTTGGAGAACATTTTGAAAATAACATCTAATCAGTATAATCTATAATCTTTTTAAATCTAACCATTTTGTACCGTATCCATGTAATTCTCTAACCGCAAAGGCTATCTCTCCCGGGTTTCCTGCAACCATGATGCGTGTGCATCCCGAATGTTTACAAACATATAATTGGTCTGCAAACCAAAACACCCTTTAAAAGTTGAAGGATTATATACTAAGGCTAAGTTTCATCTTAATTTTTTTTTTTTTTTTTTTTTTGAAAATTGTTAATATTAAAAATGGGCTTGACATGTTTTTGTGGAATAGTTATAGTAGCTACATTTTAGTAAATCAAGCAGCAATAAAACACAGGATACTTTCTTGTGCTCCCTTCATACGGTTTTACTTCCTGTTATTGCCACAGCCATGATGCTGCAGCAGGTGCATGGTAGTATTTATCTTTTCATCTCAACTCGTCAGTGGCCTCTTATCATTGGTCTTTTCTCTGATAGGTTGTGTTGTGCATGTTTATACCATGCTTTTAATTCCGATATTTTCAGAGCTCTGGTGTATTTTCAGCCTTTGTGATATGGCATACAGATAATTTAGTAAGAATTAACCTTATGCATGTGTGTGTGTGTGTTTTTTTTTTTATTCTCAACTGGACAAAAATGTAAAAAAACACAAGCTTAAAGAGTTGTATGTAGGCCCATACAATTTGGATGTCAGTGGAAACTTCAGCTCATCCTGTCAGGAAGCCATGTTTCCACCACTCAGCCACAGTACTGTCAGCTCAAGCCTATAAACTAGCAGTCCAGTGTGTTAAATGGAAATCCAGAATACTGTTTTGTTTCAATGAATTGTGTTCTGCAACGGTAGACATGCATGGTAGTTTGTTTCTGACCTTCTTAATTATGTTTCAGGTGTCAGTTCTTCTCCACAAGAAAACTCCCATCATGCATCCAGTTCTCACCCTCATCCAAACAGAACTTCAGAGGTGGTAAGTTGATTAGTCAGTGGGTTGTCTGAAAAACTAGCCTGTGTTTAGGAAGCCTGGGTTATAAGGCTTTTTTTTTTATCTGCCATGTCTAATAGACAGATCAGTTGTATTTATTAGCCATATATGAATGATTTTAATAAATAAATAAATGAATACATAAATAAAAAATGACATCCTGCCCAGTATTTTTCTCCAAACAGTTTTCAAACTGAAAAACGTATATATGTATGTTATGCAATGTGAAAAAGAGGATTAAAACATAAACATTACATTCTAAAACTTGCCCACCATAGATCACAGACTTAAAGGGCACCTATTTTGCCCCCTTTCACAAGCTGTGATGTTAGTCTTGGGTGTCCCTAGAATGTGTCTGTGAAGTTTGAGCTTAAAATACCCCACAGATAATTTATTCTAACAGCTGGAAAATGTCATTTTTGGGGCGTCTAAATAAGAGCTTTATTACTTTAAATGCAAATGATCTGCATATTCCTGCCCCGTCTTCAGAAGAGGGCATAGCGTATGCATCTCTGCTTTGCATACCTACAGCAATAAACAGTCGGTAGAAGCAACATGACTGAGAGCGAGAGAACCGGTGTTCAGCCGTACATATTGGAAGCCAAACAAACCAAAAGTGGGACTAAACAGTGCAATGTTACAGAGCTTGTGCCATGTTGACCTGTTGCTAAGTTCATGACTGACTTTCATGCTAAATAAATGTTTGCTTATATGATTTTAAATACATTAACAAAATGTTGCTGCGGTATATATCTGTGTTTGTGAGACCTGAATCAGTTTTTTTTACTGGTTGGCCATTTAGTATAACAACGTGCAAGTAAGTTGTTTTGTACTGATATTATAATAAAAAATAGTATTGTAATTTAGACATGTTGCAAAACATAGTATTTGTGTATACAACTGTAAGGTTGAATTAACTTTACGGATATCTAAAGCAACATTCCTAAAAAAAAAAAAAAAAAAAAAAAAAAATAAGTCGACCAGACTAACAAATCATGCTGACTCATCCCTATCCCTAATGTTCTCTCAGATGACAGATTTCCCTGCTCTCTTTCTTCATATGTCTGCATATTTCCTTTCTCTGCCAGCCCCGTGAGCCAGCGGATGATTGGTCAGAGCATATCAGTTCATCTGGCAAGAAGTACTACTACAACTGTAGGACAGAGGTCTCTCAGTGGGAGAAACCTAAAGAATGGCTGGAGAGGTGAGTTGATTTAGATCCCCTGTAACTGCCTCTCTTCCTCTTCAAACATAAACTGACACCACACTTCCTGTCTGAGCAGAGAACAAAGGCAGAGAGAAGGTGCCAAGACTATGGTTAACAGCTTTCCCAAAGACAGAGACTACAGACAAGAGGCGATGCAGGCCAGTGCCACAAGTGCCCTCAGTAGTACAAGTAAGTGGCAGAAAAACTTTTCTTTGGTTCCTAAAAGTGGAGTTTTGTTGATAGATGTTCACTTTGTTAATGGTTTCAGTGGTTCTTAACGCATTTGTCTTGTGTTTTCCCACAATCCCTTTCATTCTTCCAGAATCTACTTTAGCGGAGAAGCCATTATCAAATTCTGGTTATTCTCAGCCTTTGTCCATAAACCCCTCCAGCACGTCCAGCTCCTCCTCGTCCTCCACAGTGCCTGTGTCTCCTTCCCTGCAAGCTTCAGCCTCCACTCTGCTCCAGGATCCAGCTCTCCTCCGACAGCTGCTGCCTGCACTCCAGGCCACCCTGCAGATGAACCACGGCAATGTAGACATGGGCAAAATTAATGAAGGTAATGGCGTCGCAGTGTTTCCCACAGGATTTTGTAAGACTGTGGGGGGTGGACTGTATAGTGAGGGACCGTAAGAAAGTTTTGTACATTTAGAAGTTAAATGCATCAATTTAGTGTACTTTGAGAGTTCAGAATTAAGAGCTCCAACCTGTTTTCAGTGTCTAAATTCAATAGAGTAATTTGCATTGATTTGTACCTGGACTTTAATGTGGACTAAAACCTTTTTTAATTGTGATAGTGTCTCAGTCTACGTTTGTTTTAGGAGGTCAGACATTTAGAATACAGATTATAATTTACGGTGTACATATGGGAATGCATTTTTTATTTATTTTTATTATTTTCTATTCTATTATTTTCTCTCATATAAAATCACCCGTTTTTTGAAGGATAGAATTTAAAGGAAACTGTAAGATTTACCCATTTCAGTTTGTATGCTAAATATTTTGCCAGTGATGCGCCGAGTCAACTGCATTTTCACAACAAAATATAAGTAGGCCAAACTATAGACTGAAACGTGTTTACTTTCAATACGGCATTAATTTTATTTATTTGAAACACTTAAGTTAGCCTACTATTTGGCCAGTGGAAAAGAATGAATTTTAAAGAATGACCTCTTTAAAAAAAAAAAAAAAAAGAAGTTATAAATATTTTATACAATTTGATTTTTAAAGATATTTTGAAATATTTATTCTAAAACATAAGGATACTGTAAGATTTTAGCAATGTAATGTGTATGGCACAAATAGCATTAATAGTCCGTATCTCATATTTTCCTACCTTTGATGTTGTGTTAAACATGTCACTTGGATGGAAATATGCATGGAAATCATATGCAGATGAGGTTATGCATAGTAAAACAAGGCGTTATAAGCTTCATATATGGTGATTTCGGGGAGGAGACGGAGTAAAGATGCTAGTACGTCCAATCTTCGCCTGACTGGGATTTATAGGAATTTTTGCACAGTGTACGCAGTGTCTTTAGGTGTACGAATGGTTTTATAATTCTGAAAACTTTTGTGCGTATGCAAAATCTAGCTTTTGTGCATACGCACACTTTTAGGATGAAATCTCATTAAGTTTTATAAATGAGGCCCCAGATCTTGTTAGGTTTTCCAGTCTTGTAACTTTTTGTGCTGCTTACACTGTTATTTTTCTGTGTAATTTCCTATTGAACACATGTGATTCAAGCATAAATTATACAGGAAGAGCTGGGTACAGATTTTTTTCAAGATCAGTTCTCATTCACTAACTCCAGATTCCTTCAATTCATTTTTCAGTGCAGTTTAATCATATTCATTTGGGTATATTGAGAATTAGTATTTGCTCAAATGAAGACTGCAGTTTTAAAGGAAATCAGTATTACTCTACCTTATTCAGTAGACAGCTGACCTGATCTGTTGCTGTAGGGAGAAAGAGTATAGTATAATCAGAGATGGTCCCTATCTTGACTTTTTTTTTTTTTTTTTTTTTTTGTACTTGCCAGGGTAGCTGATGTAAAGCAGATACATAAATCATACTTTTTAATTTAAAGACTTTAGAAAACAACTTTTTGATTCGGTAATTCTGTTACAGTATTTTTCTTTCCCACTGGTGTTAATTTTGTCAGCTATTTTTAGTTTTAGTTCCATGTTAAATGTCCTTGTTAGTTTTTATCATATTTAATCAACCTTATCCTATTTTATTTTAGTCAAGTTTTAGTCAACTAAAAGTCTCAGCATTTTAGTCTAGTTTTAGTCAAAGAAAATCTAAACTATTTTAGTCCAGTTTTAGTAAATGAAGTCTTTGTCCCATTTTCATCATGCTGTATATGATTAAAATTATGATTAAACTGATAAAAAAATATATTTTTGCTCAAAATTATAATCGTAATGATTGTTGTCATTTTGAGAAATTTACTTTTACATTTCAGGTGTTGCACTTTATTTGATAAGGTTTATTTGACCTTATCTAATGTACTGATTAAATTAATATCAGTGACTTATGCACGCACTGTCTTCATTATGAAAACTGGTAAAACAAACGAAAAATATTATAACAGTGTAATTTCAATAATACCAAATTGCAATGGCCTCTCTGTTAAAATAACAGCGGTTGAGTAAGTGCATTTATTCAGGAACCACAGTCACAAACAATATAGTCAAGTTCTCATGACAGAAGACAGACTGGCTGAGTGACACTTTCATTTAAATCACTGAACTCCAGCTTGTTTGTCGGTGTTTTCAGATCATCAGCGGCGGCGCTGCCACAATGAAGAGTGAGCTCGAGTGCGTGGTTGCCAGATTGCATAAAACAGCAAAGCAACAGAAAAGCTCTGATTTAGAGATTTGAACTTTTTATGTCTGGCAACCGCACACATGAAAGCTTTGTAGTTGAGGCATGTAAAGCAGTTCGCAATAATATTTGGTCTCTTTTTATGACGACAATAAAAGGATGTTTTGGTAAAGTGTTTATTTTTTGAATACATTTTAATCTTTTTTTCATCAACAAAATTGCATGTTGTTATTGTGTATTGATTTTATTGTCGTCTCGTCTTTGTCTCATTTTAGTTATGGGGGGAAAAAGCTTGTCAACAAACATTTTTTCGTTTTCGTTAACAAAATAAGCACTATTCCCCACAAAGAAATGGTTAAAAATAGGGACAAATAAAAGTACCGCTTTAGACACATTTGCTAAGCAGAAAAACCTATTCTAATAATATAAAAACTCCAAATACCTTCCTGTAATATTGGTATTGGTTGTATATCGTTTGACCACTTCCCTAGAGCCTTCAGTTCATTTCCTTGATTTATTCTTTAATGATCAGTTTGTGCATTCTTTTGAGTTGTGTTCATTAGCGTAATGATTTCAAACACTTTTGAACTAGTTGGATGTTGTCGTTAACTCAGTTCATGTCAAAACGGATTCATAAATGACAACGTCAAACTTGACATGAGTTTAAGTAAATAATAAAATATTTAATAATAATAAATAAAAATCTATACAAATGCATCAACCTGTAGCAACTAATACTTAAACTTAGACGTTCATCCAGATAGCTAAAATGTTGTGCCCTAGCTGTTTTGCCAACTTGACAACTGCTTTTTTGCAAAATATGTGGCATCTTCTCTCCACATGGTGAAAAAAAACGTAAGCCGACAAGGCTTCATGTTCACCTGTAGTGCCTTTTTCAGATTGCTTTCAGTGTGTAGGACATCTTTGACTGTATGCGTGTCTTTTTCTGTCTTTGTCTTCCTCCAAGTCCTCACAGCCGCTGTCACACAAGCTTCCTTACAGTCTATGCTTCATAAGCTTCTCACTGCCGGACCGTCCGCTTTCAACGTCACTACTCTGCTTTCCCAAGCTGCTCAGCTTTCCACACAAGGTACGGCTGGAGTCTCAGTCACTTCACAACTCTTCTAACTGATGATGTGCTGCAGAGCAACTAATCCACATTTTGTAATAGAACTATGTGACCGTATTTTACAATATTTTGTTATACTGGTGTTTTAGGTATGTTTACCTTTCATACACGCACAAGGCTATGGACAAAAACATGTTAAATAATTCTTAATAGGTTTAGCCACACAACTTTATTTAACACAGTGGTACTCAAACTTGGGTGCAGAATAAGACATGCCTATAATATTGTTAATCTAGCTCAGCAGGATTTGGTATATTGTTGTAAATATGTTTATTTACTGGACTGCATATATTATTTAACTAAACTTTGTTTCTAATAAACAGCTCAACAGTCTGGTCAGTCACCCATGTCATTAGCATCAGATGCCTCTTCACCGAGGTCATACGTGTCTCCTAGAGTCAGCACACCTCAGACCAATGCTGTCTCTAAACCCCTGCTCAGCTCTGCATCTCTCTCTTCACAACCAAAGGTTAGTAGCAATTAGTGGTTCATCATTTCCTTAACTTCTCTCTTACAGCGGTCTCAGAAAGTGTTTGCACATCACTGCATTAGATAACATCAAACCATGTGGAAATATACAAAAAGAATATGCTACACCTTGAACTGACATGTTTTTTTTTTTTTTTTGTAGTTTTTTTGTAGTTCTGTAGTAGTTTAATACTTCAACAGTAAACAGTTAGTTGATCAGTTAAAGTCAGTTTATCATTGATTCAGTGATGTCATTGTCCAGCTCAGCTTAGTTCTTTTCAAATAGTGTCTGTGCAATGAAGTTGATAATATTGCCAAAAATTATGTGTCCCCTACTATGCAAGCCTAACACGACAGAGGCAAGGAACCAAAACTCCATTTGTGACAGAAAAACCTTAAGAGAAACCAGGCTCAGTTGGGGGGGCCAGTTCTGGTGTGGTTTAATTCCAGGCTGCAACACCAGTCAGAATGTGCAAAGAACTCATCTGGTTTGATAAGAGCACACTGAAGTACTTCGGAGTTAAACCACTGGTTCTATTAAGAACTATAGTTGCTGCATCGTGGACCAGCTGGATTTTGTGTATAAGTGCACAGAGCAACCACCCAATAAAGCATTACCATAATCTAAGAATAATATATAATATAGAATCACTGTATTCTAAAATCTGAACAGATTTCAAAACACTAGGCATGTATTTATATATTTTAATAACTTCTTATCTCATTGGTTTAAAATGTGTCTTTATTTTAACCATCGTGCATCAATAAAAAAGTGAAGCATGGGTCCTTAGTGGACAAAAATGTCCATGTCAAAAAACTGTCATACAAATTTGAAGCTTGGTCTCATTTTAAAGAAGACCCAGGGCAGATTATTGCCGAAGTAATCTTAGCCTCAGAAGTCACGCTCATGGAACATTGGCTAAACATCTGTTGCATAAGGCACACTTAGCTGGAAACACTTCAGGAGTTTCGAAGCGTCATCAGATTGGTTTGATCATACAGGATTTCTGGGAGACGTGTGTGTCGCATTCTTTAACGTTCTGCTTGGAAACAAAAATGCCATGGTGCCATTCAAAGTGGCCAAAGCTCCCAGACCTTCTGTCGTAAGTCTGGTTATGTGAGACTATTGTTGAAGTAGAAAGAGTTTAAAAAGTGAAATAAAACAAAAACATTATAGAGGTTTAAGTTTATGAAAATGCTTTATGAACAATATTTTATATCAAAAATATATTTTATGAAACTTGCTGAACTCTAAACTTGTTAGAAAATCAAAACCATAAATCTAAACAAGTTGTGTTTCAAATTTGAGGTTGATCTCAAAAAATCTTAAAAAAAAAAAATCTGATTTCAGTAAGATTTTGTTTGGGCGAAGTACCAGATTTTCCCTATTAGATGCCAGCAAAACTCCGCTGGTGCACACAGTGCAGTTTTTCTCTCTTAAACATTACAAGAACACAATTTTTTTTTTTTTTTATGACACGCATACAAACCACACTCTGACATCCATACCAACACACCCACACAGTTAGCTGTATAATATGCAGAAGCAAAAAACAGGAATAAGGTGAGTATTTGCTTTATTGGCCAAATCTGAAAAAATAAAAAAATAAAAAAAATAAATGGCACCATCTGGTAAAAAATGGTAAAAATAATAATTCTGAAGCCTTGCCAACAGAATGAAAGTCTGTTAACAAAAATTGCATCATTTTACAGCTAAATGGCTCTGTGATAAAAAAAAAAAAATAGCAGTTTTAATGGGTTTCAATTGGGACATTTTGTTCTGAGGTCCTGAGAGGACCTAGTGCAAAATAGATTTATTATAGGAAATGGGGGTGAAATAGTAAAATTCCAATAAAAATACATGCCTGTGCCAAAATTTATGTACCTGGCAATAACACAGGCAAAATGATCAAAAAAACAAAATTGAAAAAGACAAAAATGTCCAAAAGCTCGCACAAGGGTTAAATAAATGTTACGCTGGTTTGGTTATTTAGTTGCAATGATATTCATACATATAAGTGTAGCTTAAGTGTCCAAATACTTTTTGGAACCACTTTGTATGTATTATGTCCCAGCGCACTTTAGAATGAACGGGTGTAGGTATTTTTGCCATTATTTAATTGACATTTCTGTTCATATTCAAACTGTTCTTCACTTTCAGGTCAGTGCATCAATTCAGAGACAAGGATCAACATCCCAGCAGTCTGTCAACTCTGACAAACCTCTGGAATTCAGTGATCCCCGTCTTAACAGGCAAATGTATGGATCTCTCAGTAGGAATTTATTTTTTTTCTGTTGGTAATATAAAAGCAGCCTATCAGATATTGTCCTACAACACCATCTACCTGTTCAGTGCTGAAATGCAACCAAACACACCTTCAGTTCCCTTTGACTTTGACTATAATTTTAATTCAAAATAAGTGTGAATATATAGTGACAGAATTTTCATTGTTGGGTAGACTATCCCTTTAATACATGTGACCACCATGAATGGTATGTTAGGACAGGACAATATTTGGCCGAGATACCATATGAAGTTCTTAACAATGCATATTACCAATCAAAGTTTTGATATATTTACTGTAGGGCATTTACAAAATATCTTCATGGAACATGATCGTTTACTAATGATTTTTGGCATAAAAAAAAATCAATCATTTTGACCCATATATTTTATTGTTGGCTATTGCTACAAATGTGCCTGTGCTACTTATTACTGGTTTTGTGGTCCAGGGTCACATATTTATTATTATAAGCATATGTTTATTGTTGTTGTTGTTGTTGTTATTATTATTATTATTATTATTATTATTATTATTATTAGTAGTAGTAGTAGTATACTAAGCATTAATTATTTAAATGGTTCTAGTTCTATTTTAAAACTCAATGTATTTGTTTTAATGAATAATGAATGTTTTGCTTTTTATATTATAGCAGTCAAGAGGGCTTGTCGGGCTCCAATGGCAGCGCGGGTATCAACATTCCCGCCTCAGGCAGCACCTCTCGAACCCAAAGCACTTTCACTCCTTCTCTAGCATTGCACTTTGATGAAAATCTCATCAAGCATGTTCAAGGCTGGCCTGCAGAACATGTGGAGAAGCAGGTATGAGCAAGCCTTTTGTCTCTTCAACTGTTCATCGATCTTCTGAAGATCAGACAACAGTTTTCCTATTTTCCAATTTTTTTTTCTATCTCTTCATCGTAAATTCCTGTCGCCTAGGTGTCACGGTTACGTGAGGATATCCATAATATGGGAACCCTCTACATGTCGGAGATCTGCACCGAACTTAAGAACCTTCGCTCTTTAGTGAGAGTATGTGAAATCCAGGCCACATTGAGAGAGCAAAGGTTTGTACCCTTGATTTAGATGAAATGATCAAATATGCATAATTAAATGTTTAATTTTAACATTTTATCAATCCTTTTTTTTCTTCTTTTCATGCAGGATTCTGTTTCTGAGACAGCAAATCAAAGAACTTGACAAACTGAAAAATCAGAATTCATTCATGGTTTGAGAGGTGGCTGTAGAGCTCATGGCAGTCTTTCTCCAAACATGTCCAGCCCTTGGTTGTTTGGACCCCCGCTCTCAGCCCGAGCTCTCAGTTTCGCAGTCGAACTGTAGGCTGCAATGCCTGTAATGGGACAAAGGAGAAAGGAAGCTTACAAAAGTGCTTATCAAGGCAACACAAGGCCCTGAGATCATAGATTAATTTCACTATCCTTTGATGTACATCGCTTCTTATTCTCAGATCCACAGGTGACTAGAGAGAGATTCAGAGAGCGCTCTCCAACCCAGACTAACCTTTGAGGAATCATGCAGTGGATCTGCTGATTCATGTGCTGGTTTTTCAGGGTTATGCCTGTGTTAACGGATCATAAAGTTCACTGTCACACTGGAAGCTTAATATCCCCTTGTCCTCCAGTGACTGACAGTGATCATGAATGATGTCAGAAGGGCTATCTGTGCACAAAGACGCTTCCAGCTGCGCTGGCATTTATCAAAGTGACCAACTAAAATAAACCCAATATACTTCTGAGCACTCATTCTCAAAAGTTAGGCATGATTCTCTGACCCCTCAGAAGGTTTATGTAGGATGCATAAGTGATCTTCCTTAATTCACAGCAGAAAAAACAAATGGGTGCTAAAGATTTCTGAATTGGTGACGTGGCACTTAAAAGCTTTTGCCGAAGCGGTAGACGCACATTTTCTGAGTTTCTGGCCCTGATGTAAGGGTTGTCACTATCTGCCTTCGATGTTTCTTGTTCTTTGCAGTGCTGTTACACATCTAACAGAGATTACTTTTCATGCTGCACCCCAGCACTGTTTGACTCTTTTTGTATAAATGTTGTTTTGATTTGTTTGTATTTGCTCAGTTGTTCTTTACTCATAGAATTGAGTTTAGTCATTCCCATATTGCCCAAATTAGGAGGATGCAATGAGAGGACTCCATATTTTGTACATGAGCTCTGGTTGCACATCAAAAAGGCATCCTTCACAGACAAAAGAGGACCATGAGGACTGTCCAAGGTGACCTACTAGGGGAGGAGAATGGAGGCGTATAGGATCAGATCACATTTTTCCTCATCTTTTACATAAAATATCAACCAGTCTATAGAAGAAAAAAAAAACTGTAAGCATTTAGTTAACTTGTCAGTTTGTATTTGACAAGGATGTGAAAAAAGGCAAAACTGGTGATTCCTCTTTGATGTTTGCAATGTCATTCATAGTTTTGCTCCATTGTTCTTTCTGTCTTCTCTGCCCTCTGATGCAGGGTTTGAACTTAGACCAATTTTAACTATAGGCTGTAAATGGAGTTCACTTTCAGAATAGAGATGGGTATGTTGCTTTGTATATGGTTTCTAAAAGCTACAGGAAATAAACAATTACCACATTATGTTTTGGTACATGTTTGCTTTTGTGCATTGGTTGGTTTAAAAAGGTTGCATGCAATCATGAACTAAAAGAACTCAAAACACATTTTGTCCATGTTTGGCCTCCTGTGGAACAATGTTTCATGTGCACTTGAAATCTGATCTGATTTTGATTTTTCTGTTCAGAACTCTAGGCATAAAAATAAAAACCTTTTAAAATGCATGTTCTGTTTTGTAAGTCGTAACCATATTATATTAGATGTGTTATATGTACAGTTATAGTCATAAGTGTAAATGCTTGCAGAACCTGCAAAATGTTCATTTTAACATAAGAAGGTGAAAACACTGCTTCTATTTATTTTTAATTTTTTTGAGTGCACTAAATAAGCTGTTTCACGCAATAGATGCACTCCTACTAATACTGTTACAAAGATGTAAAGATTTACATTTTTTGTTACATTTAAGAAGGTAACAAAAGATGCATTAAGATGATATCTGGGGTAAATTGTTGCTTTGTCTTATGGAAAACATAAATAAACCATGCATATATTGAGGGTAGAATGGGGGAAAACGCCCCCTATTGTTATTCCCAAAATAACCACAAGATGAAATTAAGATACATTTTTATTATAGCTATGGACTACATTGACAAGAGTGATGTATAAGTTTTCACCATGAAGCTTAGACTGGTGATGCAGCGGAGAGAAAAAGGATTTCACAGTAAATTATCTAATTTTCAGCAGTAAGAAAAAAATGTTTTAAAGCTTGTTTTTGTAGAACATTAAAGTTATATATATGATGCGAGAACAATAGGGCCTGTAGATAGGGAGTATGTGTTATTAAATAAAAATATAATTCTATTTTCAGAATGACCTAATTTTTTTCTCAAACATTGTCAGTGGGGTAAAACGCCCCCTAGGGAGCATTGGACAATTAATGTAGTTATTCTGTTTTGAACACCAAATCCTTTGTTTTTCCATCAAATGAATTCTAACTAGTTGGTTGAATAAAAATATTTGAATTTTATACACTGCCCTCCAAAAGTTTGGAAACGCCCTAGAAAAGTGGGGTTTTGGACAATATTGGCATGAATCCTTTTTAATTTGTGATAATTTTACACTGATAAGGGACAACACAAACTACGAAAACATATTTTATTACATAAACAGTTTATACATAGAAAAAACTTACATTTTCGATTCATCAAAATATCCATCATTAGCAGCTACAGCTCTGCATAATCTGGGCCTAAATTCATTGTTTTCTAAACTTAATTAGCAATCAGTTGTTGAAGCTATTAAAGTGTGCTGGCTCAAAAATCTTTTAAAAACCTGGGCCAAGTTTAAACCAGTAACCAGGCATCACAGCTGGCAAAGGGGCATGTCTGACTTTGGCATGTATATATTGCCATTATGTAAGTAATCAAAATGAAAATTATTATTGCTGGTCTTCAATGATAATATCAAGTTAATTTAATGTATTTGCACCAAAAAATTACAAGGATTTATGCTGATATCGTCCAGAAACACACTTTGCCAGGGGTGTTTCCAAACTTTTGGAGGGCAGTGTGTTTAAAAAATTATGTCAAGTTAGCATCACCCTTCTGAAAAAAAAAAAAAAAAAAAAAAACCCAGCTAAAATCAGCCTAGGCTGGTTGGCTGGTCAGCAGGCTGGTTTTAGAGGGGCTTTGGCCACTTCTTTAGCTGGTCGGGCTGGGAGACCAGCTAAAACCGACTACTTCCGGCTTAAACCAACTAAGACCAGCCAACCAGCTTAGGCTGGTTTTAGCTGTTTTTTTTTCAGCAGGGCAGGTAGCTAGTTAGCTAGCCAATTAGCATTAGCTAACAAAATGTTTTAATTAGGCTATTATAATTTTGTAATTCATAATTATTAATTACAATTTTTTTTTATTATTATTTCAAGCTAAAACTGCCTGTACTGTGATTTTGCTGTAAAAGAAATTATTCAACAACTGGCAATTGGTATTTTTACACACAGGGGTCACTGTAGGTTACAAGTCAAGCCATGCTTTCCCTACAGAACAAGGGTTAAGCTGTATTAGCTGTGCATGGGCACACGGGGAGGCAACAGTCACAACTCTCACGCGTGTGAATGAACAGTCCCAGCGGCTCGATGACTCTTATAGGAGGAGCTGCTCTCATTCTCAAGTCTTCAACATTTAAGAGCACTCAAGCGGAGTATATACAGGAGATTATCCATTTGAACAGTTGTGAACTCCGAATCTCGCATTCGAATTAAAACCAAAATGGATTATATCTAACATGGGTTTTTAATCTTTATTCAAACAACTGCACGTCGGCTTTTCTGCGCACATATGATTTTATCTGGTCTTGAAGAGCAGCGAGGACTGAATCACGAAGTGATCATTTCTATCCAAAAATGTTAAGAAAAGTTTTGAATGAAGCAAGTTGGAACACATTGGGGACAGTAATACAGTGTTTTTGGCTATAAAGTCCGTATCGATGCGAATCTGAGAGGCAAAGAAAGTGTTTTTGTCCAATGCAGCGGAACAGCAGTCTCGTTTCCATTTGGCTTCAGCTCGAGCTGTGCGCGATGGCTGTTCTCCTCACTAAAGGTGAGTGAATAATTGTTTATAGGGCCGTCTCCAAACTGATATATGATTCGGTTGAACTACAGTTAATTACATTTGTAGTAAAACCAAATAAGTGTTTATAAAGCTAAATACGCGTATTAATAATCACTGTTACGCAGTTATTACACTGTAACAAGAAATCTTATGTAAAGGTTGACCAAAAGTTTTTGAACACTTAATTATAACTTTTATCCCTTTATGCTGGGTGTGTGACATAATTAAGCACAAATATCAATATTAAATGTTGTATTGTTCTGTCAGAGCAATTATCTGGAGCAGCATCTACAAAAAAAAAAAAAAAAAAAAAAAAAAAAACATACAAAAACAACAGTCTTAAAGCCAAATTGAAAACATAGGATCATATGACGTTTTTGTCCATTTGGGAACTAGGTTTTAAACGGGCTTATTTCAAAGGCTTTATTTTTAAGTTCTTTTACATTTTCAGTTGAAGTTAATTCTATCAATATGAGTAATTTCTCTTTTCATGTAACAGGGGAAATACGGTGTTACTGCGATGCACCCCACTGTGTGGCCACCGGATACATGTGCAAATCGGAGCTGAATGCCTGCTTCACCCGCACTTTAGACCCTCAAAGCACTAAATCTCCTTTATCTCATGGATGCTACGACCCTCTGTTGAACTCTGGCAAAACATGCCATCCAGAGTCAACCTATGATACCATTCATGGTTCTGCCACACTTCAGTGTTGCCATGAGGATATGTGCAATTACAGAGGCCTGCAAGATGTCACATACAGAGGAAGTGAAATTCATGGTACGAGAATGAGTATTCTTTAGTTGTTGCCAGTGACGGAAAGATAAATCAGCCAATTTTGGATTTCAGTCATTAACTGTGCCCACTTGGCCAGTTAATAAAAGCACCTACTGAATTCTTCCAGTCTAGCAGTTTATCAATTTATAATCCGTGAATTATCTGCAAACAGCTTTGTCAATAAGTAATTAACAGCTTTTGTTTTGAGGCATTTTGAGATATGTGTGCGTTGTTTCCTTGCACATGGTGTTTTAAAAAATGTTTAAAGAAAAGAGAAAAATATAAAAAGTTAAGAAAAAGATTGTTTTCAGAATATCAGTTGCATCTCAATTGCTGTTTTACTTTGTCAGCCATGCTGATCTCTAATAATAATACTGTGCATTTGGCACATTTCCCCTCTATGAATGGATGGTTTTGAAACAGAGTACATTTCACTTAATTAAATGGGTTGTTCACCCAAAAAACAAAAAAATTGCACTCTTATGTTGTTACAAATCTGACTATTTTAGAAAAAAAAAATTGTCTGGTGTTGTTTTGGACCCCACTGACTTTAAATATATGGACAAAAACAGTTGAAACGTTCTTCAAAATATCTTCTTTTGTGTACCACAGAATATCATACAATTTAAAAGAGTGTATGTCAGTGTTTTTCTTCAGTTGCTTCATAAAAACATGGCCCTAAACATTCTCTGTTCTTATTCAGACAAACGGCGACATCAAACCGAAGGCAGCCGTCACGTGATTGCACGACTACAGGAAATCCCTTCCTCCAAAGAAGTATGGTTCCGTGCTGCGGTCATCACCGTACCCATTGCTGGCGGCCTCATCTTGGTCCTCCTCATCATGCTGGCCCTGCGCATGCTTCGCAGCGAAAACCGCAGACTGCGACAACAGCGGCGAGAAATGCTGTCTCGCCTTCATTACAGCTTTCACGGCCAACACCTCACCAAGGGTCATGTGGCCAAATTGGACTTAGAGTGTATGGTTCCAGTAGGAGGCCACGAGAACTGCTGCCTGACCTGTGACAAAATTCAGCAGTCTGACCTTAGCAGCCAAAGACTTCTTTCATTGGTCAGCTGGGGGAAGTACAGTGGCCGAGGCAAGCTGGAGTTTGTGTGATGGCTTTAGAATTTGCTTTCCTTCGTGGGACTTGTTTGAATAAAAACTTGTTTTGTTTCAAGCCTTCTAAAGGAGGTACTGCAAACAAGAACTCAAAAGAGAAAACTTGAAAGCTCTAACCATATGGTTGTTGCTCTAGAAGCACTTTACTTGAATTAGAGACTTGAGGAGAAGACTGCTTGTATTATAGGCTGCGACGAGGAGCGGATTCGTGCTGGTATTCTTTATCACCGAAGGATTCCAAAAAATGTATTTTGGTTTTATAATTTGCACTTTTTGTATAAAGAAACTGTGGTTTATTTGCTTTAATAGTAGAGCAAAACCAGTGTGTCAACACCAAAATTGTAAAAATTGTAGGCGTACAACATCTTGTCACTGAAGCAGTACCCTTAAAGGGACATCTTTATACCTTAGTTACACCTAATAGTTTTAAGGAGGTAGCTTAAGGGTGCATGTTACTATTCTAAGGTTTTAGGGAAAGATCCTGGTGACATTCTGTTGTATCAGTGAGGTACAATTTTTGCTATTATTTCACAGTGAATGATGACTGCTGCTGTGTGAATGTGTGACTCACTGTTAAAGGGATAGTTCACCCAAAATGAATATTCTGCCATTACTCACTCTCATGGTGTTCTAAACTCAAATGTATGGGCTTTCAGCTGTTCATACAGTAAGTAATCCAGATCAAAACTCAAGTAAATTAATGAATGTATTCTGAAACATTACGTTCATTTAGAACAATGAACAAGCCAAAAATGTAAGGGTTTTCATTTACAGATCAAATCATTGTTAAACTTGTTTATACGAAGACGAAATCAAATAAGGTGATGTGCCAATAACATCTAACCTCATTGGGTTAAAAGTTTTGGACTTTCACTGTACGGACAAAATCAAAAACAACCAATACATACTTTAAATACTTTTGAGTTTTTCCCTTTTTGATGAACTGTCCCCTTAACATTCACCAGTCACCTCTGACCTGCTTGTAGATTGTGCTCGCTGTAAAGATTTTTCAATGTAAATATTACATGTTCAACAAGGAATCACTTTTGGTATTCGTATCTTTACTGTCTCCTGTTCGTTGAGATCGCACCGTGTGGGTGAAGCTGAACAGCACTAAAAGTACTCAGCGTTGTGTACGATATTGACAAGCTCATTATACCCAGAGGGAGAAGTCTTGGCTAATGCTTCAGTATGTCAACACGTGCACAGTTGCAACCGCTCGACTGAGGAATTGGAATCATTAGCAGCAGTATAAGGGCATGGCAGTGTAGTGTGGTAGCTATTACAATCATGTCTTGTTTTACAGTAGCGCTACACGTCTGACTGACTCAATTCCCTGGCCACAATCACTCAGACTCTTTCACTCGGCTTCTTTGGAAAGAATTCAGATCCTCTGTGTAAACTTACCCTCTCACACTACTTATTGTTAATTCCACTGGACTGAAGGTGCATTTGACACTGGTTTCCAGTGTAAAATAGATTTTATGTTGGTCTCTTTGGCTCCTTTGTTTCACTTTGCGAACAGGTAGTGCAGTGGGTCCTAAAATCATTTTACAAATAATCCCTCATGACAGCACAGCATGCCTCTCTACCCATTTTTAATTTTCTTTTGCAGGAAATGCAGTCAATGCACTTAACATTTACTGTCATTTTGCATTTTAGTCAATTCTGAGATCCCGAGTCTTTCATACGCTTCCTCAGAAATGTGTTCCTGTTCACTTTCCAAGTCATCGTGGCACTGCACACTCGGCCTCTGGCTCAATGCACAAAAAGTTAACAGTTATTGTTGGCCCTAGAGGAGAATGCAAGCTTTATAAAAGTGAATGGAATAAAAGGCATGTTCCTCTGACAGTAATAACAGGGAACTTCTTCCGTGGTCCACATATATTTTAAAACATAAGCTCGGATTCTTTAATGTGCATTTTTGCAGAGGTTAACATCGGGGTCGGAGAATAGAACCACCCTTTCTTTTGCCTTCTAGGGATTTTGGTGGTGACACTTATTCCAGAATGTTTTAGAAATATTTGCTGCAATATGTGATTATTTCAAAGTGAAATATAATTATGAGTTAATAATTGAGGTTTCTATTTAAAAATCCATTTTATGATATTTTAGATACACTAATAATCCTCTTTTCTAGTACTGTAAATCTTTATTGTTAACAAAAGCCCTCAACATGTCACACTTACAGTACATTCTCATCCTCTGAAGAGCTATTAAAATGCCTGCTCAAACATGCCAGATAATATCAAAGTGTTTAAGCGAGTCTTAGAAACCAAAAGGGGGCCCAGTGTCCCTGCAGACAAATAAAATGTGTTAAAGGAATAAAAAAAGTAAGACAGATTAATTTAGCTTTTTCAAAACAGGTCTGACCCCTAGCTTTTTATGCCTTGAACACTACTGAGTGAAAGGGAATGTTTGGTTTTTGTGTCTAGAATGAGGAGGTGTCAGATTAGGGGGGGTTTCAGTAATGCCTTGTGCCTTCAACCTTTCAAGACTCCCTCAAATCCCAGGCCTGTTCCGAACATGATCAGCAGAGCAAGTGTGCACTTTGAACTTGTAGTGTGAGGAATGTGGATTAATGCACGAGCGCATAGCAAGTCCTCTCTTCAAGGGCACAGAGGCCATTTTCTCACATACAACAGCTGAAATACAGAGGCACATGGCCAGAATGAGCTATATTAGTTATGTGTTTATCAGTTAAACAGACGTGAAATGGTAAGATTCAATTGAGTTTAAAGGAGAAGTCCACTTCCAAAAAAAGATTCATATATAATGTACTCACCCCCTTGTCATCCAAGATGTTCATGTCTTTCTTTCTTCAGTTGTAAAGAAATTATGTTTTTTGAGGAAAACATTTCAGCATTTTTCTCCACATAGACTGCTGTGGTCCCCCGATTTTGAACTTCCAAAACGCAGTTTAAATGCGGCTTCAAACAATCCCAAATGCAGTTGTAGACGATCCCAGCCAAAGAAGAAGAGTCTTATCTAGCGAAACGGTCGGTTATTTTCATTTAAAAAATACAAGTTAAATACTTTTTAATCTCAAACGCTCATCTTGCCTTGCTCTCGCTGAACTCTGTGTATTCTGGCTCAAGTTAGGGTATGTCGAAAAACTACAATCGTATTTTCTCCCTCAACTTCAAAAATCATTTCAAAATAATCCTACATCGCAGCAGAACTTAAAAAGGTAAAACAGCGATACAGGACGATTTTGAAGTTGAGGGAGAAAATATGATCTGAGTTTTTCGACATACCCTAACTGTCTTGAGCCAGATTACACTGAGTTCAGGGAGAGCAAGACAAGCATTTGACATTAAAAAGTATATAAATTGCATTATTTTTATGAAAACAACTGATCGTTTCGCTGGATAAGACTCTTCTTCCTCCGCTGGTATCGTTTACAACCACATTTGGGATCGTTTGAAGCTGCATTTAAACTGCACTTTGGACGTTCAAAATCGGGGCACCATAGCAGTCCATTATGAAGAAAAATGCTGAAATGTTTTCCTCAAAATACATAATTTCTTTACGACTGAAGAAAGAAAGACATGAACATCTTGGATGACAAGGGGGTGAGTGCATTATATGTGAATCTTTGTTTTGGAAGTGGACTTCTCCTTTAAGAACTCTGAATTTGCATATGTAACCCTGGACCACAAAACAAGTCATAAGGGTCAATATTTTGACATTGAGATATATATATTATCTACAAGCTGAATAAATACGCTTTTTATTGAAGTATGGTTTGTTAGGATAGGAAAATATTTTGCAGAGATAAAACTATTTGAAAATCTGAAATCTGAAGGTGCAAAAAAGCCAAAATACTGAGAAAATCGCTTTTAAAGTTGTCCAAATGAAGTTCTTACCAATGCATATTACTAATTAGAAATTAAGTTTTGATATATTAACGGCAGAAAATTGAAAAAAATATCTGGAACATGGAACATGATCTTTGCTTATTATCCTAATGATTTTTGGCATAAAACAAAAAATCTATAATTTTGACCCATGCGGTGTATTTTTGGCTATTGCTACAAATATACCTGTGTTAATTAAAACTGGTTTTGTGGTCCACAATCACATATGTGGATAAAAGCATCTGCAGGCAAAGAATAAATATAACTTTTGAATCATTTTTAATCCGAGAAAGTGAGACAGAGTGTGATATGCATTATTTACATATTTGAGTGTGATTTTCATTATTTTGTGTTGAATAGTTTATTGTGTTTGTTTAGCAATATCCGCTATTGGCAGACTACTGGAATCAACTATAAGCACTGGAGTCTCACTTGTGGTTTCATGAGAATCACAAATGATTGTTAAAGACATTCCTGGCATGTAAAGTATTTTAAATTAGTCACTTATGCGGTTCCATTTCAGTTTGAATGCTTTATTGAAAGGTAGCTTCCTTTGTAGACAGTAGGGCAGCTTGCTATATGTTTAAGAACAGAGCCAAAGAGTTGTCAGAGCTTTAAGCTTTAATGACAGATTGTAGAGAAAACAGTCATCTCAAAATGTTTAACTGTAAAAAGACGTTTATGAAAAAGCTAGAAGAACAGCTCAGCCAGAGCAAAACCTACACCAGGTGGTTCAGAAAGAGCTGGACCAGCTTCTAAATCTGCAGTGTGTTTGGTGACCTCCTTTTTTCTCCAACCTTCACTCACTCCAACTCTGCTAACAGACAGGGAGTACTTAGTCACTTGCTGTTTACTTCAGAAATTGCAGATATTCTTTACCCCTGAGGTCTCACACTTGTAACTTTTTGATGTTCACCTTTTGATTTTTGACTTGTAGTAGTCGGGAAAGTAAAAATGAAAATATTGTTTTAAGTTTAGGCTCTTTTGATCCTCAACTCAAATGACATTCTACAAATATTACGTCACCAAGCAGAGGGGAAACTCGTTTAAAGTTTGTTAGCACTGTAACATTTTAACTTTAACTGCTAGCAGCTAACATTTATTGTGATTCAAGTATAAAATGAGTTGATTTAAAAGAAACAAGCAATTGTTATTACACATATGAGTTAAACTGGAGCATATTCATTACTTTTTAATTGCTTTGACGGGGAAAACAATGTTCTCATAGAAAGATAAGAACATTCTGAAAACCCCACATAAATTATGATTCGAAACATCAAATTTAGGGGGTGTAGCCCAACCAGTACCCCCTGGATATGGGCCTTGTTGTTCAAGATGGGTGTGGAGTTTGGTTTGAATGAAAAAAAAAAGGATTAAGAAGAAAGAAAAGGGTATGAGTAAGAAAACAGTGAATATGGAGCTCAAATGAGATTTAAGATTCATATGTGATTTAGATTTAGAAATAGCAGCTTTATAGTTTTTGAAGTAGCCAAGTAATGAAAAGTAATGAAAACAGATATAGGTGGACTGGGAATCATAAATAACTTTTGGCTCACTCTCCATTCTCAAAACAAAATGTTCTGAGATCATTATGAAACTTTGGAGCTATAATCGGGTTGTATTTATTCCTTGAATTACTTGGATAATTTCCTCAATATTGGCAAGAAACTAAATAGAACATTTCTATAACAATGACACATACATCCATAAATATAGCCAGATATTAACCATGAATGGTTTTGTGTTAGATAACTAGTTAAATCCACTGATATCGAATCACATTTAACTCACACAATGTTCTACGAATGTTCATCTTAAAACAGCAACACTTAAAATGTCAGACTCTAATCTAAAATCAAAGAAATTGTTATCATATCTTGTATGATTTCAACACAAACAACAAGATGTTGAGACACTGGAGCCACGTTGAAAAACCAAACTGTATTCAGACTACTTATTTTCTGCCCCCTGTTTAAGTGAGGGAGTGCTTTCACAACTGTAATTTTCAGAATGATGATTAAAGTTTTGAATGCGAGTTTGGAAATGAAAGATCTTACAAAGCCTCACCACGCAAGCCCCACAGAAACTACTATGTTCTTGTTTATCAAAGCCTCATGCTAACTGCAGTAAAAAATATTCACAAAGGCGGTCTTGAGCCGACAGATGAGGGGAGACAGAAACTGACTCTTATGTTGGCTTTTTCAGAGAAGCCTTACATTAGAGCAATATTGTCTGTAAAATAGTACCGTCTTTTCCCCCCACAGCATTTTTCTTCCTGGCTACTATTTCCTTGTGGCCTTGTTAAGTACTGGCTAGTTGGTATACATAGGGCTTGAGCTGAGGACAGGAGGATTTATTATGCGGTAGTGGCACAGTTGAACAGGAATATGAGGACAGATTGGAGCCTGTAAGGTTCATTAAGGTGACACTCCTTTTTTTAATTAATTCATTTAAAATATTTATATATATTTATACTTGGATTGATATATTTCAGAATATTTCACCCAGTTCATTCTCCCTGAAGATCGGGATACATTACGCCATTTGGTGGGGGATTTGAAGCTGGTCATAGGGTCTGGGCAGAGGTTCTCATGGTTATTCCTGGGGATCTGTCTCTATGCCTTACCATGGTCTCCGCTGACACTGAGAGCTGTTGTGGTCATCACTAGGTGCTGATCCACCAACTAGTCTCAATACAGACTGGATCCAGGTGGCTACAATAACCACAATAGAGATACAAAATTAGCCACCTCATAAAATACGTACGAATTGGTCGTGAGATGGCGTTAGATATACAGACAAACTAAGGCCACGTTCACACAGCGGCAAAATACAGTTGTCAGTCCTGTATTTGAGACCTTAAAGGAGATTCACTTCCAGAACAACAATTTACAAATAATTTACTCACACCCTTGTCATCTAAGATGTTCATGTCTTTCTGTCTTCTGTTGTAAAGAAATTATGGTTTTTGAGGAAAACATTTCTGGATTTTTCTTCATATAATGGACTTCAATTGTGCCCCCGATTTTTAATTTCCAAAATGTAGTTTAAATGCAGCTTCAAAAGAGGCTCTAAACGTGCCCAGCCGATGAAGAAGGGTCATATCTAGCGAAACGATTGATCATTTTTTTTTCGAAAAATAAAAATTTGTATACTTTTAAGCACAAAAGCTCGTGTAGCACAGTCTCTGAGATGCGCGTTCACGACACTACTGACTATTGAATCACGTCGAAAGGTCACGCGGAACTACAGACCCAGTGTTTACAAAACGAATGCGCAAAGACTAACAAAGTGCAAGTAAGTCAAACGCTATTTACAAACAAAACGCTACAGTGATGTCGGACGATTCTGAAGTTGTAGGAGAAAATAAGATAAGAGTTTTTCTCCAATCTCTACCTTTTTGAGCCGCAGTACACAGACGATGAACTTAGACGTGATTCGGAGTAGTGATGGGAAGTTCGGATCATTTGACTCGGACCTTTGAGTCTCGTTCAGCAAAATGAACGAATCTTTTTTCGAGTCATTTCGTTCATTTTAGCAAAATATAATTAAAATGTTACGTGTTACTTCCCTAACACACCTACTGCTTACACAAATGTTGATCACACTACAAACAAGACAAAACTGTAATGCTATAAGAAACAGAAAAGATTAATTCATTGTTTACCTGGGTCTTTAGTCTATGATTAGCTCACCTCACCTCTTATCTGACAAGTTTTCGGGTTTGAGTCGTTCATTCATCACGTGACAGCCTCATAAGATGAACGAACGACTCGAAAAACCCGAAGACTCGAAACAGGTGAACTAATTCCATGCGCAACTGAACAAATCACTCCCTGAGACGACTCGTTCTTCCCGAGTCACATTAAAGATCCGTTCAAAATAAATGAATCATTCGAGAACGCGCATCCCAGAGCCTGTGCTACATAAGCTTTCAAAATCAGGGGCACAATTGAAGTCCATTATATGAAGAAAAATCCTGAAATGTTTTCCTCAAAAACCATAATTTCTTTACGACTGAAGATAGAAAGACATGAACATCTTGGATGACAAGGGGGTGAGTAAATTATTTGTAAATTGTTGTTCTAGAAGTGGAGTTCTCCTTTAATACGGTTACGTTCACACACAGTATGGTTATTTACGGATGTGACAACCACAATCGGAACACACGCACTGTGTGAACAGAACAGGACTGGAGAACTAGTTGTCTGTTGTGTCATTCAGTGTGAGAGAGCCGCTCTGCCACACGGACATGCCTCTACCGTGTGTTGTGTACTCTCATTTATGGTTTCAGTAACTTACAACTTTTATATTTTCCACTGGAGCCACTCCCGTCAGTTTTGTGTTCTGTGCTCAGCTCAGATGCTCTGCTTTTCAGCCAAATATTGGATCCAGAACACTTAAGAAAAGATGATGCCAACCCCTCAGAGGACTTCAGATGATGCCAACCCTCAAACAACAGCACTACCGAATTTTGCTACTATTTTCACCATACATCTCTGCCATATGTGCATCAACTTGACATAGTCACCACTAGTAAGCTACTACTTAATATATTGTAAAAACTTTAATTTGCTGTAAAGTTGCTTTGCAACGATACGTATCATGACAAGCGCTATACAAATAAATTTTAATTGAATTGAATTCGAAAAAGCTGCTGTTGGTTAATGACGGTTTGAGGAATGAACTCGCGGCTCAACTATACTGTACCTGTGTTTTGCAGGGCCGTCCTACGCATGGTTGCGATGTGTTCATTGTAAAACTCAAAAATTTGATTATTTTTAATTCTAAAAAAACTGCATTATTTTATTTGAAAAACTTAATCATTTTATTTTATTGACAAAATATTTTAGTTTGCCATGTATATTGTTTTCATTTGAGCAGATAACATTTTAAGCTGTCATATGGTCATGTTACAATGTACCCCACCTACAGGGCATACTTTTTTTGAGGTAAATAACGAAAAACGTATACATTGTAATTATGAAACAAAGCGACATATTTGTATTAGATAAGTGTGAAATTAACATGGATAAAAAATTATAATCTGAACTCCACGTGGATTTACATAAACTGAGAAATTCAAAAAGTGTTAGGTTGTGCCCCGCGCTCCCCTCCGAATGTGGCCTAATATTAGTGTAGACACCACTCCACTTACAATGTAATGGGTTCATTGGATGTTATGGGAAATGTTCACAGTTCCAGTTAACCTAATTTATGCGCCATTTATATGGTGTTTATATAAAGTATTTGACCCTGGACCACAAAACTACCATAAACTGTCATAAATAAAGATCATGTTCCATTAAGATATTTTGTAAATTTCCTACCGTAAATATTTCAAAACTTAATTTTTGATTAGTAATATGCATTGCTAAGAACTTCATTTGGACAACTTTAAAGGTGATTTTCTCAGTATTTTGATTTTTTTTTTTTTTTTGCACCCTCAGATTCCAGATTTTCATATAGTTGTATCTCGGCCAAATATTGTCCTATCCTAACAAACCATAAATCAAGCTTATTTATTAAGCTTTCAGATGATGTATAAATCTCAATTTAAAAAAATTGACCCTTATGACTGGTTTTGTGGCCCAGGGTCACATATATATACATAGATATAAAAAGCATCCAGCTTAAAACCAACTTAAATTCAATAAGCATGTTTCTAAGAACTCAATGTTCGAAGAGTTTTTAATTTTTTTTTCTTTTCATTTTCAATACTTGTCCACTCATACGTCATTGCTCCGCAAGTGTCTGTGCTGATATGTGCTCATTTCGGATCAGTTCCCCTTCGTGTTTCTAATATTCACTGGAATACAAGAACCAGGAAATTCTTTTAGATGAAACACTTGTTATGACTGTTGGGGAAGTCTATTTGATGTGCTATTTAGAATTTATTACAAATCTGTCATCTTTTGATAAGATGAAAACCTGACAGGATGTGCTGTATCTGTAGTAGTCAGGGCAAATGTTTTTGGCTAAATGTAATGTTTCAATGTACTTTGGGTGACTGTCTGTCAATATCTGTTATTTTGACTTCTGGGAGGTGTAGTACAGGGTGATAGTAGGTGATCAAAGGAACACGCTGCTTCATAGAGGCTTACTGAAGCCAACACCAGATCTTCCCCTGTCATGTCCTGTCATGCTCGTAATTACACAAAGCTGTCTACTTCTGAGCCAAACCCTTAGACTCCACATTATCATGTCTCTCTCTCTGTAAGGTACACACTAAGAAGATAAACACACACTTCCACACATATCTTTGACGTTAAACTTAATTTCCTAGTCACGTGAGATGGAGGGCATTCCAGTGGCTGAGGACGTAATAACAGGCCAGGATGTTTGTTCCTGCACGTAGGATGTCACTTTGCCTTGTGGCATCCAAAGACTACCAGTGACCAACCGCAAACAGATGTCTGCTATACCACAATACATCAGCAGGTCCTGTGACAATGAAAACAAAGTTACTGTAATGTATTTGTTAAATGTACTAAATTGCATACAAGTACCAGTTGAAACGACATTAAAGTGTATTTTAGTTTCCCCCGAATGCTTGTCAGAACATACTACTTTGTGTTATTTAACATACATACGAAGATGTAGTGAAGTCTTACTTAAGTGGCTCAAAAAGTACTCTCAAGTTTAACTAAATGCATTTAATGTAAATTTATATTACCATTTAACTATAAATAAGCAATGAAGTGTCTAAAAACATTACATTCATTTTCACTTATTATTTTATAGTGTTTTCTTTTTATTTTTTTAAGTGTATTCATTCTGTAAATTTGCACAATCAGTGGAAGGGCTGTCAGACTTATATAAGTAATCTATTATCGTTCATTCCCCTCCATTTGGTTTGTGTTAGTCCAAACATCCACGAGATCTAAAGAGAAGCATGTAAGCTGACTTGAGATGTTTTTCTTTCTCATTACTTTATTTGTTTTGGGTGTCATTTGATCAGAAGAGTGTCAGAACAGAACTTGTCTCAGCTGAAGAAGTGGAGCGTATTCAGCATGATTCAGCTTTAAAGCACAGTTAATGTAAGAGCTATATTGCATACTACTCATACATTAAAGGAGAACTCCACTTCCAGAACAACAACTTACAAATAATTTACTCACCCCCTTGTCATCCAAGATGTTCATGTCTTTCTTTCTTCAGTTGTAAAGAAATTATGTTTTTTTGAGGAAAACATTTCAGCATTTTTCCCCATATAATGGACTGAAATGGTGCCCTGATTTTGAACTTCCAAAATGCCATTTAAATGCGGCTTCAAACGATCCCAAATGCGGTTGTAAACAATCCCAGCTGAAAAAAAAGGCTCTTATCTAGCATAACGATTAGTTATTTTAATAAAAATAATACAATTTATATACTTTTTAATGCCAAACGCTCGTCTGCCTGGACTGTTTTTGTTCCCATTCATGACAGTTAGAGAATGTCGAAAAACATCCATCTCATGTTCTCCCTCAACTTCAAAATCATCCTATTTCGCTGTTTTACCTTTTTTGTTGTTTGATCTTCTTTGCATGTTCACTTTGCAAAGACTGGGTCGGTACTTCTGCAGTGATGTAGGATGATTTTGAAATGATTTTTGATGTTGAGGGAGAAAATATGGTCTGAGTTTTTTGACATACCCTGACATGAGTAAGAATACACAGAGTTCATGGAGAGAAAGGCAAGACGAGTGTTTGAGATTAAAAAGTATTTAAATTGTATTTTTTTAATGAAAATAACCGATCGTTTTGCTAGATAAGACCCTTTTTCCTCAGCTGGGTTAGTTTACAACCGCATTTGGGATCATTTGAAGCCGCATTTAAACTGCCTTTTGGAAGTTCAAAATCGGGGCACCATATCAATCCATTACATGAAGAAAAATGCAGAAATGTTTTCCTCAGAAAAACATAATTTCTTTACGACTGAAGAAAGAAAGACATCAACATCTTGGATGACCAGGGGGGTGAGTACATTATATTTGAATCTTTGTTTTGGAAGTAACACTATTGGACACATTTGGTAGTGACGATGGAGACCAGCTCAGCTTTCTGATGCAGCCAGTCAAAGATGGCGAATGGACAGGATATTGTGCTCGAAAAATGCGAAGCTATTAAATCAGAACGCTGATGAGATATAGGGACTTTGAAAGTGAGGCAGGTTTTGGCCTACATTTATAAGAGCATGTGTGCCTCAGAGGCTTGAGTACAAATCAAAATGAGCCGGGCAAGAAGGATAATGGGATGACGCAGCAAATCTGGTGAAATAAAATGTAAGTTTGGTTTTGAAATACATCCTGACTAGTCCTTACCCTCTGCTGCATTGCATTACAGTAGCTTTGAAGCCACCACAATGTGCAGAGAATTCTCTCTCTCCCACCCTCCGTCTCTCGCTCTCTTTCTCTAGTCAAGCTAAGTCAAGCCAGCACCCGGTGCTTCTAATTACTGGGCCGGAAGATTGTAGGGTTTGAAGTCATCTCCACAGGCCAGCCAAGATTACAGTGCTGCATCTGTGCCTGTGCTGGAGAAGGAATGAGAGGAAACAGACTCTCTGCTGAGTGCTGTATTTAGATGTGCTAGAACTGCAAGACAGCCATCCTCCAATTTTTGACTTTTTTTTTTTTTTTTTTTTTTTTTTTTTTTCAGAATGTGGGTTTTGGAAGACTAATGCCTAAATTCAACAAAATAGTGCTAGATGATTGAAACATTGTAAATAAAATATTATCTGCAAGCTATAACAGTGTGTGGGATTCATCTATTTTTGTTAAACTCCATAAAGAGTAAGGGTCCAGTGTTCCAGTGCTGTTGTGCATTTGCAAACAGCATTGCAAAGTTGTCTGGTTGGAATTACAGCTCTCAACCTGAATTTAGAAGCATAGTTTCTTAGTATAACATGTGGAGATAATTCTCTAGAGCAAAATAAGAAAGCTAACATGCAGTAATCTATATTTACTTCATATACAGTATACACAAATTTCATTTGTTTAATCTGTTAGTTTTTTTTTTGTTTGTTTTTAATTGTGCATATATAAATGTGCATTACCCCAGGGGTAATAACCTGACATTAATTCAATTTTGAATGCATTTATTATAAATAGTTATAAGTCCACCCCCTGTGTGACATCATTAACCAATGTGGTTTGAACTACAAAATGTGTGACAAATTTGCTATGGTTTCTAGGTAGATGCTTACCTAGATCCCACTTCACACTCCCGTGGTTAAGCCAATGCTGCTGTGTCAGGCCATTCAGGATACAGCAATGTTTTGATAGTGCCATAGAGCCCTGTTAATGAAATAAGCTTATGAATGACTTATACTTTTAGTTTTCTCTACATATTATGTTGTGATCGAAGAAAGTATCCAAACATCAACACAACATAAATACTTCACCTTTAAATACGATTGTAAAAATGGAGGGAGTTTTTCTTTGTAAAATATGAAGCAGAACCCTAGTGAGGCATGATGATTGTCCAGTTTAAATGTGGATTCTGGTTTTGCTGAAACTGATGTTTCTGAAAATGTGTGTTTGAATGCTTCATGGCTCCATTTTTCTAGCTGAGTCTGACAGTCTATTGTCAGAGGCTGTGATTATGGAGCCATACATACATTTTCAGCATAACAGAGTGACAGCTACCTGCTTTAGCTTACCTTTCACCTTATATAACCCCTGTGCCTTGGGATTTTTCTTGTTTTGCAACATTGTGCAAAAGCATCTCTAATACTTATACAGAGAAAAATATACATGCATACCTACAGCATGCAAACTTTGGAGTGATTGATGTTGGTGAGTTGTGCCACTTTTTATTTAGGCAAATATAAAAGTAAAAGATAACAAACAAAAATGAAAAATAATACACCTAATTAAATTATAGAATGTTTGGAAGCAAGCATCTCTAACATATGGCATAGAAATATGATTTCCTAAAACAAACATTCAAATTTTGAAAACTCAGAATAAAATTCTATAATGCTATTAATGCTAATATATACATTAATCGCAATATTACAATTTATATATTACCACAATATTACCATTTTATTTTAAGTGTCTGTAGCTGCATATTTAATGTCTAAATGAATGAATGAACGAATGAACAAACCTACTGTATTCATGTTGAATTGCAAGTGTAATTATAGATGTAACTACATAATTTATTTAAAGTAATTACATGAAGTTTATTTATTTATTTATCTAAGTAAGATGTAGAAACATGTAAGTATACAATAAGTCTGTTGTATCAAATGATTGATTTAAATGTAAGTACATAGTAGTTACAGACACTTAATATAAAGGGGGTCATTTTTTATTTTTTATATAATTATAATAATAATAGTTTTATATAGTAGTGATTTTTTTGTGTTAGTCACAGGTAGCTGGGTCTTTTCTAAATATTTTGGTACAGGTTTTGAAAAAGTGCACCATTTTCTAAATTAAGGGGGGTGACACAATTTACCCCAATCTCCCCTACTGTGTTTTAAAAACATATATGCTTAATGACTTGTTTTCCTTCAGCTTGTTCCTTGTGTAGGTGGTTTCTTTGAGCTGTGTGTGTAGAAGGGCGTCTTGCCGGGTCCTGCCCTATGATTGCTGAGCTCGTCTCTGCGTTTAAACGTGCTCTGCTCTGTAATTATATGTGTGCCAGGCTGTCTGGGGAAAAACAGGCTGAGAGAGAGAGAGAGAGAGAGAGAGAGAGAGAGAGAGAGAGTGAGAGAGAGCCTCAGGCCTGGGCTGAGAGAAGGGAGGAGACGCTCTCAAAGCCCCATCCTTGTTATTTAATAGTCTGACAGACAGCCATGGCTCCACACTACCTTTTTGTTCTACATAGTCTGGGTGTTTAGTTTGTAATGTTCTATGACGAGGCGGCTGATTTATACCTGAGTGAACCTGAATGAAAACCTGAATGCTGCTAAGGCAGAGCAGTTTATACATTTTAAACCACTATTTAAACCGTTTCTGCATCCTCAGACTGAATTAAGATTTGATATTATGAGTTTTTTGCTTTTTGCTGGTTTTGTTGTCAAAACATAAACGAACACACAGTGTAAGGTTTTATACCACTTGATGATTATTTCCAACAGGTTTCCCAAGCGCTTGGTTGTTCCCACTTGGTTCCCACACCCAGTATCTCTGGTTAGACCTGCAGGCAGAAGAAGTACACTTACGTTTGTATTGACTTTTGTATGTGGCTCGTCCAAGTCATATCCCAGGCTTTTATCATTAACGCCTACCTGTACAGTTATTTTTAGAAAAGCATGTTAACATACTACTGTATATGTATTGTGCATGTAATGTAAAATTGCATAATATACACCAACTGCATTTGCCAGAATGTGCAGTAAACACTGCGTGGAATATTGTCTCCCACAATGCTCTCAACCTAACCACAAAATTCTCAACCTGACCTTTCATTTACAGCGTGATGGATTAACAGTGTGAAAATTAATATCAAATCAATTAAAATTCAATCCAGACAGCAATTTGTCTGATGTTCAAGTAATTTATCTGATGTTCTATTTAATAGCAGGCATTATACAGTGTATACAGCAAAGTTTTCAAGCTATTAAATTAATATTTCATTCCAAATTTTGCCTACATCTCCTCTCCACCCTCTATCCGTTCTGTGTGTGGTTGTGTGTAGTAGCTTTGAACAAGCCAAAACTGTGTTCTCAATGCTCCTCTTTGTCATTTTGTTATTTAGGTGTGTATAAAATTGCTCTATTAGTTTATGCATGTTGCACAATGACGTGATGCAATAGTCATATTATTATCATTACAGTGAACTCTACACCCATTGTTAGTCCCAATGAAAGACAAGACTTGTGAGACAGCAGACAAATTTTAGATCTACATTCTAGCTTGATTCACTGACTGTTTTAAATGTAGTGAACAATAAATGGGTACTAAATGTGTACTAAATGTGTGTAGTGCACGTGAGTTTGAAGTTTGAGTTGAAATTTGAATGAGGTTTGAATTTGTATATTAGTTTTTTTTTTGGTAACACTTTACAATAAAGTGTCATTTGTAAACATGAATTAATGTTTACATTAACTAAAGTGTCAGCTGCGCCATGCAGATACGCTGTTTATGTCGTTTACGCTTTGATTTCAGTGAAAACAGCGTGTCTGCATGACGCAGCTGACACAGAACAGCATACGCTGTTTTATATTTGCGTTCAGGAGATACTCTCCAAAATGGCGCTAGGGTGACACGGAGGCAAATTGCTGAATAAAGTCGTCACTTTTTTTTTTTCATTCTCGTACAAAAAGTATTCTCGTAGCTTCGTAAAATTACGGTTGAATCCCTGATGTCACATGGATTATTTTACCGATCTCCGATTTGATATATATTTAAACCTTTAATTGTAATATTGAATAACTCCGGTTAAAATGTAATCAAGTACTTTGCAATTAGTATCTTTAGCACAACGACATGTGATTAAAATATACTGTAAAGAAAAAAAAATACATTATCACAAAATTCACTTTTTAAAAGTGTTATTTTATTAATATTATTTTATTTGAAAGTAATGTTTTTTATGTTAAGAAAGTATAATTTTAAGATTTGATGTGCACTGCAAGTGGATATTCAGTGAAATTACATGACAACTGTACTAAAAAAAGAAAGTTTTCCCTTTGCGCTTTGCGTAACGAAAACAATGTTGTTAAAGCCATCCCTATTCTCACAGATCCGCAAAAATGATTTAAAACAGCTGTATTATGCATGCCAGGGCTGTAGTTGGGAGATGACACTTTGTTAAGAAAAACTACACATCTGCATACATATGCATTTCTATAGACTGAACACGTAATATGCGTGCGCATAGTCACCACTTCACAAATGCACATTGTTGTAGTTTACACAGAGACAATAACTGTATTGCTTTCAAAAACTTGCACTTTGAAACCCATTTTGACAAGTTTTTAGTTGAAAACAGTGTAGTGTAAACGTCCCCTTAGATGCACTTCTTTTTTTGCATAGTTTAGTCCTGTGGTGTAGCAAATTATTTGTTAAAAAATGTAATTAAATTTAAAAGCACAATGTAGTCCATGTTCCACATAGTCTCTAAAAAAACAATAAGCATAATAATTTTTCAAGATTTTAAAAAATATTATTTCAGTTACTAAAGAGCATGTCACACTGCTGACACTGCTTGACATTTCATGTCAACTTCCTTAATACCTCATGAGCACCAAATGTACCAAAATGATTAAATGTTTGCTGATGTCTTGCACCACAATGGAAATACTGTTCATGGAAAGAATGGTAGAGACACCTCTGGCCAGTCCAAAAAAGTGATTTCTGCCAGTAGTCTGTTTGCATTAATAGCCTCATCAAACGTTGAAGTGGCATCGGGAAACACTTGTGGTTACCCCACAAATGAGTATTACCTTCCTTCTGAAACAATTCCCTAAAGGGCTCAGGATGTAAAAACAAATGGGCACATCAGTAAATTGACATCTGTTTGTGGTTTGTCTGGACTCCAGAGCTGAACTGGAGTTGATCTGGCTTTAGTGCTTTAAACTATTAGACAGTTTAAGCAAAGACCTTGATCTCCTACAAAACAATCACACCAGTCCTCTTTAATTATTCCTGTTAGCTATTTATAATCGCTTTGGCTAAAGTATTGAAAATAGACCGTGTCCCACCAAATACATTTCAAATGCGAGTGGCTTAGATGTACTCCAGGCCTAAATCATTTAGTGTTTAGCATTTATATTGTTTAGTCTTGTACATGGATATTTTATGACCTGGGGAATTACATCGGACGAAACTACACGGCTCAGAGTGCTCCAGGTCTGAAAGAGGTAGAAATGAAAGGAAAGAGGATGAGGAAAACCATTCCCTGTGCTCTCCATAAAAAAACAGTTCTGAAATTTGGGTGACTGTGCTCTCCATAAAGTCACTCTGAGAGGGCCCCTTTTTATTTGGTTCGAACAGGAGGTTTGTGTTAACGCCATCACCAACTGTACACAAGAGAGTCCCTGGTCCTTTTTACAGAGGGGTCTGGAGTTCATTAAACCCTTTGGTGGGAGGAGAGAGAAAAAGAGCCCTGGAGCAGGTCTTTACATAGAAGGACACAAGCTGCCCTGCTTCTGGGTATGGAGGCTAACACCTGTGCTAAATGGATATCTAGCATGAAGTGCTTTTGTAGTAGTGGAAAACAGAATTGTTTTATTGCAGTTTTAGAGGAAACAGAGTTTTGTTTTATAGTTCCACGTGTATGGATCCTGTCATTTCCTAATCATGCGACCGCTGAATGTTGAGGGTTTCATGTCTATTGATGCCTGTGCTTTCAGAGAGGTTTATTTTTACAATGTACAAAGCAATGTGATCTCATGATAATTCGTATGCATTTTACGTTAAATGTGGTTCTACAAAATATACATTTAGTTAAGTTTTTCCAGACACTAAAACATACAATACTTACGTATTTTCAGCATGTAAATGTACAATACTGACGTATTGACGACACCTAAAAACAAATACTTATGAATACTGAAATTGCGGCATTAAATTCATTATTGTTGTTTTTATTTGTCCTACCAATGACCTTATGTTTCAATTGCATTATTGAATTGTTGATCGTTTATTCAATATGAAATTATAACACTTCATTCTGTTCTGTGTGATTTCTGCTGCCTACATAATGGAATAAGAATAGGCCTACATAATGTCAAAGACTACATTTTAAACCCTTAAAATAAATAATATTTCTGCAATCGTTTAACCATTCATGTAATATTAACGTGACGGGACACAAAAGGTGTTTTCTCTGACATTCTGTGACTAACAATAGAACCATAAAATACAACGAACACACATCATAATTACAAAATGAAACAATTTTATTTGTGCACTGTAATCTAGATCTTGAGAATCCATACAATTGCGAAGAACGGACCCAATTAAAGCCTTTATTCGGCGATCTTCATCTCCATCCCGAGCATATTTTGGTCAGTTACATTTTATATCCTTTTATATTCAATATTAAATTTGGTAGGTTTAGGTTTGGGTATGGGTTAAGGGGTCTAAAAATCAAAATCGCTTATTGATAAAATGATAAAAATGCATATTCGCTATAAAATGGGTAGGTTTAGGTTTGGGGGTGGGTTAAGGGGGCTAAAAATCTAAATTGCTTGTTGATAAAATGATAAAAAGGCATTGATACGAATATCTTAATGATATAAAAGATACAAAAATATTGTACGTTTTTTAGCTAAAAATTTGTAGCAATTTGTATGTTTTAAACGTTGAAATACGTCTAAAGTGTACATTTTAGCATCAATAAAAAGGCACAAAAATCTAAGTTTTGTGCCTCTAAATGTTACGTATAAATACCTACGTATAAACAATGAGACCAGGCTGTAAAAAGTGGTAACTTGCAATTGTTACGTAAAAGAGCTTTTTCTACCTGATCTAAATAGGTTGATTCAGTATTGTTAAATAAACATTTTATTTGAATAAATTCTGTGAAGCAAATTTTTTAGGTTACCTTTTTTTCAGTGTATGTACAGTGAGTAAAAATCTAATGCCTGATGTGAGATATTAGTGATGTGAGATATTAGTGATGGTTGTCGATACATTTAATAAATCTGCACTTTAATTTGGCAAATGTGTTCCACATTTGGTTTTCATTGGGCAATGTGAATTAAAAATTCTATAAGACATTTCCATGACAATCTGTATCAAGGGTTGTAGCTCACTGCCTAACAGAATACGACAAATGGAAACATGTCAATTTCGCAAAAACTCCCATTTATCACAAAAAAAAAGTTTTTATGCTCGCATAAGGTGGTTTTTCAGCTAATTCGAAAAAGTAATATTTTGCAAAACTGCAATGAAAATGCCTTTTTCGCATTTACAGGTCACTTTGTGTACATAAAAGTCACATGATCATTCTTTAATGCACTATAACTAAAAAAAAATAAACATCTCATATGTGGCTGCTTAAAGCTTGGATAACACCTTAAGTCTACAGAGCTGATCGCAGCCACTCTAGTCAATGTTTGTGTTTATTTCAGCCTCGCCGCGGCTCGTTTCAATTTCAGAAGTGGCCCAGAGTGGCTCTCTGGGCTGCTTTTGTAAAGATAGATGCCTATGTCTCCTACAGTTCAAATTAATTGCTAGTGCAGTGGCTTCAACATATGTAAACCTATCAACATCCATCAGCCAGAGGAAAAAAATATGTTTAGTCGCATAACATCAGTTTTAATGGAAACGCTGTCATTTTGGAACAAAAACAAAACAGAACATTCTGGTGACAAACGGCTACCTATGTCACATCCAGGCTTACAAGCAGCACTGTAGCTGTTTGCTTTTAAAAGTTTAAAAGTTTTGACCCTAGATACTAGTAGAACTAATGACAATTTTAATTGTACAGTATAAATTAATTTAATAGAAAAGGCAGAGAGTTTTTAACTTTAAAAAGATTAAAATTATTTTCAGTTAAGAAGCGTTCTGAAAGGTCTTAATTAGGTCTCTCTTTCATTATTGACCTTTTTTTTGTTTTGTTATTTATTTATTTACTTTTATTTTAGAATGGGAATACAGACCAAACTATGAAACTAGATGTTGGGTTGCAGTCTAATGTTTTTTTTTTTTAATCTGTGTAATGATATTACAGTCATAAGGTGTGTTATATGGCTTTTACCTTCAGTACCTTGCGGCCAGTTTCCCATATCCCTCATTATTCTACCTCTTCTTCATGAGACGGCCACATTCCTGCGTTTCACAGCCATAAACAACTATTAAGCTAATGGGTAAAAAAATCATTATAGGGGAACATCTGTGCACCCCAAGGTACCAGTTAAAGTGGGTAAGTGAGGCGCGGTGCCCAGTAATGCTGTGTCTGATTGGCCTAGTGCGGCTTATCTTTTCTTCAAGCCCCTCCCGGACGCATGTTACTTTTAAGTCTGTCTAGTGACGGGGGGGAGTCAAACAGAAGGGATGAATAAAATAGAAACAGGGGGAGAGAGAGTAAAAAGGAGGGTTGAGTTTAAAACAGAAAGCCTAAATTATTAAACAAACAGATGGAAACGTTTAGCCCCCTGAGTGGTAGCTTCGATGGCCCCCTCTCTAGTCAGCTTGTTTAATGCTCTTTTATTTAACCAGCCTCAGATTTAAGGATGTCACTGAAAATTGAGGTAGGTAAACTGTCCAGCAAAAGGAGGGTAGAAAAAAAAGAAAAGAAAAGAAAAGAAAAGAAAAGAAAAGAAAAAGATCTCTGGCTGTAAATCACATAATTACAGGCCCCAAAGAGGAACACAGGCTTTTTAAATGAAACCTGCTTCCCACCAGGATTTCCACTTCAATAACTACACACAGGCAGCCCTGGGGCGGGCGGGTATGAGTCGGAGTTGGGTAGCTGTTCTCCAGACTGCTGATCAGGTCAAATGAGCGGCCATAACATCTGGCCTGTACCTATGCCCAGTCAAAGCAAGAGATGCCATAGCACTGCAAAACCTTCTTAAACAGTATAAATTTACCTTTTCAGGGGCTTGTGGGAGTCAACTTTTCCCTTCAAGCAATGATCACTTTTATATCAGGGGACATTTCTAATTAATTTAATACAAAAATCCAACAGATACCCATCTTTTATCTTGCAAAAATGGCATATTCTATACTGGAATTTGCTGTTTTTGTGCTGTCTGATTTGGTAAATGTAAGGTTTTGCTCTTCAGATTAGCTCTAAAAATCAGTATATATTTCTTATACATATTTCTTATATACATTATATGTTATTCTTATACATATTAAATTATGAGAAAGGTGTTTTTAAAACAATTTTGCGCATGCATCTGCATTACATCATCCATTTTGTGTATATCTGAGAATCAGTGTCAACTGTGTTACTTGCTATAAAACCCCCTAAATCAGCAATGGTTTGTTCCAAAGTCACATGTTCAACATCCCCTAATGTAATTTCCTTTTTGAAGGGAAATTTGAAGACAGTGTGGTAGGCCATAACTTCTCCTCTTCAATATTTTATCTATATTATTGTCTGCACATAGAGTAAATTAACTGACCATCAACTGTGTTATCAGCATGTTCTGGTGAACTTACGTCATGTTATATTTATAAATATGTAAAGAAAGAATATAAAAACATAAGTTAATCAAGGTCCTAGTCCAAGGTCAGCAGTTTGCACAAGGCCCTAAAATGGCCAAAATGTCAACTGTGTTACCTGTCAACTTTGTTACCCATCAACTGTAACGCAGTTGACAAGGATGTTATTGGCAATTTAGTGTCAATTTGTTGCTGATCATTACACAGAAATTACATAGGAATTGCCTAAAATCATGATTTGCATTACAATTGATAAACTTAACTGATCTAATCACGGCCACACTATGCTTTCTATGAACTTAGTATCCATAATATTATATACACATTATATTCACATTTGTCAAGGGTTATAAAGCATTCAGAATTCCTCATGATTGACTTAAACCTATATAATATTATATATTTGACATATATCTATTTCTGCTTGGTCATGACTAATGAAAAACTGAAAAAGTTAAAATAAAAAGTTTTTATCTTAAAGAAAGTTTTCTCTTTTTCTTCTAATGTGTCCTGTCAACTGTGTTACTTTGTCAGCTGTGTTATGTGTGGTTTTTATGTCAGAAATCTTTTAAATGTGAACTAAACCGTAAGAAAAAAAAAAAAGAATATGGGGATATCTCTGGAGATGGAAGTCTTGGGTAAGGATTGTGAATAACACTAAATTTAGCTCAAAAGCCTTCAAACAAATATGTTATCAAACATGTGGTACTTCATTTGTGTTTCATTTGACAGCATTTGTCTGTAACACAGTTGACAAAATAATGAATCAAATATTAATTTTCATTAACATATTTCAAAAGTCATTAGAGCTTAAGCTTAAGCTAATTTAGCACATTAAGGGGATATATTATTCAACCACCTAATTTATTTATCAAACAAGTATTTCCTGACTTTTTGGCTGACATGAAATGTACCCCTAAATATAGAATGACTCATGGGTAAGCAAGACGGAAGATCTAAAACTGAGACTTTTGGATGTGTCAAATAGTTGCTTGGACAGGTAACTGCTCCCACACAATACATTCATTTCTGTGCTAGTGTAGTAAATTAAAATTGAAATAGCATAAAGGGCAAAAAGTTGCTTGACACATCTAATGAGCTAATCAATGTTCTTGGTGTTACTTGGACTTTATTCATGTTTATATCAGTTAGGAATAGATTTTAATTTTTTTCTGTTATATGAAGGTCACATAATTGTTATAGAAACATTTTACCAGGCTTTCATAATTTATCTGTGCTTTATTTTCAAATGCCTTTCATTGACTTAATTGTTTGACTACAAGAATCAAACTAACCAGAGTTTTATCTATGAAAATCAGTCATGAATTATAATTATTATATTTAGTTATTTAGTCAGAGCAAATAGCCTGGTGGCACATTTGCACTTTGAGTAACCCAACTTTGAGTCCTGGCTTGTGATCCTTTCCAATCCCTCTCTCTCTATTTTTTTTTTTTTTTTTTACTGTTCACTCTACTGTTCTATACAAATAAAATAAAATAAAACAACAACAACATGATGATCTGAGTGATGTCATGGTGAAAAGTAAAATAAACATAAACCACTTCAGTATTTTTAATATGAGAATAATTCATATAATCACTTCCATTTACACAACAATAATAACAATAATTATAATAATTCTTGTTATTTTAATTTAGCTTACCTGTTCAGCAGGTAGACAACAGTGCCAGTGAAGAGCTTGCAGATAAAGAATATGAAACAATAATGTGTGAAGAAAATTCAAGATACATATCACTTGTTATTTCAAACTATTAGTGAGAATGCCAAGAGAGTAGCCTATATTTTCTGTTGTGTTCAATCCCATTTGTTTTTAAATCAAACTATAATAATCTCTTTACTGTATAAATATGTGCATAAGAAAGACAAAACGTAAGTGTCATCAAACGTTTATATAAAATGTTAAAATGAAGTGCCTCACTTTTTCAACAACAATCAAAGGCGCAAATGAGCTGCATTCATTCATAAAGTGTCACATGGTCAGTGGTAAAATCTGATATCTTTTGTTTGGTTTGTTACTGGTATGTGACCTGTTTCTTCCTCTCTTTTCTCTGGGCACAATGTTGCCGTTCTTCAGTCACACTGGAGATGTAAGTGAACTAAATACCCTGGAGAGGACCTCCAAGCAGACCTCATAAACACCATGAAATAGCAGATCTTACATTTTCAGCTTTTTCCCACCCCCCTTTCCACTTCTCCAACCACTCCCACACTCTTTCTGTCATGAGCATAGAGGCATGAAAATACTTTCCCAAATGGAGATAATTGGGGGGGAAAGAGCCCTGCCCTGTCTGCCTAATCAACTCACACAACAATCGGTGGATTGTTCCGGAAGGCTGGTGACACAAAACCTTGTCCTGCAACATTTGAGCTGTAATTAGCAAGCACTTACTGTCATGCATGTCAGATGCGGTTATGTGGTGGATTGAATTGAACAATGCTTACGTTGAGGCATCATGCGTGGGCATACAGTAGAAATGTAGATGACAGCATCTATAAAAAGTATTCAACCCCTTGGAAGTTTTCACAATGCATTTGGATTATCTTTTTATATTGTTGATTTTTAACCATTGTTGTACATCTTTGGCTTTATGCTTGCGATCACTGTCTGAAAGTCAGTATTCATTCCAGCAAAATCTCCCTATATTTGTCAGCACTTTACAAGCCAAGGTGGTGAATGGTGTGTTTCTGATTTAGCGTTTGGTTTACACCAAAATTTATTTATTTATTTATTTATTTTTGGATAATAGAGATGAAGATCCATTCATACAGTCTCTTTCCAGGCTCTTTCTTGGGTTCTCTTCTTTGATTCTTGGGTTGTTTTTCATTATAGCAGTATTGTTTGCGTGTGCTGCTCAATGGTGGAGTCTTCACAAACATATAAATATTTCCAAGATTCAACCCACCTCCGCCGAAGTTCAACTGAAAGTATCTATCTTTCTTTCTTTTTGCTATTATTTAAAGCTTTAATAGAGTTCTTTTCATGCAGGATAGCATAAAATGCAATGTGTTCATGGAAGTAACGAACACTGGTTAAACAACATATAAAGTATCAAACATATTAAGTGATACTGAAAGCCTGGATTTCTGAAAAAAATATGACTATACACTATGACCAAAAAGCTTATTGCATAGAAAATTGTAGCCTTTTTATACACAATATAACATTATATATTTATGCAGCATTTTATTCTGGTTCCAACTGGTTTGTTGTTTTGTGATATGCATGGCTTATTTTTAGTGTTGGTGAAGAAATGTATGAACTAACTGGCCTATTGTTATCTATAATGCACACTGATAAATAAAGCAATTTATTGCATTCATGCTATAGAAGTTGTGAAGAACATTTTAATAATCTAACAAATCATTTTCCACTATGAATAACCTTTTTTTTAAAAAAAACAAACAAAACAAAAACAAAAAAAACATGAATGGAATATAATATATGTAAATGAATCAGCACAGCTCATTATCTGAGACCAACCTACATAAGCTGGGGGCTCTGCTATGCTGTGTGGCGCATTTTGCTCACATGGTTTGGGTTCACTTTTCCCTTAGATGGAAGGATCATTTCAAATCAATACAAAGGTGTTCTGAACGAAACATTCCATTTCTGATAAAAGTGGTCTTTCCCAGGATGTCACTTGGATTTCAGGGTCACTAAATAGTTTGATGAGGATGAAAATTATGCAAAAGGTCTTTGATCTCAACACAACTGAATACATATGGGAGATTTTGTTAGAAGTTAGAAGTTTATCTAATATTTATGTTTGTATATATGTGTGTGTGTATGCATGTACAAATTAGAATAGTTAAATTTACCAAATATATTTTAAGACAAAGGTCTTGTTAGTGATTTTTAATTTTGTTCAAAGTAATTAAGCCATTATTGTTATTATTATTATTTTTTTATTATTATTATTTTTTTTTTTATTTGATTTGATCTGATTTTTTTTTAATAACCAAAAAGTATCCCACATAATTAGCCATATGCCACACCTCCAAAAAAAAAAAAAAAAAAAAAAAAAAAAAAATCATATTTTCCCACCTTAGGCATTAAAGACCTTATTATTCACAGTTTTTTTTTCCCTTAACCCGTAACGGACAAAATAGGATTGGTTTAAAAAGGATTTTACACAGAACTTGTTATAAAACAAACATCTACCTACTGCTCAATGTGTCCCTGATAACAATTTAATTATAACAAATGTAACATATCAAACAAATGTATCATATATTTCACATTTATATAGGACTGAAACTAAAAATACACAAAATGTGTGTCTATTGTTACAACTGGTGAAGAGTCAGACAACGGTAGGTTCAATGGGAGCTTTTTTATTAGAAACTCAACTGAGGATAACTTCCCAATCTTCATAAATCAACAAAGGCATAAACATGAAGCTCAAAGGCTTGAAAGGTAAATAGTCTTATCCTGTGTCCATAGGAGTTCAAGATCACGAAAGGGACATTGAAAGCATGTGGTAAAATCCAGTCAGGTAAGACAGAGCTGAGAAGTCCTTGTGCAACCTTGAAAGCAGCCAACGAGGGAATGAGATGAGTGTGTATTTGAATGTGCAGGTAAGTGGTTGCAGGTGTGTAGGAGGTTGGCGTGGTAGTTGAGGTGGGTGTTGCTGGTGACTCTGTGAGAGTACCCCCTCCCCCATGGGCGTCTCCTGATACCCGTAACTGACGGCAAGGACGACCGCGCCCCCTGGGAGTCTAGGATCTCTTTGACTCGGTAGATGGTTTTGTTGGCGTCGACCTCGGGGGGAGGAGGTATTTCGTGGTCTGTGGATGGAGGGAGAAGAGGATTAACATATGGCTTGAGAAGGGATACGTGAAAGGTAGGTGCGATGCGATAGGAATTAGGTAAGATGAGTTCATAGGTGACGTCATTTATTTGTCTACTGATGGGAAATGGACCGATGTAATGGGGACACAGCTTTCTGCTGGGCAGCTGGAGACGGATATCCTGGGTGGAAAGCCAGACGCGGTTGCCTGGTTGGTATAGAGGAGTGGGCGAGCAATGAGCGTCGGCATACTATTTGTGTCTCCGGACTGCCCGCTGGAAGTAAATGTGAGCTGAGTCCCATACCCTCTCGCTCTCACGGAACCAGTAGTCTACTGCAGGGGCTTCTGTAAGTTCCCCGGTCCAGGGGAATAGTGGTGGTTGGTATCCAAGGATACATTGGAATGGAGTTAGATCAGTGGTTTCTTAACAGAGGGATTTTTGGGCGTATTCTTCACAGGGTAGGAACTGGCTCCAGCTGTCTTGATGTTTATGACAGTAGACCCTGAGATACCACCCAATCTCCTGGACTTTACGTTCGGTCTGGCCATTCGTCTGCGGATGGTATTCTGAGGATAAACTTCCGGACACTCCCAGCAGGTGGAAGAAACCTCACCAGACCCTGGATATAAACTGGGGTCCTCGATCGGAGACGATATCCTTTGGGATAGAGAAATGGCGAAAGACATGATGGAACAGGGTTTCCGCAGTTTCCAGTGTGGTAGGTAATCCTTTCAGAGGAATGAGCTTGCAGGCTTTGGAGAAGCGATCCACGATGACTAGGATTGTGGTGAATCCTTGTGAGGGAGGCAGATCGGTGGTGAAGTCCACTCCCAGATGGGACCAGGGCCGGCGAGGTAGGGGTAGCGGGAATCGTTGCATTTCCTTGACTGTTGTGGGTTGGGGCCAGTCCCTGACCGCCTCCACCTTCCTCTGGTCCATCTGTACCCCTTCGGGGGTGATCACATAGGACTTATGGTCTTATGGAACTCACATTTCTCTCCTTTCAGGTACAGGTGGTGTTCTCGCAGGCATTGGAGTACTCTGGTGACATGACTGTGGTGTTCTTTGAGGCTGGGTGAGTATATGAGAATATTGTCAATGTATATGATGACAAACAGGTTGAGCATGTCTCTGAAGATTTCATTAATGAAGTTTTGGGAGATTGAAGATGAGTTGGACAGGCCATAGGGCATCACCAGGTACTCGTAGTTCCCGGAAGGTGTTACGAAGGCAGTTTTCTATTCGTCTCTCTTGCGAATGCGGATTAAGTTTTAAGTGATTCGCAGATCGAGTTTGGTGGATACCATGGCTCCACGCAGTTCCTCCAGAGTGGTAGGGACCAGAGGAAGGGGATAGGTGAAATTAATGGTTTGAGAGTTAAGTGAGTGGTAGTTGATTTGCCGAACACATCTCTGAAATGATCTACAAAGTCATGTAGTGAGCAAACTAAAGGGCTTTGTGAATTCTAGAAAGATTCCGCCCACTGCAGAGCTCACCCTGATAGCAGGGAAATTATAAACTCCACTTTGGCCTTGTCATTGGCGAACTGTTGAGGTTGTAATTCAAAACAGAGTGAGCATTGGAGAAGGAACCCGCTGCAAGAAGCTGCCTCACCGGAAAAGGTCGCGGGATTGGCCGTGGGACATGTGAAATTGACATAGTGGAAGGTGACTGTAGTGAATCGCATATTGTGCGAACGAGGTCCGATAAGTGCTCTGGTGAGAGGGTGCTCCGAGTGTCCATCCAGCGAGTTCTCCGTGCGGCTTAATGTTATATTTTGGGCTGGTCTTCTGTCACAACTGGTGAAGAGGCAGGCAACGGTAGGTTCAATGGGAGCTTCTTTATTAGAAACACAACTGAGGATAACTTCCCAATCTTCATAAATTAACAAAGACATAAACATGAAGCTCAAGGGCTTGAAAGGTAAACAGATTTATCTTGTGTCCATAGGTATTCAGGACGACAAAAGGGACATCGAAAGCATGTGGTAAGATGCAGGTAAGGCAGGTAAGACAGAGCTGAGAAATCTGTGTGCAACCTTGAGATCAGCCAACGAGGGAATGGGGTGAGTGCGTATTTGAATGTGCAGGTAAGTGGTTGCAGGTGTGAGCGATTAGTAATCGGGAGACGTGGTAGGTGAGGTGGGTGTGGTTTTTTTGGATTTTGTAACAAATATTTTTTTTTAATTTAGAAGTTTAACTAAGACTACAGTTTTATTGTTTTAGTCCTTAACATGTCAGATAGTAATCAGCAAAAAATACTTTTATTCTTTATTGTTTTCCCTATATTTTTTTCAAAAATATTAATGTGACGGGGTTGAAGTTTGTAACACATCTGAAGAGATACATTGCCTTAAATTTTAATTTCTGGATTTGTTTCTCTCTCATATTGTCCCCTTATTTCTGGGTCAACATATCTGCATGCCCAACACTGTTTTTCTGCTGCAGATGTGGGGTGCAATTTCTGATGTAGGATGCTTGTCAAAGTTTAAGTAGACATATTACATCAAAAAATCTATTTATAACAAAAATGTTGAAACCATGACTATTATATATATATATATATATATATATATTTTTTTTTTCATTAAAATTATTAATAGCCCTGTCAGAAGTTTACAACCCTGTAACAATGAGAAATATATTTGTGACAGGGTTGAGGTTTTTCACTCAAAATGTCCACTGCTGCTCATGTATAGTTAGGAGAGTAGACCATATATGGCAACAATGAGAGAAGTACATTGTATATACTTACGGATTAAAATAAAATGTTAAAAAAAATTGAGTTGAGTTGTTAAGCTTGACAGTACCCTTCCTGACTATTATATGCCTCAAAAATATTTTTCACATGCTGGCATCACATGGTTAGTCTCAAATGGTCATATCATTTATTAAGTTGAATTTATGACTTTTTACAATTTATGAGTATTTACACCACTACTACTGTAGTCATGTGGTATTTGAGATTGTGGTTTAAACATGCTCAGTGCCAAACTATTCTTTAATCAGTAAGACCAACAGTCTCACTCCAGGCAGACAGAAAGACAAACAGTCTGGATCCTGTTCCATGTTAAATCAATGATCAGAGTGTGTCACACCAAAGGGCTGATAAGAGATAAACCTCACTCACCCTATCTTTCTCTGCCTCCCTGACCTTTCTTAAAACCAAACAGAAGCACATACAGCAAAAGCAGTACCTTTTTTCTAGTATGCTAAACTACAGTTTTGCAGTTAATGTATTTAAAAATATATTCCAAAACATTCCAAACATGTATGAATCATGTAACACCCAAAAGTTATTTATGAGAGAATATTCTGGCCACTCATTCATATACAGTATAATCAAATTTAATTAGGACTTTGTTGACAAAATTACATAAAGTACCATAAAAGTACCATAACAAGTCCATACAACTTGTACATTATATTCCAAGTTATCTTAAGTTACACTTATACTCAAGACAATATTTACCAAAAATCATTGATAATTGAACTCTATGGAAGCTCTCCATGCATTTCGGAGCTTAACTGTCCAAGCTATCATTCTTTTCTAATTTCTGGAAAAGATTGGCCAGAATATCCCTCAAAATTTTGCCTTTATGTTCCATGGAAAACTGAAAGATCAGTTTAGAAAAACATGAGGGTGAGTAAATGATGACAGGATTTTCATTTTCAGGTGAACTATCCCTTTAACCTTTGATAAATATTCCCTTAAAATAAAAATGTTGTTTGTCTTGAATAGCTACTCTGTGTTCTTTATTCAATAAATCTCCAAGAACCATTTCTACTTGGTTATAATTGCACTCTGAAGTAAGTTCACAGGGAAACGTCTCTCATAACTACTCAGAGAGCTTCCCATCCTTTTGTCCAATTTCTTGGCAGCCCTTTAAAAAGTATCACTGTATAAATCAAATTACCCGCTGAGAGAGAAAAATTCAGAGAGAGAAAGAGAGAGAGAGAGAGAAAGAGAGCTAGAACTGAATAGCTAAGGTCAGTCTGATGGTCACAGGGAATGACAGCCCTGGGGGAGAGGTTGTTATCTGACCTGAAGGACCCTGAGGTGCCACTTCCCTGCCTGATTAGATCTTTGACGGCAGGAATGTCTGTTTTGTGACGCTGGTCAGGGAGATCACAGACAGAAGCATTCACAAGCTACAAATCTAATGAGTCACGTGGACCGAGCTCTTGCTCAGACTAGTCCATCAGTACTTTATTTCCTTTTCAAGACCAGATCAACACATGGCACTCACACAGCTTTAAACTGAACCATGGCTTTAAACTGGCATGGAACAACAAATACACTTCAGCGTCAAAAGAAAATCACCTGAAAGGGCGAATCTCACAAGCCTGCCAAGAAAAAGTCATATTTCTCTTCAAAATTAAAATAAGAATTTTTATTTGGCTTACAGACATGAAGCCAATATTAGGACTATTATACAGTGGCATGCAAAAGTTTGGGAACCCCTTTTAGAATCTGTAAAAATGTGAATAATTTTAATAAAATAAGAGAGATCTTATAAAATGTTCTTTTTTTTTATTTAGTACTGTTCTGAGTAAGATAGTTTACATAAAAGATTTTTACATGTTGTCCACAAGACCAAAAAAAAAAAAGCTGAAATTATGAAAATATTCCCCTTTAAAAGCTTGGGAACCCTTCTTAATATTGTGTGTGGTTACCTGGATGATCTATGACTGTTTTTGTTTTGTGATGGTTGTTCATAAGTCCCTTGTTTGTTCTGAACAGTTAAACTGAGCACTGTTCTTCAGAAAAATCTTCCAGGTCCTGCAGATTCTTCAGTTTTCCAAAATCTTTAGCATATTTGAACCCCTTCCAGAAGTGACTGTATGATTTTGATATCAATCTTTTCACACTGAGGACAGTTGAGGGACTCAAACACAACTATTAAAAAAGGTTCAAACATTCACTGATGCTCCAGAAGGAAACATGATGCACTGAGAGCCAGGGGGTGAAAACTTTTGAACAGGATGAAGATATTTTCTTATTTTTTTTAAATTTCTTTTTTTTCCCCATTTAGTACAGCCCTGCGGAAGCAACAGAAGATTCTTGCATGTTTCCTGGAAGACAAATTAAGTACAATTTACCTTGATCTTCAAATTCAGAAAGTTTTAACCCCCTAGGTCTTGATGCATAGTGGTTCCTTCTAGTTCCTTTATTTTTGCAGATTAGAGCTGGTAGCAGGTACAGCTGGTAAGTATTTTTTACGGCTACATGCTAACTACCAGTCATTAGAGTATTAGTATTTAATATATGCTAACATTATTTTGATAGTCCCCTAAAAGATATTCTTCTGACTAAAAGTAACCTTGCAGGTACATGTCATGTAATTTCTTCCCATTTTCCCAGTGGTGGATGAAGTACACAAATCAAGTGCTTGAGTGAAAGTAAAACTAAAAGTGGTCCTTTTTCAAATTTACTTGAGTGAAAGTACAAAAGTACCCGCTTTTTTATGTACTTAAGTAGATTTATTTTGCAATATATATATTAGCACATATTTTTTTTTATAATCCTACTGTTCAAATTATCTAGGATTTTCCCAAAATAAACACTATATGGAGTAAAAATAAATTTTTTGCTGTTGCTATGGACTATGTTTTTGAGACATGTAGTAATATTCACTGTGAAGCTTACACTGCTATGTACCTGAGAGAAAACAGATTCGACCATCAAATATTTCCAGTAAGAAAAAAAGTTTCAAAGCTTGTAGTTTTGCATAATGTCACAGTTGTACATGAGAATAAAGCCTGAAGTTAGCAAGAAGATTTTAAGGAAAATATAATTATATATTCATAATGTTTTTTTCCCTCTCAAACATTGTCTGTGGTGTAAAAACACCCCTTGCCAAACGTCCCCAGAAGGCATCACTTCCCACTTTGATAATTACTGTAGTTACCATGTTCTGAACATCACATCCTTTATTTTTCTCTCAGATGTAATCTATCTAGGTGGTACAAATATACAAATATTTAGACTTTATATCTAAAAAGTACCTCAACTTAGCACCAGCAAGCTTGTTAGCTAGACAGTTCGCATAAGCTAACACTTATTTTCAGCATGAAATAGGACTGGAATTGAGAACCGTTGCTCTTAACAGATCATTTGAATCAATGTGTTGTCGACTCGCGAACCGCATAAGCTAACACTTATTTTCAGCATGGTTATGAATAAACAATCCTAAAATTCGACATTAGTGACTTACGTTTGCAGCATAAGTCGCGCGTATGCTCTCACAAGATGTCCTGGACAACCTAACACTTTTTGAATTTCTCAGTTTGTGTAAATCCATGTGTTCAGAGTATAATTTTTTATCCACGTTAATTTCACACTTGTCTTGTACAAATATGCAGTGCTTAAAGTGGGCCGGTACGCACCAGTACGTAGTAGTACCGGCACTTCTTTTTTTTTCCACTTCAAGCACTACAAATATGTCACTTTGTTTCATAATCACAGTGTATACGTTTTTCGTACTTCCTAAAAAAAAAGGAAGTAAAAAGTAACAACATGCCCCGTAGGTGGGGTACATTGTAACATGTGAGGGGCACGTTGTAACATGACCATATGACAGCTTAAAATGTTATCTGATCGAATGAAAAAATATACACGACAAACTAAAATATTTTGTCAATAAAATAAAATGATTCACTTTTTCAAATAAAATAATGGCGTTTTTTAAGAATTAAAAAAAAAATTTGAGGTTCACAGTAAACACATCGCAACCATGCGTGGGACCGCCCTGATCGCAAAACACAGCTATACAGTATAGTTCAAAACAATGTGCGCAAATAGATGAAACACATTCAAACATTCAAAAAAACACCCCCCTCCCTCCCAAACACAGCTCTCATAGAACACGAGACACATAAACGAGCCAAAATGCTTTACATTTCTTGAAATAATAATTTCTCAACATTAAACGTCAATTGTGAGTCTTTATTCACCTGTTTCTTGTGGTTTCTTTTTAAAATCCATAAAAGTAAATAGTGTAAATTACATCGCTAATGTCATAGAATAGCATAGTTTAATATAGCGGAGCACATTAATGCAGTGTTACAACTTTCCCCATCAGCGCGACTGGAATTTAAAAGTGGTTAGTGTCTTCTGCTGACTTGCCAAGCATTTATAAACTATCTAAACTGATAAACAGCAGATTGGCGATTAAAATAATTGCAAATTTGTCTCATTTTACATGAATACTAAGAACTGAGATGAAAAATTTACTTCAGCCAGAAATTTACTTTTACTATGGTAAAATAAATATTTAGTAATATCATCAAAAGGCTTTTGAATTTTGGCACACTTTTTTTCTCTGTATAGTAAATACCATAAATTTGGTTATGCTAGGGTGTGTGGACCACGTGTGGTACAATTAGCCCTGCGTTAGTTTGTGCCCCGCGCACCCTGCTTGTGAATTCAGTTCACTGGAGACTCGCTCTAAACCAGTGGTTCTTAATCCTGGTCCTTGAGATCATTAGCTTATTAGGAGAGAGTTCCATGAACTGAACTAACGAGCTGATGATCTGAATCAGGTGTGTTAAATAAGGGGGGGGGAGACATGAAAAATGTGCAGAGCAGGGCTCCCCCAGGACTGGAATTGAGAACCGTTGCTCTAAATGGATCATTTGAATCAATGTGTTGTCGACTCGAGAACAGCTGCAATCGGATCAATACAATGAATAGTTTGTTGCGATTTGCAAATTGATTTAACAGGTTCATTGAAAAGAAGCAGTTTGTTTATGAATCAGACACCGCTTCTGCGTCTCGGAGCATGTGATGTATTATAAGGTGTAACAATATGTTTTATGAAACAGTACAGTAAAACGTATGATCTTACGCTTTGGAATGCAGTGAAGTAAAAGTGAAAGTTACTCAAAATAAAACTACTCCAATAAAGTACAGATACTTGAAACATGTACTTAAGGACAGTAAGGAAGTACAACTACGTTACCATCCACAATTGCATCGTCCAAGCATTAGAAGTACCACTGGTGGTTTTAACTAACTTGGGGGTATAACTAATTGCTTAAAGATTATATGGGCAAACAAACTCATGAAATCATTTCTATAGGGACTATTGTGTATGCTATGTGAGGTTTTCTTGCATCTAACATGCCTGCAAATACAGCAACAATCAAGATAAGGTCCTTAGAAGGTGTTTGTTCCAATGTTGTTCCAAAGTCTTTAGAGTCTAAATCAACAGCAAACCACTGGAAACTCAACTTCCTGATAATTCACCATAATTACAGGCCTGCACTGGAAAATACACAATATATGGCAAAGAATCAAAGCTTTAAGCTCCCCAAACAAGAGGAAACACTGCTTTTGGCTGCAGGCTGAATTCATCTGAGAAAAACGAAGGTTTTCTTACTGTGGTTACCTAATTAAACACTTTTGGAGACAATTGGCAGTCAAGATGTTGATTTCTTCAGGGGGTAACACAAAATGTGTGTATATATATATAGGCATTGTATGAGAATACAATTACAAATCTCCGGCCTGGTGATCAGTCATAAACCTCAAGGTCTTCTGGAGAAAGTTCTCATTCAGTATGTTTACACACAGGAGTTTAGGAACAATTTTGCAAAGGATGCTGGTGTATTTATTCTGTTTTAATGGGCTCAATAAAAAAGACTTGGAAGCCACGATGGGAAAAAACGAATCAGCGGCGGAAACACCATTGGCTCATTTCCTACCAGTGCCAACAGCCGTATCCCTTACATGTGCTTTTTCCAATGCCTTCATCCTTGACAGCTCTCAGCTGCCACCCAGATGAGCCATGCCCAAATGAGACACACCTCAGGATGATCTCCTTTCAGCACAATGAATTCAGCCAGATTTAGCCAAATGTCCATAAACACTGATTCATATGCTCGTAAGGGGAGGTTCTAGAGAAATACTCTCAGCTGAGACTGTGGGAGTCCTGCAGAAGAAGGGACTTATTTTATTTTCTGTTTACAGAGAGTAAATTGAATCCACATCCAAGCTTAACAAAGAGGCCTAATGTTAAATCTGGTTGTTGAACATGTGATCATGGCGAATCAAAATTCCAGGGACCAAAAAGCAGTGTGACCTGCAAAGTTTTTTACCTAAATGCCCATCCCATTGTGTCCTGCCTTTAAGTTGTAGAGAAAAAGCACTCTTGACCCTCTTGTGAAAACATAAAAGAGCCTGATGTATCTTTCAGTACTGCCTGGTGCCATAGAGACTAATGGGACTGGCCCCAGGGCCTGGAATGGCTCACCACAAATGTGCCTGTTAGTCTGAGGCCTGGGGCTCTGTCACTAACCTGAAAGAGATTCCTGTTGGGTCAAGGATGTGGTTACTGTAAGTGCTGTGAGAATGGTTTACTTCGTTTTTGGCAGAAAATATGGGAAGAAAATTTTGTTTACTCAAGGAAACAGATCTGCATTGTGCAAGTTTTAATATAGAATGATAACTGAAAAGGTCTTTTGTTTATATTTTCTTAAGTAACACCACAGGATCTAAAACTTAAAAAGTAAGCTATTCTGAAATACCTGACTAAGCAAAATTATTATTATTCAACCCATTATGACCTTGGTTGTTTTTTTGGTTGTTTTCTTTATAAAATATGTTAAAGGAATAGTTGTTTCATGGAGAAAGCAGATAACGTAAATGTAGTTTTATTTATTTATTTATTTATTTTATTCTTGATATAGCTTCAAAAGACTTGGAAAATAATGTTTGGAGTACTTTTATGTTGCATTTGCATCCTTTTTGACTCTTGCCCCCATTCACTGTAATTGGAAAAGATAATTCATTAAAATATCTTTGTGTTCCACATAAGAGAATTACACGTGATAAAACAACATGAACAACATTTTTTTTTTTCACCTCAAGGAAAAACTGTTCACAGTAATGTTTGACTATGTGTGCTCCTATCTGCAGTTGGAGATGAATGCTTTGTATTCATTTTCACATGTGTGGCTCCCTTTCTCACTCTTGACAGATCTGTCTGGACCTGCTGACAATATGGTGAGAGGCAAAAGCTTACCTGCTTATCACAGCCTGCCATCAGACCCCTCTTGTCCCTCTATGATCTGACTGCTTTCTGCTTACCCGGTGGTCTCTTCAGCAGGAACAACAAAAGCGGCTTGTAAATAAATAAAAATAAATAAATAAATAAAATAAAATAAAAATCATTAGAATGAGTAACACCCTTTTGCAACCTTTACCAGTGTTATAAGCAGAATACATCCGTTGTGCAGTTATTGATAATACTACTACTACTACTACTAATAATAAAAACAACTAAAAATTCTTATTAAGACTATTGTTACTAAAATAAGTTATCATTTTAAGACTAGTTGTAACATTTTATTGTAAATAATATTAACATAAATACAGCTGTTAAAATTAAAATGAGGTGGACTGGGGAAAGCATTGCCATCAAGAGATTTAATCACTACAGCTGGGATGGTTAGAATACCAGTGCCTTTTGATATCATATAGTAAATCTATGACAGACTCCTGTTGTGTCTTACTATAGTGAGCGCAGAACATGTCTGGGCCTATCTTATGACATGCCTCTATTACTCTGCAAAATCTTCACCAATTGGACAGTTGTTCAAATGCATCAACATTAATAATTTTAGTGCATTAGCACAGTATAGGTAATTTGTCACTGCTAAATCTACAGATCTATACTGATACACAGAAAAACTGCACTTTGTAATGATGTGAAATTAAAGGGTTTACTTAACAGTACTTTTTAAATCATTTTTTTTTAGAATCTTTAAAGAAATACACTAATTTTTTATAATGTACTTACATTTTAATTGTAGTGTGATATTTGATACTACATTTAACGCTCATATGTTAGTACATTGCAACTTTACCTTTACAAATTTGTAATTACAAATATATTAAAAACAAATGACATACAATACAAGAGTAAATAGAATTTAGATTAAAAAATATTTTAGTTTACCATAAATACTTAAATACTTAAATAGTACATTCTGCAGTACACATATTTCACATATTTTACAAAATGTAATAATTTAATAACTTAAAAAAAAAAGAAAAAAACGAAGGCAACCGATTGCCTTAAGTAGTGTATTAATTTTAAGTAGGCATAACTTAAAACGGTTTGTACAGCAAACTAATAATAAAGTATACTTGAATACTGTTAACTCAAAATAATTAGTTGTGTTAACTTCTTATTACTGTTCACATTACTAGGAACATTTTAGGAAACTGATTGCCTTAAAATGATCAAGTTTGATCAAGTTGAACTAAAAACATTAAGTAAAGAATCAACAACAACTTTTATTGTCTACAGGTAGTACAATGTACCAAACAATGTCATGCAAGTACTGCTAAATTCTAAACACTGTTAGGATTAATAATTTTTGAAGCACAAAAAACACCAAAAATGTGCAAGTGCAACCATATAAAAGAAACTCTATTAAAAACGTTTTAGAGAAGATGACTGAGAATAGCAGCTATTTTTTGCTTAAAAAATAAAAGTACTGATTCAAGTATTATTGCAGAACAGGTCATTGTTATAAGGCTGTTTCATTATTATTAGTACTATATTGTAAAAAAAAATAATAAAAAATTACTACTTATTTGAACCCTTTTAACATTTTTATAATATTAAATATTACAGTATAATATAACAGTATATTAAATATTTAATATACTGTTATTACACTCTAAAAAATGCTGGGTCATTTTATTGGGTTATTTTTAATATTTTTACCCAGGTGCTGGGTAGTTTTTCTGTAACTAAGTTGCTGGGTCATTTTTAACGCTGGGTTATTTTTTTTCTACCCAGCCACTGAGTTGAGCCTGTCTCTGACGAAACAACCCAGCTGCTGAGTACAGTCAGTCAGAGCACAGGCTTTTTGAGTACTCGACTAAAGAGAGCGGTTCTCAGCACTGCCAGTTTGGACTTCTTCAGCGAAATAAAGGTTTGTATACATTTTATTTCATTTATAAATCTTTACTGTGCTGTAAAATGTATTATTTTATGCAACACAACATAATGACGAGATGTCAGCTACATCAGCAGCAGTTGTTTCGCAGGATGGAAACGCCTTTAGCTTTGCATAAAATAAATTGATTTTATTCGTTATTGTACTGAGTTTAATTTTAAAATATGTTCTGTAATTTCAGTACTGTTTGTTTATGGGCAGTTTTTGGAGTCAGTCATGACATCTACAGTCATTTCATCTACTAGTGAAACACGAGGCCGCGGTCTGAAGTTCGCAGTTAATTGTTAATCTTTGTTCATCATTGCTGTTGCCTCTAGTAATTTTTTGTGTGTTTTCGTAAGTTCCAGTGCATTTTAAACCAGCAATATAATAGTTTTTAAACAATAGTTGATTTAAATAAAATAACCCAGCATGTTTGGTAAAAACATTTAACCCAACCAGCTGGGTCAAAAGAACCCAGCATGTGTCCTGTCCAATATTTACCCAGTGCTGGGTTGCCAAAAAACAATATTGCTTATTATGCTTTTTACACTATTACTATTCATGAAGTATATCATGGTCAAGATCTCATCTATTATAAAGTAACACGTTTAATTTCACGAGAATATCTTTATTTATATAGCCTATATGACACACACGCACAGGATTGTGGTAAATTAAAGGCATCTATGCTGTCTTCAAAATTCGATCAAAAGAAGTTACCTCCGGAGAAAGGAAGTGAAGCAGAATTTGGATTTAGACGTGCCTTAATGCCTTCCCGTTTTGAAATGCTGCCTCCGAAGGCCGCATTTAAGAGCTTTCGGACACAGCCTACACTCTTAAAAATGGTGCTTTAAAAGGTTCTTCACAATGATGCCATAGAAGAACCATATTTGGTTCCACAAAGAGCCATTCAGTCCAAGGTTTGTTAAAGAACCTTGTCTTTCTTACATTTTAATAATCTGAATGTCTATGGCTTTGTGAAGTACCTTTATTTTTAAGAGTGTATGTGTGCAAAATGTTATATTCAGTTTGGATTAAAGTTTATTTATTTAAAGTCTTGTTAAAAATATGTTAAAACATACTTTTTTAAAAAGTGTATATGAACTCTCTTATATAAAAATATGACTTTGTAGGTGTTGTACAACTGTTTTTAGCAACTGACAATCACTTTTTCAACTCTTCCTTTTTCTTAAAAGGACTGTTTTGCTTCACGTTTCTTTCCAACTTTTTTTTCTTGGTTCCCCTAATAAGTTTTTTCCTATTCCGTTCCACATCATGAGCGATCCTGGGAACACTGTGCGCCCTTTTGCCCGAGCCGCAGTAATGGAGAAAAGGTCTAACATTTATTTTCCTGCTTCTCTTTGCGGAGTGCGGAGTGCGGAGGCATGTTGTTTTCATTGGTCTGGGGAGACAGTGCTGTGAAAAGTTCTGGCGAACTGGCACTTTTGTGAGAGAACTAAACAGGCTGCTCTCCATCCCACACACATTGCATACGTTTGCCACTGCGAGCATTACCGTGCCTTTTTCCTCTCTCCACAAGTAAATATAGGGGAGGTGATGACTGATCCAAACTAATAAAAGTCCTCTTGCAGAGCTGACTGCAACATTATTGTTGTTTCATTGTAATTTTGGTAATTTACCTGACATTTACTTGTCTAGTAACAACTTAATAAGGTTGGTTTGGATGCGTTTACAAAGCAACATGCAAAACATTAGCCAAGCTACAAGTCCATTTGTCGGGCCCTTGTGAAAAAAGAAGTAGGCCTACTTATTACGCAAATAATATACTTTAAAAGATTATACTTAGGTGCATACTAAAAGTAATGTTTTTGGACACATAACTTCATGCGATTTGCAATTAATTGAAAATGTATTATAATTTAAATGCATATTAAATGTTATTTGTTAAACTTGAGTGCCTTTTATTGACATACTTAAGTAGGACTGAAGTACTTTTTTTATGTAATTTTATTATACTAAAATAAAACATACTTTTCATATAGTGAAGAAGAAGTATGGAGTGATAGGAAAGCAGGGACAGAAAACTTTTAATGTGACGTTAACTTGATATTAATATTACTAAGCACATTCCAAAGTGTATTTTAGTGTGTGAGGAAACAGTAATGAAAGTGTTAAGTCTTAAGTAGCATGGATATTGTATGGGTCAAATTATAGATTTTTCTTTTATGCCAAAAATCATTAGGATATTAAGTAAAGAAATGTTCCATTAAGATATTTTGTAAATTTCCTACCGTAAATATATCAAAACTTAATTTTTGATTAGCAATATGCTTTGCTAAGAACTTAATTTGGACAACTTTAAATGCGATTTTCTCAATATTTTCATTTTTTTGTACCCTCAGATTCCAGATTTTCAAATAGTTGTATCTTAACAAACCATGCATCAATGTAAAGCTTATTTATTCAGCTTTCATATGATGTATAAATCTCAGTATGACTGGTTTTGTGGTCCAGGGTCACATATATCTGCAAGTACATTGTTTTAAATACGCTTTTAAGATATGAAACACATTTAGTACAATTAAGCACACTTTTTTTTTATAAGGGGTGACAGCTTGACATGATATATTAGCTGTTGAGGTCAGTATTAAGTAGAAATAATATCACACCCACACAGTACTATTTCCTGTCCAGCAGGATGTTTGTTGAACATTGGACTGTTCAGTGTTTAAAATGTCAGTCGTTTGTTGAAATGTTTACATATGAAAGTCCTAGTGGCTTCTAAGACTAACCTATTAAATGCTCTATTCTCTTAGCGATAATCATCTACTATAAGACCATTAGCCCAATGTAGTGTGTGCTTGCACCCTTCCCCCAGTGTCTTCGGTCATCTCCTCAAGTAACTACTCTTTCGTCATTGCCAAGGCACTCTGTTTTGTCAAAAAACACCTGGTTTGAGATTGGGAGGTTCTTCTGAACTAGTGCTGAACCTGTGCTGATGAGGTAGAGTTGGAAATCCAGTAATAAGTAAAGCGCATTCGCTGTTTCCTAAAACACAACATGGCTCCGATCCTTCTAGCTGTTCTTGGATCTAATGCCAGCTGAAACTTTCCAAAGAAGAGGATACAGTATGTCTCCTTGCTCAGGTTAAAAGCAACAGTCCTTTCCTGGGCATGTTATTATGATTGCAGTTGTGAGGAAATGTTATCTCTTCACCTTTGGCTTGTGTACATTTTCTTCTATCAACCAGTGACATATGTTCAACCCAGAAACAAATGCAACAAGAAAATCATTCCTTTGGGAAACATGAAAGAAACTCCCAAAGCACTCTTACATGAAATTAGTCAACAAATATTCCCTTCTAGCCTTGGCTGCCATACCCTTTTAAAAACAAAACAGTCTCTTGTTCGTGAAATAGCTTAACCATTGGAAGCAATGCTCTTTATATTTTGTGCTATACTATGATCCTTCAACTCATGTGTAACATTTGAGTCATTTCCGGGATTGCTGTAGATATGGATCAGTGTGAGGCTGTTACATGATCCACATGCCCCTCTGACTTCCCTCTCCAAACAGCGCTTTGACAGGAGAAATAAAATCAATGCAGCCTCAAGAATCAAGAATGCCCAGAGCAGTGGTGGGCATACTGAGAATCAGGCTTAGGTTTCAGTGCATGGTTTTTGTCTGTTCATACCCCATTTGTATACTTGGCTGAGTATTGATTTTATGGACTCGACTCAAAGAAAGACTTCTCCAGACTAAGGTTTAGTTGACCAAATAACTTGTTTGCAATGTTTGTCATAAGACATGCAAAAGAACAGTATGAAAAGGGAATGAATTCTTATTAGTGCTTATCTTTTGTTATTGAAATAATGTCTATGATCTTGCACGTGTTTTCATTTCTTCCACTATAGGACATGGTTAAACATAGCTCAGTAAAGAATCCATGTCTGATGAGCTTGGTTTCGTTACACTGAATTTTGACCATCATGACGTAAATGTGGTTCCCAATTCCTGAGGCTTGTGGAGATAATCATAGACTTCAGGACATGAACGCTTTAGGGCAAGAAAATATTTTCATATTGTTTGACCAAGCAAAAATAGATGCTTACCCACATTCTGTGCTGTTATTTGTTTCTTCATGGGTTATCTGAGAAACATAACTAGCTCATTGATTGGTTTGTGTTTTAAGTGTAACTGTATAGCTTCTAGAAACAAAGCCTGTACTAAAATAACTCTAAAATTATTTGTAACTCCTTAATTTGATTCTATAGACAAGGGCAAATGGAAAACATCCCTCAGTTAAGACACTAAGAATGTTTTGTTAGAGTATCATCAGGTACAGCAAACCAGTTCTACTTTTGCCAATTTCATTTGTGAAAATCACCTCTAGGCTCTCTCTGCAAACTAAAACCAGACATGGTCCAATCCTCAAAGCTAATGTGACACTGAGGTAAATACAATTAAGCCCAGCCAGAGGAAAGCCTGGCTTATTATTGTTTATCTTTAAACTTTAGACTCCATGTCTCCTCCTGGCCCTGTGCCATGCAACATCTAAGTTTTTCTGTAGTATAGAAGTCAAGGGTATTGAATAGAACATTCCAGTGCATTTAGATAAGCAACAGACTTTTTTTTTTTTTTTTGGTAAAAATGTGGAACAGAAATATACTCGCCTGTATATACAGATTAAAAAAAAAAAGAAAAAAAAAAAGATTCAATGAAACAGACTGGGCTATAACATTATAACTATAACAAGGGAACTTACAAGAAATTATGCAAATATCTTGTTTTTCTGTTTAAGTATATTCTAATTAAGATGAGAGATTTGGGCATTTCAAAATTAATAGTTTTTAATGTTTTTAAGACATACGCACATGTATATCTTATCATGATTATAAAATTGTTTATCTCATAAGAGGAATTTAGTCATATCAGCCTAAAGGCTGTGACACACCAGAATGACATCAAAGAATTAGCAGCAAAGAAAGCCAGTGTTGAAGTATTGATGCCTCACGTGCCTGTGTCTAGGCCAGAAAGTTGCACTTTAACATAGTGCAAAGACTACAGCAAAAAGCCAGCTCACACATACATTCTGTGCATGCATAAGAATTAACAATTGTTTATAGAAGCAGGTGGGAGTTAGACTCTTCAACCATTGGTTGAACGTCTGATGCATACAGCACACTAAAGTGGAAACACTTCAGCTGTCACCAGATTGGTTGAATTATGCAGGATTTCTGGGAGATGTGTGTGTCACGTTCCTTAATGTTCCACCTGGAAACAAAGATGCCATGATACCAAACCCCCTCACGAAAGAAGAAATCCGTTGTTTACAGCTGTGACGATGAGCGCTTGTCAGGATGAACTAAACACTGGATTTTCAAAAGTATGTGAAATATTTAAAGTTCATGACACAAAATTTTTAAAACACATTCAAGAGTTTACACACTGGTCTGTTAATGTGAGGACATTTCCACGGCCCTAAACATGACGTGGCACAAAACAAGATGTGGTTGGTTGCTTTGCCTGTCAGTCATATGGGCTGTTGGGCGGGCGTTGGCCATTCATAGCGGCCAACGTTCCTAGACCTTCTGCTGTCAGTCTGAAGGTTTGGCTACGTGAGACTAGGTGGCAGTAGTCTATGGCCCTGTCCCAAATGGCAGCCTGAACCTTTGCTGTCTTACTGTAAGTTGTCACTTTCGTCATGTAATGCCACTTTGACTATCGTGTAGATGTCCGGGTAGAATCTCAAAAGAAGTGTGCTTTGAGGCATATAGCGGCTCACGAGTACCCTTCTGAAAGCTATGACAAATGGGACACTCTACTGTCTTGTGGACTTAAAGGGGTCATCGGATGCAGAATTCACTTTTACATGGTGTTTGAACATAAATGTGTGTTTGTAGTGTGTGTACAACCACCCTATAATTATAAAAATCCACCCAGTGCTTTTTATTTAATCCCTTTAAATAATATCCCCTTTTTCAAATTAAGTCATTCTTAGCATCTTTGTTGTGTGATATAGCACAGACCAAGGCCGCTCCCATCATAGTTGATTGACATGGCCGTCTTACCTTAGACCCACCCCGAGCGAGCTGTAAGCAGTCCGCCATTGTGTCAGTGGCAGCACAGGGGAAGACAAGAATGTCTCCTTAGCGACTGAGGTGTTCTGTTGTTGGATGTAATAATGAACATAGTAGTCACCAATAACTCCCGACATCTGAGCCGCTGAAGATGCAGAGGATTAACGTTACTTTCATTTTTAAAGAGAATGTGCTGATCTGCCTAAATGCATCTGTGTTTGCACAAATCATTCGTGATGCAGCTTCAACTACAGAAGAAGTGAGTATAAGGGTTTTTATGAATCTTTGCAAATCACCTTTCGTAATAATATGCTAGTGCTAGTTTTACACTTTCATTGAGAAATGTTAACCAAAGCGTGTTGTAGACTTTTAATTAAGACCCTAAAGAATCATATGAACTTGTGGAAAATGGGCATCCGATGACCCCTTTAATAGACGTGTGTGCATAGTCCATTGTTCATCATTCAGAAAGGAAAACCAAAACTAAGATTGTGGATATACAAACTGTAAACAATGTAATGCTTGCTTACTATTTTGAATATGATTCATGCTGATTAGTTAGTTTTCACCTTTTAAATTTTAGATGACCATGTCATTCTGAAAATGTCATTGCATTTAAATGCTTAGTTAAGGTTAAGACATAAAAGTAGAAGAGCCTGTACCCACTTGACTTCACTGTTTACTTGCTTTAATCATTTTCTGTTTTTCTAAATAGCCATTCAGAGTGATCTGTCTCACCAGCTGCCTGACGGTTATTCAACATGCTTAATCAGCCAAAAGGCTGTCACAGAGGTCCGACTAGTGCTGACGGTGCAGAAAACGATGCGCAACCACGGCTCGACATTTGCGACAGCCGATCATCAGCTTGATGTATCACGGTCTTGATAAAGGCATGAAGCGGCCATTATGCTGTGATCACATTTTATTTCAGTTACTGCACTATTAACAGACCATTTTACATTAACTGTAGTGCAATTGCATTGTAACAGAAACTACTGTTTAATGCTGCATTCATGTCACTACTGGACAGTATAAGTACAAGACAACTGCCATTCTGATCAGCACAGCTTAAACAGAAATTACTCAAGTGCACATTTAGGGTGATTTTACAATAAGCCATTAAGCTAACACTTTTGATATGAGCACAGGGATTTTTCTAGACGTGACACCCACCAGTTAACTGCTGAGCAGTCAAGATGTAAAAAATCTGTGAGCCATTGTCTAAAATGTGACTCAGTCAGGTCTTATTGAGGAACTGCTGAACTCTGATATGATGCTTATCAAACTAACCCATATTTTCATTGCTATCTCAAGGACCAGTTATTCATGTCTCCACACATCAGATTACTTCAGAGCGAGGGGGAAATGACTGAAAAATAGTCTGACAAATTACTCTGACAAATTAAAAAAAAATATCAAAGAATGTATTTACTTCCAATCCAAGAAATTACACTGGTAAGAAGTGTGCAGTTGGCAGTGCATTAGGAGTAATGTGAAGCAAAAGCTGGGGTTCTTTTATACTGAAAGACTGCTTCATAGTTCTGTTCATTCTCCATATGGTTTTGCTTATTCAGTCACTGGTACTGCAGGCCCCTCTGGATTTGACCTCTTCTGAGGTCTGATGCTTATGAGGAGCTTTAAGATAGATTAGCTTTGGCTCAGTTTGTCAGGCATCTTTGGAGAAAGATATGATCTGCTAGTCTTGCAATAGTTGTGGCTGAAATTTCAAAGTGAGAGAACATAGTATTACTTACAGAATCATTTAAATGAAAATAATATATTAATATCCAAAAATGGAATGTTTACTCTTTTTCAGTTAGTTTGTATAAAGGCATTATAACCATCTTCCACCCAAACAAGGAAATCATTTACACTTGACTGGCCTTGCGTGACAATAAATGTAATTTACAATCTCTTTCCTGCTCCTGAGAGCTCTCCACAAATATATCAGCAAACATCATTGCAGCGCACAAGGCAAAATCTACAAGTGGGCTGTGGGATGGCAGACATATCAGCATGATATATACTCTGCAGATAAGACCCATGTCTTTGTCTGTCACAGTTTGTTTTTGAGAGACAAGGCCCTGCCACTGTAGTTTGTAAGTCTGGGCCCCATGGGGCCTGATTGGACTGTTGGTCTGGAATGTGTGCTGGATAGATGATCTGATAAATACTGAAAGATACAATCATGTGCTCTTGTGTAGGCAAGCTACAAGTATTCTTTAAAAATCTTTATAAAAAAAAAGCCACATGCATTTTTTTTTTAATTCATCTTTATTTTCATCATTGTAAAAATGTGTTGTGTAATTTCTCACCTGTAGTAACACCTGTAGTAACACACTTATGTACGTTAGACACTTTCTATAAACACTCGCTGCTACAAAGACTCAACAGGATTATATATGTGTATTTGTGATTCTACGAATCTTTTTGCACTATGTGCTGCTTCCCTCAAAATCTCTCTTCTGCACAATTTAATGCACAAATTATCTTTTTTCCACAACCTCATGTACAAATATCTCTTTTGTAAAACTTAATGTACAGTACTTACGTAAAGTTTTTTTTAGCCTCAGTTTGTGTATGTGTAGTCAACTATTTATTGTAGTTATAGTATTTATAGTATATGTATAGTCAGATGGTTAACTGTTGTATAGGTCTATAATTGTTTTTCTTATACTTGTACTGTTGTATGTTTACATTATGTTTAACTAGTATGTAGCACCGTGGTCCTGCGAGACACGACATCTCGTTCCACTATATGTCCACACATGTAGCAGAATGACAATAAAGCTTGACTTGACTTGACTTGACTTGTGCAAAATTATATTTCGTTGCATCTTGTGATTTTCATAGCAATTTCAAATTGAAATGCCAGTTTTATCTTAAACAGGTGAATATGGCAACACTTTATTACATTGGTTGTTGCATATATTGTGGCAATTCAGAAATAACATGTCTGTTGAGTGGCACTAAAAGGTTAATGCTCTATTGTTTTTGAAAGTAATGCACCACCTACATTAAACCCTACCCTAAATTCAATCGATAGTGTTAACAAAAGAACATGTGGGAGGAAAACATTGGCTGAAGCAACCACAACATTTTGCTTGATTCCACAAGTCTTTAAACTCTTTTATCGTGACATGTTTCACAGGACTCGTACCCACGCAATTTGCATCACAAGTGCAGTGCTGCATCATGTGAGCTGCTGAGCAGAAAGGCCATATGTATGGAGCTGGTTATGTGATGCAAATGTCAAAATGTATTAGTTTACTAATTGTGCAGTAAGTAAAAGTGTGATAATAAGATTTTATGAATTGATAATCCGTCACTGTAATTATAATTTGTGTGAAAAAGAATAAAAGTTGCCACTAGTAGTCATTTCAGCTGCAAATTGCAATGCGTTGTTTGGCTAGGTATGCCTTTGGAGTTTTACAAAAAAATATAAGTAGAGGCACAGTGAGCTGCTGTTAAAAATGATTTTCAAACAGGTTTTCCAAACACTCCTTCTGACTCCTGTCATTGGTTGGCCTAACAAACACCCCAACCCCAAGCTTTTGCCACTGGTTAAGCCAAAGTACTAAATAACAATAATAATATTACCTACCATACTGTAAGTTTAGAGTTAGATTTAATGTCAGATTATTGTAATTATGCATATTACTATAGTAATTACTATAGTAAATAAATGTAACCTAAAACACTCAAATGATAATTACATATTGTGTACAAAAACATGAAAATCTGTTTAGAATACTGAACACAATATAAAAGCCTAAAGCATATCTTTTCAATTAATAAATGATCAAAGTAACTTTCAGTGAAGATATCAGGTTTCTCAGGATAAGTCCAAAAACAGATAAGAAACCCGAGGTCCTGAATCATTTTCATTATTTGAAATGTGACCAATGAAAACCAACAAACAGCTCTTTTCTCATTCCACTGAATCTGCTCGTATCTCTCCATCTGCACGATGAAGAGGAAGTGTACAACCACCCACTGCATTTTCACTGTCTGTACGTCTATAACTCCTCTGTGCTCTGGGCCACACAAAGTGTACTGGGCCTCTTCCTTCACTCAGCAACCAGCAGAAGCTTCAGATACTGACTCAACACACAGAGTGATTTCTGACCTCCCTCACAGGCTCAGGTGAAGACCACCAAGTTAAGAAGACAGAGGAACATGGGCAGATGGACAGACAAATGTCAAATGGGGGAAGGCTTTGCTGTAATTCAGAATAGAATGACTGTTAGTAAAATATTTGTTAGCTATTTTCGATGGTGTAATATTAAAATGTTCATCTGCATGGGTAAAATGTGGCTTTTGAACATTACAAAGCTTATTTTATTGGAAGAAACACAATACCAAACACAATATTTATGGTCAATTGTTAAATGCATACTTTATCATCATACATTGCATTGTAGTCTTTTTTTTTATATTCATTTTTTAATTAATATGGCATATAAAAAGTCATCATTCAGTTGCTATTTTGACAGCTATGAGATCAATAGTTTATCCAGAAACTTCTTTGTTGTTGCAGTTGTTCAAATAAATTCAAATTAGTATATTTACATTTAACGTTTACATGGTTTACAGGTTATCAATAATAAAACAATACAATATTTTGGTCACACTTTATTTTAAAGTCCAGTTGTCACTGTTAACTATTAACTATGAATTTTGCATCAATAAACTCCTAACTGGATGCTTTTTAATAGTTAGTAAGGTAGTTGTTAAGTTTAGGTTTGGGTTATGATTAAGGGATCTAAAATATGATCTGCAGCAGAAGGCATTAATATGTGCTTTATAAGTACTAATAAACAGCCAATATTCTAGTAATATGTATACTGGTTAATAGTGAGAATCTGTCTTTAAAATAAAGTGTTACCAATATTTTTTTTCATATTTATATTAACATCATATACTAAATCACATCAAAGGCTCGGTGTTAAAGCAATTTCGAAATATTCATATTGATTAAAATTGTTTTTTAAACACTTTTTATTGGTTTATTGTTTACAAAGTGAGGAAGATGTCTTTGTGTGACGGTTGTGAATGTACACCTTAAGTTTAGGTTACACTATTACCAGCAAAAAGCTGAAAATGAATGCAGTACAACTGATCAGTTGTTGTTTTTGCAACATTCCACCTCCAATACTGTCCAGTAAAAGGAAAGAGAATCATAGATATTGGTCAAGCTCATTTTTAGCTGTGTGCATAGACTGCATATGTCTAAACCAAAAAAGGCCACAAATAAACATACTTCCTGTTTCTGAGGCTGTTGTGAACTTTATGACCTAGGCAATACGTTTAAAGGTATGATATGCAGTACCTTCCATTTCTCTGTTCTAAACAGAGCCATGGTGCTAAATTTACCTTTAAATGTTCTATTAAAATAACTGTTAACAAAATTCACTGGAGACTGTGGCAACTAACATTATAAATAGAAGATACAGTAAGTAAGTATGAAGGCTGGTAGGATAACTGTGGTAAGAAAGGCATGATGTCCTTTTTATATTTTATTTTCCTACCAATAAGGCTCTGGAGCCAGAAAAAAATGCAAATACAAGCCATCTATTTATGGCTGTGTGGAGCTACCAAAAAGGGCTGATTCAGTAAACAGAGGCTGGTGTTTATCCCATCAGTGACAGACAGACATGTGGAAAGATCGAGAATTAGGCAGCTGACCTGATGCAAAGTCATTGTTTAGACCCTGTAAGGTCAAAACGACATCTGAGTAGCTCCTTGTGGAGTGACAGACTTTCCAAATCCTGCTTTGAGGAAGGCCAGCATTACTCAACGAATACAGAGCTTTTGCAAAAGGCCTTTCCGCAAGTGTTTAATGTTTTAGGCGAGCGGTTGGGGTCTGTCATTGTTATGGATTCCCTGGAATAATTTGAGCAGCCTGAGAGAGGTTACACATGCTGGATGTTTAGGATAAAGCAAATGAACTGCAGTAAAAAGGGGCCTCACCTCTCTATGACCTCACAAATCCACCCAAAATATATTTCAAGATAATAAGACAAGATAGAGAACCTCTTGACTTGATTTTAAATACACTGAGACTCCTCACCCCACACTTTAACATTTATTGAGTTCCTGTGCACTGTGAACTGCTGATCCCCATCTTGTACAACCTCGTTCTTAAATCCATTTAAAGAACATGATTGACTCCACAAACAGTCCCGCAGTCTAATTGTAACTGTAGTCTAAATGTATTGCACATGTTTTAGATGCTATCATGCCAATGTGGAGCGGGAGGAAAAGATATCCGATGGCTGCTGTTGTTTAAGAGATAATGTAGATATATCTGTCTGTGCATTCAAGGTATGCATGCTTGAATCAGGGCTGTGCTTGTTTTTGTGTGTTACATGTCAGAGGTGAAAGTTTATCTTGATTGAGTCAGATAATAATCATATTACTCCTGTACAGCCTAATTACTGAGCTACAGTTGCAGCTAATGAATTTAAACTATTAAAGTATTAAGGAACTATTAAAACCAATAAGACTCGAAATTCTGATAGCATGAGCCACATTCAAAACTTGTAAATTAGACTTTGCTTAGCAGCTCTTAACAGCCCACCATTTTATATATTTCTGATGGATCATGTGACACTGAAGTCTAAAGTAATTGCTGCTAAAAATTCAGTTTTGCCAAGGAATAAATCCCATTTTTAAGTATTTTATATATATTTATATAATAATATAATAATATTTCACAGTTTTTTATTCATTTATTTATTTATTTATTACAATAAAATACCATTTTTACTCTATTTTTGATCAACAAATGCAGCCGAGCATAAGAGACTTATTTTAAAAACATTAAAAACCATACAGACTGATGGTAGTTTGTATATGTATATGTATAATATTATAGCAATAATAATAAACTACTTATTAAACATGAGCATCTTAATTCATCAGTAAAATTTAAGAAGAAAAAAAAAAACACTTAAAATCTTGCTTTTTGTCATGTCTCTCAAATATCATTAACATATGCACGTTCAAAATTGGTTTGTAATGATGCCACTCAATTGGTTCTTTTGTGTCTCATAATCAATAATGTGTCAAACACTCTAATGTTTAAAGGTATAATTCGCCAAAAAAATTTAAATTCTGTCATCCTTTACTCATCCTTATGTTATTCCAATCCCGTATGAATCTCTGTCTTCTGCTGAAGACAAAATAAGATATTTTGATAAACTGTTTAGGACCAAAAACTTTTACCAAAATCCATCAAAATATCTTTTTTTATGTTAAACGGAATAAATAAATTCATACAAGTTTGGAATAATTTTAGTGTGAGTAATGATGACAGAATTTTTGTAAACATTCCGTTTACATTTGCACAGCATCATATGATTTGAATTACAGAGGAGGGCAACATTTTCAATAAGTAACTACGCTTAAAAATAAAGGTGCTTTATAAGGTTCTTCACAGTGGTGCATAGAACCATTCAGTCAAAGGTTCTTTGAAGAACCATCTCTTTCTTACCTTAACCGAAGAACCTTCTTTCACCACAAAGAACCTTTTGTGAAACAGAAAGGTTCTTTAAATGTTAAAAGTTCATTATGGAACCATTTAGACAAAAAAGGTTCTTCTGTGGCATCGTAAAGCACCTTTATTTTCAAGAGTGTAGATATTGTAGGAGCTGGTCACTTTGTACTTTCACTGTATGGAAAAGAGCACCATAAACATTCCGCAGAATATATTCTTTTATGTTCCACAGAGGAACAAAGTATAGTAAATAATATAAAAATCAAAGGGTTGACTTTACTCAAAGAATCACACACATTTGCTTAAATAATTCATTAAAGTCATCACAATATAAAAACTGTCAATGGTTGTATATTTTCAAGTTTTATTTTACTTTATATTTACTTGCATTATTTTCTCTTCATCTCTGTCCTGTGGCTACTCTGAGACAGAGAACAGAGTGGCAGTCATTAGCAAGATGAGGGGAGAGTGTGTCATGACAGGGGCCGCAGTGATAAGGTCAGGAGTGAGAGCCGGGGGCCGGATAGAGGGGCCTGATGAGTGAGTGCTCAGCTCTGGAACAGCTTCACACAACAGCAGATGGCCTTGTAGCTGGCCCCTGTCCAGATAACATGGGTGAGGACACCTGTGGAAAGGGGTGGTCAAACATATGGCTAGATGCACACATACACCTGGTAAAGGCACATACAGTGGGTACGGAAAGTATTCAGACCCCCTTATATTTTACACTCTTTGTTATATTGCAGCCATTTGCTAAAATCATTTAAGTTCATTTTTTTTCCTCATTAATGTACACACAGCACCCCATATTGACAGAAAAACACAGAATTGTTGACATTTTTGCAGATTTATTAAAAAAGAAAAACTGAAATATCACATGGTCCTAAGTATTCAGACCCTTTGCTGTGACACTCATATATTTAACTCTCTACACCTTCATTTGAGTCCAGCTGTGTTTGATTATACTGATTGGACTTTATTAGGAAAGCCACACACCTGTCTATATAAGACCTTACAGTGCATGTCAGAGCAAATGAGAATCATGAGGTCAAAGGAACTGCCTGAAGAGCTCAGAGACAGAATTGTGGCAAGGCACAGATCTGGCCAAGGTTGCAAAAAAATTTCTGCTGCACTTAAGGTTCCTAAGAGCACAGTGGCCTCCATAATCCTTAAATGGAAGACGTTTGGGACGACCAGAACCCTTCCTAGAGCTGGCCATCCGGCCAAACTGAGCTATCGGGGGAGAAGAGCCTTGGTGAGAGACGTAAAGAAGAACGCAAAGATCACTGTGGCTGAGCTCCAGAGATGCAGTCGGGAGATGGGAGAAAGTTGTAGAAAGTCAACCATCACTGCAGCCCTCCACCAGTCGGGGTTTTATGGCAGAGTGGCCCGACGGAAGCCTCTCCTCAGTGCAAGACACATGAAAGCCTGCATGGACACCTGAAGTACTCCAAGATGGTGAGAAATAAGATTCTCTGGTCTGATGAGACCACGATAGAACTTTTTGGCCTTAATTCTAAGCGGTATGTGTGGAGAAAACCAGGCACTGCTCATCACCTGTCCAATACAGTCCCAACAGTGAAGCATGGTGGTGGCAGCATCATGCTGTGGGGGTGTTTTTCAGCTGCAGGGACAGGACGACTGGTTGCAATCGAGGGAAAGATGAATGCGGCCAAGTACAGGGATATCCTGGACGAAAACCTTCTCCAGAGTGCTCAGGACCTCAGACTGGGCCGAAGGTTTACCTTCCAACAAGACAATGACCCTAAGCACACAGCTAAAATAAGGAAGGAGTGGCTTCACAACAACTCTGTGACTGTTTTTGAATGGCCCAGCCAGAGCCCTGACTTAAACCCAATTGAGCATCTCTGGAGAGACCTAAAAATGGCTGTCCACCAGTGTTTACCATCCAACCTGACAGAACTGGAGAGGATCTGCAAGGAGGAATGGCAGAGGATCCCCAAATCCAGGTGTGAAAAACTTGTTGCATCTTTCCCAAAAAGACTCATGGCTGTATTAGATCAAAAGGGTGCTTCTACTAAATACTGAGCAAAGTGTCTGAATACTTAGGACCATGTGATATTTAAGTTTTTCTTTTTTAATAAATCTGCAAAAATGTCAACAATTCTGTGTTTTTCTGTCAATATGGGGTGTTGTGTGTACATTAATGAGGAAAAAAATGAACGTAAATGATTTTAGCAAATGGCTGCAATATAACAAAGAGTGAAAAATTTAAGGGGGTCTGAATACTTTCCGTACCCACTGTATACTCTATAGACATGGAGCTGCACTTACAGTTTAAAAAAAAAACAAAAACAACAACAACAACAACAACAACAAAAACTGTAAGTGATACATACAAAAATATGTCTGTTAGAATGATCAGAAATTCATCCAAGAGGAGAGAGACAAATTGCGTCAAATACAGCAATTTACATTACAGTTTGCCATGTGGGGCTGTACACAGAGGCCTTACAGTAGAGACTTGACCCTAAGTAGACTCAGTTATACGATACAGTGACAACATTTACCTTATTGGCATCAAATTTTTACACCTCATGGCCATGTCATATCTATATCAATCCTTTCGATAACTCCCTGGACCAATAATATTACAAACTTTATTGTTTGATTTTATGTTAATTACATATGTTAGGTAATTATATTGTCTAATGTGTGCACCTGTATTACTGTGACGTCTTAATTGAGCACATGGCTGATGTGAAATGTGTATTTTTATTTATTTTTTTGTAAACTAACTGTTAAAAAAACTAAATGGGAAGAAGCTCATACTTAATGGAGAAGTCCACTTCCAAAACAAAGATTCAGATATAATGTACTCACCCCCTTGTCATTCAAGATGTTCATGTCTTTTTATCTTCAGTCGTAAAGAAATTATGTTTTTTGAGGAAAACATTTCTGCATTTTTCTCCATATAATGGACTGGTATGGTGCCCCGATTTTGAACTTCCAGTTTAAATGTGGCATAAATGATCCAAAATCCAGTTGTGAACAATCCCAACTGAGGAAGAAGGGTCTTATAGTGAAACGATTGGTTATTTTCATTAAAAAAATACAATTTAAGTACTTTTTAATCTCAAACGCCCGTCTTGCCTTTCTCTCCCTGTGTATTCTGACTCAAGACAGTTAGTGTATGTTGAAAAACTCCAAATGTATTTTCTTCCTCAACTTCAAAAATCATTTCAAAACCATCCTACATCTCTTCAAAAGTACCGACACAGTCTTTGCAAAGTGAACATGCAAAGAAGATCAAACGGCCTTAACAAAAAAGGTAAAACAGCAATATAGGACGATTTTGAAGTTGAGAGAGATAGGAGTTTTTCGACATTTTAGTTTTTATTAAAATAACCGATCGTTACGCTAGATAAAACCCTTCTTTCTCGGCTGGGATTGTTTGAAGCCACATTTAAACAGCGTTTTGGAAGTTCAAAATCAGGGCACCATATCAGTCCATTATATGGAGAACAATGCAGAAATGTTTTCCTCAAAAAGCATTATTTATTTACGACTGAAGAAAGAAAGATATGAACATCTTGGATAACAAGGGGGTGAGTACATTATATGTAAATCTTTGTTTTGGAAGTGGACTTCTCCTTTAAACTGATTAAACCAAACATTCTCATTACATATTACAAAGATCTTGTGTTTGAAGCAGTGCTGTTGGCTGTTGTGCCAAAGCTGAAAGTTAGTCAGTAGAACTGTGTGAAGAGTTCAACAGCCAAACCTTGAATCAACTGTCAATTTAAATTCAAAGCAGATTAATGCTGCCATCTACAGTAGGATATATGTGCTTGCACTGAAATGGATACTAATGGACATCGTTCAACTACAGCTGGGATTTAAAAGGAGAAAAAAAAGCTGTTTACTTTTATGTGTGTAGCTGTCACTGAACTACATTATGTTTCTCCCCTTTAAATCATTTCCTGCCAAAGACAAAAATACACATACTGTATAAACAAAAGCATGTATGGGTATTTAACTGACTGATTAACACAAACCAAAATGAGTTTGGTTGTAGTTTCTACTAAAGTGTTTCAGTTGGTCTCTCACAGAGGAAATGAAAAGGCTGATTTAAGCATACAAGTTTGATTATACTGAATCACTATTTAAACGTGTCTTCAATAATATCGCCTTAGAATTACAAGGTTCTATCTGCATTCTGAGCACTTTTGAGATATTGAGCTTTAAAGTTTTTGTGTTCCATAGACTTCTGTAGATAGAACCATTTTTGTTTTCTAAAAAGAGGCCCAAAAATGTACATCTTACAAAAGAAACATCACATAATGTAAATAAGTTGTCACAGAATAAGAATGTAAATAACTTAATTTTAACAAAAATGTCAGATAGAACCTAAGGTGACGATATAACTAAAATTTTCTTTACTATTCTACTGAAAAAAAAAAAAAAAATCTTGGATGGACTTATTTTTTGGATGAACTATGCCTTTAAACACTGACTAGTGAATTGCCCCGTGACAAAATTGGTCAAATGATGTTACTATTTAAATCTAGTGTTTGCACACATTTCTGTGAGGGTCATGTTTAGAGGTAGGGGTTAAGTTATAGGCAAAAGTAAATATCAATAACCTGATATAAAAACAGTGAAAGTCTTTAAATTGTCTTTACTAATATAGTGAAAAACATGTGTGTGTGTGATTCAAGGTCACACTGGTCCAGACATTATGGGGATTTCTAATAAGCACTGCTCATATTACACCAATATATGAGGAGATCATATTCCAGACATTGCCCTCACATTATCACTTTAATGTTAAATCATTTATTCTTACAGTTTTTCAATATTTTAACTCATACACTACATATTGTAATTAACCATTTTTAAAGAAACAAAAATGCAAATACATAAAAATCCCTACTTTTCACAATATGAACAATAATAATCACTCAAAAATTGAAGTTTTGTCATCAGTTAAAGACCCTCATGTTCTTACAAACTGTACATAATGTATGTACATTTTTTCCCCCATGCAATTTAAGAATAGAGACTGTAGCACAGAAGAAATACAGACACACAAGGAACAATATGAAAATGAGTAAATGATAACAGTTAATTCATGGGTGAATTGTTAATCTTGCAAATGAGGGCCAGGTTTTAGAAAGAGATCTTGTTGCACCCCAGTGTCCTCACCAATTAGACTAAAAATAAACGCATAAAATTAGACCATACCATGCAACAGCTGTTGGGACTGGAGAGAGGCCAATGAAAGACTCTTGAAAATCCATTCATTGCTTGCAGACTAATACAGATTTGATTGCAACACTGGATGTGCATTTGATGGGCATTAATAAGTAAAAGGACAATGTACAGTCTGTGGGTTATTACTGAAAATAACTGAAACTTTGCAACAATATAGAATAGGTTAATATGAATATTTAACTTTCATGTTCATTACAATCGATAAGTGAGACGCATGCCGCCAGTTGAGTAGTAAGAAAAGAAAAAAGCGAGAAAGCGAGTCTGTGGTGTGATATGAGACACATGATGGTATAATGATAAGTTGTTGATGATATCAGCTCTTATATTACGTAAGAAGCCCGTTTTAAATGTAATTCTGTTCCCTTTAGCCTAAAACTGATTTTTTAAGACAATAATAATCAATTAATTACTTTATTGAACAGCATTCAAATTAAAGCGGAGTTGTTCAAACATTTAAGTCAGTTCCCTTTTAAATCATATGATATGACATTGAATAAACCACAAGTTAAAGGGTTGGCCAATGGCATTAGAGCATGCAAGGGAGGCAAGATTCTCCGATATACAATGTGACAGTGAACAGCACTGCCGCAGAAACATTCTCCATCAGACCTTCTCAAGCCCTCACAAAGCCGTCGCTGTTGACCACGCTCTCCATAGAGAACAATTGACCTATCGGTAAGCCCTCTCCCCTCGAACACAGATGAGCCAAAGGCAGTTGAGTATCAGTTTCATGGGGAACAGAACTCGGACTTCTTTAGGTTTCAGCACCATAGAGAAACATTGGAAGATCAGAAGCTTTCATCGGTTTTATGGTGTCTATGCTACAAAAATGGAAAAACAATGTGCTTAGGGTACTTGTAACACTGATTTCAGGCATCCTAAGAGGATAGACAATGAAATTAATTTTATTAAATTTTATAAACCCAACCAAAACAGAGCAGTCTTCAACCCTAATCCCAAAGATGAAAACAATCATTTTTTGGTTGTCATACTCTCAGTTTTCATTTGTTCAAGCAGAACATTAATATCATCTTGTGCTTCAGCAAGGTATCTCTGACTAAAACTAGCTAATGTTAAAGTTAGTGAGCTTATGCTATCATAGAAATCTAAATAGCAAACAGTTCTCACGTCATGTTAAGTATAGGTCAAAAACACATAAACAAAGGACTACATGTCAGTGCCTCTCCATATTAAATTTGTTAAATGTAAATAATGTAATCTTACACTGCGGTACATGAACAGTGTTGACATGAGATGTTGTCATTGCGACCGTGACGACCTTACAATAAAGGTGCTTCACGAAGCCATAGAAGAACCTTTTTGTCTAAATGGTTCCATAAAGAACCTTTAACATCTGAAGAATTTTTGTTCACATTTCTGTTTCACAAAAGGTTCTTTGTGGCAAAAGAAGGTTCTTTAGATTATAAAAGAGATGGTTCTTTAAAGAACCTTTGACTGAATGGTTCTTTGTGGAACCAAAAATGGTTCTTCTATGGCATCGCTGTGAAGAACCTTTTAAAGCACCTTTATTTTTAAGAGTGTAACATGAGGCTTCTCCTGTTTGCATTGTGATCTGTATTTTTATATATATTTATTTTAATACCTTTTATATATCCCTCCAGGGAATATTTAAGTCCCATTTTGAATGGTGGTCCTTCTCTGTCCAAAATGTTTTAAAAACACCTTGGGGCAAGGTTTTCACACTGACAGCTATCATTGTAAGACAGTTAGAAACTTTGTTTGTTTGTCCGAGTGAGCAAGTGTAATAAGACTAATTATTAAGATGGCAATAAAGGAATTCTTTTCCTGTGCTGGGCTCTTCAAATTTCCCAAAGAGCACGATCGCTGTGTGTCCTGCTGAAGTTTTGTTTTTTCAGAGTTTTTTAGTATAGAAGTAAATCGGATTTAAATGTCAGGAGTTACTGTCCGGACGAAATTAACACTTGCTACTTTCCCCTACAGTGACAACAAGTGTTTCTTTTGTCCTGCAGCATGCTAATTTGGTAACTTTCTGTGTCTTGCATCATTTATTAAATCGTTTATTATAAATGTTTATGTTGTATTATACCAAAAGAATATGCCAAGAGTGAAGGTCAGAAAGACAGACAGAGATCTGATTCAGCCACATGTTCATATGAGGGGGCGTTTCTGGACAAGCCTATCTGTCAGGAATATCAGTCTCAGGGCTGTTGCTACATCGCATTTACCTGAGTCATATTTAGGTTTTAGCCATACCTTAGCTTTTCCACCTCCACCTCTGAATTTGCAGTGTTTCCAGATGTTTTCATGCACATTTTGATTTTATGCATACAAACAACTGCATGGAAACATGAATAGGCCTACTGTTAAATTATGTTGAGAATTTACATTATGTTAATTTAATTTAATTTTCATATTGTTCATTCTGTTAAAAAAAATTTTTTTATAAAAATAAGTTGAATAAATAAATGAATAATTTAAACAAATTCAAGTTTGTACACACAGGTTTTGAAACATTTGATGAAACTTAAATTTAAAAGGAAAATGTAATAATTTTTTGCAAAGATTAAGGACAAAATATGTTCGCAGTTACATATTAACAAGGTCATAGTCATGTATATTTAATAAAAAATGAAAATAAAAAAAAAGAATAACACAAAAAATCTAGCTTGTATTATTTGTGTTACTTTTGTCCCAAACAATGGGGTCGAAAGGAACAATGTGCAACTTATGTTCAAACTTAAATTATACTGAAGTCTTTCAACATTTTTACCACCTGTTATTAATAGACCACACGTCTGAGTTATAAGCCACAGCAAAAATATATCTCTGTCTACAACTACAATTTATGTTTTTCTGAAAAATGGTACTTTCGTCCCCGCTCTCCCCTACCATGGACACAAGCAAGCCTCCTGTCACTGTGGACAATGAGCTACTTGGGCTATTGACTAAGGTGGCCGAGAAGCTCAGGTTAGAGTGGTCACTACTTGCCAAACCCATTTACAGTTGCTTGAACGAGTGGTACTTGTAGCCACAGCCAGAAATTTGCCCATCAAAAGTCATTCCCATTTTTCCTGAGAAGACGGGATCTCCAAGATGTGGCACACCTCGGCTCACAGTCATGTCTCTGGAACACCACTCCTTTCATTGATGGATGGTGTGGAGACTCCTCTACTCATCTACTCTAAGATGGAATAGGCAGGTGGAGAGGGCAGTGACAGCAAATCCTGCCCTTCAGCTGCTGGAAATCCCTGCTTTCCTTACTCAAATGAAATTTATAGGTCTGATGAGCTACAGCCCCTGCAGAATTAGCTACTGAAGTAGTGTCTTGTTCCTTACTCTCAGCAAACCTAGGCTCTGTGAAGTAACTGGGGATGTTTTTATGTTAACTTTTAAATAACAGAATTATGTTTCTACTCCAAAATGTTGTCAAAATATACACATTTAAATTTAAATGGTGTCTAATAAAAACTTGTTTTCATGACAAATTGTAAAACATACATTAAATCAGAGGTCTCCAACCCTGCTCCTGGAAAGCTACCCTTCATGCAGACTTCAGTTCCAGCTCTGCTCCAATGCACAAGCTGAACTCTGCAGGGTTGTACCTCTCCAGGAGTAGGTTTGGAGACCCTGCATTAAATAATGAAGACAATGAAGTAAAATACAATGAATATTTATTATTGTGCATATATTTAGCTAAACGCTTCTGTAAAACTCAGGCTAAGTTTGTATGGATGCTTCAGACACAAGCATCACTGGAGGCGTTCTCATAGCATGAACACTGATGCAGCACTGATGTCCACTGACAAATTATGGATAATCAGTTAAACCTAAGTTGCTTTAGTCTTAGAAATTCATGTGTCAAATATGATGCAGTAACAAATATAAATTAAAAAAAAAGCCAGCATAGAAATGTCAACATATTAATTGAAATCACTGTCCCAAATGCAACTGCATGCTTAGTGGTAAGTTATAATAAAGAAAGTACTTGACTCTCAGTTATTGTAGTGAAGCAGGCACAATTAAACACCGGGGGGATTAGTTAATGTTTGAAGCTCTGTACAAATAACAATACAAATGGATTTCAAATTACATGCAGTACTGTCCTGATCCTCATAACTATACCTTGGTGCAAAACTTAATCACATCTTCTCTTGCTAAAAGTAGCTAAATTATTTCATTTAGGCATTGTCAACGTCTCCGTGCAGAAACAGGAATAGCAGGATACAGAAGGAAACCGGAGAAGGTGGAGTCGTTGGTGTTATCTGCATACACTCCCCCAAATGCATCGTCTCCATAGACCTGCAGCCATACCTCATCTCCTGCCTCCAAACGCAAGATAACAGAACCAGATGCCTGATCCACATTGGTCTCCTGGTACTGGTCAAAGGTAAACATGATGGCCTTGTCATTCATGAAGAGACTGACTTTAGCATCTTTAGTGTAGACAGTGAGATGATAAGTAAAGAAGTACACTCCTGGCAGAACGCATCGGAACTTTCCAGATATGTCATCATAGTGGTGTTGGTCATTGTAGAAGAATTTGTTGAAGCGGATTGGCACATTGGTGGCGGGAACAAGCTCACTTAGACCTACGCTAAAGGCTGAATGGTACGACAAGGCACTTTCACCACGGGCCCCTTTCAGACCTGGGTTCCCAGGAAAGCCTCTTGGTCCAGCAGGGCCAGTGTCTCCCTTCTCCCCAGGATCTCCTTTCTCACCTGCTTCACCTGCAAAAAACAAACAAACAAACAAAAACCCCCCCCAAAAAAACCAGAAGCATTATATCCTGTAGCAGGCATACAACTTGATAAAATAGGTTATTACAAGATCAGAATCCAGGAGGGAAGCTAAGGCTTTGGCTTTCGTTTTCTTTCAGCTGAAATTACTTGTGTACAGCTCAAATGTTGCCAACTAAAAGAGGTGCTTTCAGAAGTCATAGATCCTCTTCTGAGTATTAATAATTTGTGATTGTCATTAGGATATGTCCCCAAAACATGTATGTTAATGTATATTAAGCCTCTCATTAAAAAAACACAACTTGACCCCAATGAATTAATTAATTATAGACCGATCTCAAATTTCCCTTTTCTTTCAAAGATACTAGAAAAGGTCATAGGTCGTATCCCCACAATTATGTTCCTTTTTAGAGAAAAATGGTATCTGTGAGGATTTCACTCAGGATTTAGACCGTATCATAGTAACGGAATGCATATAGTTGATATAAAAAAATGATGACTTAATAATTTCTTACTGCTAAATTTAAGAAAACAGAGGTGTTAATTTTCGGACCTAAAACCTCTGCATGCAATAACCTAAAACAGTGTCTAATACTTGATGGCTGCTTTGTCAATTATTCGTCAGCAGGGCACCACCAGCCTGCACGCCACTACAGTCTTACCACTTCCTGGTGAAGATTGGGAAGAAATGGGTTACCGGAGGAAGCCTTCAGAGATTTTCTTATTATTGGGAGATAAGAGGGTCTGAAACCGTAAACTTTAGCTTTGGCCGTTATGCTTTTTTGGCTAAAGGTTGCAGGCTTGCCTTCTATTGGCTTTTGAGCATTTCCAGCTCGGGAGGAAGCTCATCCAGCCTACTGGGAGCTGCTTCCTCTTTCCTCCAACCAGTATAATTTAAGCCTGACCAAGCCATGGGCCATAACCTCTACCAACTTGTTATTATATTATATTATATTATATTATATTATTGTAAAGAATTGAACTGTTCCGTGAGTGATTTATTTTTTAATTTTTAATTTTAACTTTTTATTTATAAAAAAGTTTTATCAGGTAACCTAAAATGTGCCTCATTTAGTTCAAGGGTCAAATCAAATGTAAACAGAATATTAAAGTTAAAAGTTAGACACTTTTTTGTGTGTGCGCTGTACAGGTCTGATATAAAAATGTTTTTGCTCAGGTGGCCGATATGTCTGTCCAATAGAGAAAATGTTTGCTCAGCAAGTAAAAAAAAATTTAGAGGGAACAATGGACACAAGCCAAAATGTTACTTGGTGTAGGTCAATATGATCATTTGTATTGGCTTTTTACAACTTAATTTTACAATAAACAAAAGCTTCATCAGCATAGAATAAATACCAAACATTTTGTTTTCAGTCCATTTTTAAATTAAGTTCACTTAATGTAATAATAATAAAAAAAAAACTTTATTTCAGTCAGTAAAGTTTGCCAGTATTCTACACGTCAGCACTCTGAAGTCAAGTTGAAATACTGTTTAAACATTTATGTTTAATGTTTGACTATAACATTGGATAACATTGTTTACACTGCCCTTTTCTCTTGTAGTCTATTTCACAAAGCTGGTTTTGGTATTTACCTAGAGAGTTTCCAGATAGTTTCTATTATCAAAGCCTGAGAATACAAAAAAAAGCTGATGATTAGTATAACAGTATACCGACAAAGGCTGATTGTGTTGTTTTTAGTTTTGTCAATCCTGTACCCTGAAGTTTGTTTAACTAGCTTCATAGTACAGGTCCCATCTAAATTAGGTTAGATTTAAATTTATTTATTTATTTTTTTTTTAAACTCAGAATTTGTTTAAATAGCTTTGTGTAATAATCCATAGGTAAAGACATCTGAGTCATCATGGATCATTTACAAAAAGACCAGTAGCATAAAGAAAATTAAGAAATTTTAATTTAATGTTTTATAAATTGTAAAATCGCTAAGCAAAGTTAATGTAGTTCTGAAAAAAGGATCTTATAAAATCTATAATCATTTATTCACAGATACCACTTACAGAAGTCAGAAACACTGTATGTTTCAGACAAATGATCTAGCAAAGTTTTAAACTGTATAAAGGAACCTTTCTCTAACCTTTATCTCCTTTTTCACCCCTCGGTCCATCACGCCCATCTTTGCCGTCTCTTCCAGGTTTACCACTGTGTCCAGGTGTGCCAGGAACTCCTCCCATCCACATGGCACATGGCTGTCTATGATCAGGTTGACTGACATCTGCTCCCGGACCCTCAGGCTCTTCCACTTCCTCTCCTCCCTCAGTCCCTTCACCCACTGCTGCTTGCTCTATATTCTCGTTTAGAAGGTCTTCATCTTGACCTTGACTGAGTCGTCCAATGAGAAAGATTCCCAACAAGATCTTCCATAGTAGCGTCATACTGAGGTCAAATATATCTGTCAAAATAACCATGTTGTACTGATAAATATATATGTATTGTATGTCTAACACATGGGATGTCACACTTCACAAGTTATGAATTGTTTCACTTTTTGTTAAGGTTTTTGAACATAAAGTTATAACTTAAGCCCAAACCTAAACAGCTTGATTCGATTGGCTTTGGACATTTGCAAACATTTTAGTGACATAAAACCAACTTGACATAAACATGTTTGATATGTTTTTTTGTTTGTTTGTTTTGTTTTTTGTTTTTTTTTTGCTGATATAGATACTATATTAAAATAACGCTATGAAAAACTAGCTGTCTTACCTGATCTGTATGTGTGTGTCTCCCAAACCACAGAACAGTAAGAACAACCACTGAGCGACGCAACTGCCTTTGTTGGTGATGTGCTGTCATCACGGTGGGCTTTTCTGAACTATATTTATCCAAGTCTAAATTCTAAATATATTTATGGCTTGTTGAACAGCAGACCACTTTATCCAATCCAATACTAGTCTGACATGCCTTCTTAAAAGAGGGTTTCTTTTCTCCTGTATTATTTAAATGCTGCATAAACAAGAAAAACTGATTTATCAAGTGTCAAGGCAAAGTTTTCCTTTATCCTTTACCAAAGTTTCATGCACTGAACTGAGTTCTCAAAACCATTCTTTCTCTCTTTTTTTTTTTTTCTTGTACGCAGTTTCAAAATGGACACAATAATAGTGTAATTTAAATAATAAGTAATACACTGTTGTCTTTAAACACACCAAGTGTCAATGATTCAATATGCCCTGTGCATACAGTTTGTTAAAATCCTAATGCGCTTATCACTTTTCAAGAGTCAGAAAGTCTAATTCTGGAAGCAAATTACTTTTTAATGCATTTAATAACTTACATTGTGTTGTCTTGGTAATATAATTTTTTGTTATTGTCTATAATTTATAAATGTCTCATCTGCATTACAAAACATATTATTCTTGTGGTATCTTGGTCCCATCATATTTGATGAATAACTAATAGCCTAATTTAGTTTCCTTGGAGCAGAATATTCGGTCCTATTAAGAAAAATCTGCCTGTACAAAACATTTAAATCATAATTTATTACAGATATCTGTAAACACTGGAAGAGCGATGGCAAAAACCAACCAGATGGGGGCAGTACTTGTTCATCCGGTAATGAGTCTTTCATAAATCAAGGGCTGAAGTGTTAGCCAGCAATCTCAAGTACTTAAACTCTCAACCTTTACCTTCTTTTTCCACTTAAAATGTTCAGTAAATTGCACATATTTATAACTAGCATTGATTAGCTGCCTCAGACCAGCTTGTTTTAGCAGACTTGTAAAGAAGATTTATCATGAAAATAATTACATATCTTCATCTTAATTCTAAATAATAACTCCTTTACGGCACCTTCTTCTTCCTTTAGTTAAATGAAAGTATTTTGTCTCAGTATAATGGAAGAAATAAAATACATGCACAAGCTGCTTTTGTCTGTATTGTGTCTTTACTAGAAATGACTAGGACTGGTGAACTCTCCAGTCTCTGCGAACAGAGCAATTAATCCAGTAGGTAAGAGTATGTTATAGATAAAGGCCACTTATAAATTTCTAAATATTACTGTAGCTCTTTTATTTAATTAATGCTTAATTCTGGTAACACGTTAGTATAAGGACCAATTCTCACTATTAACTAGGTGCTTATTAGTATGCATATTGCTAGAATATTGGCTGTTTATTAGTACTTATAAAGCACATCTGCATGACCATATTCTACATCCCTAATGCTACCCAATATCTAAACTTAACAACTAAATTACCAAGTATTTTATCTTATTTTATCACAATAATCATATTGCTGTGGTCAAACTCAAAATCAGAGAAGATGGTAGAATCATACCTCAGGCTATATAAGGGGAAAAGGAATTTTATTGTAATATTTGCAGTGAGAGAAAGGATTACTGCAGGTGCTCAAGGTAAACCTTGAGCTAATGCTGACGCAATTCACAATGTCACACTGAGCACATTTTCTCCAGATTGTCCTCACAATATGATTGCTTATTCACATCTCAACAAAAATCTTTTTTATGCATCCTGCTTTTAATAATGCACACAAAATTGTCTAAAAATTGAGGAAAATCAGGTACGCCTTGTCTCTTTTGAAGAATAAGACTTGCCTGAGGAAGCTGCTGTCCACATCAAGCAATTTTTGTGAGAATATCATGGTACTCCCTGATGGGCTTCTTCAAATTTAATCCATTTACTTCGTTTCAGCTCACAGAAGATTTTGACGCATTAGAAGTTTCTTGTTTCAATGTTTCAAGAATTTTTGAAGACAAAACTCTTTTTTTTATTATTTACATCTGCAGTGCACCAGCCACGTAGGACAGTTTTACAATGAATCAGGATTAGTGAGGATTCGCCCTTTAATAGCCATTGTTCTACATTGTAGGCCTGTATTCTAAATGGCCTTATGCACAGATTCCTGTCTCTCATTAGAGAAGATGCAGCTTATGCAATGACAAGTAGAAACACTTTATTTTTTTCCACACAATTTTCCATCCCCTTCACTGACATGTGTATATATTTTGAACTATTGTACTGATACAAGTCTGATACATGTTCACTTTAAAAGGTTTATGAGAACCTGTCCAATTAAGGCTTAACTCCAACAAAAAGAAGATCACTGCTGTTTTCATTTTAGATATCCATCATCCTAATTGGTCTCTATTAGCTTTTTGTTGACAAAATTCACTGTTCTTCTCATTATTTTTCACATCCTTGTCTCAGGATGTAAGGCTCAAATAAAAGAGACTTATTCATCAAGAGAGATATCGATGAAATTTTAAGTGTAAGAAGTCCCCTGAAGTGTCCAAGAAAATTATATTTATAAGGTCTAGACAGGTTCACTTAGAGGATTTCTGCTATAGCGACTGTTTTGATTGAAGCAAATGTAGAGTTCTATTAAAGAGGCTTAAAGGGGTCACTTGGGAAAAAGAAGTAGCATGCTTTTAAAGAGTACTTAAATGAAATAAGTATATGAAAGTGAATGAAAATAATATTTTAAAAAAATATGCTAAAGTGTGAACTGAATGTAATGCTTTTGTAAAAATTGCATGTCGTTTGCATGTTATTAAATGAAAGTTTGTTATAGTTTCAATTTATATTAAATACAATTTGTTGAAAATAAGAGTGCTTTTTGACCCACTTAAATAGGACTTAAGTACATCTTTATATGTAATTTCATAATTATCTATTGTCTTGGTTGAAAGGGTTTAAGTGTGTTCTGCCGAATGTACAAATGTACAAACATTTGTGGTAAGCTAAAATATACTTGTTGTCATTTATTACACATTTATAATAATGACTTTAAATGTAATAATGTAATATTGAATAACACATTACAGTTAAAATTATAATCAACAATATTTTACTTATACATTTAAGATTTGAAATACATTACAAGTGACAACTAAATGAAAAATCTGTAATTTTCTTTTAGTCCAGTAACATCTTTTACCATCTTGTCTCAGTGTTGTTTGTCCATAAAACATCTATACAAAGTTGTTTTGAACCCAACTCATTTTCACTGTATGGACAAAAACAAAACAAAACAAACAAACAAACAAACAAACAAAAAAACAGTTATTATTTCAACTTATGTATGGGTTATTGTACTGATACTGTTTAAAAAAAGCCTTCTTATGTTCCTCAGACAAAGCGGAAATTGGCTGACTGTGGATTTTTTTTTCTTTCTTTTTTTTAAACTTTTGCTTGGCTTGTTGAATGAGGTAAAAAAAACAAAAAAAAAAACAATGGGAGAACTGATTTAATTACAGTTGATTAATTCAGTTGGTTCTATACCTAATTGTTTCAAGGGTTTTAATTACAGTTGAATACACACGTGCTCAATAAACAATTGTTCCACAAAGGTTTAGTCACTGAATGCTTTGGAAGTACATGTGCCTTGATTATTTTGCTTTTCGTGTTACATTGCCTTTCACTTTCTCCAAGAAATACATGTGAATGTAAAATATTACCTCAGGACTTTATATATATATATGAGAAAAGATGACATGACTTCTGGTGAGACAAGAACCTTGAATAACAGAAGGGTGACACTGATGCATTGGTTGCCTGCTATGTTAATTTGGCATTATAATAGTGGGATTAAACGACCTTATAGAATCCTTCATAACAATTATTTAACTGATCTGCATAAGCTAATATGTAGGCTGCATACCAGCTGTCTTCTGCATTGCTGTCAACATGCAGCATTGTGTGATAATATTGTTTCCACTGCAGCCCACTTAAGAAAGACAACAAAGCAGAGTGAACTGAAGAATGTAAATCTACTGATGCGATAACAAAGAGCAAAGTTGCCTAACTCCGGTGACTAACAGCCTTATATGGAGTAGTTTGTAACACAGGGCTAAAATAATCCTGTCTAATTACAAAGATGACTCTCGGCCATGCGCTGGAAAGGAATCTTGTTATCTCTCTAATGGAACTCTGGGTTTCAGATGGAGACAGAATATTTGACAGCTCTTACAGAAAAAAAAAAAAAAATCAACTTTACTCTTCGGAATTTTGGTTCATTAGTTTGTTCAGTGCAAGCAGAGATATGTGACCTTAGTGAGACCAATTATAGAGGCAGGGTTAGAGAATTATAGTACTGCTGAAAGAATATTCTTACTAATTTGTCATATTCTGATTCTTGGTAGTCACAGCCCTAATGCAACAAATAAAAAAATATATCTCATAATTTAAGGTAATGTGTAAGCTGGGATGGAGCTTACCTTGGATCAGAAAGTACTTTTCTCAGTTTTTGTTATGTGAAAATAATAATAAATAGTGAATATTTGTTTGGAGGATAGGTTGATATAATTTTAATGTTATAGATTTTCAAACAGGGAGTCTTAGTAATGAGCAAATAACACCCTCTAAGATACATAATGTTAATGAATACTGAAAGTACAATGCAACATTGCTTAAAGATTGCTAGCATACTGTGTGCTGAAATTACAAGTGAAAATATTTCATCTCACAGAATTTAATGGGTTACAGGTATAGTGTTAGCTGCATCTGAAGCTGCATGAAGGTACATTTACATAGACTGCTTAATGCAGCTCAGCAGTGACATGAATGCATTTACACTGTAATTACAAATGCATAAATATTGTTATGATAATTTTAAATGAATGAATTAATAACATTTTTAATTACTAAACCTGCCGCCTACTGTCTCAATGAGGGAGTCACTGAATCGTTCAATTTATTCATTCAGGAACGAAGCAAGTGACTTCCTTTATGAAGGGTTAAATGAGTCATTTGCTCAACAAATTTGTTCAAAATGTGGGTAAATTCAGGAACTAAACCCCACTTTGTGCTGCTTAAAGGCATTCAGCAGTTCTGTTGTGGAACCCATACAGGGACATTTGTGAAATAAATAAATAAATAAATAAACAAATGCATTAAAAAAACTTATTTAAAAAAAAGTTTTGATCACAAAACATTCTTTTTATTATTCATAATGTTGTATAATAATAATAATAATAATAATAATAATAATAATAATAATAAAAACTATTTAGTGAACAGTGATAACAGTAAAACACTAAAAGATAAAAAAATTCCATCAATAATGGAGAATGATGGAGTGTTGTTTCAAAAATTCCATTAATGCCAGGGAAAGACTTGATTTCCACTTGCTTACTGTTGTGATGTGAAAATGAGGATCCACTTTTCTGTATTACTTTTGTACTACAGTTTTCAGGAGAATTACATAGTCGCTAAATCTGCTTTAGAACAGTGATTTGTTTCCAATTATAGTCCTTTCATTGCTGTAAAATATATAGCATAACCCTTCCTAGCTAATAGGCTTCCACATCTCTACAGTCGTACTTTAGTTTGTCATTAATAAATTTTTTGTAAATGAACAGTGTAGAAAATGAGGCAAAAAATAAAGTATTGATATTGATATGTTTTATTATTATTATTAATTATTGCCAAAACTTTTGCACTTTGCACGTTTCGTTAAAAAAAAGAATTTCAGAATGTCTACATTGTTCAGTTATTTTCTAAAAGGCTGAGCGGCTCAGGGGAGGCCTATAAACCCTATACATTTCAGCTTGGCATTGAACAGAATACTGGAGATTGGTGATCTAGAAACTGGAGTTATTACTGTAACATATCTTGTTTTCATTGTGCTCATGACTCCAAGTACTTGCAATTAGTCAAGTTAACAAACTAAACATAACTCTTTTTGGAGCAAACCAAGCAGAACTGGATGCATGAAATACAGATTAGTTACAGTTTGGAGGACAAAACTAGATAAATATGGCCTTGTCCACCATAAAATGCAGAGCATCAAGGTTAAGAAATGTCTGTCTGCGAATCAGACGTAATATAGGGGAGCGCGGGGCACAAACTAACACGGGGTTAGTTGTAACATATGTGGTTTAAATATTTCCACACATGCTAGCATAAACAAATTTACGGTGTTTACTAGTTGCCATATCAACACTACAATATATATAGAAAGATGTATGCCAAAATAAAAAAAACAATCTTTTGAATATATCCCTGAATATGAATCTACCATAGTAAAAGTAAATTTCTGGCTGAAGTAAATTTTTCATGTCAGTTTTTAGTCCAGTTGCACAGATGGAGAACGTTGTAATAATCTATGCTACTCTGTGACATTAGCTATGTAATTTACACCATTTACTAATTATTATTTTAAAAAAAATTTGGCTTGTTTATGTGTGTTTTGGCTTTGTATATGCTTGTGTTCTATGAGAGCTGTGTATGGAGGGAGGGGAGTGTATCTTTGAATGTCTGAACGTGTTTCATCTGTTTGCCCACATTGTTTTGAACTATACTGTATAGTGTGTTGAGATCAGGGCCGTCCCAAGCATGGTTGCATTGTGATTATTGTCATACTCCAAAATTTGATTATTTTTATTATTTAAAAAAAAGCTGTTATGTTATTTGAAAAAGTTAATACTTTTATTTTGTAGACAAAATATTTAAATTTGTCTTGAATATTTTCTTTTAATTCGATCAGATAACATTTTAAGCTGTCATATGGTTGTGTTAGAACGTTCCCCGCTCACATGTTACAATGTACCCCACCTAGGGGCATGTTGCTGCATTTCACTTCCTTTTTGAGGTAAATAACGAAATATGTATACACTGTAATTATAAAACAAAGCAACATATTTGTACTAGACAACTGTGAAATTAATGTGGAAAAAAATATATACTCTGAACACCACATGGATTTACGCAAACTAAAAAAAAGTAAAAAATTCTGTGCCCCACGCTCCCCTATGCTATGTGTTATGCTAAATAAATAAGGTGGTCTAAAGCAGGGGTTCTCAACCTTTTTTATGCCGGGGCCCACCTCCTTCTCCAGTCAATTTTACATTGTGACAACTATGCAAATGTTTTGAAATTTCACGCAAAAAAACTAGGGATCAGAGCCCCGAAAGCGCCAGTCAATTTTTCATTGTGACAACTATGCAAATGTTTTGAAATTTCAAGCAAAAAAATAGGGATCAGACCCCCGAAAGCGCGAATAGTTTGTGAATCAAAAGCGGACTTATGCGTGCCTAATGTACGACTCTGATATACAAGAGTGTCATACATTAGGCACGCGCACGTTCTGGGGTGCGTTTCCGAAAAGCATCGTTAGCCAAGTATGGTCGCAAGTTCCATCGTTACCAACATAGTTCAACGATTCGGTGTTTCCCAAAACCATAGTTCAAACGAACATTCGCAAACAGCGTCACAAACTTACGTGGTTGGAACTACAGCTCTTGACCTGTGGTTAAGAAGCATAGCTCCTTGTTAGTAAGACATATGGGCTCAATAAATTATGCTCTTGGACACAATAAGCAAGCGAACATGCAGTACAATCTATATCTTTCACTCGATCTAAATATAAATGCATTTTAATCTATGTATTTTTAAGCTTCCTCTGCAAGCGACGTTTTTGCATAGTGCTCATGCGCATAAATGCCTACGGAATCCCCGGAGTATGACGTAAGAGGGAACCTACGATTAATCAAACATCAAATAAAGCGAAGTGACACGGAACAAAAAATGGTAAATTAATCACCAGGTGCCATGTTTAATATAGCTGCATTTTAGAGATCTCTAATAACTTAAATAGCATAAATTATTACTCGGTGACGTCATTAACAATGGCCCTACATTGCTGAACTAATGTGGTTCAAACCATATGGTTCAAACGACGGAGATGCGACCTTGTTCGGGAAACAGTTGTGACTAGCTAGTTCGTTTCCACAACAATGCATCGTACTATGGAGATTAATCAGCGAGTTACATCGTTGTACGGGAAACGCACCCCTGATCGTCTTTACTATTACAGTAGCGCGACGGTTTGTTTCATGCAGCCAAGAGATGAAGTAGAGACCTACACTCCTGCAGGAGTACCGCGGGACACGACGCAACAGAGTGCGGCGCGGGACAAAACTTGATGGACGAGTGCGGGTTGGATGCGGGAGAATAGAAGGATTCGCAAGAATCGCAAAATAGAAATATCTAAACATAAAACAAAAAAAACATAAATTCATCTATTGCACAAAAGCAACAAGAACAACGAATATAAAAATGATTAACAGGCGCAAGAATAGACAGTATGGATTTAAAACAGGTGTTTACAGCTTGAGCGATGTAGCCATCTGTTGATTTCTGGAACGCATTGGTCAATCAGGTGTTTAAGCTGGAATCCACTCACTGCTTATAAGTTATTGCACAGTGCTGAATGTTGTGTGCTCGCGAATCCTCTCATTACAACACACGAAGTGTAGACATTGTGGAAGATTCATTGTGCATATATTCATTTATAAGAGCTTAATGAGATCGCGATGAACTAAGGTGTCAGCTTTAAGGGAGCGCTGTTTGCTCGCATTCTGCCATGCATGCACGCAGCAGCCGATGCTTGCTTTTCTGTTAAGAATAGCAGTGGTTTCTAAATGTTGATGCTTAGCCTAAATAACAAATATTTTATCTGGAGCGTTTATGTCGAGATCTTGTGGAAATTACGAGATGTTACACATCACTATTTCATGTATATTTCATCGATGTAGTGAAAAAAAATGACATAGGTTACTTTTATGCGGGCTTTTGCGGGCGGGAGCGGGACAAAACATGGATGTCGCGGACGGGAGCGGGACGAAATAACATATATTTCTGCGGGAGCGGGTGGGCACGGGACAGAATCTTGCGGGAGCGGGACTAAAAAAATCCGTCCCGTGCAGGTCTCTAAGATGCCGTTTGCGTGCAGTGGTTGGAAGTTTTGAGCCGGCGTTCAGTGTGTATTTAACAGTGCGATGAGGCTTGATGGGCCAATCAATCACAGAACACAAGAGAGGCCGTGCTTTGATGATTTTAATTTAAAACATTAATAATGAAATTAAAGAATTTTAGGATAATATTTAAATGAACTTTAAGCTATCTCGCGGCCCCCCTGGAAGATCACTGAGGCCCACTAGTGGGCCGCAGCCCACCGGTTGAGAATCCCTGGTCTAAAGAGGTCAATCTGAGTTATAGATAGGAAGTACCTCACACACACTCCAATGCTTTGTAAAGACAGGGTGTGACATCTTTGGATCAGCAAGCATCATCACTAAATAAAAGTGCCTTTTGTGCTTTCGATGGCATTCAGTAGTCCTGACTACAGTTTGCTAGCTTGTATTACACAGTGCCAGGCTCCGCATTCCTCTGACAAGCCATGTAAGTAGCTGTGTGCTTGATGGATGACTCTTATTTTCTTGTCAGCCTTGAACTACTTTAATGTTTATCTTTATATCTCCCTGATGGGCTCCCATTCATTTTGTACAGTTCTCAAGGAGGACTGAGAGTGAGTATCTGAATCAATAGAGATCTGAAATGTACTAACACAGTGACACCTGTGCATTTCACTTGTGTGACAAAAAACAAAACAAAACAAAAAAAAAAAAACACTGCTACACACATATGGGCTGGTGAGGAATATAGAACTTTTTCTGTCTCCGGTCAGATCAAAACCCCAAAGATGCACATTAGAGATAATTGTGCAATGCTGAAATCAGTCTGTAAATATACCCATTAGAAAACCAGCTTTCCACCTACAGTTCCATTTAGTTAGAACAATGATTATAAAGCCAGTATTTAGGACATTTGAGTTCAATGTCCTAAAGAGAATTTAGTTGTTTCACAAAGGAAAAGTGTCATGAAATCGGCAGATCTGCTCAGTCTGACTTGTGCTGCTGCCTCGAATTAAACAGCACCATGCTGGGTTCATCTGACCATAGTAGAACTTGCCCCCTGACTGAGTTTGGTTTCTTCCAAGGTTTTTTTTTTTCTCCATTTCTTTCACTGATGGAGTTTTGGTTCTTTGCTACTGATTGCCTCTGGCTTACTCAGTTGGGGACACTTAATTTCTGGCAATATTCTGACTTGACTGCGGAGATACTGTTTGAACTGAACTGAGCTGGAGGATGATATCACTGTATCTATGATGAACTGACTTTAACTAAAAATTAAGTGTTTACTATTGTTTGTTATTATTTATTATAATAATCCTTTTGGGTAGGTTTAAGGGTGGGTTTAAGGTGAAAGGGTTGGGTCAACACTGTAATTATAAATGTAATTACAGAAATTAATCACAGATGTAATTACATATAGGTATTTTTAAAAATATAAGTACAATGTAAAAACATGTATGTACACAATAAGTGCATTGTACCAAATTATTAATTTAAATGTAAGTATATAGTAGTATATTAAGGCCACCTAATATATTCAGTTCAATTCAATTCAAATTTATTTGTATAGCGCTTTTCACGATACATATCGTTGCAAAGCAGCTTTACACCAAATTGACATTTTTACAATATATGTAGTAGTAGCTTGATGTACATATGGCAGAGATGTGTGGTAAAGATCAATTAATGACGTAATCAAACAGACAAAGAACACTATAAATTAGTAGCAGAATTCGGTAGTGCTGCATCTGAAGTCCTCTGTGGGGTTGGCATCATCTCTTCTTAAGTGTTCTGGATCCACACTGGAGCTTGTGAATTCCTAGTTACCATGGGATGTCAATCCCATGGCAAAAACAGAGAACAAATAGGAACATAATTAGCGTAGCTGCTGTTCAAACTAAGAAAAGGAAGGTTTGTTAAACCAGAGCTAAAAGATTAATAATGAACATTTGATCAGATATAGCTGCAGGAAAAGTTTATGAGATGCATTATTTGAATGCTTGGCTAAAAAGATGTGTCTTTAATCTAGATTTAAACAGAGACAGTGTGTCTGAACCCCGAACGTTATCAGGAAGGCTGTTCCAGAGTTTGGGTGCCAAATGTGAAAAAGCTCTACCTCCTTTAGTGGACTTTGCTATCCTAGGTACTACCAACAGTCCAGAGTTTTGCGACCTTAGGGAGCGTGATGGATTGTAGCGTATACTAGTTACTAGTTAGGTACGCAGGAGCTAAACCGTTAAGTGCCTTATAGGTAGGAAGTGCTATTTTGTAGCTGATGCGGAACCTAATAGGTAGCCAGTGCAGAGACTTTAAAATTGGGGTAATATGATCATATTTTCTTGACCTGGTAAGGACTCTAGCAGCTGCATTTTGCATCTGTAGCTTGTTTATTGAAGATGCAGGACAACCACCTAGTAGTGCATTACAATAGTCCAGTCTAGAGGTCATGAATGCATGAACTAGCTTTTCTGCATCAGAAACAGGTAACATGTTTCGCAGCTTGGCAATGTTTCTAAGATGGAAGAATGCTGTTTTTGTAACATGAGAAATATGATTTTCAAAAGACAAGTTGCTGTCTAATGTAACACCCAGGCTTTTGACTGTAGTGGAAGTAACAGTACATCCGTCTAGTTGTAAATTGTAAGTCAAAAGATTCTGTGTATTGTTTTTAGGTCCAATAAGTAATATCTCTGTCTTATTTGAATTTAATAGCAGAAAATTGTTGGTCATCCAATCTTTTACATTTTTAACACACTCTGTTAACTTCGATAATTCAGAAGTGTCATCTGGTCTTGTTGAGATATATAGTTGAGTATCATCAGCATAACAATGGAAACTAATCCCGTGTTTTCTAATAATATTACCAAGGGGCAGCAAGTATACTGAAAACAGTAGAGGACCTAGAACAGATCTTTGTGGCACTCCATACTTTACTGGTGATAACTGAGATGACTCCCCATTTAAATAAACAAAGTGGTAGCGATCAGACAGGTAGGATCTAAACCATTTTAAAGCCTGCCCTTGGATACCTGCATAATTTTGTAGTCGATCTATTAGTATGTCATGATCTATAGTGTCGAACGCAGCACTAAGATCAAGTAAAACTAGCAGTGAGATGCAGTCTTGGTCTGATGAAAGAAGCAAGTCATTAGTGATTTTAACAAGTGCAGTTTCTGTGCTGTGATGGGGCCTGAAACCTGACTGAAATTCTTCATAGATATCATTTTTTTGCAAGAATGAGCACAGTTGAGCAGATATAACTTTCTCTAAAATTTTAGACATAAATGGAAGATTAGAAATGGGTCTATAATTTGCCAGTTCACTAGGGTCTAGTTGTGGTTTCTTAATAAGAGGCTTAATAACTGCCAGCTTGAATGGTTTAGGGACGTGACCTAAAGATAATGATGAGTTGATAATATTGAGAAGCGGTTCTTCTGCCACAGGTAACAATTCTTTCAGTAATTTAGTGGGTACAGGATCTAATAGGCATGTTGTTGGTTTAGACACAGTGATGAGTTTATTTAACTCTTCCTGTCCTATAGCGGTAAAGTACTGCAGTTTTTCTTTGGGTGCGGTGAAAGAAGTTGACATATTAGATGCAGTATATTCTACATTGGTTATTGTATTTCTGATGTTATCTATTTTATCAGTGAAGAAATTCATAAAGTCATTGCTATTAAACTGTAAAGGAATATTTAGATCAGGTGGCGTCTGGTTATTTGTTAATCTAGCCACTGTGCTAAATAAAAACCTTGGATTGTTTTGGTTATTTTCGATGAGTTCGCGGAACTCACACTTAATATAAAGTGGGACTATATATATATATATACACAAGTAAATAAATGATAAGAAATAGAAACACCTCCTTCAGGAAACATTTCACTTACAGACTATTTTATCTAGTTTACTGGATTTTTAGAAAAAATAAAACTGTCAAACAATATGAAAACAGGAAACAATTCATTCAATAGCATGATGCAAAAGATAACATACAAAACTAGATGAGTAAAGTTTGAGAACAAACTTTAAGTTGGCTTGAGAAAGCCTAGCCTGAAAGTTTGAAGCAGTTGTAAAAGTAAGAAAGCAGCTAGCATGATTTAACACATTGCTTACATGATTTAACATGCTGTTAACATGTTTTAGCATGATTAGCTTGTTGCTTGTATTTTTATAGGCTGATTAAAATGTTGTTAGCATGACTAGCATGTTGTTAGCATAATTTGCTAGTTACTAGAATGTTGTTAGCATGATTAACAAGTTACTAGCATGTTTCTAGCCTGATTAGCATGTTGATAGCATGTCTCGTGCATGATTAGCATGTTACTAGCTTGTTGTTAACATGATTGGCATGTTACTAGCATGTTGTTAGCATGTTTCTAACATGATTAGTTTGTTACTAGCATGTTGTTAGCATGATTAGCATGTTACTAGCATGTTGTTATCATGTTTCTAGTATGATTAGTATGTTAGTAGCATTTTTCTATCATGATTAGCATTTTACTAACATGTTGCTAGCATTATTAGCATGTTACTAGCATGTTGCTAGCATGATTAGCAAGTTACTAGCATGTTGCTAGCATGATTAGCATGTTACTAGCATGTTGCTAGCACAATTAACATGTTACTAACATGTTGTTAGCTTGTTTCCAGTATGATTAACATGTAACTAACACATGCTAGCATGATTACCAAGTTACTAGCATGTTGTTAGCATGATTAGCATGTTCCTAGCACGTTGTTAGCATATTTCTATCATGATTAGCATGTTACTAGCATGTTGTTAACATGTTTCTAGTATGATTAGCATGTAACTAACAAATTGCTAGCATGATTAACAAGTTACTAGCATTTCGATAGCATGATTAGCATGATACTAACATGTTGTTAGCATGTTGTTAGCATGATTAGCATGTTACTAACACGTTGCTAGCATTTTTCTATCATGATTAGCATGTTATTAGCATTTTGTTAACACGATTAGCAAGTTACTAGTATGTTTGTAACATGACTAGCATGTTACTAGCACATTGTTAGCATTTATTTCATGATTAGCAAGTTATTAGCATGTTGTCAACATGATTAACAAGTAACTAGTATGTTTGTAGCATGATTACCATGTTACTAGCATGTTTCTAACATGATTCGCATGTTAGTAACATGTTGGTAGCATTTTTCTATCATGGTTAGCAAGTTGTTAGCATGATCAGCAAGTTGTTAGCATGATTAGCATGTTACTAGAATTTTGTTACCATGTTTCTAACATGATTAGCATGTTTCTAACATGTTGCTAGCATGATTAGCAAGTTGTTAGCATGATTAGCAAGTTACTAGCATGTTGTTAGCATGATACAGATAGATTAGAAATATTAGAAATATTAGAGTGGAAGCTTAAATGCATCTAAATTGACTAGAAATAGTACATAGAAGGGAAGCTTGATTGAACCTCAAGGGATTCTGGGAGTTTAGATTTGAATTTTATCAGTTGGAGTTTGAAGAGTTTTGGCTCATTTGAACATTCTTTCAATGTAAGTCTATGGGATTTTTGGTAGTTTTGATAGTCTGGTTTACGAAAACTGTAAGACGGATCAGTCTGAAAAGATATAGCACACCGAGTCAGACCAGTCTGAAGCCCTTGAACAGTCTGGGCCGAGTTTGATGGTTCCAGCTTGAAAGCTCTAGGAGGAGATAGATACCAAAATTTGTCTCAGAAGAAGAAGAATAATAATCTTACATAGTAGATCAGATAAATATCAAACCATTATAATTAATAAACTGTATAAAACGACAGCACTTAACACATGTCAGATAGCTGGATGTAAATGTGACAGCTTATAATAAATAACTCATTACAGAAGCCTTCAATGTGTAGTTGTGTAATATATAGTAGTATAATACAACCAATATAACAAGTACCGTATAACCAGTATTAGAGAAAACAAGCATTTATGCAGTTGGACTCTTCTCATACAGGTACTCTACTCTCCCTAACTATTAAAAACTTCTCAATATTCATGAATATTATTTTTATGAATTGTGGTATGCATTTCAGGGCAACTATCTAGGTCACAATCCACTTTTTATAGCAGGTCTTAATAAATGAACAAACTATGGAGTTAGTCTGGCATTTATTTATGTCCCTGCATGCAAAATCACTAAACTTGTTCAATCTCTGATAGAAAACAGATACAGGTCTACTTCTCTAATGACTAAGCTCATTGTGGCAAACTAAGTAAACAATAAGGTAAATGTTAAAAAAAAAAAAAATTGTTTTAAGCCAAAATCTATAAGGCTGAAGAGCTATTTATAGGCAGCTTCAACACTGTCTGTTTAAAAACATATTGCTATCCACAAGATTCCTATGCCCCCTGAGGCCTTGCGTCAAAAGTGGGAGCGTCTTCCGGTTCAAAGTAAACAAGCGGGACGCGATACTCATTCATTCAACAGTTGACAGGAGTGATGGGCAAATGACGCCTTGTGAAGCACCAAGACTTTCCTCTGACTGTTTCGGGAAAAGATTCAAAGCTTTGAGAGTGTCGAAAACAGCGCGATCTGATGGTTAGTAAAAAATAAAGCAGCCAAAAGACTAAAGCTCCTTCGGAAGACGCATTCACCACAATTTCCATAGATCGGTCCATGTTATATGCACAAATAAAAGCCTAACAGTGTGTGTGTGTGTGTGTTTGTTTGTTGAATTTCTGACTATGATAATTAATGTACCCATTGAATAGTGCCATTAAATGTCAGTACGAATATCAATATGATGTAATATAAGAATAATGTACACATATATTAATTGCATATGCCATATATTTAATTTTCCTGAAATAATTTGTATTCTTCATATTACTTGTATGACTGGGTATTTAAAAATGTAATTATTACATAGGTCCCAATGAAAATGTACTCGCAAAGTAAGATCTGGGGGTCGAACATTAGGCCACGCAAAGTGAATTGTGCACATGACTGGACAGAAAGTGAGGCTTCTATGAAAGTGATTTCTACGTTAACAAGCCTCGAATCGAGGCTTCATTTGGCATGCCCTTTAACACAAGCTCTGAAGTCTCGGTTCAAATGTTATTTCACTAGTTGACAGTCATTTAAGATTTAGCGATACAAACTTGCTAATAACACAAATTCGAAAAGCCTATGTTGTCCATAAGAACATAATGACATCTCTCATAAAGGTGTGCATCTTTACAAAGTAAACAATGGTCTAAAAAACACTTAGCCTCTTCGCTAATTAGCACACAAAATTCCATTGGTATACTACGCCACCTCACCAGAAGTTGTACCCACGTACTTTTTTACAGTAGCGCCCCCGGAATCTTGTGGATAGAACAATCTAATGTATTTTGAAAGAGTGGAGATATTTCACACTTGAAAGTGATATTTATTGTATAGCTCCAAACAGATAGAAATTTCCACTGTGCAGGCAGAGAGCCATAAGCACGTTCCCTCAGCAACAACTGCAGTGCTTGAGATGAATTGATAGCATACAACATGTTATTTCAGGTGATGCCATCTGTTTTTCAGTAGTGAGGCATCATTTTATTCCCCCTCAACTACTCCAAAGGAGAAAGATGATCTGGGATTACACTGAAATCTGTTCAGAATGTCTCAGCTTTCTTACAGAAACAAAATACTACAATATGTTCAGTAATGTTTCATCAATATTCCATAAAACATTACTGCAGCTTGGCACGTCATTTAAGTTTTCAAAAGCTAAAATCCATGATTAGTGATCGAATTGACCTTGTGGCATTTCTAAAAGATAGCTGTTAACCACTTAACAAGTTTTATGTTTTTAAGCCAATGCATATGCACAATTTCGGACAGACAAATAATTAAAGATGCCTCTTGAGGTCCCAGCAAAAGATGCTGGAATTTACTGCATGCTTTGACTTTAATAAGGTACTAGAAAAAGAGATGATAAAGCAAAAGTACACACTCAGAACATTTAACTGTTTAAGCATAAAATGGCAAAAAAAAAAAAAAACCTACCTAATATATATTCAAAGCTGTAGATGATATATACTCATAGAAAAAAAAAAACAAAACAAAAAACATAACCATTACTGTGAAACAGATGGGAATAAATCAATTTTAAAGGCTTTAGTTTTTTATTTAATGTCACCTTTAAAATAATCTTGTCACTGCAGAAAAATAATGCTTTCAGCTTTCACTTTGCCCATGTTCTTGAAAAAGATAGCTGGAGCTGTAATTCATTTCTCCTGCTGGCCATTATTACAAACATTACCACAAGATGACCTCCAATCATATTGTGGTTACTGCAAGTGACACTTGGCTCACTGTATTATTGTATTGCTTAGGGTCCATTGCTGATAGTTGTTGTCTAGCAATAGAGAGATAATTGGTGCAGGTATAGAATGCCTTAACTTGACAAAAACAGTAGATTTGCACAAGCTCCCATCATTTTGATTTTGTTTCTGTTGTGAAACATATTTTGTCACTGCATTAGATAACAAAATAGCAAACCAAGTGGCATTTATTTAAAAGGGTAGTTCACCCAAAAATTTTGTCATTAATTACTCACCCTCATGTCTGTAACGGGGAGTGAGAGACGAGAGGTGAGCGGATCCAAATGCGAGCTTTTATTTAATGGACGAGGCAAAGACATGGTCAGACAGGCAGGGTCAAACAGGAGCAAACAGGAATATCACAGGAGAGACATAGAGAATAATCCAAAAACACGAGCGAGAGTCAGGTAGGCAGGCGGCGAGCAGTCGAGACGAGAAGGGCCAGGCGCGGGGACTAAACACTGGGAACTAGGAACTCGGGAACAACGAAACTAGGGAACGCTAACAATAGAACACAAGAACAACTCACAAGGAGCGGCTTCCAGACGCTCCAACAGTAAAACAGTCCTGGGGAGCGGTGGGAGGGCCAGGAGACTGAGGCAGAACCGGCAGGGAGGAAGCCTTCCAGGGCGGAGCAGGAGGCGCAGGAGCCCTCCATGGCGGAGCAGGAGCCCTCCAGGGCGGACCCGGAGGCGGAGCAGGAGGCGCAGGAGCCCCCCAGGGCGGGGCCGGAGGTGGAGCAGGAGGCACCGAAGCCCTCCAGGGCGGAACAAGAGGCGCAGGGACCCTCCAGGGCAGAGCGGGGGCCTGCGTCATGGGCTGGGACCTGGGGAGAGCAGGGATAGAGGAGACAAACAGAAGAGCAGGAGGGGCAGGAGCCCTCCAGGGCAGAGCAGGAGGCGCCGAGGCCCTCCAGGGCGGAACAGAAGGCGCCAGGGCCCTCCCGGGCTGAGCAGGAAGTGCCGAGGCCCTCCAGGGCGGAACAGGAGGCGCCAGGGCCCTCCAGGGCTGAGCAGGAATCCGCATAATGGACTGGGACCTGGGGAGAACAGTGACAGAGGAGGCAGACAGAAGAAAGGGAGAAGCAGAGAGTTTAGAGGTTAACACCCCCTCCATAAGAGGTTCTACAGCTGGCGCTGACACCTCTGGAGGCATTGGCGCAGCTTCTCCGATGGGGGAGGCCTCTGGAGCGGACTTGAGACCAGACGTGATCTCAGGGGCGGACTTATGAACAGACGTGACCTCAGGAGCACAGTGTGCAGACCACACACACCAAATAGCAACCGCCATTAAGGGAAGAGCAGTGGCGGGTAGCAGGACCTCTTTAAAGGTGGGTCTAGAAGGTATTGATGCCACTGGGATGTTCGCTGCCCTCACTGATACTAGTCGTGGGTCCAGCACGCCAGCCATCATGATAGGCCGTGATCTTGGGATGTCAGACAAGGCATGGCAAGGCTCTGGAAGGTCAGACGAGACGTGACTTGGCTCTGGACAAATAGACGAGACATGACGAGGCACTGGGAGGTCTGATGAGACATGGGGAGGCTCTGGGCCGTCAGGCGGGACGTGACTTGACTCTGGGCCGTCAGGCGGGACGTGACTTGACTCTGGACCGCCAGGCGGGGCGTGACTTGACTCTGGAACAACTTCACTTGGCACATGAAGATCAGCTGTGGTTTGACTCAGGAGCGGCAGCTTGGTTCTTGCTTGACTCAGGAGCGGCAGCTTTGAATCGGTTTGGCTCGGTAACCATAGCTTGAACTTTGCTTGATTCAGGGACCCCGGCTGTGACTTGACTAGACTTAGTAGGAACAGCCGCTGTTCTGTGACTTGACTCAGGAACCGCTTCAGGAAGGGCGGCCATGACGGGTGCAGACTCAGGAGCAGAATACCTGACGGGAACAGGCCGTGGCTTGGTTGACATGGCGTTAGCAGGCCGTGGCTTGGCTGACGAGGCGTTAGCGGGCGCTGGCTTGGCTGCCATCTTTGCGACTGGCTCTGGTGTGGCGGCCATCTTTGCGACAGGCTCTGGCGTTGCGGCCATCTTTACGACAGGCTCTGGCGTGGCGGCCATCTTTGCGACAGGCTCTGGCGTGGCGGCCATCTTTGCGACAGGCTCTGGCGTGGCGGCCGTCTTGTACGGTGGTTCTGGGCGCTCGGGTGAAACCTTGCTTGACCTTGAAGAAAAGAGGCCCGTGACCTTGCTTGACTCAGGAATGACAGTCTTGGCTTGACTGGACCTGGAAGCTTGACTGGGCTTGGTAGCTGGGCTGGACTCAGAAGCTGGGCTGGACTCGGAAGCTGGGCCGGACTCGGAAGCTTGACTTGACCCTGGAGCTTGACTTGACCCTGGGGTAGCAGCCGCGACGTGAAGGAGCGCCATTTTAGCTGCCCATACAACCATTAGGGGTGAATCCAGCACGTGGGCCATCATGACCACAGGCCGCGTCCGAGTGCTGGCTGAGAGTTCTGGGATGGTGGCCATCTTGTGGCATGGCTTGGAGACAGCGGCCATCTTGTGAACAGGCTTGGGGAAGGCGGCCATCTTGTGAACAGGCTCTGGGATGGTGGCCATCTTGTGCAATGGCTCAGGAAAGATGGCTGTAACATAACTTGAGACAGGGGCGACAGCTCTGACTTGACTTGACACAGGAAACACAGCTGTAACTTGACTTGACTTGGAAGCTCGACTTGACTCAGGAAACTCAGCTGCGACTTGACTTGGAAACTTGACTTGACTCGGGAAACACAGCTGCAACTTGACTTGACTTGGAAACTTGACTTGACTCAGGAAACACAGCTGCAACTTGGTTAGACTTGGAAACTTGACTTGACTCAGGAAATGTAGCTGTAACTTTATATGGCTCTTGTATGGCGGCTGTGACGTGACGGAGCTCTGTTTTCACCGCCATTTTGTGAACGGGCTCTGTTGTCGCCGCCACTCCGTGGTTTGCATGGGGAAAGTCCGGGGCTTTTATAGAGCTGCTGATTGGTCATGGGACAGATACAATCAGCGCGATGGATACTGGGAGATGTAGTCCGGGGTGTGGTGCAACAGTCAGAGTGTAATGATGGGGTGAGAGTGACATCTGGTGGTCAGCGGACCGCGGAACACCGACCAGATTCGTAACAATGTCATTCCAAATCTGTGAGTTTCTCTAAGGATATGGATTAAGATATTTTTGATGAAATCCCACAGCTGTCTGACCCTGAATAGACAGTAAAACAATACCACCTTCAAGGCACAGAAACGTAGTAACGACTTCCTTAGAAATTTGAAAACCGAGTGTTTACTATTGTTCTTTTGCATTATCGACAAACCATTTTCCTGTTTAATACTGTAAAGCTGCTTTGACACAATCTGTATTGTAAAAAGTGCTACATTCAGCACCCTGCTTCTTCCACTCACTCTTACGAGTCTACAAAATCAGAACATTGATGGTTGAGTGATCTTGCTGGTGGAATGATCTTCCCACCTCTATTCAGAATGTATAATCCCCAGAATGTAGATGAGTGAGACAACACTTATCTAAAAATATAAAAAGAAAAAGAAAAAAAAAAAAAGAAAGAAAAGAAAGAAAAAAGAAAAAAACTATGCTTTCACCACTACTTAATCCCTCCCTGTTCTAGCTTATACTATTCTAAATGATGTCTGAAACTTTGTATTACAAGCACTTCCTGTTTTTATTTACCTCTTTATGATGTAACTTGTTGGTTTCCTCATTTGTAAGCTATTTGTATACAAGTCGTCTGCTAAATTAATAAATGTAAAATTAATCCAAAAGTAATTGGACATTTTCTGGTTGTCAAATGTTAGTGAACTACCAAACTAAATAGTAGTATATAGTATGATACTATAACTAAATTGCTTTAATAAAATGTTATATTTTGTTAATATATTTTTCTAAAACTCTAAAGTCCCAATTCCGCATTTAATGAGACTTTGCTATAGATTTGTTTGACACATAATGCATTCCATATGTGAACAGCATTGCACACAAATGAAGAAGAAAAAAAAAATAACGCATCTGTATTCAGCCTCCTACAATGAACTGAGTTCAGGAGGATGACCAGAGCATCCCACTTGAATGCTCCAGTGTGTTGCATTGGGACACTGCATGGAGCAAACAGCTGAGTCGCCCTTGCCCGTGTCTCGTAGGATACTGAGCTGCTGCTCCCACTGCAACAGACTTATATTTCTTGCAGCTGTGTGCAACCGCAGCCAGAAGAAATTACTAAAGAAATAAAATGTGCCTCACAAAGTGCATTAATATAAATTATTGCAAACAGTCAGCTGAGTGATGAAAGCATCATTTCATGCCATCTGAGTTTTTAATATAAGCTAATATTTGTATATTTTCTGAGAATCAAGCTCATGTCATTGGTGTTCATGGTCTGCTCTATGAGCTACAGGAACACAGATTCACATCTATCTTTCGATCTATCATCTATTTATTTAATTTTCATTTGCAAATGGCCACACATACACTATACGTTCAGGAAAAGTTACACAACAACTCAGCTCCTCTAGTCTCCTTGATATCTTTTATATGGTCTGTGTTGACTCATTCACTGTACAAGCAACACCTCTAGATATCGAATTGGTTTTATTAGAGAACCTCTGTTAGTGTGGCTCATAAATCATGTTCTGCTGTTGACAGTCTTGTATAGGAGACTCAGGAAAGAGCTTTTACCTCTGGAATTTCTCATCAAGATACTAAGAAATCCAATGCACCCACTGTCATATCTATTATAAATCTGTCCAGATTCATTACTTTCAATGTGTTTATTAGAGAATTATACTCTTTTCTTTACACTTTAGGTCTTACTGTTGAATGGGTTTGTGCAGGTGTGTTGTTTCTCAGTTTCCTCAGTCACACATCCAGTAACTAATAAAAGTTTAAACAAGGAGGCAAACTTTTAAATATTTAGCACAATCAGAGGTTAGTTTTCATTCAAAGATCAGGTACGAGTTAGAAGAAGTATGCCAAAAGAACATTGATCAGAGATACGGCTCCAGTAACCCCAACTTCACCTAAAGACAGCAGAGGCTCCCATAAAACAAACAAAAGGTCTCCTCAGAGAACAATAGGAATGAAACAAAGCTGAAGCAGCTTTAAAAATATCATAACAGTACTTTTCTGCTCTGCCACACTTCACTACGTTTTTGGGAACAAACTGATAAACACTGTAAATTGCACTGGTAGTAACATGCAGTTGCCAAGATGGGAGTTTTCTGTGGGGAATGGTACTTTTTCTTTCTTTGAAGGAATAAATTCAGCACACTGTAAAATCCATGAATGATGTTGAATTATGATGGACATTTTTGTTGCTGTGCACTTCACAGAAGCTGAAATGAGTCGTGTGGTGCAGGTCCCCCCTGAACAGACACCTGAGTTATTGATTCCTTCAGAGGCTCGATGGATGACTATGTGAAGACTCTGATTATCCTGTTCAAGGGCAGTCCATTTTTGGAAAGCAGAACGAAAGAGGAAAATACTCTTTTCTCTTCTAATTAAGTTATTGTGCAAATAAGTTAAACTAAGTTACCATCATGAATAGTAACCACAGTCTTGATTAGGAGCTTTTCAAGTGCTTTTGAAAGAATTCAAAAGAATAAAATGCTGTAAGAAGTCTTAGATCAAAAGTGTCGATGTTACTGTTTAAGAATGCTGAGCATTTCATTACATGATAGAAAAATCTGAAGGCCGTCTGTCACGTTGACAGATTACACTGATGGTGATGATCTATTGTAAATTGTAGATGTAACTTCCACCCCTGTCCATTTATTGCTTGAATTTCCTAATGAAATGGACAAAATCTGAAATCTAAGACTTTGTTTCATATCAAAAGTAACCACACAGCCTAGCCAGAATGCGCAATATGTACTGTTCATTCATCAACCGAATATTATCTATATTGGTTCATTAAAATGAGAATCTATTAAAATCGAAAAATCAATTTTTTGTTTGTTTGTCTACCCAGCCCTATAGCATATTTTGTTGTTGTGATGTGATGTGAACAAAAATAAAATCAATAAAATGTTTTATTATAATTAAAATACTAAATTAAAATGACGGGTAATAATAGATCATGACAGAATCTTAACGACCCTGTCCGTCAAAATGACAGACAATGTTAAAGTCTAGCGCAACCTCTGATATAAACACATATAAAAACTATACAAAGCTTACACATTTTACAACTATGATGGATACCCAGCAATATATTAATATTTTGACTGCGTGCCTCATTGGCTAGGGCAATAGCATCCCTTACCCAGTGTGACATTGTCTATCTAGTGTAAGCTGCCCCCTGGTTGTGGCCCCCATAGCATACGAAAAGCTGCTCCGACTTACGCGGATGGCTAGTGTAGTGGAAGTAAATCTGAAAAGCATGTACTGGACACAGTAAGTAAAGTCTTTCTTGCTCCGGTGTTATGAACGGTTGAGGGCAGAAGGCTTCAAGAATGACCGGGTGTACGGTCAAGAATGGAACTTTAGGAAGATTTTTAAGGTGAGGATGCAAAATAGCTTTGACCAGACCAGACCAGAGTCTAAGCAGGATGGCAAGACTGACAGAGCCTGCAAATCCCCAGTTCTCTTCAGAGACATAATAGCCATGAGAAAAAACATCTTTGGAGTCAGAAACCCGACAGCTTCAAAAAGAGTTCCCAGCCAGACCCTCGAGTCCCACAAAGGGACTTTTGGGACTGGGTGGCCACAACGGCTTAGCTCCACGAATGAAGCCTGCGACTAGAGGGTGCTTTCCCACAGAGACTCCGTCAGTCGGAGCATGGCAAGCCAAAATGGCAGTCCCATAGACTCTGAAAGTATCAGGACATGTGGCTGAGGACTGTTTCTCTTACAGGTACTCCAGCACTGAAATATTTCTTCGAATAGTCGGTACTACATCGGCTGAAAGCCCAGCCTCTTTTAGTTGGTCCCCCTCAAGGGCCAGACATGATGATTCCAGAGCTCGAGATAAAGTACTGTTTGAGATAGGAGATCTATCCTGACCGGAATCACACAGGGGGAGCCATCGAGGAGGGATATTAGATCTGAGAACCATAATCTGGTCGGCCAAAGGGGTGCTCTCAGTAAGAGGCGAGAGTCTTGTTGACAGACATTTGCCAGGACTCAGGAAAATCTGATTCGAGATTCTGATTCGAGAATCTAAATTTTTCCTAAATTTGACTGACTACTTTGTGGTGGAGTTTCCATTCCCTTAGTATCACATATTTTCTGGACAGTAAGTCTGCTCCCATATTCTTATGCCCCGGAATGTAAATCGTCCTGAGGAACAGGAACTTGTCCTGTGCCCAAAGCAGAACCTGCTGCACTAGCCTGTTCAGGTGACACAAACAAAGTCTGCCTTAGTGATTTATGCAAAAGACTACTGCAGTGTTGTCCACCCACATTAGGACATTGTAGCCTCTTAACAGCTGGAGGAAGCAGGGGCCGAAATACAGCCAGCATTTCAAGGCAACTGATGTGCCAGTTGAGAAGAGGACCTCTTCAGATCCCTTGGGCTGGACGTCCATCTAAGACCACACCCCAGTCCATGAGGGATGCGTCTGTTGTTAGCATCTTGTGTCAACAACACATACCTAGAGTGGGACCAAAAGTCAGAAACAGAGGTCTGATCAACATAGAAATTGTACAAACCCCATCTACCTCTGGGGATTGGCCCTTGCAATTTTTTAGATTTAATTTAGTTAACTGATAGACAGGGGGTTGGGGGGGTTGTGCAACACGTAACGTAGCCTATATTTGCTGAGTTTCAGTTCAGTTTTGTGACAGAAAGGAAACTCAAATGGCAGAAAGCGACATTCTATTTGTTTTTTGTTTAAGTTGCTTTTGCTGGTATGAGGAAAGTTGAATTAATCGCACCGGCGTGCACAAACACAAAACATATCATGTCCAGGCTTCCAGCATTGCTAACTTGACAACGCAGTTGGTACTTTTTCAAAATAAAACACACTGAACCAAACATCAGCGCGCCCTCCTCACTGTGTCACCGTTAGAACGCGACTGAAGTACAAAGTCTATAATTAACATAATAAATAATAGTTTAGCATTTGGATGCATCGCAAATATGGAAATATTATGGAATATTTGGATTTGTGCCAAATGATAGAGGTAGGATACAAGAGCACAAAGCTCCATTTTGCAGACAGTTGAGTGCGCAAGCCTTTAAAGATATGTTATACTCCTTTGTCAGTGAGAGACGTGTTCAGAATGAGCACATGGTCACTGTCTGGTGGGCTTTGTTTTCAAGTGCGCAACTCCTGGCATTCGCTGTTCTTCTGCCAGCGATTATCAAACAGCGTTGCATTACCGCGGCCGCCCCCTTCTGGATTGAGGGTGAATTGCCTGTATTCACTGTAAGGTCTCATGCACCGAACTGAGATGCTCATACCGTGATGGTTCGGTACGAATACATGTACCGTTACACCCCAAATTATATATATACATATATATACAAAGGGTTCAGATGCAAAACCAGCTAAAAGCCATCTCGGTCAAAAATGAGATAATCATACTGAGTGAATGCCATTGTATACACATAGTATACGCCCATCAAATACTTTTACTACAAACTCGCTAAATTCCAGCCTCAGCCCAATCAGAAGTACGAGTACTTACATAGAAACTTAAGTAGCCAGAAAGAAATGCTAATTTTAAAGAAATACGTCAGATGGATTTAGAGGCTTTTAATTCTGAACTTTTCATATATATATATATATATATACTTTTTTTTTTTTTGAATATCATGCTAAAGTTTTCACACTTCCCATAAAGGACTGATAATGGAAATGGAATGGTTCTTTTGTATTGTTCTTTTGTATAATGAACTTCGTTTGAAGTATATTGGGGCCTTTAGAAACAATGTCACAACAATGTTTATTTAGTGGTGAGGTAGTCTTTTAAAGTCATTTAAACATTCACTTAACTAATTCGTTCATCAACACTGATTCATTCCAGAACTAAACACCACTATTGCGTTGTTCAGAGATGCGTGACTGTTAATTCTGCTTTGACTTTGTTTGAAACTTTATTGTTGTTGACAAAGATATTTGATATATTTAGATACAGTATATTCATTTAGCAGATGCTTTTATCCAAAGAGACTGACAAATAAGAAAGTGATCTACAAATAAATATATGTCTAAAATTTAATTTAATTACTATAAAGGTTTTTTCAATTGTTTAGCAACTGTTGTATAAAAAGCAATATCACACTCAAAATTGTGGTGTTAGTCTGAATATTAGATTGACTATGATTACCAGTGATTGGCTCATTGCCTCAGCCTCACACATACTACTGATTGGGGCATAACGGGTTGAATCTTGTTTTGCTTCATTCAACCTAATGTGCCACAGTGCATTGTATCTCCTCTTCCCCTCTGCTTTCAGTCTGTGAGGTGCTTTAATCACCTGCCATTGAGGGCTGAATAAATATAGAGGCCTTGGTTAGAGTAATGAATGAGATGTCAGCCCTTAGCAAAGCCTCAGCCTAATGAACCCTAAGCTGTCCCTCACTCTACGGAAGCTTTATAACAGCAGAAAGAAAGGTTTCATACTCCTTTTCATCAGTCCAAATTTCCCTGGAATGAAAAATGAGTGAACACTACTGCAGATGGAGGACGTAGGGGATGCTTACCTCCTCCTGACACCAGTGCTTTGTTGTGTGCACAGCTTTGCAATTCATTGCTTTAGCCTCATTCAGACTTCGCATTTATTTCTTCTTTCTGCCTTCTGCTGGGTGCATCAGACAGGCTGCTGACTTCCCAAATTAAACATGAAATCATCTACTTTTAAAGATGATTCCAGATATTACCTTTAACATTACTCATAATAAATCTTCCCCCTAAGGCATTATACATATTATTGAAATGGCATTGCTGTTATTAAGTTTAAAAGGTCACTGAAGAATTAACTAACCTAAAATAAATGTCATTCAGACCTCTGAGTAAAATCAAAATATGCTTGACTGACACTTCTTGTTTCAGTCTCAGCTCTTAAGCAGCAAATGATCATGTGAAATGAGGCAATAAAACAGTCATTTATTCCTACTCTAATTAGTAGAATAGGTTTGTTCATATATTTTAGTCTAGACATCAGTTAAATCATAAGCTGTCCCCAATACTTGGAGCTGAATAGGAAATCTAAACTTCCTATTATAAAGTCATTGTGGAATGCACTTCAGTCTTGTTGTTGCGTGCGCTCCCCATCTCCGCCAAATGGTTTCTATCAGAGTAATCATTGCAAGTGACTCAAGAATGGATTGGAAGCGCCCGGGTGGATCATAGAGGCAAAACTACTGACCTGTTCAGGACTTCAAGTGCAGGCCAGCTTCATCTGTAAACAGGCTGCTAAGAGTTGCTAGCAGTTTAATGCTTAACTAAATAAACAAAGACAAAACTACAGCTACTATAAATGAAACAACATTAATTATTATCTACTGTAAAGTTACAGTAGTAATTTAGCAAACAATGTTATAAAATATATTAAAACCAAATTAAAACCAAAATCCATGGTTATTATAGTTAAACCAAATAAACCATGGTTTTGCTACACTAACCATAGTCTAACCATGAGATGTGTAGTAAAACTATAGTTGTAAATTAAAACAGATTGTAATTAAAAATAAATAAATAAAACAAAAACATGGTTACTATACTTTTACAGTAATAAACCATGGTTAATTTTTGTAAGAAAAAATATGACTCATGATAATGCAATAACGTGTTCAGTATTAGGATTTTTCTGTAAAGATATTGTCATGATGTAATCATTATTGTACTAATTTTGAAATTTGAAAGTATACAGTACTGTGCAAAAGTCTTAGGCCACTAGTATTTTCATCAGCTAAAAAATGGGTTAAAATCAGTTAAAGTCGGTCTTTTGCTGTAGTGTGTCAGTAGGAAATATCACATTACATTTCCAAACATTCATTTTGCCATTAATCGTAATAATCCAGTGAGATTTTTGTTTGCACAAGGAGTCTGACAACAGCGAGTGCTCTGCACAGAGATCTGATCTCATCATCATCCAGTCTGTCTGGAATGACATGAAGAAACAGAACAAACTTAGACAGACTAAATCCAGAAGAACTGTGACAAAGTGTCCAGGATGCTTCAAGAAACCTACCTGCAAAGCTGCAGCACTGTTAAAAGTTTTAGGCACTTGTGTAAAAATGCTGTAAAATGAGGATGCTGTCATAAATAGTTTTTCTTTATCAATTACCTTCTATTAACTAAATGAAATCAACATTTGGTGCGACCATTCTTTGCGTTTACAGCAGCTTTTGCCCTAGGTGCACTTGCGCAAAATTTTTCAGGTAGATTTGCAGGTAGGTCTCTTGAAGCATCTTGGAGACGTTGCCACAGTTTTTCTGGATTTACTTTCAGTTTGTTCTGTGTCTTCATGTCATTTCAGGAAGACTGGATGATGATGACATTAGATCAGTGTGGAGAACTGGCTGTTGTCAGACTCCTTGTGCAAACAAAAATCTCACTACATTATTACAATTAATGGCAAACAGAATGTTTGGAAATGTAAACCAATATATTTTACTGACACACTACAGCAAAAGATAGAAATAACTTACTTTAAACCATTTTTTAGCTGGTGAAAATACTAGTGGCCTAAAACCTTTGCACAGTACTGTAGTTTTCTTAAATATTCAGTATTTAAGCCATTTTAAGATAAAACAACAACACCTAGTCATGATGTGATACTTTAAATTGAACTTAAATAAAATTGTTACTGCAAATAGAATATAATGAGGTGGTTGTTTTGCAACAAGTTGGAGACAGTTCTGCTCATAACAGTAAATGGCTGATGGGAAAAGTGACAGGTACATGAAACACGCACAAAGTGAGATGCAGAGAGATATCATGGAAAATGAAGAGACTGCAAAGGAAAATGGAAGTGAAGGTACAGCTCAAGACAGAGCCTTTTTCTTATTTTGTACGGCCCTAGCCTAAGGTTTTAAACATTTATTTAAATGTGATGGCCATACAAAAAAATAGGGTTGTCCATGACTTCAGAATGTGTTGTGGGTGTATGGGATGGCCTGGATGAGTGTGAGACTTCCCAGCCTGAAATTTTGTCCCAGTCTGGCCCTGTTCTACATGGTGGATGTTTAGCCTTGATACATTTATTAGCTAACAAATTTTAAATGCAAGTTATTTTGTATTAATGTGTCAATATGATGTGAGGTCCAGTTACCAGCGTGACACTAAAAACAGGTAGTAGTAATGGGTACTTTTTACTTAAGTACGTGCCTGAGCCCATACTTCTTTACTTTAACTTCAGTAAAAAAGTGTAGTCAGTACTTCTACTTTTACCAGAGTATTTTTAAACATCAGTATCTGTACTTCTACTTGAAGGATGTGCGTACTTTTGCCATCTCTGATGCTCAGCATTTATTTCATTTATCATGCATCTTTTCCCCTGTAAGGCAAGAACCCCACAGCAACTCTTTCTTTTTCTTAGCACTGAGCTGCATATCAGTCGTCTGTGACAGCATAATATTTCTGCACAGCAGGAGATATAGCACAGGCATATACTATAGTACCATATTGATTTTCTATGATATTTATATAGTACCCCAAATGTACTTCAGGGAATTCTATTATGTAGGTGTAAAAAAAGTGAGAAAAATGTCCTTGCTTGTACTTTTATTTAGCTATTCTGCAATATTTACCATATAGCACAAATAGTATGATCATGATTATTGTGAAACAACAAATTAGCTTTTTATGATGAGAAATGTACATTCCTTTTCAAAAGTATGAGGTCAGTACGATCTTTTATGTTTTGAAATCTTTTGTGCATGAAGGCTGCTCTTATTTGATGAAAAATAGTCAAAAACAGCAATATTGTGAAACATTACTACAATTTAAAATATTTTAACAATATTCTAATTAATTAATTCATTCATTAAATATGATTCCAATATGCTAATTTTGTTTGCTATTATTAACACAGTTTAAAAAATTGAAAGAATGGCAAACTTATATATGCATACAAAAAAATAAAAAATCAAAAAAAAAAAAAATCAAAGTGACCTTAACGTTTTGAATGGTACTGTACAAAAGCTCTGCACTTCTATGCTTGTACTAGTGTTTTCATGCTATAATCAAAACTTCTGCCTTTCCCTTTGTAAGCTGTCTCTCAATATTTAATGTAAATTGAATTTCTCTAACCTTTAACCACATTTTGAATAAATCAGCATCAGAATTAATTAATATGTACAAGGTTCAGTGCACAATACATTACATCTCATTATGCTGTAATGAACACAAATGAACGTGTTTTACCATGTTATGACCACTACATGTAACCATTGTAAAAGTGCAGCAAAAATTGTTGAAAATGATATACTGTAGAAATGGTCAAGCATGTTTATAACTAGAATTACCCTCAGATGGGGTAGGTCCTGACCCGATTCCGCCTAATGATCAAATTGATCAAATATGTGCAAATTTTCATGACTACAATTCAGTAAGCTGAATAACTTCGTGAACTGACCAGCATGAGTTAATGGCATATTCAGATCCTTTGTACTAAGGAAATTGTAAACTCGCTATTGTGAACTCACTAACATAGTCTTCCCTGTTTTTGACTTGAATCTGCAATCTTTGCTCAGGTAAACCATTAGTCTATCTCAAACCCTGTATTCAATTACTCATATAGCCTAGTTCTAAACAACAACTAAAAGTCCATAGAAGTGCAATTAATCTGTAAGAACTGCCTCTTTAATTTTATTTACAACTTTAGTGTTCATTGCTTCGAAAGTGTGATGAAGACATTGTAAAGTTTTTTTTTTTTTTTTGACATAGCTATCTGACAACAGCAAAAAGAAGAAAAAAAAAGTGAATATTTAGGGGAAAAAATGTTCTAGAGAAAATTCCAGAGAATTTTATACTTATATATTTGATTTTAATGTTATATTTATATTATACATAATAAAAATATTTAATAAGAATTTTTTATTTATATTATTTATGATTCTGGTGCAAACAATACATATTTTTCTATCTGTCCAGAAAAGCCATTTCCTGGCTAATACAACAGCCATTTTAAGTCCTTCTCATTCTTTCTGAGAGTCAGGGTGAACTCAAGACTAATAAATGAATGTGGTGTAAAACATCATTTGCCCTAGTGTGCCACCAGGTTCATATTGCTCAGGTCAGGAGTAAAAGCATTATCATTAATTGTGGACACAGAGGAGCTCATGATGGGAGTGATGGGAATGGAGAGGGATCCAAATCCCTGACAGGCCTGTCTAAAAGCGTGAACGATGTTTTCTCACTGGGGGAGCAGCTGATAAAGGTGGGGGAGTGGGGCTAGAATGAACCGTAGATCCCACTACTGCAAATTGGAGTAAATGTCAGAGGAGGGATGATTTATGAAACAAAGAAGGTGAGGTGCACCATCTGTTTTCTGGGCAATCAAGGGCCACATTATGATCTGAAGCTAATGCCTGCACTGCAGTTTTCTCATTTACCATTTTATCATTTTATCTCATTTACCACATTATCATAGCAGTTAGTAATACTGACACTAAAGAGGAAAAGTTTTTCCTTAAAAATAAATAAATAAACAAATAAATACTACTACTACTACTAATAATAATAATAATAATAACCAACCATCATCAACCATTTTTTACCTCCTTCACAAACAGCTTCACAACTCCTTCTGTGTACTATTACTCATTTTATCAGCCATCTTCATCTTAAATACACTTTAACATATAACACTTTTATATACACACAATGACGGACTGTAAACGATTACATGCAGTTTGGATTATATTGGTACTTGTAATTAGATTATATTACATTATAAAACACTAATAATCAGTTACTTTTTTATTGATTGTTTGTTTTAATTTAATTTGCCCTAATTCCTTTTTTACTCTCTCAAATTTTCCTTTTAAAAAATACTATCACAAAATACATTTCAAATATCTTCCAGTTTTGTAAAAATGCACACACCAGTTGCTAGTTAGGTTACTGTAATTAAACAGAAAATGAACAGAAAATGAAGAGGCTACACAGCATTTGTATGTATATAATACATACAAATGCTGTGTAGTAAACCCAATACTTGCTAAAGACTGCAAAGGACACACACACACACACACGCACACACACACACACACAGATGGAGGTATGCTTTCTTAATATTGCTTTAAATTATCACTCATTTAACCATGCATTATATGCCTTTTGGATTCTGTCTTTCAAATGCACTGAACGTACTTTCACATCATTTACAATGTAATGTGCATACCAACCAAAATGGATTTCCAAATGTTTTTGTCAGCTGAACACATTCAAGATGAAATATTTAAATATTCATTTAAATAAACGCTTAAATTTGACTAATTTAACAACACATTCACATGTTCACCATTCTTTGATGTCGGCTAATGGTCACATGTATAAACAAATGAATTCTTTCTATTTTAATTGTTAAATGGTTTTGTTTTGCTTGTTTTAATTTAAAATTAGTTAATTAGTAACATAGTTTAATTTGTAATTTTTAGGCTAAATGTAATTTGGAATTAATAAAATATGTTAAGAATGTTGAGAATATGTTACAAATATGTGTAAACCAACAGATTATGTTGATAATTATAATTTTCGTCATGTAATTTGTAATTTGTAACATACTACAATTTTTAAGTAATTATCCAAAATGAGAGAGCAGAATGAAATCGAAAGCTCTTTAATCAAAGTTTTTCACTAGGAAGAGTCCCAGTACAGTTTACTGAACCTATGGTGTGCTAGATATTGTCTTTGGAGTAGATTATCAGATGTGTCTGGTAGAAGAGAAATAGAGACCATTACTGGTTTAATTAAGCAGTTTGAGCCTCACATAGAATTGTGTGTGTGTGCGTGTTAGAAGGAGAGAGATGGAAAAGAGATAGTAGAGGAGTAATTCCTAGTTTGTCAAAACTGCAAAGAAAGGAGATGGGATTACAGCCAGTTCTCTTCCACAGTTCAAAAAAACTTTGCTGTGCATATATTGTTAAAAAGTCTCAAGGAGAAAATATGGGTGGGTTCAAGTATGCAATTTTTTATTCATATTAGTCTGGCACAAACCATGAATACATTTTCAAAAGTTTAAATTAATTATTTTTGTAAGTCACTGAGCAAAGGATGTATAGGACATGACGCATTAACCTAAGACCGTGTTCTATTCAATGTATTTATTGTATCATTTTTATTTGCAAGACACAAGGCTGATATGAGTAAAGCTGTTATTTCAATTTGATGATAGTTTTCATAACCAAAGGTATTTAGGTATACAAGTATTTCATTTTAGATACATATAAATACATGCTGTATTGATACATAACCAGCACATGTATTATGAATGTCCTGAAAAAGTGACATGAAGGTTAGAATAATCACGGGAGATGTAAAATATAGTACCTCACCCTAAGACTCCTGGCTGGGTATAAAAGTGAATAGTGATTAATAATGCAGGCTTTTCATAGTGTGCCCATGTGTGTGGTAATCCCTTCCAGATGTTGACTGGAACTGTAATACTCAGTCAGAGCCAGTGTCTGAACTATGCTGATGAGTATGGCTCCCTGATGGAAGAAGGCACTAGGAGAATAGTAGTCTGTGTTGTAACACTTGTTTGCTTTAAAAGTGAATTCATTATTATAGTTATTATAGTGTGTAAGTGTAAAGTAAAGTTAAATGCAAGAAACTCCGGAACTGGGACTTGGAGAATATGGAAAATAAGTTATAGAGAGTGACATACTTAAATTACGAACCTTCTGCCAAACAGCCCATCAAAAACAAGGCCAAGTGGACAGTATCAGGTCAGCTTTATACCTCAGACCAATAAGGTCATCTGCAAATATAGCAACTAGAACTCCTTTAAGAAACTTCCACCCTGTAGAGAGGAGTTCCCTAGATACTGTGTACCACAGGAATATTTCCTTCAGGCCAACAGGAACTTTTGTCTGTGAGGTAAAACTGCATATACCAGCTTGTGCTGAGATGAACAGAACTGTTGCAGATAATATTTATTTATATTTATTCTACTGTAAATTGTGTTGTTTGCTAAGTAAAAAAAAAAAAAAAAACAGCAGCAGTCTGTGTTTATATAGATCCTTTCATGCCGAGCAATTTACTATGCATTCAAGGTTTAATCAATTTGTGTGTTCCCTGGGAATTTAATTTGCTCAGCAGCGTTTTGTAGAAAATCTGAATTTGTCTTGTTAAGATCCATAATGACCATAATTCAGCATGGTATAATAATTTGAGGGTATTCGTGACCTTAAAACTAATTTTTTGTAATGCTTTATTGGGTGATCCTTCTACAGGATCTTCAAATAAGCTCTGGTCGGTTTCAAATGCTGCATCTAGTCCTGTTTTATCTTGCCACCTTCAGACTGTTGCTAAACCTTTGCCTGCCTCACAATAATTGATACTATGTCATAATAATCCAGTCTGTGAAGCTGTTTTGACACTACTATATGTGTATTGTGAAAAGTGGTGTGCAAATAAACCAGCATGAAAATACTGAAATTACATTTAACTAATGCAGTGGCCAAATGTTTGAAAAGTGACTAATCACTTGATAGCAGAGAACAGCTGAGTGGACTTTTTTTTTTAATACTTTGTTGTTGTGGCTGCCCAGATTATTGCTGTAGGAGCATGTGTTTGACTTCTACTCTCCCTCGACCATATTTGGAAGTGATTACACTCAGTGAAGACTGACAGGGAGAAAAAAAAAAGAGCAGAAGTAGAACTTTTTTTTTCATAAAAACGAAATGAGGAAGATCGAGACAAGGAGAGATATAGCCTTTCAATTCAATTCAGATCAATTCAAAGCGCCTTTCACGATGCATATTGTTGCAAAGCAACTTTACAGCAAATTAAAGTTTTTACAATATATTTAGTAGTAGCTGTGGCAGGAGAAAGGAGGCTCAGACTCAGTGTGTGGTGAAATATCCCCAAAGGGGCATTTATTGAGTGACAATTTGAAAGTGGTGTAGGTGCTCCAAGGTGCTAGAGAGGCAGAACGTCAGCTGTGAAGAGTGCAGAGGTGAAGGTGTAGGAACCTGCTGGAACTTTGTGGTCTGGGATCTCTTAGTAATCATTTGATCCTGCGGGAGAAAAGAACCAGAGACAATGTTAGTCTGGTCTTAGAAGATCTCTTAGAAGATGCTTCTTTCTGCTCTGCTTATATCCCTGTGTCCTGATGGCCCTCAGGTGGCTCCTGTGCCCAGACTACGCCTCCTGGCAATTCAATCTACATCTTGAAATTCTTAATCTCCTACCTGATGGCAGCATTACAAAATCACAGTTCAAGATGTGTGTTGTATCATGCAAAATCTTATCTGCCTCCCTCAGCATAGACTTTTCATATAGCATCTGGAGATAAAGAGGTTCTATCCTTCCCATGATTTTCATGGCTGTTTGAATAAACCGACCAGGCCTAGATTTCAGCTGTACCGTTAAGTTACCGTACCAAAGATGTATTCCATATCTTATCACACTTTCTAAAACAGCTTATAAAATAAAATATAAAACAGCATCATAATTTTACTACTGACCCCATCAAATCTAAGCCTTCTCAGAAAATGCAGTCTTTGTTGTAACCTAGTACACAAACTGTCAACATGAACATGCCATGTAAGAGAACAATCAAGATAAACACCAAGGCATTTATATGAAGACACTTGTGTGATTGGAACATTGTGAATATATATATAAGGTTATGATCACCAATTGATTTCGGATTGAATATCATCTCCTCAGTTTTCATCACATTCACAATTAGGTGGTGAGCATCACACCACTCTATAAACTGATTAATTCCAGAGTGGTAGAATGAGATGTCTTGATCTTTATATAATAAACTAAGTATGGCAGTGTCGTCGCAGGTAATATCTGAGCTACAGGACTGCCCACTTTATGGCAAGGGCTTCCTTTTCTATGGCAGCATATCGGGATTCTGCAGGAGAGAGCTTGCGACTGATATAGACGATGGGATGCTCTTCACCTGCTTGGACCTGGGACAGCACCGCCTCTATTCCTACATCGAATATGTCTGTACGATGAAGGGGGAACTGTAGTCTGGAGCATGCAGTATTGGTGAAGCTGTAAGAGCGGTCTTGAGTGCTCGGAATGCTTGCTCCACTTCTTCTGTCCAGTGTACCTTCTCTGGCTGCCCTTTCTTGGTCAGGTCTGTGAGGGGACCGGCTATAGAGGAGAAGTTAGGAATGAAGCACCAGTATTAACCAGCCAAACCGAGAAAGGCATGTACCTGCGTCTTGGTGGTAGGTGGGTTAAACCGCCTCACTGCCTCCACTTTCTACTCTTGTGGCTTGATGAGACCTCGGCCAATGCTGTACCCTAGGTACTGTGCCTCCAACAGGCCCAGGTGACACTTTTTTGGGTTGGCAGTCAGTCCAACCTTTCGTAGCTCCATCAAGACTTTCTTTAGCTGATCCAGGTGGTATTCCCAATGCTCTGAGTGAATTACCACATCGTCAATGTATTCCGCAGTATAAGCCCAGTGCGGACGCAGCACAATGTCCATGAGCCTTTGGAATGTTGCTGCCGCCCCATGCAGGCCAAAGGGTAAGGCCCGATACTGCCAGTGCCCACCAGGTGTGCTAAAGGCAGTTTTTTTCTCTGGCATCTTTAGACAATGGCACTTGCCAATAACCTTTGGTGAGGTCAAGCGTTGATATGAAGCGGGCTCTTCATAGGGGGGTTCGACCATCTCATCTACTTGGGGCGTGGGGTAACTGTTGAATCGGGACACCTCATTCAGCTTACGAAAATCATTGCAGAACCGGTAACTTCCATCTTTCTTGGGCACCATAACTATAGGGCTGGACCATGGGCTTCGAGACTCCTCAATTACTCCCAAATGAAGCATCCACTGCACTTTTTCCTCTATAGCCTGTCGGCGAGCTTCTGGTACCCAGTAGGGCCGCTGTCTAATGGTGGTCTCAGGTGGGGTGTGGATCTCATGAGAGAGGATGGCCGTCCAGCCCGGGGTCTCTGGAAACACATCCGATTCTTTCTTCTGGGCTGCTGAAAGTTGTGTTCCCAGATCCACCACAGCCGTGTCCTTTATGGCAAATGCTGCCAGTTGGTTTGCAGGTTCGACCCATCTCTTCAACAGGTTAATGTGGTAGATTTGCTCACCCTGTTGTTGTCCTGGCTGGCGGACTCAATAATTTAACGGCCCCACTCTTTCTGTCACCGTATACAATCCCTGCCAAGATGCAAGAAATTTACAAGCAGAAATTTATTAGTACCAACATCCTGTCTCCTGGGTGAAAATCACGTGCCTGAGTGGGGCGGTTGTATACTCACTGTTGGGTCCGTTAGGTGCTCCTCCACTAAGAGCATCACTCTGTCAATTCTTCCCCTTATATCCTGCACATGCTCTATCAGAGATCGGTGTGGGGAGACTTGGCCTTCCCAGGCTTCTTTGGCTATATCTAAGAGCCCTCATGGCTGCCGCCCAAACAATAGCTTGAAGAGGGTGAACCCCGTCGAAGTCTGGGGAACTTCCCGAACGCCAAACAGCACATATGGAATCATGAGGTCCCAATCACATCTGTCTTCGGCTATCACCCATCTCAGCATTCTCTTAAGAGTCTGATTGATCGTTCGAGCCCATCTGTCTCATTGTCATAGCAACTTGCACATGTCCGCCATAAGCCGGAAGAAAAATGGAGTGCCCTGGTCGGTCAACATCTCCTTGGGGATGCCCACCCAGCGAGATATTGAAGGACTCCTTGGCAATACTCTTGGAGGTGGCTTTTCGGAGTGGAATAGCCTCAGGATACTGGGTGGCATAATCCATGATGACCAAGATGTTTTCATGACCCCGAGCTGACTTTGGCAATGGCCCCACCAGGTCTATCCCGATGCGCTCAGTGGCTCACATAGCTTACTAGTCAAGTTGTCAAGTTGATGTACTTATGGCAGAGATGTATGGTAAATATCAATTAATGATGTAATCAAACAGACAAAGAACACTATAAATTAGTAGCAAAATTCGGTAGTACTGTATGTTTTTTCAGGGTTGGTATCATCTGAAGTGCTCTGAGGGGTTGGCATCATCTCTTTTTAAGTGTTCTGGATCCAGACTGAAGCTTGTGAATTCCTAGTTACCACGGGATGTCAATCCCCTGACAGAAACAGAGAACAAATAGGAACATAATTAGCGTAGCTGCTGTTCATATTCTCAACATATTGTTAACATATTTTATTAATTCTAAAGACATTTGTGTTGGTATTTTATGGCCAATTACACTGCAAAGACAAGGGAGGAGAATTCTGTCTCCTCAGAATGAATGTATAAATGAATGAATGAATGGATGAATGAATAAAGCACAGTGAATATGAAACAGAAGATGAAATTGTGTATACACACAATGCTCTGGTGATGTTTAACTGTTTTACACTTTGTTGTAATTATGGCTAATTCAGATTAATTTATATGATCTTATTCATACATTTTCACACAATCTGCTTGTGCCCCAGTGATGTTTAAGGGTGGGTCAGGAGAGGACCTTTATACTGTTTTATAAAACAATATGTTCTCCTATGATTCATATTGTGCAAATTCATATAAAAACTAGGGCTGTCAGTTTAACGCGTTAACTTAATTAATTATTTATTAAAAAAAAAAAAAACGGGATTAAAATATTTTAATACGCTGGTCCAGCCCCCAGACCTGTACATCATCTTATATTTCATATAGTTGACTGTTATAGTCTGTCATATAGTTGACAAATATGATGCAGGGCAACAACTCCATAAGCACAGTTATGCCCTAAATTTCAAGATATTTGATGCAAAAATGCCCCTGTCATGAGCTTACATGTGATTTTATACAACAGTTCAGTAAATAAGAAACTGATATTGTGTTATAATTTAAACACAATGTTATGTGTTTTTGCTCAATATTTGCAGAGAACATATTACTTTTGCAGCCAGAGCAGAATTGCTGTGCATCTCAGAGCAACACAGCGGTGTTTAGTTTATGAATGAATTCACGTTTTGAACGAACTGTGGGAACCAGTCATACAAAGGGCTATTTATTTAATTCCTGAATGAATCCGCGTTTTGAACGAACTGTGTGAACCAGTTATTCAAAGGGCTATTTACTTCATTCCTGACTGAATCAGCCATTTGAAGGAATCAAAGATATTTACCGCCACCTGCTGGCAGATTTAGTTTCTTATTTAGAGTATCATTTCATTAAAATAATAATATATAATAATAATACTAATAAACAAAAAATAATAAGAAGAATAAAAATAAAATCATTAAAGGGATAGTTCACCAAATCAAACAATACTGAGATGTTTCTCAAATTATCTTCTTCTCCATAGTTTACAGCCTAAATGTTTATGTGTAATAAATTCTATTTTAAATCAAATAAAATAAATTTTATTGAACAAATTATTTCTTGCTGAAGCTACTTTTTGTAATGTCTGTTTGATGCTTTACACAACGATTTTATCTTTTGGGAGTAATTTGATGTGCAATTAATTTCTGATTAATTAGATTAATCAAAATATCATGTAATTAATTAGATTAAAAATTTTAATCGACTGACAGCCCTAATAAAAACTCATATAATCTCCCTCATATGATTGCAGTTGTCTGCAAATTGTCTTAAACTGGTCAGTTTAATGAGTGATGGACAAATTACAATTCAAATATCATAAAACTTCACTTTCACCCAGAAACTGAACTTGTAATGAATTTATATACTTTATGAGATGGGAGGAAAACTCGCGTGAGCGAATGCAAATGTGTTTATCCCATCTCAAAGCTTTTTTGTTGTTGTTGTTGTTGTTTTCCCATCAATATGTCCCTTTTAGAGCTCTGATCTATGTGTAAATGAGCCATTTTTGGCATGACTATCTTATCATTTATTTATACATATTTTAAAATATGGAGTAATGTCACAGGGTGAGGGCAAAGCTCTAAATACAATACATATTGCACCAAATTAGTTTAATAGCTTTATTATAATTTACTATCTAAAGACCTTTTTCCCGAGTAAACGATGAGCGCCGCCATTACGAATTCTAACTTCCGATTGGATGCTCTTCTGTTCTGGTCTCCATAGGAACCCATTCAAATAGCACCCATCTGTTTTTAATGTAGATAACGACGGCAGTTTCCTGTCATCTACACACTCATTAAACTTTGAGGAGCGAGGCACTGACAAATGACGGTCATTGCGACATTGCAAAGTGATGGCGCTATGGAGCCATGTGCTTTTTAAAAACATTTTAATAGGTTTAACAATAGATTATCAACTTGGAATAGACGCTAATTTGACTAGAAACACTGGACACCGGAAGTGCAAAGCATTCTTCAGGTTAAAATTCAGGCGTTAAGGAAAAACGTCTATACTGGACATTTTGTACAGTTAATAAATGACCTGTTTAGCTGTCTGTATCTGTCTGAAGTGGGGCTATAGACCAACCGCACAACAGTGCATTGCTGCTTTGCTGAGATACACTGTACTGTTGTCCACATGTTCTGCATCAGTTTCTTGCTTTCTTCTTTGTTCTATCGGGTCCACAATCTTCCAAGGTGCCATAGGTTTCAGTTATCAGGAAAAGGCGATTACTAATGTATGAGAGTTTTGACATGGTGAAAAGACACAGCATCAGAATGCTTTCTGAGATTTTAAAGTCTGAAAGTTGTAACTTCCTCCCAAACAATAAACTGTCTTTCTCTCTAGAAAAAAAAGGAAGAGAAAGGAAAAGGAATGAAGGAAAGGCATTACACTGAGCCTAAACACGTGAGCCGTTTGATGTTAAGAGGGAGGTTTTTTTCTTTCACTTTTTCTCAGTAAAGGATTCTACATCGCAGACAGTAATTGCATACCTCTTAGCGGAACATGTCATCAGCAGTAGGACAAATCATTATTCTGATGCAAGACAGAATCAAAATAACAAGTGTCACACATAAATACTGAAATATGGCTGAATTCTACCAATGGTTCAGTGTCTGTCATATCTGAAGGGCTGTATTGCATGTTTATCATCTTGACTTATTTCTGAATCTGCTTAGCACTTTGCGTGCTTTAACTGCAGACACTGACCCCCCATTTCACAGACAATTCTTAAGCCTAGTCCCAGACTAAAATGTCTGAGCTAAAATGTCTGAGCTGTTTCAACTGAAAGAAACGTCCACTGACTGATCTTAAAATATATCAGTGCCTTTGTTTTGTCTCAAGATGCATACCAGTATTTTTTTTTCTAAGGCCCGTTTATAAAAATATCGTAATTGAACTATGTAAATGTTAAGTTGTACTAAGTGAAAACTTAGATATTTGAGTTAATTCAACTTAATTTTAAAGGGGTGCTATTACGCTTTTTCACTTTTTGAATTTTGGTTAGTGTGTGGTGTGTATCTTTGGGCATAAAAAAGATCTACAAAGTTAGAAAATCTCAAAGTCCACTCCAAAGGGAGATATTTAGTTTTAAAAAAAATCCCTTTTCAAGAACTACAACGAACGGCTCCTTTGGACTACAGCGTTTGTTTTCTGCATGCAATGATGTCACAACGTGGCCCATTAGAATATCATCAAATTAAATCCCGCCTAAGGAAATTCAAATTGTTGGGGGGAGGTGGGGAATTGGCCTAATTTTAGTGATGCAGCATGGAGAGCTGCTTCAACAAGCCGCAAAAAGTGCCTCACATGGCTCCTGGGGGTCAATAAGGCCTCCTGTAGCAAATCGATGTATAAGAAAAATATCCATATGTAAAACGTAAGAATCACTTTGATCTAGCTTAACAATTGTACACAGAACTTGCTTCTTTGACAAGGGGCGTGGCAGTACTGAAAAAACGTCTAAGCTGTTTGCCAATTGCAACACAGTGGGAGAGCTAACCAACCACAACACATTTCATTTTTTGAAAGGAGGGCCTTCATTAAACCCAAAACTAATTGAGCCATTTGTACCAGGCTGGGAAAAATGTATTGTAATAATGTAAATTATGTCAAAAATAATGCATTTTTCGAACCACCAGGCATAAAAGCATGTTCTAGTACACCCCCAAAACAAAATCAAGACTTTGTAAAAGAGCATAATAGGACCCTTTTAAGGCAACTGGGTAACAAGCCCAGCTTTCGAATTTAACCATATTGTTTTGTTTAGTAAACTCAGGTATCTAATTAGTCACTTAGTACAACTTAACATTTCAAGTTGACTAAAGAGTTGACTGAAATTAAAATTTTAAGGCAGCAGGGTAACAAATAATTTTAAGTTGACTCAGTTTTTTTTTTGTTTGTTTTTTTACAGTGTAGATAAATGGCATCGTTGTGCTTGACTTGTGCTTGAAATGATCTATATTGAAGCAACATATGTATTCATTTTGCAAAATGAATTATAAAATCCTATTGGAGCAATTCAGTCTAGAAGTACCACATTCATATTTTTTTGTGTCCACAGTCAGCGAACCCCACCTGCTATGACACCTATAATGTGGGACACTCTTTGATGGTTTGTAATTGGTGTTGTGTTAAATTGTGTTTCAAGTGTTTTAGCCCTTCACAGTATCATTTTATAAAGTTAAAAGTCACTGCTAAAGATTAAAAAGGAATATTAAATCCCAAAACTTTAAATGCTTCCTTATATACTGTATAATCAAACCCCAAAACTTTTTTTTGCTCAGGCATTACTTTTATATAACAACATTTCATTATAAATGTAATTAATTAACTTTTAACTTTTAATTAAAATTTTACATTTCACTCTTAACCTTGTCCCTGGCTTTCCTTTACTTTAATGCTTTTACTGCCATTAAACACTGTTGTACAAATTACTGTTGTAGCGCATGGGCTAGTGTACTAAACATCAGAACTAGCTAACAAACTACCCTAAGAGCAAAATTACTTAGCATACAGTCTTAACCTCTGATAGTGTTTTCCACCACTGCTGTCCAGTGAGGTTTGACATACCTCTAGAACTTATGTCAGATAGGGCTTTTGTGTAACGTCATACTAGTTTAGGATAAATGTAATTCTGATATTTAGTTCTTACTAATTAGTTCATCTTACTTTACTTATGAGTGTATGTGAGAGGAATGTAAAATCAATTGCTTTATATATGTTTTACTGGTTTACCTCTCTCAATTTGAGTGCTCGGTTTATTAGGTCTCCGTGACATTCGCTGAAGGGATTGAGGGAGGGAAAAGCAGTTATGGCCCAGGAGTTATTTTATGTTTCATTGTGGCTTTTTATCACTGAGCCCATTTATCACTGAGACAGACCGTACTTCATCTTTGCCAGTAGTGAATGCAACCTGTATAAAACATACTTATGACTTGTTACCAGGCACTTCCCAGAGAGAAAAAGTAACATTCTCCTCTTATCATTTTACTGAATGTTAATTAGTTTAATCCCTCATTATAAGGGACAGACCGTGAATGGCTGTAATGAATTGGGAGTTGATTAGTCCAGACTTGTAAGTACTTCTTAAATGTGCCCTAGGGATAATGTGTTCATGACTTCTGCAGTGCTGGTCTGGGTACACTGACTCCGAACAGATTTGATGGTATTTGTCTTGTGTAACCAGTTTTCTGCTTCAAGATGCTGAGATAGGCTCTCTGCAACTAATTCTGCCTAACATCAAAAGTGTCTTGTCCTGCTTAAAAAGACATTTGATGAAATGCTTTGAAGTGCTTAACCAGGAATAAGGCTTCTAGAGAGATGACAATTTGGTTAACCATAAATTCCCACACAGTAAAAATAGATGGGTTATTTTTTTAACCCAATAGATGGGTTACACATATTGGGTCACTGTGTTGGGTTATTTTCTAAAACGTTGGGTTATTTTTTTTAAACATCGTTGGGTTGTTTTTAATAATAACCCAGCGTTGGGTTTAATTGGTTCCCGCGGCGACAGTTCAAATTTTAACGGTCGACAGTGTCTGACCACAGAAGAAGCTGCTGCTGCATCAGTGTGAGGTAAGTAATAGGGTTTAAATAACTCTTATAACATTATACTTATACGAAGAACGTGAAATGCACTTCAAAATTGAACTTTTGTTGTTGTATGTTTGTTTTTTTTTAACGAAGATGTAGTTTCCTTTAGTCAGTGTATTGTAACGTTACTGCAGAGAATGAGCTCCATTGTAAACGAATAACGTCACGTTAACTTAGCTGTCCCAGTTAGGTTGCTAGCAGTAATAAATTAAATAAACATTAGCAGAAAGTTGTAAAACTGTTTAGAGATGTATTACAGTAACCTAAAGTTAATAATGTATGGTGGAATGTATACAGGACTACTTATATTACTGAAATCACCGTCTACCATTACTACAGGTTTAGTATTATTTTACAGCTGATGAAGGGTTCTAGACATACGGTTTCTGACTACAGTTTGTTTGGTCGCATTAATGGTTATCACATTTAACTTTATATGGGAAATGGCTAATGTTAAATGAGACATTGTTGATTTAAACCGCGCCGCACGAACCTTTCAACTTCGGTCCAGTATGTAACCTTAGCTCAGCGGCAGCTCAGAGAGATGCGCTCAAATTCAGTTAATTCTCTGTTTAGAAAAGTCTACAAATAATCACATTTCCCAAAAGCAAGACGTGATGGGAGAAACGAAGCTTTTCAAAGTTTCGAATCAATTAAACGAATCGCTTAATTCGCAAAATGATTCACTGCTTCCAATCGTTCGTGACACAACGGCGACGCCTGCTGGTCAAAACAAGGCAAGCGTCAGTTGTTTGGAAAGCGAGCACTAATTGGAATAACACTAAATGTGTTTTTATGGTTTTTATTTATATTGAATATTGTTATGCATATATTAGATTCGCCTCTAATTACAGCCATTTCTATTATAAAGCTATGACAGATTTGCATGTTTTTTTAAATGTGTACTAAATGTGTTTATACTTATTTTTAGACATTGGGTTCTTCAGTGAAGGAAAAATTACAACAGTGGAATCTCATACATTAAACATCCACATGCCAATTAACTGAAATATTTCAAGGTAAGTAAACTATTTATATTAGTGATCCATATACATTACCAGTCAAAAGTTTTTGGACAGCAAGATTTTTAATGTTTTTAAAGAATTCCCTTCTGTCTAAGCCTGCATTTATTTCATCCAAAATACAGCATTTAAAATAACCGCTTTCTATTTGAATATATTTAAAATGTAATTGTCCAGTCTTTTCAAAGCTTTTAAAATAGAAAGCAGTTATTTAAAATAGTAAAAATATTTCACAATATTACTGCTTTTACTGTATTTTGGATCAAATAAATACAGGCTTAGTGAGTAGAAAAGAATTCTTTAAATAACTTTAAAAATCTTACTGTTCAAAAACTTCTGATTAGTAGTGTAGGTTTTCCAACAATTATGAAAAAATGTTTCTAGTTTATCTGTAAAATGTTTCTTCTTCTGCTTCATCTTATCACAGAGGAAGGAGTCAATGAAGGAAGTTTTATGCGACCGGATGACACCAGCATTGCTGCACTAACTCCAAGAGAAGAAGTTTTTAGCATTTTCAACGGTGAAACAGTGGAACAGAAGACCTTACTACAAGCAGTGGATCTGTGTTTCAGACATTTCTACATTTATGACATCTACTACCCAAAGCTCCTCTGCACCCATTTGCAGCACACAGTCTTTAATATTCCAGGAGTTCTTTCAACACATTACCTCTTCCTTAGAAACTTTGTATTTATTGATCCGTAAAAACTTTTTATGTTGCTGATTATCAGCAAGTCCAGCAGCCAGCAGATTTACTTTGTTTTATTATTATTATTATTATTATTATTATTATTACTTGTGTTTATGATTTTTTATTTTTGTTTTATTGATAAAAGTTTGTATGTTATGTTTGTTTTATTTGTGCACATTTGTGTATGTGTTGATATAAATAAATATGAATTGATACACATTTATGACCCTGGACAACAAAACCGGTCATAAGTATCATGGGTACATTTGTAGAAATAGCCAAAATTGCATTGTATGGGTCAAAATTATCAAATTTTCTTTCATGCCAAAAATCATTAGAATATTAAGTAAAGATCATGTTCCATGGAGATATTTTGTAAATCTCCTACCATAAGTATATTGAAACTGAATTTATTATTAGTAATATGTGTTGCTAATAACTTCACTTGGACAACTTTAAAGGCAATTTTCTCAATATTTAGATTTTTTTGCACCCTCAGATTCCAGATTTTCAAATAGTTGTTCTATCCTATCAAACCACATATTAATAGAAAGCTTATTTATTGAGCTTTCAGATGATGTTTATATTTAAATACAAAAAAACTTGACCCTTATGACAGGTTTTGTGGACCAGAATCAGATAAATAAACATTAGTTTTGAATAGTTGGTTTTGAATTCAGTGTACATCTTGAAAATATGTCAGTTGTGTGTGCATATTTGTGTTTTGAATGTATTATATTTTCACATTCTTGTACACTTATTTTGTAAACATTTGCAGTATGACTGTTTTACATTTAAAAATATATTTGTAAAAAAAAAAATATTTGCATATTTAAATAAAATATTTATTTGAAAACAAAGTAGTGTTATAGTGTATTTTTATAAAAAAAATAAATAAATAAATAAAAACTGATATAAATGAATCTAAATAATTAACTCAACTGTTGGGTTACTTTTAACCCAACTGGATTTTAACCCAATTCATTGGGTTAAAATAACCCATAGATGGGAAGGTGCTATACCAACCCATAGTTGGGTTACTAGTTGGGTTATTTTTAACCCAACATTTTTTAGTGAGCAATTGGCCTGCTGACTGTTTGTTTGCTTGTTTAGAATATATATAAAATGGCAAATTGTCTTCTGTTTTGGAGCGGTTTTAAGTTAACTGCAAAGTATAGGTTTATTTCTAAAGTCCACATAAGCCTAATATAAAAAGTCTGCCCCAACTTTTAGCTGACTGACAGTTTAAGTTCTTTACACACTACCATTCTGTCAAATCACATAATCATCTTCACCACATTTAAGGGATGAGTGAAACTCACTAGACTTTTGACTGTTGACAGAAGCCAGAGGTTATGTTGTGGAAGGGCAACAAATAAAAAAAATTCTCATACTTCATGTGAAATGAGGCCACTGCTTTCAAAAGACCTTTATTGATCAAACTGTGTTTAAGATCTCAAATGTAACAACTTTGGATTGAGATTTTCACACATACCATGAAATAATACATGTTAAATCATATAACGATTCACTGCAAACACAAAGGTCATAGCAGTTAAGTTATTATCCTCTATAAGACACTGTGATGTTTACAAATTTATAAACAAATATTGTGTACATTTTTTACATAATCAGTTTCTTTCACATTATTATTATTATTAATTGCAGAAGTATGGTAGAATTTTAATGTAAAGTCTTTAACAGTCTGATGCTACAGTAGATATTTTTTCAGAATTTGCACTTGATTTGCAGGTCCTCCACATTTCTTTACCTGCCTGTAGTCCTTTATACTGAGATACTGCTGTAAGCAAAAAAATAATAATAGTGTAACTGTGCAGTTCTTTTTGCATTATTCTGACATTTATTAAATGAATTATTGAATCAAACATAAAATTTGCAAATGCAAACAAATGCGACTACAGCATTTCTGCATGGCTGAATCAACATAAACACAGGCCATGCACAACTAATTAAGTTCATTTATATAAGCCCACACTGAAGTAAGCTGATTAAAATGCTTAGAAGAGCTTTTAAAATCTTACTCTCAACACATTACAGAGCCTTGAACTTATGTTCTGCTCATCTAGAACACCTTTAAATTCAGATGCGCGTTTCTAAATAGAACGTGTTTAGAAAGCGTGACTGATTTATTATTTTAATTGAATGTAAAGCTGTAATTCCTCACAAGCACATGAATCTCCAGCCTCACACTAACAATACAAATAATAACAAATTATAATAATGTATAAGGTAAAAAGGGAGAATCTGTTGGCTTCATAATCAAATTATTAAATAGTATTACACAAATCAGATGCAGATTTTTAATGTAAATCTATGAGAGAATGTCCATTTACATTCCTACAGTATATCAATATTTTGAAATGGAAATAATAATAATAATAATAATAATAATAACAAATTGACTATGTGAAGTATGCTGAAACATAAAATGCTAATGTATGGATTTGATACAATAAAGATATTATAAAAAACATGTAACTTAGAAACTGAAACTTACATTTACAGGCCACATAGTAACAGTGCTTACAAGGTTTAAAAGCCATTGAAAAAAAAAATCATAACAAACTTCCCTTATGCAAAAAAAAAAAGAGAAAGAATAGATGTAGAAAAACACTTTTGTTTTAATACCATTCAAAAAATGAACAAGTTGTACTTTGATACAAATAATGTTTTCTCTTCAGGGTTATTACAAAAAAGTGTGTTTTTTGAGGAGTCACTTGAGAGTTGTTGTTTACTGTACTGAGAATAATCTTTTTTTCTCAGCAGACCTTTTGGACAGGTCTACAAAAATAGTCAACACCTGCAGAATCTGAGAACATTTCAAAGAAAATTAAGAACTGCTAGCTCCATATTACTGCAAGAATATAACACCCTGTTGTTGGATAGCAGACACATATAGAGCACTAAAATAAACTCCACAAATCAGCCTCCCTTGGGATTCTTTCATTTTCCATTTGTTATAGTACTTATATGCAATATACCTGTAAAATCCTCCAAATCTCACACTTCATTTCCCTCATTCTGTGTGAAAAGTTTCTTCAAGTGTCACCATTTTTTGAAGCAGAATATCTCTCAACCATTATAATGGGCCACAAGGGAGACCACTGCAGGTCTGGCATTATCTGCTGATAGAGGACCGTCCTCTGCTGGGTTTGCCTGGTTGGGCACCGCTGTGGCTCCCACTGAAGCAACCACAAAAGTAAAGTTGTCTGTGCGCCGTCCAGGCCGAACAGGTTTAGTTACCTTTGAAGTACTTTTCAGACTGGAACCTCGCTGGGGTTTGTCACAGTTGAAAAGATCTCTGAAACACCTGTAGAACTAACACAGATAAACCCAGACAAACAAGTAAAAGGCATTAGATCAACAATTCTGTAATAAATTCAACACATGCACTCATCAGTTTGCAGGAACCATGCGTCGGGTTCTTTACGCTTTATTTTACTTGTTGACATCCATTCTACATTGTGACTGTCTCATTTCATTTAAACCCTTAAAAATCCAAACCTCTATCCACCTTAATCTGGGCAAGATTTTTGGTTTATTAGCTGCTATAGAGAAATAACGAGAAGAATAACAGTGTCAAATAAACGATAAAACTGTTTGCACTACAAACTAGTGTGTTCATAAGATAATACATTAAAATAATATAGTTAGACACACCAATTTGCAATATCAAGTGACAAAATGAACTGTTTTGTACAGCTAAAAATAGCTGGATGTGGATTAGACTGGAAGCCAGACCCATAACATTTACAAATGACCGTGCCTGCGCTTACAAGAAAAATAAGGTGAATTGTTGTTGATTTTATTATTTAAATTTAATAAACACCTTTTTCATCTTTGCTTTATAAAAACACTACAGTGTGTTTGTGGTTCATTAGTTTCTCTGTTTCCCTCAATGCTTTGATTTCATACGACCTTGCAAATGAAAACATCCACACTCATTTCAATACCTGCACTTCATAAGTGCTGCATGCCACTAATGAATCATTCCCCCCTGCTAGCAACTAAGAAGCCCATCAGCCATGGCTGGGCTTAGACAACAATTTCAGCTCATTTAAGAATTTTGATTAGAAAAGGGTCCTTCTCTTATGCAAACATCCCCATCATCTGTCTTGCCATTTGCAAAGAGACTGATATCCTTTTCACATTCATCATCAGTACCATTTCTAAATGGCATCAAATTCTCAGTTAATTACATTTTACTTTTACCTCTAAACAGAACAGTTATACAATTTGAAATTGAATAATTGCTGATAATGTACACTGGCTCAATAATTTCCATGGCTGTAATTAAATGTCCAAGAGTAATCTGAGTAATTGTGTCTGTTCTATATGCAGTGGAGCAGAGAGAGAGAGAGAGGAAGAAAGAGGGAGAAAATGTCATTGATAATGGTAACAAAGGTAAATGATGCAAATAAGCAGTGAAATGACATAGTAATAATCACGTATAATAAAGCACAAATCCAGGCTTGTCATTTAATGGTGCTATATCAATTAATGGGTCCGTTTTTACGTAAGATACGCAAATAATTTTGAAGACTGGAGAAATCAAAACATATGACATTTTAATAAAGACAAACAATATAACGAAGATGATTCATTTATCAACATTACACAAAGTTTAAAAGTATAACAGTGTGGTACAAAAAAAAAAAAAAAAAAAAAAAAAGACAAGAGTCTTCAGACAAGAATGAAAAATTATCATTTTAAAGAGTGGGGCTTTACATATAAAGACCCTGCACCTGCCACACTACAAATTTCTGTTATTAGTGGCCTTGACTACCATTGTGCTCTTTTAAATGAGGTTTGTGATGTCACTTCCCTTAAGAAAACGTAGTGTACTTAGTATACGCATTCTGTTAAGTATACTTATAGTCAACTACATTTCCTCAAGAAATGGAAAGGTGCGATGTTTACACACAATGATCATTTACTGTACATGGTAAAGGAGAACTATGCACAACCAGACGGATATGGGACGTTATAACCACCTAGAAATGCATTTCATTAGAAAAGAAGAAAATGCACTTCATTTCATGAAGGAAAAACAGTTTAAAGTGTTAGAGAAAAAAATCCCCTGCTCAAAAATTCAGAGACCTTTCTGAGCTAGTTATAATTTAATAATCAACCGCTGTTGTTTTCTCTTTGTGAGAAAATTGTCAGGTTGTTTGGTGTGTTATAACCTAGCAAGGATCTGACCCAGTCATTTTTAAAGTTGAATGGGATATCACTAAACATCATTGATTCATATCCCTTCTGATTGGCTCATAGACTTTTCACATTTATCTTTGTCTGGTCAGAAAAGCCCGAGGCCTTTTTCACACCACATGCACAAGCAACAGCAGGCCTGCGATGCTCTTTCACACCAACTCCCTTCTGTGCAACAAAAGTAAAGAAGCCTTTTTCTACAAAGGAAAAAGTTAATTGTGACTTATTTCACAATTGCAGTTTTGTTACCTGTAATTTTGACTTTAAATATGGTAATATAAATGATTTCTTACATTACATTTCATCTCTCAGTTTTTTTTTTTTTTTTAACTTTGTGGCAGACATATGCTACCATACAGAAAGCCGGCATAAAGGAAATTGCAATCATCTTGTCTTGCCTTTTCCATACTGTGATGAATATCCTAGTCAAGTTGCTGGTGTACACATAATCAGAGAAGAGATGATGCTGTGAGAGGAAGGGGCGGTTAATTATTTTAATAAAAGATTTCATGGGCATAGGAAATAAAACAATGTGCATGGATAAATCACTTTTTCAAGTCAATTTTGATTTCATGGCGACTTCTAGGCTTGTATGTTAGCATGAGCATTTCCTTTAAAGCAGCCATAAATTAATTAATTATTATATGTTTAATAATTATATGTTTTATATCAGAACACAGAATGGAACAGAAACACCAAACAGTAGCTATCAACTGCTTAAATGCTGACATACTGTTAGATTAACTGAAAAGAAACTGACATTGTGTGCTTCTATTTATTTATTTATTCTTATTTATTTATTTATTTATTAATTTTTGAGTAGTGCGTGAGTAGTTCACTTCATTGTTGATAAACTGTTTTTTATTTTATATTATTTTATTTTTTGTAGAGCTTTTTTTTTCTCAATGATTTCAGCTCACTGCTGAAACTACTAACACCACTCTGCTTACATAAATGGTGTAGCCTATTATTATGGTCAACAAAATAAACATAGGTCGTTTTTTGCTGCTTATTGAAGTGGTTTGATGTACACTTGTTATTTGTTTACTTCCACTGTCTTTTCTGTGACTTCTGGGACAAAACTCAAAATTGCAAAATAGCTTATGGTATGGTTTCTAATTTATGAGATTTCATATTTATACAAATAAAGAGCAATAGTCTTAAAGAAAAATATATATTGTACACATAATACTACTAATTTATTTATTTTTTCATTAGATTAATATGGCAAGAAAACATTCAAGTGGAAATAATATCATGCTTCAGTAGTAGTGGAAGTTTCAGGAAAAAAACTGAGAATTTATAGATGCAATTTTCTCTGTGTGCTTAGATGAGTTATGAAATCTTAATTTGCAATTTAATATCACATGCATTACTTAATTCAGTGGTTCCCAACCACATTCCTGGAGGCCCCCCAACACTGCATGTTTTCCATGTCTCCTTAATCAAACATACCTGATTCAGATCTTCAGCTCATTAGCAGAGATACCAAGATCTGAAATGGGTGTGTCACACAAAGGAGAGATGCAAAACGTGCAGTGCTGGGGGGCTTCCAGGAACGTGGTTGGGAACCACTGACTTAATTAACCCTTGTGCGACCTTTTGGACATTTTTGTCCATTTCAGTTTTGTATGTTTTCATTTTGCCTGTGTTATTGCCAGCTGCATACATTTTGGCACATGTGTGAATTTTTATTGTAATTTTACTATTTCACCCCCCCATTTTCTTTAATAAATTTATTTTGCACTAGGTACATAAAATTGTTCCTCTCAGGGCCTTAAGGAAACAAAGTAACATGTAACATGATTAAATTTTTGTTAATAGACTTTCATTCTGTTGACAAGGTTCCGATTTTTTTTTTTTTATATATATACTATTTTTTACCAGATGGTGCCATTTTTTTCAGGTTCCAATAAAGCAAATATTTGCTTTATTCCTGTTTTCTGCTTCTGCATATTAACCAACCGGGTAAATAATGCAGCTATACTTGTGTGGGTGTGTTGGTATGGATGTCAGAGTGTGGTTTGTACGCGTGTCAAAAAAAAAAAAAAATTGTGTGTGTGTTCTTGTAATATTTAAGAGAGAAAAACTCTACTGCAAATCACAAATCCAACCACTGTGTGCACCAGCGGAGTTTTGCTGGCATCTAATGGGGAAAATTTGGTAATGCGCCCAAACAAAATATTACTGAAAGCTCATTTTTTGAAATATCAACCTCAAATTTGGAACACAACTTGTTTAGATTTATGGCTTTGATTTTCTAGCAGATATAGAGTTCAACCTATTTCATAAAATATATATTATATAAAATATTTTTCATAAAGCATTTTCATAAACTTAAACCTCTAGAACTTTTTTTTTTTCACTTTTTAAACTTTTTCTACTTCATCAATAATCTGCCATTGGTCTTCTTTAAAATTATATCAAACTTAAGTCTATGCTCCCAAGCTTCAAATTTTTATGATAGTTTATTGACAGGGACATTTGTCCACTATGGACCTATAACTTTTTTTTTATTGATGCACAAGGGCTTAATGAGTTAAGAGGAAATAATATTGCATTCCTCTCCAGCAACAGCTGTCATCCACTTTTTAATATAACAGCAAAGCTACTTAATGTGTAATAAAATTTCAGATGTTAAGAACTATTTCAAAACAGCTAAACTGATATTAAATATTGATGACTCGTCCCTCATAAGTGTTGTAAATGAGTCATAAATGGAATGCAAATGCTTTGTCAGGAGCAAAGTCTGAATAGCCTAATCAAAATCCATAGCCTAAGTCATATCCATACATTCAGTAGATCAAGTTTGACATCTAACAGATATTTGAGTCACAATCATCAGACACTATGGGAGAAAAACACAGGGCCGGACTCACCGGAGATGTTCTGTTCCCGCATTCTCTGATGGATGTTGCTGGCCAAGAAATGTTACTTGTATCTGTACAGCATTTTTAGTCTTCAACTCGCCTCAACTCACAGTTTCCATAGTTACGGGCTGGGAGGAATTGAAGACTGAAAATGACATACAGGAGAATATTTCTTCATCGACTGGAGTGTGATGAATATCCGGAAACATCACTTAGTCTGTCATGCAGTACACTGATAGATTTGCACCAATGAAAATTGGAGTGGCATGCAACACTGTGCATGACTAACCTTTAAAGCCAAAAAAAAAAAAAAAAAATTTATATCTCTATTGTATCTTCTTTTCTAATCTGCAGATTATTTTAAAATAGATTTCTAATTCTTCACTGATCTGAAAAACAATGCTACTATAGAAACATCTTCGGTGAATAAATAACTACTGAATAATTAAATGCTATTTATTGTGTTTTATGCAACTGCTAGTTCCGGTCAATAACTTCCAGCAGACTTAGCCACCAAGTTCACGTGTTACACTCTCAGCTTTCCATATGTGCCGTACTGCCTGCGGTGAGCTCACAAAATGACTGACAAGCAGAAAGCATCTTGAAAGCCTTGTGACTGGCTAAAGAAGGGTTTCTCAAAACTGGGTTTGCGAGGGCACACAGGGGTTTTGTGAGTTGATGGAAAGCTAAAAATGAATAATTCATTTTAAAATTAAATCAAATTTAAAATCAAATCATTAAAATCAAAACAAATCAAAACACCTTTAGGGCCATTCCACTGAATGGGTACCATTTCTCCATGACATTATATGTATAAATATGCATACAAATTAATTATAAAATACATTTGATTATTAAGCAAAGTGTCCTGCACATTCATCTAACTGCAAATTTAAAATATATAATTGAAAAAGATTATTCTAAACTACCTAGAACACTGAAACACTATAGCATTTGTACATGTCCCCAGTATCTAACTCTACATTTTAACATGAAATATAATGTTTAAAATCCTTCAGAAATCTTTTTTTTATTTTGTACTTTCGTGTACCTCCATATCCCATCTGTGCTTTAAAACAATTATTTAAAAATAAATCTATACATCTTAGATAAAAACACACATTTTTAGGCATGTCCCCAGGTTTTCACTCAGTCCTGTTACCCTAATGCATTTCCCCCTTTAAAAAAAACTGGGACAATTCCACAAGACACGTTTTCAACATAATATTAAAACATTTGGATCTTCTAAATCAATGAAATGACCGAAAGCATGGAGTCTCGTTTTCTTTTTTGTATATTTAATAATATTGTAATGCTGGCTGGGAGTGTCAATATACTGTCCTGTTGCCTAAATTACTTCTTAGATGTTACTTGTTTATTTTAAAAATAAAATCTTTGATGAATCACTATAATTTGCTGAGTATCCTCATAATATTACACCATGTGGCTATATTATATATATTTGCTAATTTTATCCTAAAATCTCAAGCCTGTTACTTCCAGTCATGTTACTCATATACTCTGTAACTACAATAGTCACAGGAGTGAGTTGCGTCTGTCGTTTGTTTTATTCATGTAAATATTAGGCTACATCCATATTAATCTAGATACATTTGGTATCTTTTTCTCAATGTTTTGGCATTCTATCCACACTGATGTTTTTGCCCAGACAAAACTTCCTGCAAGTATGACAGAAAATGTACTTGATTTCTGTCCTGTGGCAATACACAGAATCCTGTTTGAGTGTGACCTGCGCTGTAAGAAAACAATATCCACAGAAAAACAGAAAAAGCAGTATTTGTTAAGTTTACTATTTTTAATATCAACTTATTTTAATATTTTAATATTTTATTTTTTATTTTTTTTCGTTATTTATATCTTGTCTCATAACCTGCCCTCTACCCCTAAACATAACCCTAAACTGCAGACCACTAGGTTTGTCAATGTTCAAATTGGTCAATGTTCAACACTCTTCACTAAATCAGTGCAGGTATTAAAAGGGTTATATGATGCAATTTCATGTTTTCCTTTGTTTTTGGAGTGTTACAAGCTGTTTGTGCATGTATAAGATCTGTAAAGTTGCAAAGATTAAAGTCTCAAACCCAAAGAGATATTCTTTATAAAACTTAAGACTTAGCCACGCCTTCCTAAAACGGCTCATTCAAACATGCCCCCACAAATCTACGTCACTGTGTGGGAAGATTTGCATAAAACCACACAAATGTATATGCAAAGAAAGAAGGCATAACTGTTATTCTCACTGTAGTAGTGTTGCTGCCGCCTTGTCGTGGAGAGGCTGTGTGTTTAGTTGCTAAAGTGAAATCTACTTTGTTTTGCCTTCCAAATGAGCACACTACTAGAAATCAGTGACTAAGTTATATTTACAACATTGTTCCAGAACAGCACAACGCAAATATTCGAGTGTATGCAGTGCATTTTAGGATAACCTACAATACTGGCTGTGCACAAAGGCTGTTTATGAAGTGGGGGAATTCCAATTTTGCAAAAACAGTCTGGTGCTCCTGACTTACAGCATGTAAGTACGTTTTCATATTTAAAGAATTTGCTACTGACTATTCACTGTAAGTTTTGTGCAGTGTAGAGTAGTGCCTGTTTTTTATCATTTCTATGGTCACAAATGCAGACATGGTTTTATGTTTACATGCCACGATGCAGCACAATGCATAAAAAGACAGTATAAGTCATTATAATCAGTAATTATGTCCCCACTGGATGCAACAAATGCCTCATTTATAATGGGTTTTATTGTTTTTGTCTCGTCGCACCTGACATGGCATCACAACATGGTAATCAGCGTAACTTTCCATCACATGCTTGAGGTATTTGGCCAATCACAACACACTAGACAGCTGGCTAATCAGAGAACACTGCACTTTTCAGAATGATAAGCTTTCTAAAAAGCAGTGCATTTCAGAAAGGCGGGGCAGAGAGAAGCAACAATGATGTACAGTATGTAGAACATGTGTTTTTTGAACCTTAAACCACGTAAACACATTGCATCACACCAAATACACAAAATAATGTTCTTTTTAGCAACATCATATGACCCCTTTAACACCTCATGTGTAGTCATTCTTATATACAAATATAATGGGTACTCATTTCTGTTATCCAGTTTCATTCCTGTTATAGTTTTTTCTTTTACACAACTATTTTTTAAAATTAAGTTTGGTCCACCATTGATTTTATAATGCATCCATCGTCTATTTAAAAATTGTGTAAAACAATAAATATAGTTACCTTAGATGGGGCAATACAGATTTTGAATAGTTAAATATGTGTATTACTAGATTCAGTTACACCACTATTTTTTAAAATTAAGTTTGGTCCACCATTTATTTTATAATGCATCCATCTTCCATTTAAAAATTGTGTAAAACATTAAATAAAGTTACCTTAGATGGAACAATACAGCTTTTGAATAGTTAAATATGTGTATTACTAGATTACTCAATCTTAAAAAATTATTGTTGTTGTTGTTGTTGTTATTATTGTTATTATTTTATTTATTTTTTGGAAGGAAATGACACCCATTTGGTGGAATGGCCCTTTATTTGTTTACCTGCAGGTGACCATTGACCATTAGCTGACATCAGAGAACCACAAACATGCAAATATACTATTAAATTAATAAATGACTAACTTCAAGCATGTATGGTAGGTCACTTGAGTTCATCTGACAAAACAGTTTGGGAATCCCTGGGCTAATAAAAAGTCTATCCATGGCCTGGTTACTTGGTTAGTAAGTCAGACATTATTATGAATTATGAGTCAGCACAAAGAGAATCTCTGAGGCTCATATTACCCCCAGCTCTTGGCTCATTTTCAGTCGAACAAGAACAATTCAGTCAATTGAGACCGAGGCTCGCTCTGACTGAATCACTGAATTAGAGCTCCAATTCGATATGAAAAAATTCACAACTGAACCATTCAGTGTTACTTAAACACAAAAAAGGTCAAAAGATGTTTACAAATCAGGCATCGCTGTAGGGGATAACGATTTTACTCGCATCAAAACAAGAAGGTACATCTTTTCTGGAATGTAGCCGAGTAAGAAGTCAGATTTTATTATTTATAATGTAGTGAAGTAAAAGCATACTGTAAATTGTACTTAGGGTCAGTGACAGAGTAAAATGCATTGTTAATGTCCAACATTGCTCAGTATTAAACTATTTAAAGAAATGCTGTACAGCATATGTGTATATTCATTACATCAGCATTCTTTTTCATGTCAAATGGCTTAATTGCACATTGTCAGTTTTAAACCTACTACGAGCATACTCCTCAATGAGACTAATCTATAAAAATTTGCAGTCTGTTAGACACAAGATAAAAGCTGCGCAACAAAGCAGGACAGAAATTCTGATATGACATCACATCTAACAAGAGTGACTGTGAACCGTGTTGAGAGAGCTGTCTCAATGACTGACATGACTTTATGCTTCCCTGCAGTTTCTTTGTTGTCTGTGCCTTTGGTCCATCTGTATGCAACTGGTAAAACATATTTTCTGAACTCTTCTGATGTTTGCTTTACTTCAGAAAAAAGCAGCTTGCAGTAGCTGTGCTCCTTCTATATAGCACAACCAAAACTTAAGCACTGTCCACACTGGAGAAAACGTGCTGACAGTGTTGCATTATCATTTATTTTAATAACTACAGCACATTCAGTTGTTGGATGAAGCATATCAAAACAAAAAGGTAATTAGTCAAGCAGGATGAATGCTGTGTTCCTTTTTTTCTCAGTCACTGAAACACTATAAAGAAGTGGGAATGGGATGCATAGAGCTGGACACATAATTAACCTCAGCTGAACAAAATGCACTGATATAGAATCTAAACATAGGTCTAGACAGCAACATCTGCATTTCTGCTGATCACCATTTCAACAAGCATAAGGATGGCATTAGGATCTTGCTGATTCAGAATCAAAATGAGATTTGATAAAGGAAACTATACAAAGAGACTCAAACCACAAATTAGCAGTTAGTATATTCAAACCACTGGATTCAGGAGAGATAACAGTATGTTTTGAAGGGTGTGGAGTGGTCGAGCTTAGAGTGGTGCTTGTACATCCAAAATTCACACCTCTATGTTAGGGTGCTGTTGGTGGTGGCAACTGCCATGCAATTTCTAAGGTTTTATGAACGTCCTTTTAGCATGTTGCTGTAATGTGTTTTTTGGATTTTTTGGATAGTCACTAAGACATTGCTAGGAGGTTGCTAGTGTATTCCGGGTAGTGATTAGTGGTTAACATGGACACAATTTGCACTTCATTTCTTATATTTTATCTAATCACTCTCCAGTCTAGGTTAAATCAGCTATAGGCTTAAGTTAAGACACAGTATAGCCAAAATGAAGGTGCCTAAATCATTAGATTGGTAGATTAATATTTAATGGCTACACTGTAAAAAATGACAGTGTATTTAACGGTAAAAAAAAAAACTACTACAGTAAAAACCTGTTAAATGGTTAACAGTAAATTCCCCTACTACTGTATATACAGTGAAAAACTGTATTGGACATTATATGTAATTTTACAGCAGTATACCATTTTTTGGAAGTGAAAAAAAAAAAAAAAAAAAAAAAAAAAAAACGTCTAAGTTACAGTGAATAACCGTAAATTGACATTCCCAGAATTCCCTGCGTTACATTTCACTGTTTGAAATGTTACTGCTTGTGATGGGCTTTGGTTCATCATGTGACTTTCCCATCACCACCTACATTTGGTGGTTATCAGTGTATTACAAAGGTAGAAAACAGATTTCAGTACTTCAATAGGTAGATATATTAACATTATATTAGTTAATTAAATTACAGTATTTAACTGTAAATTTAAGTTAAAACCGTAAAATCTGAAATGTTGCTATCGTGTTTTTTACGGTAAAATTCTGGCAACCACAGCTGCTGTTTTTTTACTGTACATTTTACAGACTTTTTTTACAGTGTACATTCTCACTGTCAGTGTTTGGGACTGACAACCGTATTTAATTACGGTAAGTTCTGAAATGTCTTGTTCAGATGGCAGCCTACAATAGCTTAACAATAGCAAGTGACAGTGACTAATGTAATATTAAAAATAATGAGAGTTTTATCACATTTGACAGTCCACTACAGTCTAATAGAGTCATGAGTTCATCCATCAGATCTTAATAACCGACAACAGCTTTTATACCAGAATAGAAGGCAGAGCCTTTGAGTCACATGCAGACCACAAAACTAATGGAAGCCACATCAGCGGAAGACAATGACTGGATCCAGTGGCGAGGCTACATAGGGGCCAGGGTTGTACTAGTCCCCTCAATCAAATGAGACAAAAGGAAAAGATGAAAAATCCTGCACATGACAATGATCTCTCATAAACATTAACGTAAGAGTTACTTGCATCTGTAAACATGTAAAGAATAAGGAATAATAAGATGCTGGTGAATGAGTGCTGATCTTCCAGTTGTGCTTCTTTTCTATAGTAAACGATAAATGCAAGAGCTGTCAATCTATCTATCCAGTTCAAGTGCACTCCCACTGTAAAACAGTTCCCGTTTGCCGTTTTACTCATTGTCTTTATTCACTATACCTGAGATCCAGTTTCTATTGGTTGAATTTCCTGACATTTTAAAATAACATTAGAAAACACTGCATTAACAATATCACCACAACACAACTGGATGTCACATGACTTTACCAAAGCAGCATATAATTCACTTCAATATAATTATCTTAAGATCGATGATGTGTTGTGTTGTACAGGGGTTCATTTGAATTGAGAACACCTGCTCTTAATACATATGTGATCTACTATAGTTTTTTAACATTTTTTGATTACAAACTAAAATGCATTCCAAAAGGCACATACTGTTTACATGTACTTGGTAGTGTTTGGTCTCTACCTGAAACAGCTATGAGACCTTTTCAATACAGTATACTATAATGCCTAACAGTTCATACTTTCGAGTAAAATATATATATTTTATATATTATATATATATTTTATATATATATATATATATATATATTTTTTTTTTTTTGAATTTACGCATACATTTTTGTCTCATAGATTTGACCTTTTTCTGTTTCAGCCAAAAAACGATGTCATTTTTAGCTGTAGAATTTTGCTTTCTATTTTTTATTGCATGTTTTGTAAAATTACGCAGTTTGACTTGTCATGCAGCCTAGAATTAAACCAACACAAAGTTCGTTCATCTAGCCAGAGGAGAACTGGCCCAAGCATTGTTTCTCCCAAGGTTATTTTTTTCTTCTTCTTTTTCTATCACAGATGGAGTTTAGGTTCCTTGCCACTGTTGCCTTTTGGCTCGCTTAGTTAGGGACACTTTGGCAATATTATTAATATTTGGCAATATTATTGACCTGACTGAACAGACACTATTGGACGAAAATTGAACTGAGCCGTATGATGAGTGTTTTCTCCAGAGCTGCTTTACAGATTAATTAAATTCTTTCTATAAATGATGGACTTTACACAGTTATTAAACCAAACTGAATTGACACTGAACAAATTTCAACTGAATAATGACTGTTTACTATTGTCTTTTTAGAGCTACTTTACAGCAAAAGTGAATTCTAATTGATTATTTTCTTGTACTTTATAAATGAAGGTGACTTAACTTGACTCATAACTGCTTTTTTAAGTTACTAAAACACAAATGCATGCAACACACACATATGCAGCACAGAGTGGTTCTCCTACACCATATGAAGTGACAGAAAACTAGGTGTCCAGGGGTGTGTTTCCTATGTGAAATTTGCACCAATTTGCAATATTAAGTAGCAAAGCAAGCTGTTTTGTACAGCTAAAAATACCTGGATGCGGATGAAACCAGAAGACAGACCCATACATTTTACAAATGGCCACACCCGCTCTTATGGAAAATATAAGGTGGATATAGCACCATTTGACAAAGGTGCTGTATATGTATTCAGACAGAGGATTTACATTTTCATTCAGCCTGTCTGCCATTTCTCTTCAGATATTAAGGAAGTCTGTGTAGAATTGTTTATGGAGCAGACAAAATGCCTATCCACCATTTTTTCTAAAAAAAAAAAAAAAAAAAAAAAAAAGATGAGCGCTGCCATGATGTATTCTAACTTCAATTTGGATGTTCCTGTCTTCTGGTCTCCATAGAAAATTATTTAAACTGATGCTTTTTCAATATAACTAAATGTAAAAATGTGTGCAAGGTTAGGCTGTGCTGTTGATGGCTGCCACAGTAATTACAGAAGCTTTAAAGGGGTCATCAGATGCCCATTTTCCACAAGTTGATATAATTCTTTAGGATCTTAATGAAAAGTCTATAATATACTTTGGTTAAAAATTCTCAATGGTTGTGTAAAACAACACCCTTTTTACCTTGCCAAAATCAACTCTGCAAAAATCATCTCATTCTGGTCGAGGCAGCTTTAAATGCAAATGAGCTCTGCTCGCCCCGCCCCTCTCTTCTCTCTGTGGAGAGACGAGCCTGTTTACTTTAGCCGCATTTAGCCGCGTTTAGCCGCTAAACTAGCACATTATTAGGAAAGGCGATCACAGAGATTCATAAAAAAAAAAAACTGTTAAACTCACTTCTGCTGTAAGTAAAGCTGGATTATGAATAATTCGTGCGAACATATACGGATATATGTAGATCGGGAGGCGCATTCCCTTCACAAACAAACGTAATCTACTGCATCGTCAGCGGCTCAGATGTCGGGAGTAAATGACGACCACTACGTTCATTATTACATCCAGCAACACAACACCTCTATCGCTCAATCTGAGATTTTCTTGCCTAATTTACATCCCTGTTCCGGCATCGAAACAAAGAGGGCGGACTGTTACAGCTGATCTGAGGTAAAACGCTCATGTCAATCAACTATCGCTGGACCGGCCTTTGTCGGTGTGACACCACAACGACAGGCATATGAGAATTGCTCTATGTGAAAAAAGGAATATTATTTTTACAGATTAATTAAAAACCACTGCATGGATTTTTATCATTATAGGGTAGATTTGTAGATGCACCGCCAACACACATTAATGTTCAAACAACATGTAAAAGTGAACTTGAGCTCTGATGAGCCCTTTAAGGAAGTCCTGTAAAGTAGGTTTGCATACCAGGAAATCTGTCCATGTCCAGCGCTGTATGCCTTGCATAAACAATGACAAAAGAAAACAAGCATGGCTTGCATTACATAAATTAGAATACACACAGTATTGTGAAACTATAAAATAAAATGTTAAAATAATGTGTGATGTTATCAATTTGTGGACAAAATCCTCGGAACTTCGCCCTGCTCAGGAGCTGTATATATGACATGTGCGCTCATCTGTTTTCAGTGCAGCTAAACGCGGGGCGCTTCATGTCATCATGAAGCTTCATGTCACGCATTAAACTGTAATAGGTGATTTACTGCAAAAAAGACGGTCATTGCAACACTGTAAAGTGATAAAACTATGGCACCATATGCTTTTTAAAACTTTTTTTAGAGGTTTAAAATGTAACTGTCTGCTCGGAAAATACATTAATTTGACTAGAAACACCAGCGACTGCAAATCTAAAGCATCGTTCAAGTCAGGCAAGACTTCCGCGTTCAAGAAAAAGGTAGATAATTTCTCATTTTAAAGATCTGTTTTTTGGATTTGTTTTCCTTTATTTTGACAGGACAGATCAAAATGAACAGGAAGCGAAGTGGGAAAGGTCTTCGAGTTGGAATTCAAACATGAGACACCCAGAGTGCAACGGCGCTGTATGTCAACATGCTGCCCACAAGGCTATTGGCGCCGACTAATTTATCATTTTGACTCATACTTTTTCCTAAAAATGATTTAAAGGTTGAAATGTGAGGTTCGTTATTTTATAAAACTTTTTTTCTGTTGTTATTATTTTAATATTTATGCAAACAAAAAGTGCACTGTTCTGTTAATTTTATTTGTTATTTGTTGGTTTTCAACATTCAAATTGTTGAAATCATTTCAGCATCTAGTATCAATACTTCTTGAAGATTTCAATACTGTGGTAACGTGATCATTTTGATCATGTTACATCTTAAGGTAAAATTTTCATACAGTTTCATCTTTAGTTATGATGCACTACAAAAACAACTATAGTTATGTGTAGACAACTACAGAATAATGTGCAAAGTACTATTTTTCACAAAGAATTGTATTTTTTTTATTCTGTTCGGTTCTCTTACATTAAAGGATGATGTGTATACAAAGGCTCTTTCAAGTATATATCAGTTTGGATTGTTAATTTGAGAGTTATGATACATTATTTAAGAGATACACAGGCAGCTCTCAGCCACTTTCATTTAAAAAAAAATTAAATAAGGTTGGAGACTCCTGGTTTAGAGTGTAGCTGCTGAATAAACTGAATATATATGTTAGTTGGCAATTACATACTGCTTGTATGTAAATGGACATTAATTTCCATCTTGAATCAATTAATTAGATAATAGTGTGGTCCCAATGCACCTTGACTACCCCAAGGTGTGACCATGCAACTCTAGTTTTTTTATACAAAACTCTAATGTATTGTGATACAGTGTTTAAGCAGAGGGTTATGTAGTATTACAAGAACCGTACAGTTCTATGCAGCAGGGGTTTACAGAAATGAGTTGGTTAAGGAATACCTTAGCAAGAACCACTAATGATAATAATGACCAAGCAAAGTTAATCCATGTTTTAATGGCTACACAAGAGACTTGAGCGAAGGAATCTTTCAAAACAGGCTGATATTCACAGTGTGGATGTATTAGCATTCCATTCAGTAGCTACATAGAATGTGAAACTTCATGTTGTGCTCTTTGGTTTCTACACAACACTAGACAAGACAAATGACAAGTTCCATCAATCAAACCAGAGTCTGGTGCCTAGAGTGAACCATATCTGGGATTTAGAGGAAGTTAAGCTTCTAACTGATGTGTTTTTCAAACTGCTGAGCTGACAGGCCGTTTATGACCTTTGCATGGCATTCCATCTTTCTCCAGTGAGACCTGCTTTCCTGCATCACGACAACCCAATTGTAGACTCCACAAGAGGAAAAACACATATTTGCCCTAAAAATGATCTCTTAGAGCCGAATAGAGTCAACTTTATTTGAGTTAGGGGAGTTTTAACATAGTCTACCTTTTCCTCAGTTGCCAGAAGCTTGATTTACTTGTATAAATTGTAGGTCCCTAATCACATGTGGTGGGGACAGGCTGCTATTTACCCTCTTCATCAGTGCCACATTGCACAGCTGACACTTTGACGGATGGTGCAACAAGAACAATGAATTGGATTGTTTCACATGAGAGTGCGCCAGTTAACCAGTCACATCACTTTTATCTTTTATCAAACTGACAGTGTAGATTGATTGGACCACAACATCTCTGGCACCCACTTTCTGGAGACTCAGGATATCACTGAATGGCTCAGCACACTAAGCTTTTATGAAGCTACTTTCTGTTCATGTGAGCAAAATTCTGGAGAACCAGTCAATTTTGGGCAGGCCCACACAGAATTTGTACAAAAAAAAAAAAAAAAAAAAAAAGGCAGCAGATTCCACCAGAGCCAGGATTTTGATCTTTTGTTTACACATGGTTTTACATTATTCATTATTAAATTGAAAACACCTTTTTCCTAAATTAGTAGCAAACAGGATGCAGAACTGTAAGTTGAATTAAATAAGTAGAATTAAAATTGAATTAAATTGAAAAAAAAAAAAAATGAAAGTTAAATTTTTAAATACATTTTATTGGCAATGGGTGTATTGTGACACAACATTACATGGTCCACAGGTACAGGGAGCTCACAGCTATTCTGGAGATCATCTGTGGCACCCCATACACCACACAAATTGTTAATGTAAGCCAAAATACAAAAATCATTTTGCCACCTTTCACATTTCAGAACCTTGATATCATTTTTTTTTTTAAACTCTAAATTAAAAAAAAAATATCTCTTGTAACATAGGCTCTCAAATTGTCAAAACACTGCATTGTGGTTCGTATCTTAAAGCGGTGGTTCTCAACTCCAGTCCTCGAGGCCCACTGCTCAGCAAATTTTGTATGTTTCTAAATCTGACACACTCAGTTCAGTTCATGGATCCTTCTACTAATGAATTGATGATCTGAATCAGGTATGTTAAATGTGCAGAGCAGTGGGCCTCGCGGACTGGAGTTGAGAACCACTGTCTTAAAGAAAGCCCTTCACTTTGGCTCAAATAACTAATTTATTATGGAATAACATTTAGAGCTTTTTGTTTTAAATAGCATAGAGCAGCTGTTGCAACTGATAAATCATTGTAATTAAATAAGTAGACAGTCACATCAGACGTCATGTGTTAATTGCATTTCGAAATGGTAATACTCTGATGTTATGTAGTACCATCTTAAAAAGGTGATTTTAGTTCAGTGAACAAACAATCTTAGGTTTATGTGTACTGCATCCAAGCAATGTTCAAACTGAACATTTACAATGAAGAAACCTGATTAGATACTATAAATAATACATTCAGTGTACTTCCATTTTATGGACTATAGCCACAGTTACCACAGAATAATTTACCCCCCAAGTCCTCAACATGGAGCAAAACAACATTAAACAGACTTACAAAACAAAACAGACAGAGAACAACTGAAAAATTGTATCTCTAAATAGTAATTATTCCACCAGTCATTCCAATTCAAACTCATTTGACTTATGCCAAACCCTGGGACTATACCTTTCTTTATGCTCACCTGTTTATTCATGAAGATGTAGATCACTGGATTGATGACCGTGCTAGTCTTCGCTAAGATGGAGGGCACTATGCTAGCCTCCACAGTTACCAGTCCTGGGGTTCCAAAGGTGGCCAGCAGAGCCATGATCCCATAAGGCAGCCAGCAGAGCAGATAGAAGATCACCATGGTGATCACCATGAGAAGAACCCGGTGCTCTCTTTTGCGGCTCATGGGCGTGTTCACACCGCTGACCTTCATGATCAGGTATAGACAGAGACAATGAGATAGATCATCATCAGTAACACTGTTAAGTAGTATTGTAAAACAGATATAATATTATCCAGAGCATAACAGTATAGAAGGTATAGCTGGCCTATAACTGTTAATATTACAGTAAACATATCCCAACAGCATACATTTTTTAATCATCAAAATCTTAGCAATTCATTGTGACTGAAAAGCATCTGTTAAGTTAATTAGACATGGTCAAGTGTTTAGGAGTTGGATAATATCTCCATTAGCATTTCTCTGTAAAAGCTAGAACACTGCTGACTAAGAAAACTTCCATTTTACTCACTTGCCCCAGGGGGATCAATAAAGTATTAATCAAGAGCAAATCAGTATCCTCCCATGAACTGCTCAACAACTCAAGGCTCAGGGACTTTCAGGGGTATTTATGCACCAAGGGTACCACAAATAATTTCACTTTACATTAAGGCAATTATCCCTGTAAATCCTCACATAGCCTTAGACAACTTTTTAGCAATCTTGATATAGAGGAGTATAAAGTTCAAGCAGGAAAGAAAAAAACAGCTGAGCAAAAAATATGCCATTTGGTACAGCTGCTGATATTTATGCGATGAAAAAGTAAGATTAATAAGTTCTAATCGATGAGATCTAGCAGACTACCTACATAAAATGCAAATATAAGCTGTCACTCTATGTCTCCCAATAATATGTCTTAGTAAGATAATATTTAAATGCTAATATTTAAAAATATAAAACAATGAAACAAATCATTCACAACTGACTAGTCAAATACTGAAAGCCTGGTAAAACGGGTAAATCTTTAAGTTCTTTATAAAAATGTCCATGCTTGATTTTATAGATAATGACAGTGCATAAGTCAATATTTTGGAAGAAAAAAGTGACAACATGCTCCATAGGTGGGGCACACTGTAACATGACCATATACCAGCTCAAAATGTTAACTGATCTAATAATATTATATACAAACAAGTCAAACTAAAACGCTTTGTCAATAAAATAAAATACAAATTAACCCCTTCATATAAAATAATGTTCCCCTTCAGGAACTCGAGCTGCGTCGAAACGCTTTGGGAACGCCTCCAGCGTGACCACGCTCTGAAACACGTGTGCAAACAGTCCAATGGAGAAGCGAGACGTCACAGGCGGGGTAGAGACCAGGAAGCTTAAAAGCACGTGCAGTGCATGCAGCCGGCAGCTTCTGTCTTTCAGCAAGCGCTCTGTGTGTGTGTGTCACTCTGTTTTTTTGTGCTAGTTCCCACAGCTTTTATTTGAGAGTGTCACAATGTCCTACAAAGCATTCTTACGAATATAAGCAGCGGCATTTCGACTGTGTGTTCCTCTCTGCCTGTGTTATTTCGGGTGGCGATACACACAGCCTATTTGTTGTCTGTTTGGGAGCAAAGCATGGGAGTCAGTTCTCGAGGGAGCTGACTGCCAGCGTTTGCGTTCCCCGCCGCTCAGCTTCCGCTTCTGCCGAGGCAGGGCGGCGGCCGTGATCGTGGGGATCGCATGTAGATCTACGGACGGGTTAGAGACGGGTCCTCCCTATCTCTGCCTTTCTCCCTAGATCTAGCGCTCTCTCTCTGGGTCGGAAGCCCGCGCTGCGGTACTTCCCCCTTTGAATGAGAGCTTGCGGCGAAGCAGGCTGTGTCAGTTCCCGAGGGGGCTGACTGCCCGCACCCTCGCTGCGCACGCTTCGCTCCCGGAGGACTCTCTTTGAGGAGGGAGCCCTCGTGAATTCCCCACGGCTCAGGTCCCGTTTTTGCCGAGGCAGGGCGGCGACTGCGGCCGTGGGAATCACAATTAGATCTACGAACGGGTTAGAGACGGGTCCGCCCTATCTCTGCCTTTCTTCCTAGATCTAGCGCTCTCTTTCTGGGTTTGGAAGCCCGCGCTGCGGTACTTCCCCCTTTGAATGAGAGCTCGCGGCGAAGCGGGCTGCGTCAGCTCCCGAGGGGGCTGACTGCCCGCACACTCGCTGCGCACGCTTCGTTCCCGTTGGGCTCTCTTCGAGGAGGGAGCCCTCGTGAACTTCCCCATGGCTCGGGTCCTATTTTGCCGAGGCAGAGCGGCGACTGCGGCCGTGGGGATCGCACTTAGATCTACGGACGGGTTAGAGACGGGTCCGCCCTTTCTCTGCCTTTCTCCCTAGATCTAGCGCTCTCTTTCTGGGTTTGGAAGCCCGCGCTGCGGTACTTCCCCCTTTGAATGAGAGCTCGCGGCGAAGCGGGCTGCGTCAGCTCTCGAGGGAGTTGACGGCCCGCGCTCTCGCTGCTCACGTTCACTCTCGGAGGACTCTCTTTGAGGAGGGAGTCTTCGTGAACTTCCCCGCGGCACGGTCCTGCTTTTGCCGAGGCAGAGCAGCGACTGCGGCCGTGGGGATCGCAGCATAGATCTGTGAACGGGTTAGAGACGGGTCCGCCCTTTCTCTGCCTTTCTCCTTAGATCTAGCGCTCTCTCTCGGGGCTCGGAAGCCCACGCTGCGGTTCTTCCCCCTCTGAGTGAGAGCTCGCGCTGCTGCGGCTCATCTTTCTCCGAGGAGATTGATGTTGTCCGCATATGAGCTGACTGCATTTTTGATCGCTCGTTTCTTCCTGCTCTCGCTTTTAAAAAATAAATAAATAAAAGAACGGGGATTCAAGCGATGTATGTGTGGTTTGTTCGGGAGCTGAGCATGTACAATCCGTCCTTGAGGGGGCGGGCTGTATTCATTCATATATGTGTAAAAAAAAGCTACGTGCATTTTGAATGTCTAGTTCTTCTCCCATTGTTATTTAATTCTGATGAATTAAATTTATTTACTGCACTCTCACCCTGTACTTTCGCTAAGTGTGTGGATGCTGCTAAATAAAATAAAATAAAGAAAAAGTGGTAGCTGTGGCTGCCAGGGCATCTGCATACTGAACCTTACTGACATGTCCAATAGCTCAGAAAAACTTGATGAAGTAACAGAAACTATTGACTCTCTCTTTTCCAGGACTCTAGATACGGTCGCTCCTCTGCGCCTAAGGAAGATTAAGGAAAATAGTCCGACCCCGTGGTATAACGAGCACACTCGCGCCCTAAAGAGAGCAGCCCGGAAAATGGAGCGCAGCTGGAGGAAAACAAAATTAGAGGTTTTTCGTACTGCTTGGCGGGAATGTACCCTATCGTACAGAAAAGCGTTAAAATCGGCCAGATCTGACTACTTTTCGACTCTTTTAGAAGAAAACAAACATAACCCTAGGTATTTATTCAATACAGTGGCTAAGTTAACAAAAAATAAAGAACCAACAGGCACTGACTATGCCCATCAGCATAGCAGTAATGACTTTATGAACTACTTTACTTCTAAGATCGATACAATTAGAGACAAAATTGTCACTATGCAGCCGTCAATTACAGTGTTGCTTCAGATAGTGCGCTATAGATCTCCTGGGGAACAATTCAACTCATTCTCTACTATAGGTCAGGAAGAATTGTATAAACTTGTTAAATCATCTAAACCAACAACTTGTATGCTAGACCCTATTCCATCTAGGCTACTAAAAGAGATGCTTCCAGATCTCATAGATCCTCTGCTAAATATTATTAATTCATCACTGTCATTAGGATATGTCCCCAAAACCTTCAAACTGGCTGCTATTAAGCCTCTAATTAAAAAACCACAACTTGACCCCAACGAATTAACTAATTACAGACCTATCTCGAATCTCCCATTTCTGTCAAAGATATTAGAAAAGGTTGTATCCTCACAGTTATCTTCCTTCCTACAGAAATATGATATCTGTGAGGATTTTCAGTCAGGTTTTAGACCGTACCATAGTACTGAGACTGCTCTTATTAGAGTTACAAATGATCTACTCTTATCATCCGATCGTGGTTGTATCTCTCTGTTAGTGCTACTGGATCTTAGTGCTGCGTTTGATACTGTTGACCACAACATTCTCTTGAATAGACTTGAGAATTATGTTGGCATTAGTGGTAGTGCATTGGCATGGTTCAAATCGTATCTATCTGACCGCCATCAATTCGTGGCAGTAAAATGATGAGGTATCATATCGATCTCAAGTGCAGTATGGAGTACCACAAGGCTCAGTACTAGGGCCGTTACTCTTTACGCTTTACATGTTACCCTTGGGTGATATCATCAGGAAATATGGTGTTAGCTTTCACTGCTATGCTGATGATACCCAGCTCTATATTTCTTCGCGGCCTGGCGAAACGTACCAATTTGAAAAACTAATGGATTGTGTAGTTAAAAAATTGGATGACAAGTAATTTCTTACTGCTAAATTCTGAAAAAACAGAGGTGTTAGTTATTGGGCCTAAAACCTCAGCGTGTAATAACCTAAAACACTGTCTAATACTTGATGGCTGTTCTGTCAATTCTTCGTCATCAGTTAGGAACCTAGGTGTGCTATTTGATGGTAATCTTTCCTTTGAAAACCACATCTCTAGTATTTGCAAAACTGCATTTTTCCATCTCAAAAATATATCTAAACTACGACCTATGCTATCAATGTCAAATGCTGAAACATTAATTCATGCGTTTATGACCTCACGGTTAGATTATTGTAATGCTTTATTGGGTGGTTGTTCTGCTCGCTTAATAAACAAACTCCAGCTGGTCCAAAATGCAGCAGCTAGAGTTCTTACTAGAACCAAAAAGTATGATCATATTAGCCCGGTTCTGTCTACACTGCACTGGCTCCCTATTAAACATCGTATAGATTTTAAAATCTTGCTAATTACTTATAAAGCCCTGAATGGTTTAGCTCCCCAGTACCTGAGTGAGCTCTTATCGCATTATAGTCCCTCACGTCCGCTGCGTTCTCAAAACTCTGGCAATTTGATAATACCGAGAATATCAAAATCAACCGCGGGCGGCAGATCTTTTTCTTATTTAGCACCCAAACTCTGGAACAATCTACCCTACAATGTTCGGGACGCAGACACACTCTGTCAGTTTAAATCTAGATTAAAGACCCATCTCTTTAACCTTGCTTACACATAACAAATCCACATTCTTATAATTCAAATCCGTTAAAGGATTGTTAGGCTGCACTAATTAGGTCAACCGGAACCGGGAACACTTCCCATAACACCCGATGTACTCGGTGCATCGTCAGAAGAATGGCATCTACGCTAATATTAGTCTGTTTCTCTCTTATTCCGAGGTCACATTAACCACCAGATCCAGTCCGTATCCAGATCAGATGGTCACTGCAGTCCCCCGGATCCAGTCCGAACCCAGCCCAGACGGTGGATCAGCACCTAGAGACGACCTCTACAGCCCTGAATGTCAGCGGAGTCCACATCAACTAGATGAGCCCCAGAGACGGATCCACATTAAAGACCACATCACCTAGACGGCTGTCGGCACAAGACCACGGGAACTTTGGCCAGAGGAGAACTGGCCCCCCGACTGAGCCTGGTTTCTCCCAAGGTTTTTTTCTCCATTTGTCACCGATGGAGTTTTGGTTCCTTGCCGCTGTCGCCTCTGGCTTGCTTAGTTGGGGACACTTTCTCTTAACACAATATTGCATTTTATTTTATTGTTTTTGATTAACTACCTTTACCTATAATGTGAGTGTTTAATGTTGCCTTTGGCATTGTTGATGTACTGTTTCCTATTTAATACTGTACAGCCGCCTTGTCACAATTCTGTATTGTTAAAGGCGGTATATAAATAAAGGTGACTTGACTTGACTTGACATTTTGTCAGTATTAGCTCATTCTGAGCATGGGCGGTGCGGCATTGAGATGTCGTCCTCGCCCATATGAAAGAACTGGGGTTGTGACTGAACGCAGAGAAAAGTGTGCTTTCTCCATTACAGAGAACCGCTTATCTAGGCATAGTGTGGGATCGACCACGATGCAGGCATGTCTATTTCCTGCTCGGATTGAGTCATCCTCGCGGCAGTCAAGAGAGTGAAAGTAGGCACTCACTGTGAAGCAGTTTCATAACTACTGGGTCTGATGGCAGCTGTGTCCAACGTGATACCTTTTGGCCTGCTGTTCATGAGACCCCTGCAGTGGTGTCTCAAGACCAAGGGGGTTCTCCCTGAGGGGAAACCTGCTTTGCATGATCAAGGTCACGCGGCGATGCCTACGTGCCTTGGACATGTGGAGAAGACCTTGGTTCTTGTCTCAGGGCCCGGTGCTGGGAGCTCTTGTCGCCGCGTATGCTAGCGATGGATGCGTCCCTCATCGGTTGGGGAGTGGTCATGAGTGGCCCCCCTGCCCGTGGTCTGTGGAGCAGTCACCATCCAGTTTTGAGATGCTGGCCGTGTTTCAGTTACTGAAACGCTTTCACCCAGACCTATGAGACTATGGTCCTGACTCATTTGGTCCAGGACCTCCGAGGGCAGGCCCTACTGGGGAAAGGGCGTGGTCCACCGCATTCTTCGGTGCCCGTCTCTCCTCGGTGCCCTCGGGAGATTAGCCTGCCAACCCTGCCGGTGCTTCAGGGCGCAGCGGTCTCCAGCGAGCCCACACCTCAGTCTTCCGCCCGGAAACGTAGCGGAGCTGGGGAGCTCGCCACCCCTGTGGGGGTCTCTACAGCAGCTAGTTCGGCTGTCTCCTGCCGGTCATCCGTTACAGGACACCGAACTAGCAGCTCATACCAGAGGCCAGTCTCGAGAGACTGGTTCCCTTAGTAGATTATTTGGCAGCGTGGAAACTACTGCCAAATGTATCTGCTTGGGTCCTGTGCACTGTAGAGCGAGGCTATTGCATTCAATTTGGCGCTTCGCCGCCACCTTTTTACGGGATCTCCACTGTGGTGAGCCCCGAGCAGGGTCTGGTAATGGAACCAGAAGTAGAAACTCTCTTGAGGAAGGAGGCCACTGAGGCGGTCCCTCCTCACGTCAGGGAGTCCGGGTTCTACAGCCGGTACTTCATTGTTCCGAGGAAGGATGGGGGCATGCGTCATTTTAGATCTAGACTACTGAATCGCTCAGTAATGACATTGATGTTCAAAATTTGACTATCAATCAAGTAGTGTCACAGATCAGGTCCGAGGACTGGTTTGTGACCGTAGATCTAAAAGACACATACTTCCATGTCTCCATCCTTCCTCAACACATGAAGTTCCTGAGGTTTGCTTTCACGGGCAAAGCTTACCAGTATCAGGTTCTTCTGGTCAGCCTTGCACTCTCCCCCCGCATTTGAAAGAGCTGGGGTTGAGACTGAACGCCAAGAAGAGTGTGCTGTCTCCATTATAGAGAACCACTTATCTAGGTGTGGTGTGGGATTCGACCACGATGCAGGCACGTTTGTCACCTGCTCGGTTCGGTCGATCCTCACTGCAGTCACGAGAGTGAAAGAAGGCCGGTCACTCACTGTAAAGCAGTCCCAGCGACTGCTGGGTCTGATGGCAGCTGCGTCCAGCGTGATACCTTTTGGCCTGCTGTACATGAGACCTCGACAGTGGTGGCTCAGGACCAAGGGGTTCTCCCCCGAGGGGAAGCCCTTTCTGCATGATCAAGGTTACGCGGCAATGCCTACGTGCCTTAGACATGTGGAAGAAGCCTTGGTTCCTGTCTCAGGGCCCGGTGTTAGGAGCTCCTTGTCGCCACGTAACGCTAGCGACGGATGTGTCTCTCACCGGTTGGGGTGCAGTCATGAGTGGCCTCATCCTGTCGAGGCAGGGGCTGTGGCCCGGGGAATGGATGCTTCACCGTGAGTTAGTGAAGCAGATTTGGAGAGTTTGGCCAGGCTCAGGTGGACCTCTCCGCGACTAAAGAGATTGCGCAATGTCACCACTGGTGCTCTCTGACTTATCCAGCTCCATGGGGGCTGAATGCCATGGTACAGATGTGGCCGAGGCTTCGTCTGTACGCCTTTCCCCTGATCGCTTTGCTCCCGGGAGCCGGAGTTTTGGAATTTGTGGGTGTGGCCCCTGAGGGGGCACACCTCATAGCTCCCGGTCTCTCAACTGAGGTTGTTGAGACCATCCTCCAATCCAGAGCTCCCTCCTCGAGGAAACTGTACGCCCTGAAGTGGAAACCTTTCACTTCATGGTGTGGAGACTGCCAGCAGGACTCAGTTAACTGCCCAGTTGGTACAGTGCTGAGGTTTCTGCAGGTTCGGTTCTCCACAGGGTTAGCCCACTCCACCCTGAAGGTCTACGTGGCGGCTATTTCGGCCTACCACGCCCCTCTGGGTGGCTCCTCAGTGGGTTGGAACCCCCTCGTTACACGTTTCCTCCATGGTGCGCTGAGGCCTAGGCCTCTGGCCAGGTGTAGCTTGCTAAGTGTGGTCGGGATGCTATTTCATAGCTTTGAGTCCTCTGACCTTCCCTTCTTGGGGGTCAAGGCTCTCTTCTCTTAAGTTGGCTTCAGAATGCTGTGGAATGTCCACCCCTTTGACTTTAAGGTTCTTTCCTGGACTTGTGCCACTTGGCTCTTTTTCTCTCACCCTAGCTGTGCTCTTTCACACTGGGCAGGGATTTGAAGTCTGGTGGCGTGGGCATCTCGTTCCCAAAGCGTTTCGACGCAGCTCGAGTTCCTGAAGGGGAACGTCTCAGGTTACGTATGTAACCATGGTTCCCCGAGGGAACGAGACGCTGCGTCTCGGGCCATACTTCTGGCATCCCTGCAGCGCTTGCTTCTCTATTCAGAAGCTGCCGGCTGCATGCACTGCACGTGCTTTTAAGCTTCCTGGTCTCTACGTCACCCCGCCTGTGACGTCTCGCTTCTCCATTGGACTGTTTGCACACGTGTTTCAGAGCGTGGTCACGCTGGAGGCGTTCCCAAAGCGTTTCGACGCAGCGTCTCGTTCCCTCGGGGAACCATGGTTACATACGTAACCTGAGACGGTATTTCCTAATAATTAAAAATATTCTATTATTTTAGAGTTTGACAAAGAAAAGAACATGCCACAAAACAGAACATCATAGTTCAAACCAACGTGGGCAAACAAATGAAGAAACAAATTTGGACATTCAGAAAAACACAGATCTGATCACAACTCCTCTCCCCTCGCCACACACAACTTTCCCAGAATACGAGATAAATAGACATGTGGGATGAATACTTTTATTCTCCTTTATTCATGGCTCAGTAGAATTAATAAGAGTTACATATGTGAATTACATGTGTTACAGCATCCCCTATCTATGCAACTGTGACAGTATGGAAACTTTTAAACCATGTATTTTAGTTTATGGCCCGCACTACCCTAGGCTTTATAGGGTTAAAAGATCTTCAGTGGTCTCTCACTGGTACAGCTTGTCAGCTTCATCACTTATAACCGACTTCTAATTAAAACCTCTTTATTTAGAGTTCCCACATTAATCACCTTTTTTTGTGACTGAGCACAAAAGGGAGGAAGGAAGAAGAAGGTGGATGGAGGGACAGGTAAATGGATGGAAGGAAGGCTAACTTGTCACCTAAAGCACTGTGAAAAAGACATACAGCAATCATGTGCACCATTGGTCATGTATTATTGTACCATAATTACCAACCCCTATGTGCTAATGAGTAGACAGTAAAATAAATTTGAAATGTGCATGTCTCCATTGTTTGTTTGCACAAAAAAGAGCCACTTATATTTAGCTATTGTGAGACACCCTCCTATCATTGTCCCAGACACACAATGGCTGTAGGTGATTAAGTGAAGGGGTGTGGCATCAGAGTTTCCTTGGCAGCATGTGAAGATGTACCTACAACACCTTGTCATTGCTGCAATAAAGTCAATGAAAGGCCAGTTCAGCCAACCCCCTTCTAGACTTCACTTTCCTTAGCAACAGAGCATGAGCGGAGTGGTAATATTTCGTCCAGAACCGAGAGCGCCTTTTCTGATTGCCGTGCTGCAGAGTGGTGTGCGTTTGTAGCTCCCCAGAGCTTCGTTTTTCTGTAGAAAATCTTACTATTACACTCAGAAAAATAATTCATTAGATGAACTCAGTTTAATTGAGGGCAGGATTTCCATCCAATAAATATGTGTAACCCCAACTCATAAGAAACAAATTCATGCAATGAAATGTAATTAGGTTGGGCCAACTCAATTTGATCAAATATAGTTTCAATGAAATTGATACATTTATGAAGTGATTAATTTATGCTTGTTGAACTCAAACAAAAACATGGTAAACAAATAACTTGCCAACCAACCTGTCAGGCATTAGCCAAAAGAGGGCTTTATTATATCCATGGCATACCCAAAGTAGTTGTTTATATTATTATTAAAACAACTTTAACTCATGTTAGCAGGTCCTCAACCCAAGCACATGCTCTACACTTCACCACAATGATAACCCTCCAAAACACTAACATACCAGAAACTGTTTTAAATACAAACATAGAAGAACATTAAACAATAACAAGTCTCCCAATTTTATCATCTTAATAAAAAATGCATAAAATAACATTTTATTTCAACATTTACTTTCCTTATCCAACCGTGTGCAAAACATGAGGGGAAGGGAAAATCCACTTCCTAGTTACATATAATTAATTAATTAATGTACTCTCATTTCAAATGAATTAAGTAAAGTGGTTGTAAAAAAATGTGTTGCATTAACTTAATTTACTTAAGTAAATTGAACAAGCATCAAATGTAATTTTTGGCACGAACTGACTTGAAACGTTATTTTAAAAATTGAAATATTATTTTAAATAAACTGAACAGTGTTGTAGAATCATTTTTTGAGTGTACTCTCTGTTGTTTAAAGTGATAAAATATATCTTTATTCCTACCAGATTTCTGATATTATTCATCAAACTAATATGATTGATCTGATCGCCTTTATTCTATAACCGCAAGTGCAATGTCATGCTTTCCGTTAGCCAGTTAGCCTTAAATTTGCGTTTCCTTTCTTGTTTCTATTCGCGTCTACTACCGTTTTCCTTTTTTCTCTCGCTCCGTTGTTTTCTCCACCTGCCCTTCTCTTCACAAGTTCATCAAGCAATAGTGGTAAGTTGGAATCGTTCTACAATCATGGTGAGTAATGGCTTCTTCTCCTACTATTGTTATCTGCACCACCTGCTACATGTATAGCTTACCATTCTCTGTCGGCAGTGAGGGCTTTACATGTGATAAATGCAGGGAAATAGTTAGGCTGACAGAGAAGATTTCAGAACTAGAGACATGCATCCAAACTTTAATAGAGGACAGTAAGAATGTGAGGGCCTTAGATACGGTTTTGGATGCGACTAGCCCAGGGAGACCTGCACATTGTTCGGTTCCAGTAACTTCGCCTTTGCAGCAGGGCAACTGGGTGACTGTGAGATGGCATAGTCGCGGGTCAAAACACCGCTCTTCCGTTCCGATCAGAACATCAAACAGGTTCTCCCACTCAGTGACGCACCCACTGAAAAACCTGATGAAAGTGCTCTAGTTATTGGCAATTCTATTGTACGGAACGTGAAAATAAAGACTCCAGCTTCCATAGTCAAATGATTACCGGGAGCCAGAGCACCTGACATCTTGGCAAATGTAAAAGTGCTGGCTAATGCTAAACGTAAATTCAGTAAGATTGTTAGTCACCAGTTGGAGATCACTAAAAATAATGTTAAAGAGGTGTGTGAACTTGCAAGTACAATGCCAGACACTGTAATTCTGTCTGGTCCCCTCTCTGCTTATCGTGGTGACAAGATACATAGCAGACTGTCGTCACTAAATGGCTGGATGTCTAAGTGGTGCCCACAAAATAACATAGGTTCCCCTTCAGGAACTCGAGCTGCGTCCTAAAACGCTATGGGAATGCCTCCAGCGTGACCACGCTCTGAATCACATGTGTAATCAGTCCAATGGAAGGGCGGAACGTCACGGTCGGACGAAGCTTAAAAGCACGTGCGCCGGAACCGACGTTAGCTTCTGTCTTTCAGCAGCGCTCTGTGTTGTGTTTGTTTGTGCTCCGTTTTGTGTTAGTTCGCACAGCTTTCTTTTTGAGCACAATGTCTGATTCTAACGGCAAAGATAAGAGTGAGAGCAAGTCACGTTATAGAATGTGTGTCCCTCCCTGCTCATGTTATATCACGAGCGGGGATACACACAGACTATGCGTGGCTTGCTTGGGAGCAGAGCACGCAGAGTCGGCCCGCATTCCGAACGTCTCCCCCTGCGTACGCTCCACTCCCGAAAGGCTTTCTTAGAGGAGGAAGCCTTCACCAGTGCTCCTCGCGGGTCCGGTCCTGCTTCTGTACTCGTGGGGTTCGCAATTGGATCTGTTGGAGGGAATGGAGATGGGTGACCCTCTATCTCTTTCCTCACCCAGCAGATCCGTTGCCCGTTCTTTGGGATCGGATACCCGCTCTGCGGTTTCTTCCCCCCGGGGAATGGGCTCGACGCTTCACCTATCTTCCTCCGAAGAATGCTAGCTAGCTATCTGTCCCCCAGCGCAGCATCATCTCTGAAGGCTCCGGTCTTGCCCTCCAAACCGCTTCATGTTACATCAGTGCTGGTGGGCAAGGGGTACACGGCTGCAGGTCAGGCTGGTGCGTGTCTGCACACTATGTCTGTGTTACAGGCTTACCAAGCCGACCTGCTCAAAGAGCTGGATGAAGGCGAAGAGATTAAAGCTGATGATATCTCTGAGCTTAGGAGGACCGCTAACCTGTCTCTCCGCGCCACCAAGGAGACCGTCCATGCCATTGGGCAGTCTATGGCAGCCCTGGTGGCAGTGGAGAGACACCTTTGGTTGACGCTGTCCGATATGAAGGAGAGAGTGTCACCTCTCGTGCTCCTTCCCATCGAGAGCGAGATAGGCGACGCTCAAAGCCGGGACCTCCAAGGCGAGGCCTGACCTGAGGGTCGTGCTTCAGTCTAGGAAGTCCTTGGCTAAGCGGTCCCGAAAGTCCAGGACCGCTGAGGGCAGCCCTACTGGGGAGAGGCGGGGTGCACCGCATTCCACATTGTCCGCCTCTCCTCAGTGCCTTCAGGAGATCGATCTGCCAACCCTGCCAGTGTTCCAGGGTGCAGCGGTCTCCAGCGAGCCCGCACCTCAGTCTCTTCCGCCCAGAAACGTAGCGGAGCATGGGAGCTCGCCACCCCCAAGGAGGTCTCTAGAGCAACTAGTGCAGTTGTGTCCTGCCGGGCAACCGTTACAGGACACGGTACTAGCGGCTCAAACTAAACCAGAGGCCGGTCTCGAGAGACTGGTTCCCTTAGTAGATCATTTGGCAGCATGGAAACTAATGCCAAATGTATCTGCATGGGTCCTGCACACTGTAGAGCAAGGTTATCGTATTTAGTTTGGCGCTCCACCGCCGCCTTTCAACGGGGTCTCTCCCACTCTTGTGGGCCCCGAGCAGGGTCTGGTAATGGAACAAGAAGTGGCTGCTCTCTTGAGATAGGAGGCCATCAAGGTGGTCCCTCCTCACGACACAGAGTCCGGATTCTACACCTGGTACTTCATTGTTCCCAAGAAGGATGGAGGCCTGCGTCCCATTTTAGATATGCGTCTTCTGAACCGCTCAGTCATGTGACTGAAGTTCAAGATGCTAACTGTCAATCAGGTCGTGTCTCAGATCAGGTCCGAGGACTGGTTTGTCACGACAGATCTGAAGGATGCCTATTTCCATGTCTCCATCCTTCCACATCACAGGAAGTTCCTGAGGTTCGCTTTCAGGGGTGAAGCATACCAGTATCGGGTGAAGCATACCAGTACCGGTATGCAGCTCTGGCTCTTCTGCAACTCCAGGGCATCCGCATACTCAATTACATAGACGACTGGCTGATTCTAGCTCAGTCAGAACAGATGGCGGTTTGGCATCGAGATGTTGTTCTCGCTCACATGAAAGAGTTGGGGTTAAGACTAAACGCCAAGAAAAGTGTGCTTTCTCCATTACAGAAGACCACTTATCTAGGCGTGGTGTGGGATTCCACCACGATGCGGGCACGATTGTCTCCTGCACAGAGTTGATCCTCACCGCAGTCGCGAGAGTGAAGGAAGGCCAGTCACTCACTGTCAAGCAGTTTCAACAACTGTTGGGGCTGATGGCAGGTGCGTCCAGCGTGATACCTTTTGGCCTGCTGTACATGAGACCCCTACAGTGGTGGCTCAAGATCAAGGGGTTCTCCTAGAGGGGAAACCCGCTCGACATGATCAAGGTCACGCGGTGATGCCTACGTGCCTTAGACATGTGGAAGAAACCTTGGTTCTTGTCTCAGGGCCCGGTGCTGGGAGCTCCTTGTCGCCACGTAATGCTAGCGACGGATGCGTCTCTCACCGGTTGGGGAGCGGTCATGGATGGCCACCTTGCCCACGGTCTGTGGTGCGGTCATCAACTCACTTGGCACATGAACTGCCTGGAGATGCTGGCCGTGTTTCAGGCTCTGATACACTTTCTCCCAGACCTGAGAGGTCGCCATGTGTTTGTGCACACCGACAACACAGCGGTGGTCTACTACATCAACCACCAGGGAGGTCTGCGTTTGCGCACCTTGTACAAGCTGGCACACCAGATCCTTGTGGGATCCCAGGGGAAACTCCTCTCGCTGAGAGCAGTACATCCTCCTGGGTATCTCAATATGGGAGCAGACATCCTGTCGAAGCAGGGGCCAAGGCCCAGGGAATGGATGCTTCACCCCGAGGTGGTGAAGCAGATTTGGAGAGTTTTTGGCCAGGCTCAGGAACTCAGGAGAATGCACAATGTCCCTGCTGGTTCTCTCTGATTCATCCAGCTCCCCTGGGGCTGGATGCAATGGTGCAGACGTGGCCGAGGCTTCGTCTGTACGCCTTTCCTGCTCTTATTGCTCTGCTCCCGGGAGTTCTAGAGAGAGTGCGCCGGGACGGGGTTTCCCTCCTCCTAGTAGCCCCGTACTGGCCAGGCCGAGTTTGGTTCTCAGACCTGAATTCCCACCTCGACAGCTCTTCTTGGGAGATTCCCATCAGGAGGGATCTCCTCTCACAGGCAGGGGGTTCCATCCTGCACCCCAGCCCGGAGCTGTGGAAGCTGTGGGTGTGGCCCCTGAGGGGGCACAGGTCATAGCCTCCAGTCTCTCAACCAAGGTTGTTGAGACCATCCTCCAATCTAGAGCTCCCTCTACAAGGAAACTGTACACCCTGAAGTGGAGACTCTTCACTTCAAGGTGCGGACACGGCCTGCAAGATCCAGTTAACTGCCCGTGTGGTACAGTGCTGGAGTTCTTGCAGGATCAGCTCTCCACAGGGTTAACCCACTCCACCCTGAAGGTTTATGTGGCAGCCATTTCTGCCTACCACGCCCCTCTGGGTTGTCTTTCTGTGGGCAAAAACCCCCTTGTTACACGTTTCCTCCGCGGTGTGCTGAGGCCTCCTGTACGGCCTCGTGTCCCTACTTGGGATCTTGCTGTGGTGTTAGAGGCTCTCTGTAGGCCTCCTTTCGAGCCTATTGAAGATATCTCGGATCGGCATCTTACTATTAAGACAGTCCTCCTCCTTGCACTTTCGTCTCTTAAGAGAATTGGGGACCTCCAGGCCCTCTCAGTGGCCCCTTCCTTCCTGGACTTTGCGCCAGGCCTGGCGAAAGCCTTTGTGTACCCTCGTGTGGGGTAGGTCCCTAAAGTCCCCTCCTCAGCACCACGGCCGGTTGTACTCCAGGCCTTCTGTCCTCCTCCTGAAAGGGAGCCAGACTAGCAGAAGCTTAATTGACATACGTCCACAGAGCTGCCGTGTGGAGAAAGTCAGACCAGTTATTTATTTGTTATGGTCCGCCTAAGAAGGGTCTACTTGCTTCCAAGCAGACCCTTAGTCGCTGGATTGTGGATGCCATTTCCTGCGCTTATGAGTCCTCTGGCCTCCCTCCAACGTTGGGGATCAAGGCTCATTCGACCCGGAGTATGGTAGCCTCTAAGGCCTTCCTAGCAGGTTTCCCTATGCAGGACATCTGCAATGCTGCGGGATGGTCCACGCCCCTCACCTTTGTCAGGTTCTATGACCTAGACCTGCGGGTTGCCCCTGGCTCTTCTGTCATTTGCCCTAGCTCTCTCTAGGCAGGGACTTGGAGTTTGCCAACGTGGGCATCTCGTTCCCATAGTGTTTTAGGACGCAGCTCAAATTCCTGAAGGGGAACGTCTCAGGTTACGTATGTAACCCTGGTTCTCAGAGGGAACGAGACGCTGCGTCCTGGGCCATACTTCCGGCATCCCTGTGAGTGCTGGCTTCACACGTGCTTTTAAGCTTCCTGGTCGATGACGTCACCCGCCCGTGACGTTCCGCCCTTTCATTGGACTGATTACACATGTGATTCAGAGCATGGTCACGCTGAAGGTGTTCCCATAGCGTTTTAGGACGCAGCATCTCGTTCCCTTGGGGAACCAAGGTTACATACATAACCTGAGACGTTTCATAGACAATTAGACAAGGTTTTGGGGCAGACCTGACCTGTTGAAAAGAGATGGTCTTCATCCCTCCAGGGGTGGTGCCACTCTTCTCTCTAGAAATATGGTATATAGTCTTAGAGTTTGCACTTGACTAACTGGGGCCCAGGTCAGGAAGCAGACAGACTGGCTAAACCGATCGTCTGCTAGCCGCCTCACGTAACCGTAATCAGTTAATTCTCAGTACATAGAGACCCTTTCACCTAGATATCATACTGTTCCCCGAGCTGGAAAATACAAAAAATGTCCAAACCAATTTAAGAGTAACAATCTAATTGATGTTCAACAAATAAAATATGTATATAATACAGAGAAACAAGTGATAAAGCTTGGCTTATTGAATATCAGGTCCCTTTCTACAAAAGCACTCTTTGTAAATGATATGATCACTGATCATAACCTAGATGTGCTATGTTTGACAGAAACCTTGCTAAAACCAGATGATTACATTATCCTAAACGAGTCTACCCCGCAAGAATACTGTTATAAACATGAGCCACATCTAAAAGGTTAAGGGGGAGGTGTTTCTACAAATTATAGCAATATTTTCAGTGTTTCCCAGAGAACGGGCTTCAGGTATAACTCGTTTGAAGTAATGGTGCTTAATATAACATTATCCAGAGAAACAAGTGTTAATGATAAATCCCCCGTGACGTTTGTACTTGCTACTGTATACAGGCCACCAGGGCACCATACAGACTTTATTAAAGAATTAGCAGATTTTCTATCTGAGTTAGTGTTGGCTACAGATAAAGTCTTAATAGTGGGTGACTTTAACATCAGTCAGGCGGAAGAAGTTCTGAGAAAGGCAAACACTCACCGACGTTGAGCCAAGTCTCCGTCATAAACATAAAGTCCAGTTCCCTTGAGGCGAAAAAGTCATTCAAAATGAAGGTCTTGTTGGCAACTGATCTAACATTGATCAGAGCGAAGCGAAGGAGAAGATCCGCGCTGCTCGATCGAGACCGGACACGAGAAAGCACACGGAGATTTCCTCGATCCACGCCACGCCCGCCGGAACCGGGAGGCTGGGGGAGGCAATCCGTCGCTGGGGAGAACAGCTGATCCACCACGGGGACGCCAACCGCAGGCGCGACAGGATAGAGCCACCGCCTCCTCGGGACCTCAGGGCCCAAAAACGCCGGCGACAACAGGCCGGCCATAGCACGACCATGTCTCCCACTAGATCCACACGAAGCACGAAGGTAGGCTCTAACACGAACCAAAACACCACTACGCTTTCCTCGCTTTCTGGGGCGTCTTCGCTGTATCACTGGAACTACGCACCGCAGATAGTCCGGTATTGCAGAGAGGAAAGGGGGGTCTTTGCATTCGTCGCCACGAATATTTTGCTTTATAAATATTTCGTGAGATACGCGGATGTTAAAGAGAGCCTGGCGATCATACACGAGAAGAGCCGAAACATTCCTGCAGATAGAAGTTACAACCAATATTAGCCAGAGTGCAATAGACAGACGGGACGCCGTGCACACTGCTGGCGCCATCTTGAAGCATTACTATAGGAGAGGAAGAATTGTATAAACTTTTTAAATCATCTAAACCAGCAACATGTATGTTAGATCCTATTCCATCTAAGCTACTAAAAGAGGTGCTTCCAGATGTCATAGGTCCTCTTCTGAATATTATTAATTCATCATTGTCATTAGGATATGTCCCCAAAACCTTCAAACTGGCTGCTATTAAGCCTCTCACTAAAAAATCACAACTTGACCCCAACAAACTATTTAATTACAGACCAATCTAGAATCTCCCTTTTCTGTCAAAGATACTAAAAAAAGGTAGTATCCTCACAATTATGTTCCTTCCTACAGAAAAATGGTATCTGTGAGGATTTCCAGTCAGGTTTTAGACTGTATCATAGTACTGAAACTGCTCTTATTAGAGTTATAAATGATCTTCTCCATTCATCCGATCGTGGTTGTATCTCTCTGTTAGTGCTACTAGATCTTAGTGCTGCGTTTGACACTGTTGACCACAACATTCTTTTAAACAGGCTTGAAAAATATGTTGGCATTAGTGGTAGTGCATTGGCATGGTTAAAATCATATTTATCTGACCACCAGCAATTCGTGGCAGTGAATGAAGAGGTATCATATGGATCACAAGTACAGTATGTAGTACCTCAAGACTCAGTACTAGGGCCATTACTTTTTACGCTTTACAAGTTACCCTTGGGAGATATCATCAGAAAACATGGTGTTAGCGTTTACTGTTATGCTAATGATACTCAGCTTTATATTTCGTTCCTGGTGAAACATACCAGTTTGTGTAGTTGAGATAAAAAACTAGATGACAAGTAATTTCTTACTACTAAATTCTGAAAAAAACAGAGGTGTTAATTATTGGACCTAAAACCTCCGCGTACAAGAACCTAAAACACTGTCTAATACTTGATGGCTATTCTGTAAATTCTTCGTCGTCAGTTAGGAACCTAGATGTGCTATTTGATAGCAATCTTTCCCTCGAAAGCCACATCTCTAGCATTTGTAAAATTGCATTTTTCCATCTCAAAAATATATCTAAATTACGACCTATGCTCTCAATGTCAAATGCCAAAATGTTAATTCATGCGTTTATGACCTCAAGGTTAGATTGTAATGCTTTATTGGGTGGTTGTTCTGCTCGCTTTATAAACAAACTCCAGCTGGTCCAAAATGCAGCAGCTAGAGTTCTTGCTAGAACCAGGAAGTATATATTAGCCCGGTTCTGTCAACACTGCACTGGCTCCCTATTAAACATTGTATAGATTTTAAAATCTTGCTAATTACTTATAAAGCCCACAATGGTTTAGCTCCTCAGTACTGAAGCGATCTCTTATCACATTACAGTCCCTCACGTCCGCTGCATTCTCAAAACTCTGGCAATTTGATAATACCCAGAATATCAAAATCAACTGCGGGCGGCAGATACATTTCTTATTTAGCACCCAAACTCTGGAACAATCTACCTAACACTGTTCGGGAGGCAGACACACTCTGTCAGTTTAAATCTAGATTAAAGACCCATCTCTTTAACTTGGCCTGCACATAACTCATTTCTATAATCCAAATCTATTAAAGGATTGTTAGACTGCATTAAATAGGTCAACCGGAACCGGGAACACTTCCCATAACACCTGATGTACTCGTTGCATCGTAAGTATTATTTGACACACTATTTTCCTATTTAATTCTGTAAAGTTGTCTCTCAACATTCACGCAAAATTTCATTCATTTAGGTGAAGATGTAGGGTAAATATGTGCTGCATGCCTTCTTCTCAATAACAAAATAAACATAAACAGTGGTGAGATCATAACAGCAGTTAAGAAATCATCTGATCATAGCAATGTGGATATGTTTGCACAAGCTCTACAATTTGGCACTTTCCAGTCAAGTCATGTCATGTTTATTTATAGCCTACTACTTTATAAGATACTGCTTTAAAGCAACAAATTAAGAGTTCATTTGCAAAAAAAACAATAAAATGGCACTTTAAAAAAATGCGTTATTCTCCACATACAGCACAATCGGAACCCTAAACACGTTTTGTCAAAAAATTGTCCACTTTCAAGGCATCGCGAGTTCACGTTTTACTGCAGAAGTCGACAAGCACCCTTGCTGTTTGTGAACAGAAGCCGTTAAATCCATTTTAGCAAAACAGCGCACTGTATTAGTGACAAGGTGATAAGGCTGCCAGTCACTTTGAAAAGACCCGCTAGATGACAGGAATTTCACAAAAACTGACTAAAAGTTAACGAGGATGGACAATTTTGACGAACTTAATGAACCAGTGAAAGGAAAATAAAAGCAGAAACTTTTTCACTGAACCTTGCAAAAGCAGAGTGTTACAATAGTGAGGGAAAAGCTGCTCCCACTGCAGTCTGATTTATATTATTTGGAATGCACAGTTAAAAAAACATGATTTCTGAAGACAAATAAAAATGGATTTATCTGTTTTCGCAAATAAACTCTTCAAATATCCTAACTGTTATCAATAGGCAGGGGCCTCGCTACCTGTGGGGCAAAGGGTGACTGAGTACATAGGGCCCAGAGGTTGACAAGGGACCAGAATTCCTAGTGATGCCCAGGGCTGCTTTATCATAATGAGCAACATGGGTGGCAGCCCAGGCCCCCGAACAATAGGGGGCACCCGAGGCAATTATCTTTTGCGATAATACATCAGAAGGGGGGTAGAGGGTTGGGGGGCCCCAAAGCTGCGTTAGCCAAGGCCCCGCAAACACTTACCTTTGGCGACACCACTGTCTATAAGCCTGTTGTAACCAAGCGTTTGTTCCAGAAATTCATTATAAACAGATGGCAAGAAGGAGTGAGATTTGAGTGAACATCTTTTTACACTGCACTGGCATAGAACAGAATATAGAGCCGACTACTGAGCAGACGGTCACACCACTCCACTCACATGCTCTGCCAATTTTGTCTGTTTTGCTCAATTTCACAAAAGAAAATGTTTCAAACACAAAAAAGCCATAGCAGAACTGCTGTGCGTCTCTTAGCAACACACAGCAGTGTTCAGTTACTGAATTAATCCATGTTTTTGAACAAATTGAGTCATTCTGTGAGCAATTCATAAAGACAGTAGCTGCATCCCAAATGACGCACTATGCACTATGCACTTATACACTGTGCCCATACACTGTATGTACTCAGCCATGTGGTGTATGAATTTTATAAGGTTATTTTGTCATTCATAATCTGAGTTTGATAGCCCCTCTGTCATGAATCTGGCTGGTGACCTTCAGTCCGCTCACCACCAGATGTCGCTCTCACACGTTCACATCACACAGACTGTTACACTACACCCCGGTAGTGCTCATGTAATGGTGGCGACGGCGGAGCCCGTTCACAAGATGACGGCGAAAACGGTGCTCCGTCACGTCACATCTGCCACTCCTGAGCCAAGTCAAGTCAGAGCTGTCGTTCCTGAGCCAAGTCAAGTCAGAGCTGCTGTTCCTGAGCCAGGTCAAGTCAGAGCTGTCGTTCCTGAGTCAAGCAAAGTTACAGTTGTCGTTCCTGAGTCAAGCAAAGTCAAAGATGTCGCTCCTAAACCAAGTCAAGTCACTGCTGATCCTCATGAACCAAGTCAAGCCACGGCAGATCTTCACAAACCAGGTCAAGCCACAGTTGATCTTCATGAGCCAGGTCAAGCCTCAGCTGGTCTCCATGAGCCAAATCAAGTCTCAGCTGGTCTCCATGAACCAAGTCAAGTCACAGCTGGTCTCCACAAGCCAAGTCAAGTCTCAGCTGACCATCACGAACCAAGTCAAGTCTCAGCTGGTCTCTACAAACCAAGTCAAGTCTCAGCTGACCTCCACAAACCAAGTCAAGCCACAGCCGGTCTCCACAAACCAAGTCAAGCCACAGCCGGTCTCCACGAGCCATGTCAAGTCACAGCTGACCTTCGTGAGCCAAGTCAAGTCACAGCTGACCTTCATAAGCCAAGTCTAGTTATTGCTGTTTCTGGGTCAAGTCACGTTTCGTCCCGTCCGACCACCCAGAGCCTCACCACGTCCCAGTTCATGACGTGGGTGCCTGCTCCGCACTGGAGGGCTCCAGCGCCTCCTGCTCCACCCTGGAGGGCTCCTGCGCCTCCTGCTCCGCCTGGAGGGCTCCTGCACCTCCTGCTCCACCCTGGAGGGCTCCTGCTCTGCCGACTCTGCCTCAGTCGTCTGGTCCTCCACATGGACCTGGTCCTCCAACCCTCGCCCTGTCTCGCCCCCGCCCCACCGCTCCCCTGGACTGTTGGTCGGTTGGAGCATCTGGAAGCCGCTCTTTGGGGTGGGGGCTATGTCATGAATCTGGCTGGTGACCTTCGGTCCGCTCACCACCAGATGTCGCTTTCACACGTTCACATCATACAGACTGTTACACTACACCACGGACTACGTCTCCCGTCACCCATCGCGCTGATTGCGCCAACACCTGTGGCCAATCAGGCGCGCTATATAAGCCCCGGACTTTCCCCCTGTTACTCACGGAGTATTGTGGTGTTTTTCGCCCCAACATACCTGTTTGCTAGTGTCTACCTTGCCTGTTCGACTACGTCTTTGTCTCGCCCATTAAATAAAGCTCTGCAGATGGATCCGCATGTCTCTTGTCTTCCCTCCTACGTTACACCCTCCCTCTCCACTACACAATTAAAGCTACAACAGTTGAGTGCATGAAGTGTCCAACATTCCACACTTTGTTTTCTGTTATTTAAGTCTACATAGAGTAGTACATTTTCATTTTAAAACGCATAACGCTACGGTTGACTTTCGAAAATGCTGCAGACCCCATTTTAGTTTGAAAACTTCAGGGTTGTGTTTCAGTGTAAACAGACCAAAACGGAGAATTTATAGCTGTATGGCTGGCCATATTCGCTCTGTGTATCCTTGATGACCATGTAAACAATAACATCATGCTCATCGCTGTACCTGCCAGTGACTAGCAACTGGCTTGCTGTTTACACTTTCACACGCATACCCAGTGTGCATGAATGGTCTTGTGAGATCATTTCTGAAACGCAGTGAAAACGCCAGTGTAGATGAGGATCGTTTTCATTTTAAAACACTATTTGTACCTTGAACATGTACTTTGTCTTTATAATTCAACTTTGTAAATATGATTTTTAAGTATGAGAATTTATTTGCAATAATTCATGAAATGACTCAGAGTTTGACTCGGGACTCCTGACAAAAGACTCCAGCTTAAAGACTTGAGCATGGGCGTTGGAAGCAAAATAAATGTGGTTTATGTCTGCTTTTTCACATCTCATTTTACATTGGAAAGGCATTTGTTTTCAATAAAAAATAAAAATGAAGGAAATAATCTAAAAGTTTGAATAAGTATCGGGTAGGGTTAGTTTATTTGAGCAGCAGACACGCTCAGATGCTTTGTTTACTTTGGTGTGTTACAGGTGCGAATATTCCCTAAACACACCCAGTAAAGACAGCGATGCATTCGTCATGTGGAATGGATTTGACTGATGGCGCTCTAAAAGTGCACAGACATATTCGCTGAATTAGAGAAGGTAAAAGTGGGTGGGTCCTGTCCCACCCACATTCAATGGTTCCGACGCCCATGGACTTGAGACTTGATTTTGACTTCAGATGAAAGACTTGTGGACCTATCTGTGCATTGCAGCATACAGTGGACGCTATTTAAGATACCCAGAAACAAAACATCATCAACTTCTCAGTTTTCAGCATCTCGTTCCGTTCTCAGGGATCCGCAGTTACAGTTGTAACCTGAAAGGTTTCCTGAGGATCTTGTAGATGGCTTGGGCTGCTTCCTTAACATCTGGAATGCCTCTGCTTGCTTATTGACCTCCTGAAACCTCTTGAGGACAGAGATGACTGCGATGCTGAAGAGGCCAGAAGGCAAAATCGTGATGATCATAAGGAAGGCATCGTCCCTTTTGTTAATGTCCAAGAGGTTCAAACAGAGATGCCCCGAGGAGACAAATCCGTGGCCCAACGCAACTGTGTTGGGTCCTACCCGCTCACTTTCATTCAGCCCTATGATTTAAGAGTATTTGGAAACCATGGGGCTAAAGACATGGAGACCATGTGTGCTCTGCTTCCCAATCAGCAAACACAAAGATCATGTTTGTCCCCAGCCATGATGTAATTTGGGCTAGAAAGCATGCAGATCTTAAACTGTTTACTTGCAATTTTAAATTCAATGCTGATTCCTGCGGGACACACAACACCAAATAAGACTCACTAACAGAGAGTGCTTGCTGAAGGCATGGAGGCTAAAAATGTTTTGTTCTGGGTATTCTACATAGCTTCTGCAGTATCCTGTCACTCATCACGAGGTGACATTGCACCAGTGGGAATGGAGTGAATGAGCAAAATCAGACGCAATCACACAGAAGCATTCCCACAGCACTATCATCCATGCAGCTTCGAAGTAAAACTTGCCACCATAATGCTAAGGTGTTCTTAATGGTTCTTAATAGTGTTGTGTGGTATTCTTAAAAGAATGGTTCATCAAAAAATAAAATAAAATGACTTTTTTCTTCTTCTTTTTTGTCAAAACTATAAAAGTCAGTAGAGTCCAGTGCTGTTTTGGATCCCAGTGACTTTCACAAAAATATGTTAAGGCCTGTTCCTGCCAAGACAATTGTTCAGTGAACATATTTGGTGCAATACATGCATTTTAATTAGAATGAACAGCAGTAAATTTACCTGTTCAGGCTGAAATAAATATTTGCATGCCATCAATGTGATTTATTTATTTGTTTATTATTAGTATTACTTTTTTTATTTTTATTTTTTTATTATTGAGAGCTGTTCTAATCTCTTCCATCACACTGCGAAGAAAACTGGGCAATCAATAAGAATAATGCTTTTTGTCATGTGCATTACGTTGCTGTTGCATAAAACTATGACGCTCTATGATAGACTACTTGCTAAGCAAAATCAGTCATAGAAAATGAATTACTAAGACAAACATAGGAATCTTAATAAAAAAGAAAAAATACTGATTGAGTATATCTGCATCTTGATCAGCATCTAGTTTGCTTTTATATATGTGCCACCTACTTTAAAAGAGTGACAGATTGATTCAAACATCTGTGATAGTGTGAACAGGCATTTATGCATGTCCAACCAACTGTATCTATGTTCACTTCCTGCAATACTGTGTGACCTTTTGAGCCAGCTGTCTCTGACATGGCTGAAAAAAAAAAGATTAAATAAATACATCTATTCCTTTCCTTTCAATTCAGTTTTGTTTTAGACTTTGCAAGAAAAATTTTCAAAACTTGTTTTCTGCATCATCTACTGTAACACAACTTTTGTACAGAATCCTAAACTGTTTTGTTGTTAGCATTGGAAGTGCACTGGGTTTGGAATTTAGGAAAGATTAGTGCCTTATCAGCAGACCCAGGAGAGCTTTCTGATGAGTTCTGTAGCTGTAGACTCCATGTGAATCTGCTCATCTGCTCTCTAGCACTAACTAGGTCTACATTCAACATTAAATTCAATTTAATTAATCGTACACTAAACCAAATCTGCTTAATATTCTCTCTTTTCCTGTTAACAATGGGCTTTACCAACACAGAGCCAGAAACAAAGGGAATCATCTGGTTGGTGGCTGCTGGCTGCTGGAAATGTACAGACCAACAGAACATAAGAAGTAGAAAGATAGACAGCATAGGTCAGAAAATGTCACGTTTAGCATGTAGTAACTATGGTACTACGAGGGTATGTGTTGAAACACATATAAAGTACATGGTAAAATGGTAGAGCATATATGTGTTAGTATTTTAAACAGGTAACTCAAGCCTGATCCTAGCTTGAGGTTGTTGTTTTTTTTTTACGCCACTACATCAACTACTGTCCGGCAAGTACAGCACACCCAGTGCATGCTAAATATTCTCTCAGCACCTTATATTGTCTCTTTTTATCTTCTGACCACTGACGGCTACAGCAGGATAAAATGTCTTTGACAAGGTTGTGCTCTTGACCATGAGTTATTTCACTGATCCCCAATAAAACACTAACTAATGAAACCACTAGCCGTTATTGATTGTTACAAATGCGATTTGTGCTGTATTCAAGAGCTGAGAAGGGCCAGTGCTCAGTCATAATTAAATCAACAGTGTAATTTTTAAGCTATGTAGCTAGCTAGCATTAGATTATTTTTTAATTATAGCAGAGGCTACTTAAGTGTGAAAAATGCTGTTTATACAACAGAGCATTTAGATGCAGAATGAAACAGGTGCATATCTGAAGTTATTTGGTATAAGCTGGAAACAGGGTTAACCCGTTTTTGAAGCAATGTAGAGAAGTGACATAATGCAAGGCTTCCCAGCACCACCATATTGTCCTCCTTAAGTTATAGTTAGTTCATTTTTTGTATGTATGTATGCATGTAAGAATTTATTTATTCATTCATTTATTCATTCACATTTTATTTAAAAAACTCTACTCTAATAATGAGTTATTGGGCAAATACAGGCACAGCTGGATGCCTCTGTCATCTGCATTATGACACACAGAGCTCTTGGTCAAGCAATAACATATTTCTTTGTGATTGAAAACGGCTTGAAGATTAAAGAAAGTCGTGAAGGATATTTTGAAGACCAAAAATCCAGTTTCCATAAAAAAATACAGGATCCTTTAAGATTTCCTGTGTAAAATATTAACAGCATGGATCCCCTTTTATTCAATACATTTGAATTTTTTTGAAAATATTTGGAGAAATCCGTCATTAATTATTATTACCAATAGAACTGCCTTAAACTGGTTCAGGAAAGGTGCAGCAATTGGTTGACTTCATTGACTATCAAGTGTCATTGCATACTGTATATCTGTCATTGCAAAATACAGGATAGACTGAAAATATACTGCATTTCATTCACAAATTGTCCAGTCTTTAGAAAGGCATGTCTTATCTTTAGCAATTGACCAATCTGATTGTTAAAAATACTTGTTTTTACAAACCAAAGCTGGCAACATTACAGCCAGTTTGGGCCAGTGCTCATATGGACAACCACCAGTTGAATTTCTTATGGGACCACTTTTCTGCCCATCCACATCATCTCCAAACAGTAATAGAAGTAATTGTAAAGTTGCTCCCATTCTCAAACTGATCCAAGTTATATCAAAAGCTTCCAGGAAGCCTGTCTTCTGACCTGTGAGGAACTCAGTGTAGTGAAGTTTGCAGTCAATATGAAGACAGACTGTATCTGAGAAAGCAAGAGTGAGTCTTCAGCAAAGGACAGGCACACAGTCGTCCTCAGGGTTCTCATTAGCCTTGAGCTATAAAACAGATAGTGCTATGCAGACAGTAACCCATAGCTGAGTGGACGATTATGCGCTAAGCTCATAAGTCAAAATTAGGGTTCTGGACTGCAGAAGTAGATCAGAAGGAAAGAAACGAACTCACACAGAGGGCAAATGAACTTATGTAATCTGTGTTAGCGGCCTTGTCTCATTAGAGAGATACGACCCCAAGTGGTAATTATATTGGACTAAAGGGGGCCATGTATAGGTTTACCTGTTGTGTACACTCAGAAACAGAACATAAGCCCTGAGACATCGAGCCTATACACATGCAGTTTATTTCATTAGTTTGGCAGCAGGCATCTGTACAGCATTCTGTCGCTAGCTCTAGAATTCCTCGAAAAAATCAGTCTAAACAAATCATCTGATCGCTCAACCTCAGATACTATTGCTGAATGCTTGAGTTGGGTTTCAGATTCTTGACATTAATATTGTGGCATTATTGGACTCGTAAAAACAAACTAAGCAAAACAACATATTGCTGTTTGCTCAAGAAAAAACAAATAGGTTGATACCATCATATGGGATTTGCCCTTTTGAACTGCAAAACCAGTATAGTCAAACAAAAGGCAATTTCCAAATGGCCTTTATACTCCTTTGAAGGGCACTGCGGGAAGAGGACGCCATACAAAGGATCATTCCAGATAACAAATGATTTTGTTTTTCAGTGCTCCAAGTGTGTTCCAAACAGCCACATTATGAGACCTTATTGCCCTGCTCCCTCCAGAGTTCCCACTTCAAATGCTCTGCCCTTTGTAATGAGTCGAGTAGGCAAAAAGGGATGCTCACTTTTACATACATGCATTTGGCAGACACTTTCACCCAAAGTGACTTACATTGGATTTTGGGAACTAATTTTATTAGTTCTTGTATTCCCTGCAAATCAAACCCATGACAGAGAGAGAAAATAGGGGAAAATACAAAGAAACAACCATATCAAATCAGCCTAACTCAATAAATCTGGTAACACTTGCTGTACTGAGTGTTTGTGTACTCATGTAATGTTTTGACTCAACATTCAAGGAGTATGAAAACAAATAACAAACAAATAAAAAAAGATCAAGGTAGAGAAAACCACAGGGTGGATGGATGACCAGTCCACTGTAGGGCTGACACGCATACAGTATACTAGCAATTAAGCATCTCCAATTTACCTATGCTTTATAGCTTTGGATTGTGGGGGAACCAGTGCCAGCAAAGGGAAAAATCCTTATAGAACAGTTGGTTATGTTTTGTATTTTTTTTTTTTTTTAATTTTCAAATACTGTTTTCCTTCAAATCATAGTTTGTTTTGAGTCACTTCAGAGACGGCTGGTTTGGTTCATGTTTTAAAACTCTTTTTTTTATTTAAATAATGGAAACAGAGTAAAGAAAAATGTTTCTAAAAGCACATGGAAAGAACTGTTGTGCTCTATTGTACAAAGGCATGTACTGTGAGTGCTCTGTAGCGAGGTATAGGGTAAGGCTTTAAATCAGAGTTCTTGCAACTCTTTTACTGAATACAGAGAATTTTTTTAATTTTGTTCCTATATAAACATTTGCTTTATGCTGCCTGTCATAGCAAGAGGAACAGAGTAAGAGAAATAAATCTCAGCCTTAAATATAAATGTCCCCATGGAGTAGCTGCCAATCTTGTCTTTCTTGGACTTAATGTGATGACCTGGATCATGTGTGCTAGCTGTCAATGGGACTTTTCACCCTGTCTGGACTTCATGTCACCAGCAAATACAGCTTAGGCTTCTTTATAGCAAGAAGCCTTTCTCCTTTTGCTCTTTGTAGACCTGCTCTCTACTCCATCTCTATCCTATCATGTCTGCCATGCCTCTCAGCACCTCAGTATGTGGAGGTGTTGCTCTATGTTAACCCAACAGAGGAGAGGGAAGCATTACCCTTTAGAAAGTAAAAAATGTCAATCAAAATGAAGCTTTTAAGTCATTCTGAAAAACATAAATAGCATTCTGTTGAAAAACACTGCAATCTGTGATGCCTAAAGCACCTGAAAGTGGTAGGGAAACAGTTATAGCATCTTTCATTCTCTGTTTCAAAGGCCCTGTGGTATATAACCAAAGCCAAGTGCATCTAACAGCACTTATTCCAATTCTGTAATTTTGATGTCCATTTACCAAGAAGTCCAAAAGTGGAGCGATTTGTATCTATTGATGCTTCAATGCACCCTTATTTTATCCAAGGAAAATTGCACTACTGAAAGGGGTAAATGCTTAGACTTTTGAATTATGTGTGCAGCTCTCAATTTAAAGAAATCAGAATGGGCTTTGAGCCCTTTAGATGCAACTTTTTTAAATGTGATTAACCACAAGTCTTGTGATCAATCTAATACTTTTAGAGCCATTTTCATTATGAATTTGCCATACGGTATACAAGCTTTTTCTTACTCTACATCTGCTGCCTCTCAATGAAAACAGATGAAGTGTGTATCAGGTAGTTTCTGATTCACTTGTATACTCAGTTCTTCTCACTTCTTAATCAGTGAATTCTCAGGAATAATCTGCAAAAAAGACTTATGTTATGTCAAGAATATTTAACAGACTGTATCCTACAAAAGGTAATAAAGTTTCAGTTAGTATGACAGTAAATCTCATTTCAAAGATTGTATAAATAATACAAATGCACTTATGCTGACATTAAACTGAATATAATCATATTCAAACTGCTGATTATTATTCACTGGCGCTGTGTGACTCCATCATAATAACTTGTTAGGACACTAAAATTTTACCAGCAAACTCATTAACATGATTAATACTGTTGTGCAAATAAGACATGGGTGATTAATAAAGCTGAACAAACATACATTTTATTAAGAAAGTTCAAAATATGCTGAAAATGGAATTGGACTGAACAGACACAATGTACATAAAACATTTTACTGATTTTGTATTGCTCCTTGTGTAAAGAACTTTGCATTCTTTTCAACAAATGTGTATGAATTTTTATTTATTTATTATTTATTTATTTATTTATTTTGAAAAGCTAATGTGAATATAGGATCCAGTTTAAATGCTTCCTCTAGCCAACAAAGGAAAGTAATTTATTCAAAACTTGCACAGACTGTATCAGCAACATGTGCAGTGTTAACTGACATATGGCCAGCACTGCTAAATAGGACAGAACAGAGCTCCAGAGTCCATTATTATTACATGACAGCAATGTGCATACCTGCCCATATGAATACACATTTCACTGATTTTGCAGATAGGATTTATTGCTATTAACACCAATAACATCTGAAAAATAACTCACCCTCATATATGAGCAAATAAGTTCGGGCATTGTTAATGAGTCTTTATCTTATTGTCCAAAATTATTAAATGAACAGACTGAATGCATTGTATTTTGATTTGGATGAAAACATCTGCCAAATGCATAAAATGTAAAACACTTTTTTAAAAATGTAAAATGTTTCAATAGTGTTATGTTGTTTAATTTTTAGCTATTCAGAAATGTAAATAAAGGTACAACTTTATTTCCCAGAGTACTTTTTACTTGTTACATGTAGTTACTATAATAACAATAGAAAATATACATAATTACAAGCAACTAACCCTAAACCAAACTGTAACCCTATACCTACAGTATATCTTCTACTGAATTACTACTTATGTAATTACACTGTAATAAGGATGTTATAATTAAGTGTAACAATATGTTAATATTTATTATGAAGTTATATGAAAACAATTTGATGGATTTTTGTGGTGCTGTATGCTGAAATGAACATCTTGATAGTTGTTAATTGTTTTGCCAATACTCAACACAACTTCCAGAGTTGTCTATGAATTAAGAAAAAATAATATAAAAATAGGGCATAATAAGTAAACTTGTTAATGTTACGCGGAATGAGTGACGTGAGGCGAGCGGATCCATATGCGAGCTTTTATTGATAATACGAGACAAAGACATAGTCGTGCAGGCAGGGTCAAACAACAGTAAACAGAAATGTAGGAGGCGAGATGAGAGAATAGTCCAGGAAGACGAGCGATAGTCCGAAAAGGCAGGCGGCTAGACAAACGATAACGAGAAAACCAGGCGAGAGATCAAAAACCAGGAACTAGGAACTTGGAACAGGAACTAGGAATACTAGGAATACAACAATACAACAATTCAACAATCCGTGGTTTGCAAGTGGAAAGACCGGGGCTTTTATAGCGCCGCTGATTGGTCGTGTGTGAAGTGCAATGGCTGATGGGGAATGTAGTCCGGGGTGTGGTGCAACAGTCTGTGTGTGACAGGGCGAGAGTGACATCTGGCGGTGAGCGGACAGCGGGACACCGACCAGATTCATGACATAGCCCCCCCCCCCCAAGGAGCGGCTTCCAGACACTCCAACAGCATAACAGTCCAGGGGAGCGGTGGGGCGGGAGTGAGACAGGGCGAGGGCTGGAGGACCAGGTCCATGTGGGAGGCCCAGTGATTGAGGCAGGACCGACAGAGCAGGAGCCCACCAGGGTGGGGCTAGAGGTGGAGCAGGAGGCACAGGAGCCCTCCAGGGCGGTGCCGGAGGCGGAGCAAGAGCCACAGGAGCCCTCCAGGGCAGTGCCGGAGGCGGAGCAGGAGGCCCAGGAGCCCTCCAGGGCGGAGCCGGAGGCAGAGCAGGAGGCGCAGGAGCCCCCCAGGGCGGAGCCGGAGGCAGAGCAGGAGGCGCAGGAGCCCTCCAGCGGAGGCAGAGGCGGAGCAGAAGGCGCAGGAGCCCTCCAGGGCGGAGGCGGAGGCGGAGCAGGAGGCGCAGGAGCCCTCCAGGGAGCTGGAACCCGCATCATGGACTGGGACCTGGGGAGAGCAGGGACAGAGGAGGCAGAGAGAACAGGGAGAGAAGCAGAGAGACCACAGGATAACGCCGCCTCCCTAGGAGGATCCACAGCCGAAGCTGACACCTCAGGAGGCATTGGCGCGGCTTCTCCGACAGGGAAGGCCTCTGGAGCTGACTCGTGGTCAGACGGGGCCTCTAGAGCAGACTTGAGACCAGACGGGACCTCTGGAGCTGACTTGAGACCAGACGGGACCTCTGGAGCTGACTCGAGACCAGGCGGGAGCTCTGGAGCAGGAAACCGCGTTATGGCCTGGGACCTAGGAACAGCAGAGACAGAGGAGGTAGACAGAATAAGGGGAGAAGCAGAGAGGTTGTAGAGGGATGCCGCCTCCGTGGGAGGATCTACAGCCAAGGCTGACACCTCAGGAGGCATTGGCATGGCTTCTCCAAATGAGGGGAGTTCTGGAGCAGGCTTGTGATCAGACGGGAGCTCTGGAGCAGGCTTGTGATCAGACGGGAGCTCTGGACCAGACTTGTGATCAGACGGGAGCTCTGGAGCAGGCCTGTGATCAGACGGGAGCTCTGGAGCTGACTCGGGAACAGACGTGACCTCAGGAGCTGAGTGTGCAGCCCACACACACCAGAAGACCACCGCCATTATAGGAAGAGCAGCGGCAGGTGACAGGACATCATTATAGGAGGGTTCTGACAATGTTGATGGTACTAGGATGTTTGAAGATCGCCCTGACCCTAGTGGTGGGTCCACCATGCTGGCCTTCATGACTGGCCGTGCCCTTGGGGTGTTGGATGAGTTGTGACTTGACTCTGGGCCGTCAGACGAGACATGGTAAGGCTCTGGACAGATAGACGAGATGTGACGGGGCTCTGGAAGGTCAGACGAGACGTGACTTGACTCTGAAACAACAGCAATACCTTGACTTGGCTCAATAAGTGCCGCTGTGACTTGACCTGACACGTGAAGTCCAGCGATGATTTGACTTGGCCTATGAGGATCAACGGTGACTTGACCTGGTTTGTGGTGACTGGCTGAGGCCTGACTTGGCTTGTGAAGAGCAACTGTGACTTGACTAGGCTCGTGGGGATCAGCTGTGGCTTGACTTGGCTCGTGAAGATCAGTAGTGACCTGATTTGACTCATGGAGATCAGCGGTGACTTGAAATGGCTTGTGAGGATCAATGACTTTACTAGACTCAGGAACCACGGCTGTGACTTCACTTGACGCAGGAACGACCGCCTTGCCGTTGCTTGACGCAGGAACGACTGCCTTGTCGTTGCTTGACGCGGAACGACTGCTTTGACGTTGCTGGACTTGGAAGCTTGACTGGACCTGGAAGCTTGACTGGACTTGGAAGCTTGACTGGACTTGGAGGCTTGACTGGACTTGGAGGCTACAGCTGTAGCCTGACTTGATTCTGGAGCAGCGGCTGAAGTTTGACTTGGCTCTGGAATAACAGCAGCAGCTTGACTTGGCTCATGAGGATCTACTATAACCTGGCCTGGCTCATGGAGATCCGCCGTACCGGGACTTGACTCATGAACAACATGGCTTGGCTCAGGAACAACAGCTGTAACGTGACTTGACTCAGGAACAACATGGCTTGACTCAGGAGCAACAGCTGTAGCGTGACTTGACTCGTGGGGAACAACTGTGACTTGGCTTGACTCATGGAGAACGACGGCTGTGTCTTGGCTTGACTCATGGAGAACGACAGCTTTGGCTTGACTTGACTCTGTGTCTTGACTTGACTCAGGGGTAGCCGCCGTGGCATGAAGGAGTGCCATTTTAGCTGCCCATACCGTCACTAGAGGTGTGTCCAGCACGTGAGCCATCATGGCCACAGGTGGCGTCCGGGTGCTGACCACAGGTTCTGGAGTGGCAGCCATATTGTGGAGTGGCTTGGAGACGGCGGCCATCTTGTGGAGTGGCTTGGAGACGGCGGCCATCTTGTGCAGTGGCTCTGGCGTGGCAGCCATCTTGTGCAGTGGCTCTGGCTCAGGAAAGATGGCTGTTACTTGACTTGAGATAGGAGCGATAGCTCTGACTTGACTTGACACAGGAAACACAGCTTTGACCTGACTTGACACAGGAACAAGGACCGTAGCTTGACTTGACACTGGAACAGCAGCCGTAACTTGACTTGACTTGGAAACTTGACTTGACTCGGGAAATGCAGCTGCAACTTGACTGGACTTGGAAACTTGACTTGACTCAGGAAACACAGCTGCAACTTGACTTGACTTGGAAACTTGACTTGTATCAGGAAATACTGCTGCAACTTGACTTGACTCAGGAAACACAGCAGCAACTTGGGTAGACTTGGGAACTTGACTTGACTCAGGAAATGTAACTGTACCTTTGAATGGCTCTTGTATGGCAGCTGTGACGTGACGGAGCTCTGTGATCGCCGCCATTTTGTGAACGCGCACCGGCGCCGCCGCCTTCTTGCGAACGGGCACCGCAGTCGCCGCCATTTTGTGCACGGGCTTCTTTTTGAGCGCGCTCCTGCACGGCCGCCATTTCACGAGCGATCCAGGCGGCAAACGTGTTTGTTGGATCGTGCTCCGGCATGACCGCCAACCTGCGGGTGGGACGCGCGGTCGCCATTACCGCGTTGTCGCGTTCCCTCTCTGCGACCCACAGTGCACGGCGAACCCACACACGACAACGCAAAGTTCATGTAAGCCTCGAGCGAAGAGCGCGGACCCTCGCATCTAAGCCTTGCTCTTAACGGCTCATTCACACCGTCACAGAATACCTCAATTTTAATACAGTCCGGGAGGGTGGAGTAGTTGGAAATCGAAATAAACTCACGGGCATACTGTTCGAGGGTGTGGGATCTCTGTTTGATTCTGCATAGAGTTCTATCTGTGTCCATATCTGAATGTCCGGGGGTGAAGCTGCTGGATCCTGTGGTGACGGATTGTTCTGTTACGTGGAATGAGTGACGTGAGGCGAGCGGATCCATATGCGAGCTTTTATTGATAATACGAGACAAAGACATAGTCGTGCAGGCAGGGTCAAACAACAGTAAACAGAAATGTAGGAGGCGAGACGAGAGAATAGTCCAGGAAGATGAGCGATAGTCCGAAAAGGCAGGCGGCTAGACAAACGATAACGAGAAAACCAGGCGAGAGATCAAAAACCAGGAACTAGGAACTTGGAACAGGAACTAGGAATACTAGGAATACAACAATACAACAATCCGTGGTTTGCAAGTGGAAAGACCGGGGCTTTTATAGCGCCGCTGATTGGTCGCGGGTGAAGTGCAATGGCTGATGGGGAATGTAGTCCGGGGTTTAGTGCAACAGTCTGTGTGACAGGGCGAGAGTGACATCTGGCGGTGAGCGGACAGCGGGACACCGACCAGATTCGTGACAGTTAAGTTATGTTTTGTTGCAAATCATTTTGGTATGTGGTTACTCTGTTATGTGGTTGTGTGTTTAATTCATCATCCTGTGTTTTCAGAGTGTTTGCAGAAATATAATCCGAATATAATCAGAATTTGGTCAATACATTCACCATAACCAAACAAAACCTCTATGTCCGAACTAATACAATTTTTGATTATTCAGAAATGTTTAAGAAGCACATTTTGAAACAAAGGGGGAAAAAAGTATTTTTTAAGCTTCATAAACAAAAATAAATGTCATGGTATAGATGGTTTCAACGGCAACAACAAATGTTACTGCACATGCACACTTTTGTGGCCCAAACTTAACTGGTGGACTTCCTCTAGAGCAGATTATTTTTAATTACAAGAAAATTATATAACAAGTAAGTTTCATTAGC